>NC_138028.1:7715340-8315340 GCF_964106645.2 Podarcis pityusensis
CCCACTTCCCGTTTACTGATTTGATTTCTGAGCTGGAAAACATAGAAGGCTCCTGATTTCAGCTGAATCTCCTTTCGACCCTATCCCAAAAATCAAGCATTAAAGTTCTAATTGCCAAAGCAGCTGGATTGTAAATAACCAATGCAGTTTGCCCCCCCCCCCCCCTTTACTGAACCAGGATGTCTCTGCAGATGTGATAATTATTCACGGCAACTCCTTTTCCCTAGGAATATTTTCAAGCTAAACTCGATCAACTCCATCAATTCTCTCAGAACAGGGGAGGGATTGAAGGTCAGTAGAGAAGTGAATGCCTTGAATGCAGAAGAACACCTGTCCCTGGCACCAACTCTAGAGGGCCCTGTGGGCTCAGCACCCACAATGCGGGGCCTCCAACACAACTTCTGGTGCTTTGTGGGGGAGTCCATTCCACTGTCAAACAGCTCTAACCATCAGAAAGTTCTTCCTCATGTCATAATCTCCTTCTTCACAACCCCAATCTATCGGTTTGGGTCCTAGCCTCTTGAGCAGGAGAAAACAAGCTCACCCCAGTCAGTGTGGTGTAGTGGTTAATAGTAGTGGACTCGTAATCTGGTGAACCGGGTTCACTTCCCCGCTCCTCCACATGCAGCTGCTGGGTGACCTGGGGCTGGTCACACTTCTCTGAAGTCTCTCAGCCTCACTCACCTCACAGTGTTTGTTGGGGGGGGGGAGTGAAATATACTCGGAGTCGAGAGTGGATTTCTTTTTTTTTTTCAACATAATTTTTATTAATTTACAGCAAAACAAATAAAAATCAAATAAACCACATCTTGTATTCAACCGATTCATTCTTTAAGACTTCCTTCGGCGTCTCCGCAAATCTCCGTTGTCTATCAACACATACTTTCGCATCTCCTACTATCTATTGACATTATTAAAGTCTTTTCCACCCTTTTCTTTAGACAATATTCTTACAAATATCACAGAGCTTTTTTAAACCCTACTAGCGTTATTTGTCCCTCACTTAAATTATCCAGATATTCCACGAATTTTCCCCATTCCTCCATAAATCTTTGATCTCTCCAATATCTAATTTTTCCCGTCAGTCTATCTAGTTCCGCATAATCTAACAGTTTCTCTCTCCACTCCTCTATTGTCGGTATTTTCTGTTGTTTCCAGTTTTGGGCTAATAGGACTCTTGCTGCCGTTGTTGCATATTGGAAAAATTTGCCATCTTTGTTCTTAATCTCTTTTCCTGATAAACCTAACAAAAAGGCCTCTGGCTTTTTTTCAAAAGTACATTTAAAAATTTTTCCCATTTCTGTATATACCTTTTCCCAGAAACCTTTAACCTTTTTGCAATCCCACCACATGTGGTAGAAGGTCCCTTCATTTTCCCTGCATTTCCAACATTTACTGCATGTCTTATACATTTTTGCTAGTTTCGCAGGGGTAATGTACCAACGGTATAACATCTTCATTAAGTTTTCTTTCAACGTTACACATGCCGTGAATTTAAGATTTTTTTTCCATAATTTCTCCCACTCTTCAAAATAGATATTATAACCGAAGTCTTTTGCCCAGTGTATCATTACCGACTTCACTTCCTCGTCTATTAAATTCCACTCTAACAGCTGGTTGTACATTTTTGATAGTCGAGAGTGGATTTCATGCTCTTTATTCAGCTCATAGTGGTGAGGAGGAATGGAAGTTCCCCCAGAATGTCTGCTTATATACATTATTTACACAATGGGCCCCACATGATTGGCTAATTCCAGGATTCTCTTGTAGGCCAATCAGGTTGCAGATTCACTTCCACCTGGAGCTAGATTGGGTGTCTCTTGTGGACCAATCAGACTGCTGCATTCTGGATCCTATTGTTCTAGGACCAATCAGACTGCTGCATTTTGGATCCTATTCAACTCAGTACATAACAGGAAGGAACGGAAAGGAGATTGTTAGCCACTTTGAGACTCCTTAGGGTAGTGATAAAGCGGGATATCAAATCCAAACTCCTCCTCCTCCTCTTCTTCTTCTTCCTCCTCCTCTTCCTCTTCCTCTTCTTCTTCCCACACAACAGCCCCCTGACACTCGAAGATGGCCACCATATCTCCTTCCAGTCTCTCCTTTTCCAGGCTAAACATACCCAGCTTATAGCTTCCACTGCTGCTTCTTACGCAGTTTAGATTCTTTCAATAATTCATAGTTATTATTTCTTTTAAACGTTCTCCCCTCTCAAAGCGCACAAAGTGAAAACGACAAACATTCAGCTCAACCCTGCTGTACCTAAGACAAAGATGGCACTGGAAGGAACCATCACTTTACATCAACATTTAGGGTATGGAAGAGAAATTAGAGGATAGGCCTTAAGAGCTAGCGCTTGTTGAAGTAATGCCAGCTTTCCTGACATCTGATAAGTATAGTCACAGAGATCAGCAGAAGTGATTAGGAAATTAATGTTTTTTTGAGCAGCCTTGTTCTTCAGACAGAAGTGCCGCCTTTTGCATTTCTCGTTTTTTTCCTTTTCTTTTTCTTTTTCTTTAGAAGGCCAGTAATCAAAATCCCTCTAGGTTGCTTTGAAACCGGCAGATAATCTGCTGCGTCTGATTAGCACCACATTAAACTCCCGCTGGAACAAAATTAGGGAAGCTTAAGAAGATGACCTGTTTGGTGGGGGTATGCTATAAACATCAGATGCTTCTGTTGACACTGGTAGGTTTTTGTGAATGGAAGGAGGAAGACAATTCCCCTCAGCTGGCCTTCCTTTCCTTTAGATCTTCTAACGGAGGAGCTTTCTTGAACGGTGTGTCCATGTGAGTTGAGTCAAGAGTATAATAGGAAAATGCCTGATGGGCAGAGTGTTCAGTTTGCGTTTGCAAAACAGAAATAAAAATTGAACATTGCAAATTAAGCGTTTTTTTCCTGTTGTACTCTTGACTCCAGTCACACAGATACACCATTTCAAAAAGCTACTCCATGCTGCAAAAGTAATGTACTCTGGGGTGACATTTGAAGCACATTTAGAGCACGTGCCTTTCCCCCCACAGAAACCTTACTCTTTCCATCTCTTTCCGCTCTGCCAGCAAGGTGAGAACTTCTCCATGCCTGAGCTGTAAGCCACCTTAAGCTAGACTTAAGGATGCCTTTGTAACTGAATTGCCATTTTAAGCCTGCCTGAACAATGCTGCCGTAACTGTTGCTCTTCAACAAGTATTCTGTGTGTTATTTTTGCCATATACAAGCCTATTTTGTGTGTGGTTGTTATTTTAAGGGGCAGAAAAGGAGGAAACAACAGGAAAATCCAGTCTGCCTTAAAGCATCCTGGATTGCTTAAATTAAAAGGCTAAAACTAGCTCATTTAAGCATCCCTTTACGCTGCAAAGGGATGACATTCTGAACTCACAAACGGGAAGAAGGAAGGATAATATCTAATAAATATATCCTCTCTTAGCATCTATTCACATCCCAGCACTAAATCCACCACAAATAATTTTCCAGCCACAAACATGGTGAAGCATTTTTGCTCCTTACTACAAGAACAGACGGTGGACACCCTGTTGGAATTGGTTTTTGGAGCAAAGACCTTTTTAGTTTATCATCTATCACCTTGAGCACAATTTTGTGGAAAGGCAGCACAGGGGGTTTATACATAAATAATATTTTGAAGGCCTGGCTCCTCTGATAGTCCTCTACTGTTAAACCAACAAGGGGAATGACCAGAACAAATTCAAAGTAATTTTTTCTTGCACACTTAAAAAAACCAACAATTTAATAGCAGCAGCTACAAGTTTGTAAGGGATAAGGGAGTGCATGTTTTGCCCCTCTGCCCCTCTCTTCTTTTATTTAATGACCTCTAACACAGTCACCCGCCTATTACAGTTAAGTAAAGTACTCCACGGGCAAAAAAAACCCCTCCCTATGTAGCTTTGCCAATTGATGGCTTTCCATTTCTAAATGTCAGCCTTCTCTGCTTTGATGTGTTCATAAATATATACCAGACCACTTACACCAGCCCAGCAAGCTGAAAAAGATAGATAAGATGATCCATGGCCTGTTCAACTGCTGACTTGCTCTCTCGCCTCCCTCTCTTTCTCTGCGTTCTCCGGGAGAGACATTTGGCCTGGAAGTGCCTCTTATTTACAGAAGTGGTTGTGCCATCAAAAAGAGCTGGTTGGAGAAAGTATAAAGTTTCCTCTGCCTGGCGTGCCTCGTCTTCTGCTGTTTTATGTTCAAACACGCTACAAGGTGAGTTAGTGGTAAATTGAGCTTTATTCTCGATGTGCTTGCACAGAGTAGAAAGCTAACTTCTCGTAATGATATAATGGGCAAGGGATGTTGGACATAATACACAATTGGCATCATGGAAAAAATTACGGAGGGGAGATTTAAAATTTACAGCATGTTGTATGTTGAAAGAGAACTACTGTGTATGAAAATGATGTACCTAACTGGTACCTCGCTGGTACCTAACTCCTACCAAACTAGCAAAAATGTATAGAACTGCTACAGATACACGTTGGAAGTGTAACGAGAAAGAAGGCACATTTTACCACATGTGGTGGACATGCAAAAAAAAAAGGTATATTGGGAAATGATTTACAATGAGTTGAAAAAAATGTTTAACATTACTTTTGTAAAAAACAACAACCCTGAAGCTTTCTTACTAGGAATTTTAGGTTCAGAAATACCTAAGGATCAGAAGAGACTATTCATGTATGCTACAACAGCTGCCCGGATGCTACTTGCCCAAAGATGGAAGGAGGACAATTTACCTACAAGAGAAGAATGGCAGATAAAGATGATGGACTCTGCTGAATTGGCGAAAATGACCGGGAAAATCAGAGATCAAGAGGACTATAAATTTAATAAAGAATGGGGAAATTTCTTAAGTTACTTGAAAGAACACTGTAAACATTGGCAGGATTTTAGAAACACTTGCAATGAAGCGAGAACTATAAGAATTGAGTTTTAAGAAAATATGGAGAATATGATACGATGAAGTTTGAAAAGAATATCTGGGGAAACCATGGAGGGGTGGAGGGAAGTTCGGGGATTCTGAGAATCCTATTTGTAAAATGATTATTATTTATGTAGGATGACAAATGTTAAAAGTGAAAATGAATTTAAAAAATGATTGAAAAAGAAAGCTAACTTCTCTAGCCAGGTCACATTGTACCTTTAAAGCATCATGACACAACTTTCTAAATAGGCGGTTTAAGTATGTTGGGAGTTGTGAGGAGACCCCTATTCCCCTCACAGAGTGACAATTTCCAGTGGTTTAACAGCCAATCCCTCTTCACCACAAATTCTGTGAGCATATGTTCTGTGGCCCATCCAAAGACAGTGTCTATTTCGCTCCAAAAACCTATTTTATTTGCATCGTAAAATTTATACACCACTTTTTAAAACAACAACAGCAGCAACAACCCTCAAAGCAGCTTATGACAACGCTTCCTCCTGCCCTCCCAATCTCCCATTGAGTTTCACTGGATAGCTCCCCAGTTCTAACATTGGGGGGACGGACAATGCGATCACCAGTGTGCAGTTGGCTTTCAACTGGATTTGGGAGAGAAGGCTAGGCCAGAAAATGGAACAGATTATTTATTTTTAACATGGATCAATCACATACCCTCCAAGTGTCCCTATTTTCCAGGGACATCCCTAATTTGGAGAAGCTATCCCAGTTTCTGATTTCATCCTGGAATGTCCTGCTTTTCGTTAGGATGCCCCTATTTTCATTGGAGAAATGTTGAAGAAGAAGAAGAAGAAGAAGAATTTGGATTTGATATCCCGCTTTATCACTACCCGAAGGAGTCTCAAAGTAGCAAACATTCTCCTTTCCCTTCCTCCCCCACAACAAACACTCTGTGAGGTGAGTGGGGCTGAGAGACTTCAAAGAAGTGTGACTAGCCCAAGGTCACCCAGCAGCTGCATGTGGAGGAGCGGAGACTCAAACCCGGTTCCCCAGATTACGAGTCTACCGCTCTTAACCACTACACCACACTGGCTCTCACACTGTTGGAGGGTCTTTAATAAGAAACAATAAGAAACCTAAAAGTAAGGCGAAGGCCTGTTTGCTCATGCTGAATGACAGACCCTCCAAATGTACCTATTTTCCAGGGACATCCCTGATTGAGGTTTCTGATTTGATTCTGGAATGTCCCACTTTTCCTTAGGAGGACGTCCCTATTTTCATTGGAGAAATGTCAGAGGGTATGGAGTTACCTGACCCCTGCACCGTCTGAAGACAATCCTGTATAGGGACGTTTTTAAATGTTCCATTATGTTTTCATATATGTTGGAAGCTGCCCAGAGTGGCTGGGGCAACCCAGTCAGATGAGTGGGGTATAAATAGTAAAAATTATCATTATGGAATGGGACGTCCCTATTTTCATCTGAGAAATGTTGGAGGGTGTGTGAACCATAGAACTATAGAGTTGGAAGGGACCCAGGGTGGGTGGGGTCATCCGGTCCAGCCCCCTGCAATGCAAGAATCTCAAATAAAGCATCTGGCAGATGGCCAGCCAACCTCTGCTTAAAAACCTCCAAGGATGAGCATTTAGTGTTTTTGTGTTTTTATATTGTAAACCGCCCTGTGATTCTTGGATGAAGGGCGGTATAGTCATACCCCAGGTTACAGGTTGTGCGTTTTTGGGATACGGACGCGCCGAAACCCAGAAGTAGTGCAACAGGTTACTTCTAGGTTTTGGTGCTCGTGCATGCGCAGAAGCACTAAATTGCGCTTTGCGCATGCGCAGAAGCGCCAAATCACAACCTGCGCGTGCACAGATGGGTTGCGGATGCTGTGGGTTGCGAACGTGCCTCCCACATGGATCATGTTCGCAACCCGAGCGGTCACTGTACAGAAAACAAACAAACAAACAAACCACAGGTAGTGGTGCATGGTGAGCTGGAAGCATCAAACAAGCAAACTCCCCTTGTTCAGGGCAGAAAGTGAGCTAGTCTCCAAAGGCCTATTGGCGTTAAGGAGGTTTCTGCCAACCAGAGCAGTCATGCCACACGTCCATTCCTCTGTTGGTTGGGCATTGGTGTTTATGCACGAACTCCCTCGCTGATAGCTTTCAGGCAATAGGTTTAGGACCTGCTGTGAGTTCAAGTCCTGCCTAAAAAGAGTGGTTTGAAGTGTGGGTCTCCCCAGCAGATAGCTGCCACGATACTGACTCTATTCTCTTCCGACACCGGGAGACGTTTTCACAAAATGGGTTTGGTCCCCCTTCTGTTGCTGCAGAGCCAGGATAGAGCCCCAACAAGGTAGCCAGAGATTTATATATTGAATAAATCCTCCTCGATTTGTAGTTTTTGAATATAAATGGAACCTTGCTTTAATGAATCTCCACTGATTGCAAATTTAGTTTCCTTAATGGGTGGGGAAACGGTTTCCAAGGTGGCTCAATTCAAATATTTGTCATGCATGAACCTGACAGGCTCAGTATGATTATGGAATGGAAATACTGATTTGATTTTGAATTTAATACATTGCAAGAAGGAGCCCTGCACATTTAGTCTTCCAATAAAGATTAATGATTATGAATATTAAGGAATATTTGCAGAGTTATTTTAAGGGTGGTTTCAGCTGATTTTTATTATTATTAGAATAAAGAAGAAGGGATATAAGGCATATTGTTGGTTTTACTGACACGAGTTTGAATTTCCATTAAATCCTCCGCAATCTGTGCTAGCGGTGTGAGTGACTGAGATGGACACATTTGGAATACAGATGACTTGCTGGCTTTACTATTCCATGCCATGCAGTGAATGGGGTTATGGTCTAAGAGGAGTAGTAAGCAGGTAAGCAATTTGTGGGGTGGTTTTTAAGGGGTAGGAGAGAATGAATGAATGAATGAATGAATGAACTTTATTATTTATATCCCACCCATCTGGCTGGGTTTCCCTAGCCATTCTGGACGGCTTCCAGCAAAATATAAAAATATAATAAAACCAAATTTCAAAACCAAAGTTGTGTAGTTCTTAATCTCCTTGACATCTGTTGGAAGGGTGTTCCACAGGGAGGGTGCCACTGCTGAGAAGGCCCTCTGCCTGGTTCCCTGTAACCTCACTTCACACAATGAGGGAACCGCAAGAAGGCGCTCAGCGCTGGACCTCAGTGTCTGGGCTGAACGATGGGGGTGGAGACGCTCCTTCAGGTATACTGGGCCGAGGCCATTTAGGGCTTTAAAGGTCAGCACCAACACTTTGAATTATGCTCAGAAACGTACTGGGAGCCAGTGAAGATCCTTTAGGAGCAGTGTTATATGGTCCTGGCAGCCACTTCCAGTCACCAGTCTAGCTGTCGCATTCTGGATTAGTTGTAGTTTCAGAGTCACCTTCAAAGGTAGCCCCACGTAGAGCGCATTGCAGTAGTCTAAGCAGGAGATAACCAGGGCATAGTTTGTGGCGACATAGTTTGTGGGCAGGTAGGTTCTCAGCTGACGTACCAAATGGAGCTGGTAGACAGCTGCCCTGGACACAGAATTGACCTGTGCCCCCATGGTGCTGCCACACTAAACGATTGAGTTCTTACAAATGTTGCTGGCATGTTGTTGTTGCTGGCATCCATCCGTCTTGAGAGAAAATGGCGTGTGCCTCTGGGGATTAAGTTAAACCACTGTGTTAGCAGCACCAAAGTGACCTCCCTGGGGTGTAAGCCTGGACAGTGCGAATAGAGGTCTTGAGTTGCCCAGACAAGACCCCTCTCTTGGCTTCACTGATGTCCAAAGGAAAGCAGAGCAATACATTTGGCACCAGCTTGACTGCAGGTGTTACCAGAATGAGGCATACAAGGTGCCACCCAACTGTCTTAGGGACTCCACTCCGTGATTGTGTTGGGTTTACTCCTTCTGAAGATTTCCCGCAAAGCAGAAGTTTTAGCACCAGGTTTCTCCTCCTTCTAAATCGGCTACATTCCTGGTCTCACGATCCCCATCTGCCAAGTGCCAATTCTGCCAATCAAAGCGTTTCTTGCCTACATGCAAATGTGTAAACATTTAACTGATTTGTTAATTGATTAATGAACTAAAAGCCATACAACTGATTGCACTGGCAGCCAGTATGGGAGAACTGTATTCCCATAGTGCGCAGGGAGCAAAAGAGCTTCCCTTCTGGACATGTGTGCGGGGGGCACGACAAAGAATGGAGTCATCTCCTCTCCCCTCCATAGCCAACAGACTAAACAGTTCAGAGCAAGGCAATTATCCGACAAAAGATAATTTTTGGCTTTTCAGGAGCATTTGAACCAGGCTTGCAGCTGCCGTAGAGCGTTTTCGAACAGTGACTAATTTTTCCAATTCGTTTTCTCAGGGTACCGTTTGCTGAGAGCAGGATTGGCACTGAGATTAGCCCGGAATGGATTGCTGCGATAAGAGGCGGCGAAGGCCTATAAATTGGGATGATGAAGCAAAAGTCTGCCGCAGGATTGCAGAGAGGCTGTTATCCAGCTCTCGGCTGTGCTCAGTCTCCCTTGCCTTCCTCTCCACAGCCGCAATTTGCTGACTGAGTAAACTGTTGACAGACCACCTTGGATCTCAAGCAATCCTTCTGGCACATGGAGCGACAGCATGGGAGGCAGGCCCAATTTTCCGCTGAGGGGGTGTGCTTGACACACCGCTGGAGGATTGGCAGCGGCCAGAGCTTAATGAGAAGCTTGCGGAGGAATCTGTGAGGTAACCTACTGCTCCGAAAAGCACCTTCTTTGGAAACGATTCTCTGGGGTACTTGGAAGTGTGGTCTTGGAACTTGCCCACTTAAGAGGGAAGCACCTGCCTTTCCACAGAAACCGCCCCATCTGCCATCATGATTCCTGCGACGGCCCCTGCAGAATGAAAAAGTGGCCCACTGACACCACTCAGTGCTGCTCCCCATAAATTTAAATCTAGGGCAAAAGCAGCAGCTCTCCACTGTCCTTTCCCTGCCGCAGCCTCCACATCTGCTAGAGGACCGAAATGCTGCTTGCTAAATGAAGCTGAAGGCTAGAAGATTCAAGAGAGCCCCCTCCCACAAGAGGCGGTGATGCTTGCCTAATTCAGATGCATTCAGAAGAGGATTCGACAAATTTGTGGAGGAGGAGGCTATCCATGGCTAGTAGCTACAATGGCTTACCCTGCAAGTGTTCCAGAAAAACCGGGACATCCCCTTTCCCCCACGAGCGCATGGCGGCCATCTTGGGCACCGTGATACTGCCTGATTTTGTGCCAAGATCTCACCCCCCCAAAGCACTTTCTTGGGGATCGTGATCTCACACAGTACCCCCAAAGGCATGGTTTTTGGGCACAGTGAGAGCACAGCCCTGAAAAAAGCATATCTCCTGTGCCTCGCTTGAGAGCATTGATGGGAAGAGATAGTTCCCAGTTTGGGGACTCAGCATGTTGGAGATTATGCAATGGCTTTGCTTGCTGTTGGGATGCTGCTAAGGAATCGGGGGCAATTGGCAAGCCCCCAGCTGGCTCCAGCCCACCGGCCGACGTGCCGGTTGAACTCCAGTCCTTGGTGCAGCATGAATCTATGACCCAGAGCTTCAGAAGCTGGGCACACAAATCAGCAGAGTAAACACACAACAGAAGTGGCAGGGAGAGGCTGTGTAAAGCATATTTGTTGTTGTTGTTTAGTCGTGTCCGACTCTTTGTGACCCCATGGACCAGAGCACGCCAGGCCCTCCTGTCTTCCACTGCCTCCCGCAGTTTGGTCAAACTCATGCTGGTAGCTTCGAGAACACTGTCCAACCATCTCGTCCTCTGTCGTCCCCTTCTCCTTGTGCCCTCCATCTTTCCCAACATCAGGGTCTTTTCCAAGGAGTCTTCTCTTCTCATGAGGTGGCCAAAGTACTGGAGCCTCAGCTTCACGATCTGTCCTTCCAGTGAGCACTCAGGGCTGATTTCCTTCAGAATGGATCCGTTTGATCTTCTTGCAGTCCATGGGACTCTCAAGAGTCTCCTCCAGCACCATAATTCAAAAGCATCAATTCTTTGGCGATCAGCCTTTTTTATGGTCCAGCTCTCACTTCCATACATCACTACTGGGAAAACCATATGGACTGTTTATTCAGCGTACGTCAGGACAAAAGGAAAAACATGTCTTCTCTCTTTCATGTCCAAGCAAGCAGCATAAACAATAGCTATACACACAAATGGAAGTTCCCAGCAAGCTGTGCTGGAGTGTAAACAGGCATGTGACATACAACAATTCCACACGTCTCTTAAGGTGGAACGGAACATCAATATCCTAACACTTGCCTGATCAGCAATGCTTCTGAATACCAGTTGCTGGAAGTCAGAGGAGAGGAAGAGTGCACTTGTGCTCAGATCCTCCTTATGGGCTTCCCATAGGCATCTGCTGGGCCACTGTGAGGACAGGATGCTGGACTAGATGGGCCACTGGCCTGATCCAGAAGGCACTTCTTGTACTCTTAAAGCAAATGGCAGGACTGGGGAAGGGATGGGCAGAAGTCCTTGCCTGATTCAGTGGTGGATTTAAAGGTGCAGAGTACACTTCCACACATCCCTTTTGAATTCCACATTTATGATTATTTGCACTCAGGATGCTATCAGGGCAGTCACACAGCAACCCGCTTTCAATCTTATTTGCACCTGCATATGTTTTAGGGTGGTCATGCTGCTCCATTTCCAGTCTGGGCTTCCCATACGCATCCAATTGTCTGCCGTGAAACAGGAAGCCGGACAAGGCAGGCTCGCCTTATCTCCTTTAGTTGTTGTTTGGGGGCCTCGCTAAGCTGAATACAACTCTGAACACCTGAAGGATATTTGCACAAAGTCCTTCAAAGATTTCTCTCCGGAGAGCAGTGTGTCTGTTTTGTTTTGTTTTGTTTTGTTTTAAATGTTCTGTTTTCTCAAACCCACAAATTCCTGTGGAATTCAATGAAACTACTGAAGAAGAAGGGATTTTTTTGAGGCTTGGAATCTTCGAACACCTGGGAGGTTTCTCTGCACATCTCCTGGAATCGCAAAGAGGAAGCTTCCTCCAGAATTCCCCTTTGCTTGCAGAAAAGCCTTGGCTGTTTTCCTTGGCTCTCTCCCCCCTCTCCACTTTCTTACCTGAGCTGTAATAACACAGCTCTGTGAAGAGAGTCCTGGCACGCATACTCTTGAAAGGCACTATACAACTCTCGCTTGTTGGTTTTGGCCTCGGCCGAGGACCTGCCGTGTAGCTGTGGCAGTGCGTCTGGGGTTTTTGCATTTGTCCCACTGAATCGCTCCAGAGGAATCTTGTATCTTTTCCTAGCCACCCAGAAGAGCAACATCCTGACAATGAGGAAGTACAAGTGGTTTGGGAAAGGGCAACCCAAGAGATCAAGTGGCTCCCTTATCAAGAAAAGGTGGCAACGTTTAGGTTTTTTGGTTTAGAGAAATCGGGTCCTCCCTTAAAGAGGGCACATATTGTGGTGAGACCTGGAAACCTACACCATGTTGTGGGTGGGTACAACTGGTCACCCACAACACCCGATTGGTAGGTCCCTCGTAGCTGGGTGTAATCTGGCCAATGGGACGCAGTCCAAACAGTTCGAGGGACCTATTTATGCCCATGCACGTGACCCGGAGCTTCCTCTTTTGGCGTGTGCATTCGGAACACCCGCCCACCTCTCCCTACTTGTAGGGCTTTGCGCTTGACCTTGCTATGCCGTTGTGTGTTGTCTGTCGTTGGGGCACGGCAGTAATTTTCCCCACTTCACTGATTGGCTGTTGCCATTTGGGTTTCGCCTGCCACGTAGCAAATCATCACAACTTGTAAGGTTGCGGATAGGCTCTGGTTCAGGTGATAGGGATGGGAGAACATTCTCGCCATCCCTATGTGAAGGGTATTCCGTTAAAGGAATCCAGGGACTCGATGGTTTGGTCAACCCCTGAGAGGGGGTTGTGCCCGTGCCTGAGTCCAGGAGGACATTTGGGTGGCAGAGATAGCCTGTTCCCGGCTTTCCGCTTATCCAGGTGTTCAGCCTTGGCTGACCTATGCTGGAACCCTGGGTCAGCGCTACCTGCATGGCAGGGAGCTAGTCGAACCAGAGCCTATGCAACCAGTCACTTTCTGTAATCAATAAAGCTGTGGCCTAAATTCTGCTAAAAACCAAAACTAAAATTTGAGTCACGTGTGAATTTATTTAGGGGGGAGGTTTCTGGGTCTGAACACGCAAAACACAAGGAAGAGGAGACATGATAGAAAATCATAAATTATGCTTGGCACAGAGAAGGTGGATAGGGAAGTTTCTCTCCCTCTCTCAAACTAGAAATTGTGGACATCCAATGAAGGTCAGGATCGCTCCGTTGGTAGAGCATAAGCCTCAGGGTTTTTTGCCTTCTTTATTTTTTTAAAATTAAAAAAAATAATTGACAAATAATAGTCATAAATAAATAAGAATAAAAATGTGCATCCCACCACTGAGATCATTCCATTCTAGTTATCCAACTTCCCAAATTTTCAACACCTCTTGTGATGATTTGACGCCTTTCTGTTTTAACAGTACAAACTCTACAAACCCCTTCCATATCTTGTCAGAATCATTTCTCCTGCGTATTCCCCATCGTACCTTAATGGCACACATTAATTTATCATTAATAGCTATATCCCACACCTCTTTATACCATTCTTCCATTTTATATTCTGCTTGCCCCTTCTACTTCCTAGCTATCATAATTCGTGCAGCTGTCAATAAATTTGTGGGCAGGTTCTTCATAGCCTGCGAACCTTCCACCCCATTGTAAACTGATAATAATGCTACCTCTGGACTTACGGTCAGCTTTAACCCAGTGATTTCTCCAGTTATCTCCTTAAACACCCTTTGCCAAAAAAGTTGTACACCTTTACACCCCCACCACATGTGAACATAATTCCCTGTTTCCTGGCATCCCCTCCAACATAACACCGAAACTAATTAATAATAATTTTATTTTATTCTTATGAACAACATTTTCTTTTTTTTTTGAATAATTTTTATTGGTTTTCCAGTTACATACTCCACATACACATATTGTGTTACATTTTACATTACTTACTCCTGAGAGCTGACTTCCTTCCTTCCTTCTTCTGGCTTTTTTGTATCACATCTAACTTTTTCACATTGTCTTTGTCCGTTTTGCATATTGTTATTCTTCTTCCATATTTGTCCATATTTGTCCATTGAGTATTTTTACACAGATAAATCTTTCTATTTACACAATTCTTGTTGTCTATTTATATTCTTTTGCAACTGTTATTAATTACATTAGTCACATTATACATTTTACTTCTTATTATTTTTATTATCCGGTGAATTTCTTTGTATTTCACATTATGAGGTTTATTTCAGTTCTACTGGTTATTTCACCTTATTTTTCCTATATACCACATAATTTTTTCCCATTCTTTTTGAAATGTTTCCTTGCCCTGTTGTCTAATTTTCGCCGTTAGCTAGTTCTGCGTATTCCATTACCTTCTGTCGCCATTGTTCTACTGTTGGTAGTTGCTGTAGTTTCCAAAACTGGGATAATAATAACCTCGCCACTGTTGTTGCGTAGAAAAATAGTTTCTGATCATTCTTAACAATATCTTTTCCTACCATTCCCAACAAGAATGCCTCTGGTTTTTTCAAAAACATATAGTTATGGACAACATTTTCAACATACGATTCTCCCATATTTTCCCTCAGCTTTGACTATCTCTCTCTGCCTTGTTGTCTCCTTTTCCCATACCTCTTTTAATTGAGAGCATAAGACTCTTAATCTCAGGGCTATGGGTTTGAACCTCACATTGCACAAAAGTTTCCTGCATTGCAGCAGGTGGGACTCGATGATCCTCGTGGCCCCTTGCAAGACTAAACTCCTATGAATGAATGTTGGCAGATTCAGGACAGACAAAAGAATTTCTTCACACAGTACATAGTTAAATCATGGAACTCACTCACACAAGAGGCGGCGATGGCTACCAACTTGTGATGGCTTTAGAAAAGGACTGGGCAATCAAAAAAAGTATTCCTTTTTAAAAAAAAATAAAGTTTTTTATTGATACAGCAAGAAAAAAAGAAAGAAAACACAAATACCAAATTACACACAAGAATAACCATAGACACATAATTTTCTTAGCAAACAATAAAACATCTATTGGTCTTAACACTAAGGACCCAACCTCCCGTCTATTCCATATTTCAAATTCATATTACTTATTGCCAATACAGACTTTTATCATAATTAAACTTATTCTTAATAAATCTAATTTCTTATATCTACCTTGCAACTATTACTGAAGTTCCTCGAATGCTGCAACAGAATTTAAACTACTATATTTATTTTTCAGATATTCTTTGAAAACCTCCCATTTTGAAACAAATTCCTGTTTTGATTTATTCTTTATTTTTTCTGATAAACCATCTAATTTGGCATATTCTGTCAGCTTTTGGATCCAATCTTGTATAGAGGGATCCAATCTTGCTGCAATCAAAACTCTTGCTGCCGCCGTCGCATATAAAAAGATACCCTTCCTCTTTTGTGGAATATCCAAATCTGTTATTCCCAGGAGGTAGGCCTCTGGTTTTCTTCACACAGTACATAGTTAAACCATGGAACTCACTCACACAAGAGGCAGCAATGGCTAACAACTTGTGATAGCTTTAGAAAAGGACTGGGCAATCAAAAGAAAGTATTCCTTTATGTGACAACAGCTGCCAGGATGCTTATAGCAAAAAATTGGAAAGGGAGAAAAATCCCATCAATGAAAGAATGGCAAATAAAATTTTGTGAATACAGTGGTACCTCAGGTTACATACGCTTCAGGTTAAAGACTCCGCTAACCCAGAAATAGTGCTTCAGATTAAGAACTTTGCTTCAGGAGGAGAACAGAAATCGGGCTCCGGCGGCGCGGCAGCAGTGGGAGGTTCCATTAGCTAAAGTGGTGCTTCAGGTTAAGAACAGTTTCAGGTTAAGTACGGACCTCCAGAACGAATTAAGTACTTAACCTGAGGTACCACTGTATATAAATCTGGCAAGACTCACAGCATTCATAAGGGGACAATCGGACCAAAAATTATTGAAAGAATGGGGGGGGGGTGCTAAAGAGTATATGAAAAAAACATTGTTCTGGAGTAAGCATATCGGTATGTAATGAATGATGCTTTGCAGGGTTAAAGAAAGAGAAAAACGGTGTAAAAAGTATAAAGATAGAAGTAATCCACATTAGACACAACAATTTAGAAAGAGTAAAAATTTCGAAGTCTTAGAACAAAGGAAGGAAGTCAATATGTGTATATGTATGTAATGACTACAGGGACACAGGTGGTGCTGTGGGTTAAACCACAGAGCCTAGGACTTGCCGATCAGAAGGTCAGCAGTTCGAATCCGGGGTGAGCTCCCGTTGCTCGGTCCTTGCTCCTGCCAACCTAGCAGTTCGAAAGCACATCAAAGTGCAAGTAGATAAATAGGAACCGCTCCGGCGGGAAGGTAAACGGCGTTTCCGTGCGCTGCTCTGGTTCGCCAGAAGCGGCTTAGTCATGCTGGCCACATGACCCGGAAGCTGTACGCTGGCTCCCTCAGCCAATAAAGCGAGATGAGCGCCGCAACCCCAGAGTCGGTCACGACTGGACCTAATGGTCAGGGGTCCCTTTACCTTTACCTATGTAATGACTAGATTAGAATGAAGAGATGGTTTTATTTGTAGATGTGTGTGTGTTTTTTTGTTTTTCTTTGGTGTTCTGTTTTTTTTCTTGTTTGTATAGTTTTATTTTGGATTCAATGTTTGTAATTTTTGTTGTAATTTTGCATTGAAAATAAAATTTTTAAAAAATTAAAAAGAAAAAAAGAAAAGAAAAGAAAAGGACTGGGCAAATTCATGTTTTGCCTCCACAGTTGGAGAAAGCAGTACTTCTGAATACCAGTTGCTGGAAACTACAGGAGGGGAGAGGACTCTTGTGCTTGGATCCTGCTTGCTGATTTTCCGTAGGCACCTAGTTGACTACTGTAAGAGCAAGATGCTGGACTAGATGGGCCGTTGGTCTGATCCTGCAGGCTCTTTTTACATCCTTATGTCTTGGGGAGAGGAGATCAAAAGGACCCTCTTCCCCGTTCCCTCTCCTGCTCTATCCCTCTATTTGTTCTGCTTTTCTTCTTGAGCCTCCGTACAAACACCAGTTGGGGGGTTTCCTCTCTTGCAAAACGTGCAGTTCTGAAGCCCCACTTCAGATCAAACGGTGGTACCCACTTTCGACAAAGGATATTTTCCTTTCTCATTTGACAGAAAGGCTGATTTCAAAAACAAGAGGGAGGGGGAAAGATAGCACAGACAGGGGGCCCTTGGCCTAATCCCAACCACCCCCAATATATTTGCTTTTCCTACCGGAGCCAAGGTGAGAAAACTCAAGGGTGGCTTTTAAGGCATCACCTGGGAAAATACAAACCTCCTTTCATCTCTGGCCTCCTCCTCCTCCTCTTTTCCCACTCTGTGTGTTTGAGCTCCCAGCTGCTCCAACATCTCTCCTTCCTCACCAAAGAGGAGATGCTCCCTTCCAGGGCTCAGGGAAAAGGACGCCCCTTCCCAGGGAACAAACGCAGGAGGAGAACATTTGCTCGCCTTTCTTCCCAGGACACTGAGCGCATCCCCTGTGTGTGTGTCTACACAGCAGCCGGCCCATGTGCTCCTGCAACAGAGTGTTGAAAATGCCCTTGAGAGATTTTAAATATCAAAGCCGGCCTGCTGCTGCCTTTAATCATCTGGATAATCAGTTGAAAAGCAACCCATGGGAGGAGGCCCTCAGCGCCGGCCTTCCTTTATTTTTGATTTATTGCTTATCCATCTCCCTGTCTGAGGCATCAACGTCCCCTTATCTCCGTCCATTCTTACAACAACCCTGGGGGGGATTCCCATCTTTTGCAGACAGGGAGCAAAGGCGGAGAGATAAAGGCACACCAGACGAAGCCCACCCACTGTAGTCGTGCCAGGATCCAAATATAGCTGAAAAGGTAAAGGTAAAGGTACCCCTGACCATTAGGTCCAGTCGTGACCAACTCTGGGGTTGCGGCGCTCATCTCGCTTTATTGGCCGAGGGAGCCGGCGTACAGCTTCCGGGTCATGTGGCCAGCATGACTAAGCCGCTTCTGGCAAACCAGAGCAGCGCACGGAAACGCTGTTTACCTTCCCGCCGGAGCGGTACCTATTTATCTACTTGCACTTTGATGTGCTTTCGAACTGCTAGGTTGGCAGGAGCAGGGACCAAGCAACGGGAGCTCACCCCGTCGCGGGGATTCAAACCGCCGACCTTCTGATCGGCAAATCCTAGGCTCTGTGGTTTAACCCACAGCGCCACCTGCGTCCAAATATAGCTTATGCCGGTCCAAATGCCCCACCTCAGTTTCCTTGGGCAATGGAGCATTCTCCCCATCTCCAGCCCTGTGTTACCCCCAAAACCTGTTCTGCAGCAAAAGCGCTGACCGGACATGGTAGTTGAATACTGTCTCAAATACAGAGAACTTTGCACTAAGATGCTGGTGAATTTTCACGGGAGCATTTTTTAAATGGCCCTGAAGTGTCTCCACCCCCACAGTTCAGCCTGGACACTGAGGTCCAGCTCCGAGGGCCTTCTGGCGGTTCCCTCACTGCGAGAAGTGAGATAAATAAATAAAAATTAAAATTGTCCAGTAACACCTTAGAGACCAACTAAGTTTGTTCTGGGCATAAGCTTCCGTGTGCATGCACACTTCTTCAGATCCCTCAGGTTGGTATCTGAGGTATTGGTTGGTACAGTCATACCTCATGTTACGTTTGCTTCAGGTTGCGCGTTTTCAGGTTGCGTCCCGCGGCGACCCAGAAGTACTGGAAAGGGTCACTTCCGGGTTTCACCGCTCGCGCATGCATAGATGTACAAAATGACGTCATGCGCATGCGCAGAAGCGGCGAATCGTGACCTGCGCATGTGCAGATGCGCAGACACGGGTTGCGTTCTTTTCAGGTTGCGAATGGGCCTCCAGAACGGATCCCGTTCGCAACCAGAGGTACCACTGTATTTATTTTGACTGCGTCAGACCAACAACCTATCTGATGCGAGAAGTGAGGTTACAGGGAACCAGGCAGAGGGCCTTCTCGGTGGTGGCACCCTCCCTGTAGAATGTCTTCCCATCAGATGTTAAGGAATACTATACTCCATGTAATGTTTACTCCTTAGCCTTTCCTCCCCTAAAAAATCCTGCAAGGCAGCGGAGTTTTAGCACCAGAGATTTCCTTTTCCTAGATGGGCTCCCTTCCCAGGTTGACAAGCCCCATCTCCCCCTCACTTCCCCCTACAGCATGTGTAGAAACCATCTTCTTAACCATTGCCCCCACTTTGGTCTTGTCCTCCACAATCCACCCGATTCTGTCTTCGCATGCAGGGGAAGTCCCTAACTCACCAAGGGTTTGAGAGCCATCGGCTCCCCTTACTTGGTTTAGCCACAGATAGGTAGCCGTGTTGGTCTGCCATAGTCAAAATAAAAAAATCCTTCCAGTAGCACCTTTAAGACCAACTAAGTTAGTTCTTGGTATGAGCTTTCGTGTGCAAGCACGAAAAAGTGTGTATCTGAAGAAGTGTGCTTGCACACGAAAGCTCATACCAAGAACTAACTTAGTTGGTCTTAAAGGTGCTACTGGAAGGATTTTTTTATTTTGGTTTAGCCAGCCAGTCAAAACCATTTCCTGGGATTGTGGCCACTGTCGCATGTTGACAGCTTCTAGGAGCCACAGGTGAGATCTGAGTGCAAGAGGGGGACCAAAGGGGGGCAAACTACTCCAGAAAAAGCATGTCCTATCCCCCATCAGAGGCACTACCCCTCCCCAAACACCCCGTACACGATGGACCAGTGGGTCAGGGTCAGTATAAGGCAGCTCCCTATGTTTCTATGGTGTTCTGTTTGGCAATTGCAACTAGTAACTAATAGCTGCAGCATTCATGCATTTTTCTCAAGAACCATCTCTATCTGTCACCTCATCTGGTGCCTGTGAATTCCGTAAATTAATTACTTGTTGTGTGAAGAAGATCTTCCTCTCATCTGTCCTGGGCCTCCTGCCAGTAGATTTCAATGGGTGACCCTGAGTAGTAGCATTATGAAAGAGGGAGTGGAGGCAAAAATCCTCTCTCTCTCTCTCTCTCTCTCTCTCTCTCTCTCTCTCTCTCTCTCATAGCTGTCAACGTTTCCCTTTTTTAAAGGGAAATTCCCTTATTCTGAATAGGATTCCTTGCAAGAAAAGGAAAAAGTTGACAGCTATGCGCTCTCTCTCTCTCTCTCTCTCTCGTATGCAATGTTTATAACAGTAACAGTCTATGGACTATTTTGCTGAAAGCAGCAATGATCTCTACCGGTTTAGGATTTGTTGTCCAAAACACCAGGTTGACAAAGGCTGGTGTACAGCTTTGTTCTGTGCTGCAACGAAGAACAAAGCATGAACGAAGATCTACACCTGCACAGAACAGCTGTGGCATTCACAACAGCCCTGACATGTAGGTCACAGATCTCGAAATTATAGAATCACATCACAGAATTGTAGAGCTTGAAGGGACCATAAGGGTCCCTCTTCTTCCAACAAGCCTCAGCCTGTATATTTTTTCCTGCTCAATCACAGATTTTTGGGTCTTATGGCTCTACAGTCTTTGCCATGAAATGGTAAGCTTGGAAGCGTGGGGGTCAGTGGCTGGGAGAATGAAAATGTCTAAAGATCAGGGACTCTGTCCCTACTATGCTCAGTTCTTTACACTGCAAGTGTAACGGCAGGGATCATTCCATTTGTAATTTAAAGGTTAATCCTGTTATCAGTAAGGCAAGGAATGAAGCAAGGACAAGTTGACTTTTCTATTTTTGATGGGGGTAAGCTCTGCTTGTAATGAGTATATTAAATGTGTCAGAGCACCGGCAGAGTCTTGTCATTACAACAACAACAAAAAGTTAATTTTGGTGTCTCGGGTCAAAATGGTTGTGTGTAAATAGTTCCGTTATTACTGTTCCCCTTCTTTCTTGCAGACATCTGTGTTTCATAGCAACCTGAATAATAAATAGTCTCTTAAAAAAAAAAGGCTGCATTTATTTGCCTTTCACTTCCCTGTTCCAAAGACAACACTGTGACCATTCGACCACACAGACTGCTGACAGAGTGACCTCAATACCTGAAGACAGATGAAATAGTTGCAAGATCACCTGTATTAGAAAGGTACGCACAGAACTATAGAAGCATTAATGCTGAAGGCTGCATCTGACATCATGAGTACAAATAATAATTTGCCCATTACAGAATACAGGATCTACAATAATGTCCACAGCATTAAAGTGCATAATAATAAAACAAGAAAAATTTTATAAAAAAAATAAGGAACTATCAAATACAATTTAGAGCAGGTAAGTAAAAGGAGTAACACCTAAAAGCCTATTGTAAAAAAAAAGATAAAAAGGCAAAGGACCCCTGGACGGTTAAGTCCAGTCAAAGGCAACTATGGGGATGTGGCCTTCATCTCGCTTGCAGGCTGAGGGAGTCGGCGTTGGTCTGCAGACAGCTTTCCAGGTCATGTGGCCAGCAGGACTAAACTGCTTCTGGTGCAACGGAACACTGTGATGAGTGCCAGAGCACATGGAAATGCCACTTACCTTCCCGCCTCAGTGGTACCTATTTATCTACTTGCACTGGCATGCTTTCGAACGGCTAGGCTGGCAGAAGCTGGGATAAAACAACGGGAGCTCACCCCATCACTCAGATTCGAACTGCTGACCTTCTGATCGGCAAGCCCAAGAGGCTCAGTGGTGTAGACCCACATCCCCCCCTGGAGATAGCATACCTGTGGGGTAGGTGTTCAGTCCTGGTGTCCAGTGAAATGTGGACATGTAGATAGAGCTCAACCTTACACCTGAATCAAGATATATGAAAAACTGATCTATTTTAATTTATTTTTCAGGTGTTGTTGTTTAGTTGTTTAGTCGTGTCCGACTCTTCGTGACCCCCTGGACCAGAGCACACCAGGCACTCCTGTCTTCCACTGCCTCCTGCAGTTTGGTCAAACTCATGCTGGTAGCTTCAAGAACACCGTCCAACCATCTCGTCCTCTGTCGTCCCCTTCTCCTTGTGCCCTCCATCTTTCCCAACATCGGGGTCTTTTCTTCTCATGAGGTGGCCAAAGTATTGGAGCCTCAGCTTCACGATTTGTCCTTCCAGTGAGCACTCTGTCACGGCTAAAATGGCCGCTGTTTCTTTAATGCTTAAAAAAGCTGGGTCAGCCTATGTCAGCGGCCTGCACCGGGTTGTATATATAGAGTGAGAAATGCTAGTATTGGGTTGGGTTGGTTGGTTGGTGAAAGCTGGTAGTGTTGACGTGTGTACAGTTGGCCAGTCGCTTTTGCAGAAAGACTTTTAAGAATAAAAGCAGGAAGTACTCTGCAAGGATACTTTTCTCGTGGACTCTTTTATGCCGACAAGGGTCCGAGGACCAGGCTGAGGCAACAAAGGGAGGTCAGAACCCTTTGTTGTTGTTGTTGTTTTTTACAAACACTGACACACTCAGGACTGATTTCCTTAAGAATGGATACGTTTTGATCTTCTTGCAGTCCATGGGACTCTCAAGAGTCTCCTCCAGCACCATAATTCAAAAGCATCCATTCTTCGGCAATCAGCCTTCTTTATGGTCCAGCTCTCAATTCCATACATCACTACTGGGAAAACCATAGCTTTTACTATACGGACCTTTGTTGGCAAGGTCAGGTAGGCTAGGCAAAGAAGAGGAAGGAAGGTGGGGAGAGCCATGTTAACCAAGTCATCCTAAATGCCGGTGTCAGAGACTGAACATGCTCTGCTGCCAGCAGTATTGAAAGCGGGATTGTGTGTGACTGCCCTGAGAGCAACGTGAGCACAAATTGTCATGGATAATGCCCAGTGAAAAGGATGCCTGGAGGGGCTCCATGTGTCCAAGCCACCCCTCGACCAGGACATGGGCTGATGCCGGTCATGAGCCTGTCCCCCCAACAGAGCGTACCATCTGTCAGATAAAAGCCGGGGGGGGGGGAACGATGATGTTGGGTTCCATGGATTTTATCCGCCGGTTTTCTCACACCCCACCTATTCCCTGCTCTCTCTTTCTCCACTCAGCCGCAGCTGCTTCTTTTTTGGCTGGGGAGAACCGGATGGGATGGTCTGCCGAGCTCAGCTACTGCCTGGAATGGACCGAAGCGGCTTAGGAAACGATCCGTTTGGGTGTAGCCGCTGTGCAGCAAGACGGGCTGGAATTCCTGGTTGCGCTCACAAGGCAAATTGCTCTCCCTCCACTTTCACCAGGATACAGCCGAAATGCTTTGTGTTCTTGTTGTCGCTGGGATCAGATGCAGAAGATGTTCCTTACAGCTGCAAAAAATACAGTCTATTTTTTTTTTAAAAAAGGGAGTTGAAGGCCTGCTTGCAGCTGCAGCAGATACGCGGTCTCTGATAGCTCTCGCAAGACACACAGGCGCATTCCTGAGAATGTAAACACATGCGAAAACCATCAAGTGGCCCAGGGAAGGCCCCAGCCTGAGCAGAATTGGCACTGCAAGGAAACAATTGTGATGAAGGCTTGGAGAAAGGGAATTAAGGAACATAGCTAGCAGAGCTGAAA
The DNA here is from genome assembly GCF_964106645.2 of Podarcis pityusensis. Classification (NCBI taxonomy): domain Eukaryota; kingdom Metazoa; phylum Chordata; class Lepidosauria; order Squamata; family Lacertidae; genus Podarcis; species Podarcis pityusensis. The sequence goes on from NC_138028.1 coordinate 7,738,901, forward strand.
CAATTTATAACCCTCCCCTCATTCTCCTCGGTGGGCTTTGGTGGCAAATAGATGCCCAAATGTTTTTGTTCCTGAATTGTATTTGATGTGCCGGAGCTGCTCTTGAAATCTGGGGGTGAACATACGACGAGATTTCACAAATGATGTGCACTAGATGAAAGCTTTTGATGCAATAGGCTTTGAGAGTCAGTGTGGTGTAGTGGTTAAGAGCGGTAGTCTCGTAATCTGGTGAACCGGGTTCGCTTCCCTGCTCCTCCACATGCAGCTGCTGGGTGACCTTGGGCCAGTCATACTTCTTTGAAGTCTCTCAGCCCCACTCACCTCACAGAGTGTTTGTTGTGGGGGAGGAAGGGAAAGGAGAATGTTAGCCGCTTTGAGACTCCTGAAGGGGAGTGAAAGGCGGGATATCAAATCCAAACTCTTCTTCTTCTTCTAGCTGTGGTGGAGGAGAAGCTCTGCCTTCAAGACAGCAATGGATCCGAATACCAGTTGCTGGAAACAGCAGGAGGAGAGAGGGCTCCTGCTCAAGAGCCTAGATCCTCCCGTGTGGAAACAGCAGGCCCAGACAGAGGGGGGGGGGGCATATGGGCCACTTGGCCTGGGCCTCCAATTCCAAAGGGGGCCTCGGTCAGCACATTCACAATCGCAGGGGATGCACTGGGGCGAACATGGAGGCGCAAAGGCGGCGGCGGTGGTGGTGGTGGGCGGATTCCCTGAGGCCATGGCTGGCAGCGCAAGAGAAAAGCTTCCCCAGAGTTTGCAGCAGGGCCTGCGATCGGCTCCGCAGAGGAGCGCGGAACGGGCGTCGGATTGGTGGAGGTGACCAAGGCTCCAGCAGCCAATGCGCTGCGAACGTGATGGTGGACCATGTTCTTCATGCTGTTAAAAGTTGGTGAGTTTTTGTTTGAAATCTTGTTTGCCAAAAATTAAAACCACACGTACCTTATAGATAAGTGTGTTGGCTTTCTTACTGCTATTTTTTTTTTTGAAAATGATGAAAAATTGATGAAGGTGTGGCCATTTGTTTAAAATTTTGTTGACTAGGCCAGGAATATTACTTACACCCGAGGAGTACATATAGCTCAATGAGGATAAAATTTGGCGGAAACCATGTTTTTTAAAGAAATAGTGGCTTATGAGCAATAGTGGCTTTCTCGCAAGCATACATCTTTTTAAAGAGTAGAATAAGAAGACAGAGAAGTTTTAATTATAATTATAATTTAACTATGATTAATAGTCAAATTTCCAAAACAGCGGTTGGCCACTGTGAGAATAGGATGTTGAGCTAGGTTGGCCATTGGCACACCTTCCAGCTTGTCAAAATCCTTCTTGAATTGTGGCGCCAGGGGCATCGACTTGCCCTCCACATTGAGGGGCGCAGCCATGTGACATGTCATGAGATGCTGCCTGGCATGTGCCTGGTGGGGGCAGGATGCACGGAGCGCGATCTTCACGCTTCCTTGCCCTGGGCTGCACCCAGCTCCTCGGCTGCCAGGCGGAAGCTGGGGCTGGGGGTGTGTGTGGAGACCCTTGTGCCCCGTATACCCAGCACCCCTGTGTGGCATCCAGAATTGGACACAGTATTCCAGGTGTGGTTTGACCAAGGCAGAACAGAGTGGTACTATTACTTCCCTTGATCTGGACGCTAAACTTCTGTTGATGCAGCCTAGAATATTAGCTTTTTTTGCTGCTGCATCACACTGTGGACTCATGTTAAGCTTGTGGTCCACCAAGACCCCTAAATCCTTTGCACATGTACTGCTAGTAAGCCAGGTGTCTCCCCCCCATCCTATATTTGTGCATCTGGTTCTTCCTGCCTAAGTGCAGAACCTTACATTTATCCCTATTGAAATGCCTTTTGTTAGCTTGGGCCCAGTTCTCCAATCTGCTAAGGTCATTTTGAATTCTGATTCTGTCTTCATCCAGTACGCTCCCAGTGCTTTATTTAAGAAGCAGTGTACACCCACCACAATCCACATGTCCTTATGAAATACAGTCATACCTCATGTTATGTCCGCTTCATGTTACGTTTTTTCAGGTTACGTCCCGCGGTGACCCAGAAGTACTGGAAAGCGTTAGTTCTGGGTTTCACCATTCCCACATGCGCAGACGCGCAAAATGATGTCACACGCATGCACAGAAGCGGCGAATCACAACCCGTGCGTGCGCAGACGCGCAGCTGCAGGTTGTGTTCTTTTCATGTTGCGAACGGGCCTCCGGAACGGATCCCGTTCACAACCAGAGGTACCACTGGTACCTTGGGTTACATACGCTTCAGGTTATAGACTCCGATAACCCAGAAATAGTGCCTCAGGTTAAGAACTTTGCTTCAGGATGAGAGCAGAAATCGTGCTCTGGCGGCACAGCGGCAGCGAGAGGCCCCATTAGCTAAAGTGGTGCTTCAGGTTAACAACAGTTTCAGATTAAGAACGTTTCCTCCAAACCAGCTTCGATTCGAATTGAGAAAAAGAACGACTTAGCATAGTGCAACATGCACTCAGCCTCAGGGTTCACCCACACTGTAGTTTTCCTCATGTTTTCTTCTGTTTGTCCTCTTGATTCCCAGGTATGGGTATGAGAGCTTTTTCGTTTTCCCTGGGAAAAATCTGCTGTTTACCACAGAATCGGAAGAAACGTCAGTCCGCACAGAACCTGATTGTTCCGGTTCAGCAGTAAACAGCGTGTTTTCCTGGGGAAGGTGGAGGGGCGGGAGAAAAATCTCTCAGCCCTGTGCCTAGAAATCATGGGGTATATCAAAATGTGGCTGAGCCCTCGATATAAGGAAGCGCTCCCAAGTTCACAACTGACCTTTGCAGAAACCTTTCGACCTTCCAGCTTGTCACCCGGCCGTGAGCAAACAGACGACTCAAAGCCGACCTGACACGTCCCGTCCCTGAGAGAAGTCGCAGCCGCAGCTCTTTTTCAGTCCAGATAACACAAATCAGATAAAACCTAAGCCTCGCTTGGCTGGCCTGCAAGTGGGGGAAACCCAGCAGGGATTTTAATTTTGCTCTTGTCTGTTTCCATGCTCTGCAAGGGGCAAGGTTTATTTTAAAACACACCATCGCCATAGCAGCACAGTGGACTTTGTGGCCAGCAGACCGCCGTGCTTCCCGCAGCAACCAGGGATGTTGACCACCCTATCAACTTAGGCGAATGGCCGCTGGAATACAGTGGTTCCTTTTGAATGGCAACAGGAACCCAAAAAAATATCCCAGTGGCTACTGAGATTCAGAATTGGGGAAGGGCTGTAACTCAAGAGTAGAGCCAGACAGAGGGCCTTCTCGGTGGTGGCTCCCGCCCTGTGGAACGCCCTTCCATCAGATGTCAAGGAAATAAACAACTACAGTGGTACGTCGGTTTAAGTACTTAATTCGTTCTGGAGGTCCGTTCTTAACCTGAAACTGTTCTTAACCTGAAGCACCACTTTAGCTAATGGGGCATCCTGCTGCCGCCGCGCTGCCAGAGAACGATTTCTGTCCTCATCCTGAAGCAAAGTTCTTAACCCGAGGTACTATTTATGGGTTAGTAGAGTCTGTAACCTGAAGCATCTGTAAACTGAAGCGTCTGTAACCCAAGGTACCACTGTATCTGACTTTTAGAAGACATCCGAAGGCAGCCCTGTTTAGGGAAGTTTTTAATGTTTGATGTTTTATTCTGTTTTTAATCTGTTGGGAGACGCCTAGAGTGGATGGGGAAACCCAGCCAGATGGGTGTGGTTTAAATAATATATGATGATGATGATTACTACTACTACTACTACTACTATCTTCCTTGTAGTGCAGAAGGTCCCAGGTTCAATTCTCAGCAGATCCAGGTAAGGCTGGGTATGTCTTCTGCCTGAACTCCTGGAAAACTGGTGCCAGTCATTGTAGGGCAGAACTTAGCTGGATAAGCCCAATGGTCTGATTCGGTATAAGGCAACTTCTTCCTATGTTCCTGTGACTGCTTGCAGCATTGCAACCATCATCATAAGAACGATATATTCCATTTAAAAAAATAAATAAATGGAAAGAGTAACCCCTTGCTCATATGGAGGTTTAACTGAGGAGGGGGCCTAGATGGAAGGATTCCATTATGAGGAATTTGTTAGCAAATTTTCATGACAATTTTTTTTTTTTTAATCACAAACTGGTGTGAAGAACCAAATTTACAACTGGGGAAATTAGAAGCTGAGAGAAACTAAAACTGACAAGAGTCTCCCATCCCTGGATGTAATAAAATGAATAGATAAAGAACAACGGAAGTAAACAGGATAAAAAAACAGGTGAGTCACTCAGTGGTTTAGTGAGTGCAGCGGGAAATATTTCTGTCATCCTGAAAACATTGAAGATTGAAATGGGAGGGCACCTGCCAGCGTTTAAACCCTTACTCAATAAATTCTTCCTCAGGAACCAGTTTTACATTCACTTCTCCTTTTGATTTATATATAGTTCCAAAAGGTGGGTGCCAACCCAGGGTCTGTGTTTCTTTGGAGAACTGAGGTGCTGCAGAGACTGTCTGAGCTTAAAGAAATATTATTTATTCACAAATTTACACCTGATTTTCAATGGAGGGAGTCCAGATCTTACAGCGTGGTCATCCCAAGCAGGGCTTGTTCCCTATAGCAGTGCAGCCCTGAAGTCCAGCCTGCCAAAAGATGGATCCCTGTCTTTTGTTCTCCCTCTTCTTCTCTGCACACCTTGATAAAGACACTCCTTTCATGTCACCTCTCTCACATGCCCCACTATTGCAGATATTAATATTGTGCAGTTTGAAGCAACTGGATGCATGAAAACTGACTCCTTTTTTGGAATAAAACATTGTCAAGGCCCATAAACTTAATTTTCCAAACCTTTACTTGCAGAACTTTCTTCAGAACAAAACAGGAACATCAAATGACACATGCAAACAGTTCTGTAAGATATGCTGTATGCCAGTCCGAGACATAGGCTCTGCATCTTGCAAAATATTAAATATTCCAAACCATAGCTGTCAACTTGCAGATTTGAAAATAAGGGACCAGCAGCCTCGAAAATAAGGGATCAGCAGGCGAAATAAGGGATTTTGATTAGCTTATACAGAAATCCGGCACTGATGGATCTATGCTGCTTTTGCTGCGACTGACTGTGTTTTGCAGGGGGTTGGACTAGATGATCCTAAGGGTCTACAACTCCCACCAAAGAAGAGGGGCAGACAAAACCGATGAACGACGTCGAGATGGCAAAGCTTACAGGCAGAATTAGAAACCAGGAAGAGGACCTCTTTAATAAAGAATGGGGAAAGTTTATAATTTAGTTGAAAAGCTATTGTAAAGAGTTACATACATTGGTAGGATTGACAGAAAACTTGTAGTAAAAATTTGAACTATGGATGGACAAATGATTTATAAAAATAGAGTTATGAAAGGGATGCAGAGGGGGAAATCACCACATTAAGATGCTGCACTGGTTGGAGGGTATGCTAAGCAGCACGTAGGGGCTGCCGTCGTCCTGGCGCAAGGAGGTCCATCGGCCCTTCCCCGCCCGAGAGAGAGGGAGGGAGGGAGGGAGAGAAACTCTCGCCCACGCCACCCGCGAGCCTGGCATGAGGCGGTTGCAGCGCCGCCGCAGCCGCTGAAGTGCCACCCTTCTGTGTCCCTCCCTCAGGCTGCCTCCTCAGCCGCCGCTGCCGCCTCCGGCTTCCTCTGGCAGTGCAGCGGAAGCCTCGCAAAAGAGGGACTGCCTGCTTGCCCGCCGCCACCCGTCTCCTCATGACGCACCCCTGAGGGGGAAAAGGGAGAGATGGAGACACGGCAGCTCGTGCGCGCGCTCTCTCTTGCGGCGGAGGACCCTGAGCTACTGCTTCCCTCCCGAGCCGGGCGAGCATGAAACCCGGGAAATTTAAGGGACATCATCAATAAGGGACAGCAGCAGGAAACGGCGCTGGGATAAGGGAGTTTCCCGCCAAATAAGGGACAGTTGACAGCTATGCTCCAAACAGATCTAGAAGCAGAGGTCTGTCTCTCCCCAAAGCCTGCATCCTGCCTGAGGCTGTTTACTTGGAGAGCGTCATTCACATCCTCATTCTGGGAACAAAGGTATTGCAATTTAATTTATTAATCACCTGATCTAAGGTTAAACACTCACACCAGAGCTATCAGAGAACAACAGCAATAGTTCATTGTCAATTCAGTTAAAGCTCAGAGCCCTATTCTTGGCTTCAGTATAGCCCCATGCCTTCACTCATACATCCTTCATTTCAGTGTCAATTAAATAAGATTTCCCTTAGATGGGCCACCAACACCTTTTGTCATGTTAATGCCTCTATCTCAGGTGAGGCCCTGGCTTGGAAAGGAAGCTTAGTCTGTCTTTTCCCACTAGTCTGCAATCTTCTCTTCAATACTCCAAATAATCAGAATCCTACCATCTGTTAATTTCAAGGGTTATGGGGGGGGGGGTCCCCCCCAATCCATATATATTGTCACAGGCTAGTCACCAGCAAGATAACCAATATTAAGTGGAGCCAATTCTATCTCATTTTGCGGCTGGCCAAGTGTGGGAGTGGGGAGCAGGAATCCCTTTTGAAAAATCGCCTCATCTTAAAGACCATACTCATAATCCAGTTCACCGTATCTCTTGATGGCTTGACATAGCCTTTAAAAAGACATTTTGGCTTGAAATAGTCCATTTAGAAAAAAGAGGGAGGGAGGATGTTACAGGTTTTTTTTAATAAAAAAATACATAATTAAAATGGCCGCCATGGTCCTTGAGCATAAATAGCTTTGCCCCGTCGTGCAATTACCAGAGTCGCTGTCAGTGGCCTTCAAAGCACTTTATGCCACTGGCGTTATTTTCGAAGCCATACTGTCCCTGCAATGAAACAGGGAGCAGCTGAGATAGAAAGCTATTTGCTGCTCAAGAGGCTGCAAGCACCCATCAGCTCAGAGCCGGCGGCCATTTATGCCCCTTTTGTGTCAGCGCCGTGCGTTGGAGTTGAGCTCCTCAGTGCCCAAATTATAGCGGGGGTCAATATTGCCAGCACACACTTAAGTAGGGGTGACGGGAGAAAGCAGATTAGCATGTGAAAGACTGGCCTGAGCTTCTGTTTCCCCTTTGCGGTGTGCCCCCCCCCCAAATCGTGCAGACAAGTGCACGTCCCAAGTGGTTCGCTGCAAATCTGGGTAGCACACTTAAAAGCCTCCATTATATCAGTGAAAAGCTGCTAGATGAAATTGTACTTGGCATCAATATTGCACTCGGCGCTTAAAGCATTTCACATACATTATCCTCAGGTATCTTTGTAAGAAACACTTAAGGCAGGAGACCATTATCATCTCCATATTGCAGACTGGGTTGGAAAAGGGGGGGGGGGGATCTTTCATTTCATTGTTTGTTTCCGCCGAGGCTCAGGGAACAGCAGCTTGCCTAAAGCCGCCTCCTAGTACAGATTGTGGCAGAGGTGAGATTCGAATTCAGGCCTTTGTGGGATTTGAACCCTGGGCCCAGCCTCAGACATTACGCACCACTAGCAGAGTTCCCATGCAGCTGCAGGAGGCATCCTCTTCCTCCACTTCAAATGGAAATAAATCCCAAATACTTCCTCCAGTGCAGACTCTTCAGTCTCCACTTCTGCATCTCAGCATCCAAGGCAGGGACAGAGGAAGGGGGGGGGTGCGGTGGAGTGCAGACCGCCCCGGGTGTCTTAGTTGAGGGGGGTAACATTTGGCGCATTGCCCGCCCGCAACTCCCAAGCCTACCCCGAGCCGTCGGGGGAAGCTGCGCCGCTTTGCCGGCGGCCTCCCCCCCTTCATTTTGACAGCTGGGGGAGGCTTGGGAGTCACGCAAGGGCAGTGTGCCGAATGTCTGCCATCAGCAGCTTACTCCGCCCCTGTGGGCAGCATACTCCACCCCCGGCTGCAAGGCGTGTGTGCCGCTCCATGGACCTGAGCGGCTATCCCGTGCCTGGGAGGGCACCCTCCACGCCCCGCACCCCTCGGAAACGCCCGCCCTGGGCAGCGCAAGCATAAGCTCCGCCACTGTCCAAAGGTCACCCAGGGGTTGTTGCTTGGGCTGCTCCACTCTGCCTCTGACCCCCAGTGTGGAGAGCCAGTATAGTATAGTGATTAAGAGCAGTAGACTCGTAATCTGGTGAACTGGGTTCGCTTCCCCGCTCCTCCACGTGCAGCTGCTGGGTGACCTTGGGCTAGTCACACTTCTTTGAAGTCTCTCAGCCCCACTCACCTCACAGAGTGTTTGTTGTGGGGGAGGAAGGGAAAGGAGAATGTTAGCCGCTTTGAGACTCCTTCGGGTAGTGATAAAGCGGGATATCAAATCCAAACTCTTCTTCTTCTTCTTCTTCCCTGACCCACCATTGGCATGCAGCCCCTGGGGGCTGAAAAAGGCCCCTTACAATAGTTTCACGGTGTGCCCATCCCTGGTATCAACTTGGGCAAAAGTTGGTCTTCAAATATTTTTCATAATAAACAAGCACACTGATAAATCATGGCTGATGGGCACCCACAGTTGTGAGGCCTGAAGAGATTATGAAGATACATCCCCAGATGTTGCTATTGGCTATGGACAACCTGTGACATCAAGAAAGAACATGGCTGCTGAGTGGATATAAAGGTGAGCTTTTTCCTCTTCCCCAAAACAACATGACAGGCAACAGCCGTGATGTTCAGCATCACCCAGTCTTCTTCCATTTGTAGGAGGCAAATTGGCAGATGGGCAGAAGTGATCATCTGGCCGTGGGACGCTAGGGAGCGACAATAAGGCAAGTTCACCTGCTGAGTGGGATCCTGGCTCCAAGGCAGCTGATATCCATGATCACAAGTTGGCATGATCACTAGAGATGGACCTAGCAGAAGCTGGCAGATGTTGGTGGGCAGAAGCTGGTGGAATTCACATTTGGAAGCCAGTGGATATCATAGGACTGAAGCAGGCTGAAGTTTGTGGATGGAAGCTGGTGGAGAAATTAATCTTCAAAGGCTGGTAAACAGAGGCCGGTGGATATTTGTAGGTTGAGGCTGATGTCAACAGACCTAAAAAGGCCAGAGAACCTTGGGCTTCCTTGGGATCTGCTGAGACGATGCAGTTCTCAGTCACAGGGCACATCTTCTGTACGAAAGCCCAAGTTCAATCCCTGGCACCCTCAGATAAAAAAATAAATGACCTCAGGCAGCTTTAAAATACTGGCTTAAGGTCAATGTTTTCAAACTGGGCACAGGACTTCTCCAACATCTAGCAAGGGATGAGTAGTCAGTTGCTGGTCCAAACACAAAGTCCAGAAAGCTCCTCGACTGGGCTGTCCCCATTTCTTCTTGAACACTTGGGCTTCAACATCGTTTTTAGATCATTAGAACAAGGACTGTGGGACATTGCTTACAGTGATCTGCGGTGATACTCAACAAGAGCTGTGAGTTTACAGTATGTCGGGATACTATTTCCCCAAGGCCAAACTGAAAGTGTTTCCTTCTGAAATGCTCTGAGGCAGATCTGTGGGTATTCCTTACTCTGCTGTACAAATCAGGAAGCAGAATCTATACCGCATATTCTACAGGCCCGCAAGACTATACAGTACAAGCAGGTCTGATAGTGAAAGATCATTAATTGCGAACCTTCCAGGAAGATCTGTTAGGTACCTATAGGAGTGGTGCTAGAGGAGACTCTTGAGAGTCCCACGGACTGCAAGAAGATCAAACCTATCCATTCTGAAGGAAATCAGCCCTGAGGGCTCACTGGAAGGACAGATCCTGAAGCTGAGGCTCCAATACTTTGGCCACCTCATGAGAAGAGAAGACTCTCTGGAAAAGACCCTGATGTTGGGAAAGATGGAGGGCACAAGGAGAAGGGGATGACAGAGGACGAGATGGTTGGACAGTGTTCTCGAAGCTATGAACATGAGTTTGACCAAACTGTGGAAAGCAGTGGAAGCCAGGAGTGCCTGGTGTGCTCTGGTCCATGGGGTCACAAAGAGTCGGACACGACAAAACGACTAAATAAACCTATAGGATAGGATCCCCAGCATATCTTTGGCAGTTGCCAAGTTTCTTTCGGAGGCTGTCAGGATCAGAGAGCACTTTGTATTAGCAAAAGGTCTGAAACTAGCTTAGTTTTCTCCAATTTCCAAGTAGTATGTATGGGGTATTTTTTTGTATTTTTATGTACTGGAATCTATTTATGGACTGCTATAAAGAATTGAAGATATAGTCCTGTCTTGCCTGTGACCTTGTGGAGCTACCTCTGGTCAGAGCAGACAAGAGTCAGCGAGACGGACCAATGGTCTGCTTCAGCATAAGCTTCGTCTGGCTTATTGTTCACCTGTATAGACCCCGGAGAGCTCTCTTCTGAGCTGTCTAAAGTCAATTCCTGCCAACCAGCTGGACCCTTGACTTCATCTGCCCAGACAAAAGAGAGCTGGCTCTGGGTATCAGCTAATGAGAAGTCCCAAGTCACTCAGCTGGCCTTTCACCTTGAAGTTTCCTAATGATATGCTTCTAAAGAGCTGGCCTTTGCCATGGGGAGTCTCGTATTGTCCACTCCTGGATTATTGTTGTCCCTGCTCCAAGGAGGGGGCGGTTCAAGCGTCCACTTAGCACATGAAAAGCACATGTCCAGGCAAACATGAGCAACAAGGTTCTGCCAGGAGATGATGTACGAGCCCTAGAGGTCAAGAGTTCTGCCTGGCGGTCAGCGAGAAGAAGGGTCACGCGACAGTGGCCATCACTCAATCCCGAGGCCCTTCCTTCCTCCTCCTCCCATTTATCCGTGGAGATTTCAGCCATGCAAATGGGCTTTGCCTCATCATTTGTGTCTGGTAAAGCCCACAGACGCATCTCTCGGGTACAAACAGAGGAGGGGACGGACGAGGTCAAAAGGTCCTGGAGGACAGCAGGTTTAGCTATTCAGCAGAGGCTGAGGAATAAGCAAGGCCAGAGTGTCGGTGTGAAAATAGTGAAAACTTTACCTCTGGGTTTCCCAAAGTGGTCGATATCGACACAGGGGGTGAAAAAAGGCGTGGGGTGGAAAAGAGGTTTATAAGGTATTGTGTAGTAAATTAATTTTGAGTCTCAGGAGGCAAAGGGACGTGTTATTTACAGAGAGCACCTTTCTTCCTAATGAGGAACCTCTTTATTTATTAAGATGATTCCACAATACAACAGTACTCCTTTTCCCCCCTTTCATTTTATGATTCCCAGGATAGTGATTGATGGTTAATAAACATTGTTTATAGGTGGCTATTTCCTGACTTTATTTCATGTACATTCCTGAGAATTTGAGCTCTCCCCACTCGTGATTCCCAGAGGCACATTATCTCAAGTCAATACTTGTTGTTGCAGTTATCAAGTGATGGCCGTGCGTGTTATGAGCAACATCTCTTCCGATCTCGCATTTCTGATTTTTGTAATTATGGCTCCATTCAGGCTCCTAGCACGGCATTCTGCTTCTATCCCATTTCTGTCTGGTGGCGGCGGTTGAGAGAGAAAAAAATCCTTGGTGTTTATCTGATATCATTTAATTCCAGAGTTCCTCCCTGACAAGTTGTTTACGCCCTGCGATCAGCCTTCTGATGTCCCCTGCTTCTGATTTCCCCCCACTGCTTCCTGTGTGGCATCTTCCTTCCGTGATCAGATTCTGGCTATCGAAACAAAACTCCCTTTGAAATGTCCGGCTGTGGGAAATAATAGCTTGCTGTTTTGCGTTATGTAAAACATGTTTTCCCAAACGGGCTTGGCTCTGTTTGATGCTGTGGGAGCTTTGGAGTCCAAGAAATGTGTTATGGCTATTGGGTGGTTGCTCAAGAGCAATCAGGCAAGATGCCTCACTGGTCTGTTCTAGCGCTTTATTATTGGTGCTAAAAACCTTTACAATGCAGAGCCGCTCTATTCCATGTCTTGCTCATTCACTAGCAGAATCTGAGAGTGGGTGGTCCTTAAATCTTCCCCAGCAGAGTAGTCTCTTGACCCCCAGCCTACGCCTCCCCTCTCTGCGTGAAAGCCTACTGCGCAAGGAAGGCTTGGGTAAAGGGGGACCACCCTCCTCCCTGCTTTGCTCAGGCAAGGTGCCCTGGCACCGCCTTGCATCCTCCGCCCCCTGCCTCTCCTCCCCACTAGAGGCGTGGCTTTCTTCCTCCGCTGAGGAAGTGTTGCTTCCCACGATCTTTGGGGGCTCTCTGTAATCCATCCGCCTCCCCCCCACCCCCGCCCCTAAGCAGTTCTCTGACAAAATGTCTGGATGCCTAGGAGCCAGGGCCTCTTCATCTCAAAGTTTTGAGTTCAAGTCCCGCATTGCGGGGGGTTGGACTAGATGACCCCTGTGGACCCTTCCAACAATAAGTTTCTCTGATTCTATGAACCAGAACAAATGTAATCAGGTCTTCTGCTGGTTGATGTTTGTTCTGATTCTGCACTTAAGAGTGGGACGAAAGAAAAACATCTCAGATGTGCGCCAAGGAACCGCGGGACAAATGGAATAAATCGTGGTAGAAAGGGAAGCTGGGGCGAGACCTCAACTGGTGTTCTGCCATGCCGGGAGTGCCACCTTTGAACAGAAAGGTCTTGGCTCAAATACCCAGCCAGTTTGGACACTGGGCTCTTTTTATTCTTAGGGCTTATTCACCTTCTGCCCTGCTGTTTCCAAGCACAGGTTTGCGCTTAAAAGCTATTTGTCCAAGTGAGGGGTTGTTGTTGTTTTGCCTGGGTGTCACAGGAGTGTGCTGCTCAGTTATTCACACAGTTCAAAGTTGGAGTTTTGTTTTTAATTAGTTTTTATTAAAGATTTACTTGTGCTCCAAAACAAAGAAGAAAAAGTACATATAGTGTCTCCATTTTCAATTCTTAAGAGGTTTTCCCCCACAGTTTGTTTATGTTCAGTATGAGACAGAGGGTGGATCTAAACGGGGGGGGGGGGGGGAGATGCTATAAATAAGCCAGAAATTAGATCGCTGTAACAAAAGAAAAAAAAAAATCCCTATGGAAAATCGTGTTTTAAAATTTCCTGCTCTCTGGCGCCATCTGGTGTTGCATGTTTATAGTGCGTTCAAATCGCTGTATCTTTACTAATGTAGCTGAGTCCACTGTGAGTGCTATTTTTGTATAAGAAGAGGTGCCAGACCTCACCTTTTCCTTTTATAATGGCAATGGCGCTCACCTGAGAAGTGCCAGAACTGAGTTTCTGTAAATTCTGGCTGGAAAAAAGCCCTGGACACTGTTGCCATAGACATTTCAAAGTTGGAATTAGCTTTTTATTAACGAAAACACGACCTACACAGACTTGGTTGGGTGTCAGGCCTAATGAGGAGAGCAGCTCATTCCCGGTGCTCTTACTTCATGAAAAGAAGTTGCCAGACCACCTCACAACCATCTTAAGTCGCCTCTTCTCCAGGGCTTTTCCCAAGCAATCGGAGACTGAACCTACATGCAACCTACCGCTCCTATTCCCTTTTCATGCCTCTTCTGGTTCTGGGAGACAAGGAAGGAAGGGAGCTTGCTGCAGCAGGAGGGGGAGACATCCGTGACTCTTCACCAGCCAAACTCATCTCTATCTCTTGGCCACCCTCCTCTCCTGCTTCAGCTTCTTCCTCTGATTCCGGACTTCTCTCTGCCACACCCTCTTCCTGCTCACTAAGCCCTGCTACCTCTTCAGCTTCCAACAGCTCGTCCTCCCCATCTTCTCCCTCTGACCACTCTTTGTCATGGAGCAACCCAGTCTGATGGGCAGGGCACAAATTTATTATTATTATTATTACTATTACCGTATTTTTCGCTCCATAAGACGCACCTGGCCATAAGATGCACCTAGTTTTTAGAGGAGGAAAACAAGAAAAAAAATATTCTGAACGAAACAGTGGATGTATGATTTTTGTGGCCACAAACATGATTTGTGATTTGACGGTGAGTTTGGGGTAGCCCAATGCAAAAATCCTGAGCATCCATGTGGATCCGTGCTTTGTAATCACGTTTTTGCGCCACTGTGGCCCCACGAAACAGTGGGTGCGTGTGTTTTTTGATGCAGGCTGTAGCCATGGACATGCTATGTGATCTGATGGTGAATTTAAGGTGACCCAAAGCAAAAATCCTGAGGATCCATGTGCTTTTACCTCCCCCCTCCCAGGCAGCCTTCTTTATCTCTAGAGACCCTTACGTCCCGCCCGATCCCTTGCCGATCAGCTGCTCAGTGGCTTTGTTTCAACACCCCCTTCCCTCTTGATGCCTTAGCGTCTTTTCCTTAGCTGGAGCAGTTTTTTGCTCCTCCTTTTCTTCTAATTTCTCACTTCATTGCTTCAATCTTCCTGTCTCCTCTCCTTGCAAGTTCGCTGTCTTTACCTGCCCCCTCCCAGGCAGCCTCCTTTATCGCTAGAGTCCCTTATCTCCCATCACAATCACTTGCTGATCAGCTGATCAGCGGCTTTGTTTCAACACCCCCTTCCCTCTTTCTTAAAAAAAAAGGGGGGGGGGAGCTGGATCTGCTTTTTGCCCCTGGGCAATTCAGCGCCAGGGACCACGCATTCACTCCATAAGATGCACAGACATTTCCCCTTACTTTTTAGGAGGAAAAAAGTGTGCAAAATGGAGCAAAAAATACGGTATTGTTATTATTATTTACACCTCCTGCTGCCTGCTTGCCTCTTAGCACCCCCATAGGCAATTCCACAGCCTCCCCCAGGCACTGCCCACTGTGGGAACCAGCCTTACATACCCCTCTCAAATGTGTTCTGGGGGTTCCTGCAAATTTGGGGAGGGTGCAGAGAGGTCTATGGGAAGTCGGGAAGAAAGAGAAGGTTGACTGCACAAGAAAAAGAAATTCCTGCATTAACAGGGTGGACTTTATTGGATACAACCTCCTGGTATTTATGCATCTATGGATTTTTAAATCCCTCCCTTCAAAAAACATCCCCCCACACTTCCGTTTTTCCAATCTATATGAGAACAAAACGCAATAAATCAAATAGATCATACATAAAGACAGGCAGAAAGTAATGATCCTGGGTGTTCTGTATCCTGGTAGGATGCTGTTAATCACTAAATGCCATGTATTTATTACAGTGATGAACGAAACAGACATTTTAAATTATTACAGCAAAGCATTCCTGCTTCCACCTCCGTCAGTTACGGTGATAAAAATGAGGCTGTTTTCAAGGAGGCCGGTACAGAGCTTTGGGGATGTTCAGAAGGGCTTCATTTGCTGAACTGGTAATTATCGATAATTTAAAAGTTCTGTTTCCTTTGTCACTGCAATGTGTGTCTCATATATTGCACAATATATTGAAATTTTGCCTCTTAGCAATATGAACTCCAGACCGCGATACAGGTTTCGTATTTTTGCACCCTGTAATATATCGAGAAGGGACGCGGGTGGCGCTGTGGGTTAAATTACAGAGCCTAGGACTTGCGACGGGGTGGGCTCCCGTTGCTCGGTCCCTGCTCCTGCCAACCTAGCAGTTTGAAAGTACGTCACAGTGCAAGTAGATAAATAGGTACCACTCCAGCAGGAAGGTAAATGGCGTTTCCGTGCGCTGCTCTGGTTTGCCAGAAGCGGCTTAGTCATGCTGGCCACATGACCCGGAAGCTGTACGCCAGCTCCCTCGGCCAATAAAGCGAGATGAGCGCCGCAACCCCAGAGTCGGCCATGACTGGACCTACCTGACCATTAGGTCCTTTACCTAATATATTGAGAATGCACTGCGCAGATGGCCTTGCAGACGCGGCAGGCAGGAAAGCAACACTTTACTGCAAAGTAAGTTTCCTGCCTGCCCAATCTGCAAAGGCATGAGCCCCGGCTGCCTCTCAGCTGGCGTTGCAGAGTAAAGGGCGTTACTTTGCAGTAAAAGCTGCTTTCTGCATGCACAATCTGTAAGGTGCAAGCCCTGTTCCTCTTGCTAGAGACAGACCCTGCAAAACCACCAGGAGATTCTGATCAGCAACTGATAAGATCCACGTGGCTTTGCTGTTGCTTTTGTTACGCAGGTTTAAGGCCTCATGCTAGGCACCCAAACCGGTGCCGGATATAAGCTGAACAAGCTATAGCTTAGGGCCCCACTCTCTTGGGGGCCCCCCAAAAAATTAACGGGGAAAAACTCCCACTGGATGTACATTTCCAAAATATAAGATAAAACACCAATAAAATAAAACCTACATACAGCAACAGTGTTTTGTGTTGTGTAGGCTCCTGTGATGTAAGTCATGGACCCCGCCTGCTAGCCTGCTCCCTAAAATATTAAAAAATCATTTTAAGTTAGAGCTTAATAATTATTTCACTATTAATATACTTCTTCTTAATTGTATTTCACTGTTCGCAACTGGACTTAACTGTCAGGGGTCCTTTACCTTTTTTTATTAATATACTTAACTGTATTTCCGTTCAACTATTACTTGGATAAAATACATATTTTGTGATGTGCAAATGGCTTTAGATTCCTATTAGGTCCATAAATGACCATGTAGCATATATTCAATACAAAAAACAGGGACAATTCGTTGTTGACAAAGGACAGCTGGACATATAAAGGGCCCCGTTACCTTCAGTAGCTTCATTTTCATATAGTTCTCTCTCAATAATATACAATTTGTAAATTTCAAATTTACTTTCCACAATTTTATCCAGTCCTCAAATTGTATGTTATGGCCTATATCTTGCGCCCATGCGTCCCGATCTTCTTAGAGGAAGGATAAGGTGAGCTGAACTTTTCACATAACAACTAGGGGAGAATCAAACAGGGGTCTGAAGGGAGCAGAGAAAAAGGCTGCCAAAAGGCTCCTCTTAATTGAATTGCTTGAAAATTCCTCCTTCTCCCCAGTCCACAACTTAGCCCTCTCCAAGGCTGGTCTCTTGATGCTTCTGAAAGGAGCAGAGGCAGGAACCAGTGAACAGGCTCTGCCCCTTTTAAATGGGGCAAATGGAGCGTATGGTATTAATAAAACTCTTTAATCAAGCTCAGCAGGTGTTAGAAAGAGACATGCTCACACCTTCTCCCCCCCCCCCCCCAAATTTCCCTCCCATTCGCTTTTATCACTATCTTCCAGCACATCATCACTGCGAGGCCATTAATCAAAGGATGGCAGGTGTTTATTACCTGCCTGCGAGGAGCCCGCCTCCTCCCCATGTTTCCGATTACGCATCAGTGACAAGTGTAAAATGGAGTGAAATCAGATGGAACAGGAGCCAAGACGTCTGCTAATATAATATTAGTTAATCTGTCTGCATGAAAGGACACTGAGGAATATAACACTAGCGTTTCCTTTTATAAATATAATCAGCCGTCTTCAACAGCACGGAAATGTTCGCATTTGCCTCGATTCTGTGCTCCGGGTGAACTCTGATGCAAATGTGGAGACCCTTGCAGCGAAGTGGTACGCCGATCATGTGCAGAAAGGATTCCCCTCCCCCACCACCGAAGTGAATGGAATGGCCCATTCAGATACAAATTTATGTTTTAAACACCTTTTTATCCCATTTCCCACCCCTTGAAAGGCTCTCAGAGATGCTTAAAAAGGTTAAGGGACCCCTGACCATTAGGTCCAGTTGTGGCCGACTCTGGGGTTGCGGCGCTCATCTCGCTTTATTGGCCGAGGGAGCTGGCGTACAGCTTCCGGGTCATGTGGCCAGCATGACTAAGCCGCTTCTGGCAAACCAGAGCAGCGCACGGAAACGCCATTTACCTTCCTGCTGGAGTGGTACCTATTTATCTACTTGCACTGTGACGTACTTTCAAACTGCTAGGTTGGCAGGAGCAGGG
The DNA here is from genome assembly GCF_964106645.2 of Podarcis pityusensis. Classification (NCBI taxonomy): domain Eukaryota; kingdom Metazoa; phylum Chordata; class Lepidosauria; order Squamata; family Lacertidae; genus Podarcis; species Podarcis pityusensis. The sequence goes on from NC_138028.1 coordinate 7,756,598, forward strand.
ACCGAGCAACGGGAGCTCACTCTATCGTGGGGATTGGAACCGCTGACCTTCTGATTGGCAAGTCCTAGGCTCTGGTTTAACCCACAGCGCCACCCGTGTTCCTCTCAGAGAGACTTACAAAGCTATAAAAACCAAAACCTTCCCAGCCCTCTGGGTTATAGTCGAAAAAGACACGACATAAAAGGAAAACTGATCGGGAGGGGAAAAGGAAAAAAGCAAGCTCAAGCAGTAGCTTTTATGTACAAGGTATTCTAATGATCAGCTGGAATGGAAGCAGCTCAGTGAGAGAATGAACCAAAAGTTGCTGAGCCTACAAGACTGAGCTCAGCTTACCTGAAAGACCACCTATCCCTATAAAGGTCTGTAATATCAGATCATCTGGAGAAATTTTATTTGTGGCTCTGCACCATGCAGAATACCACAGGGTGGTGACCCCCAAAAGGGAATTATCTGGTGTGGAATAATGCCCTTCCATCTGCCAAACATTTGTGAATTGCTTCATACAACTTATGAATACAGATCCTTTTGCCTGGGTTTTCCCTGAGCCATAAAATGAGTCTGTTTTTATACTGTTTTTATTATGCTGTTACATTATTTTGATGTCATTTTTGTGCACTGCTTGGGGATTTGTTAAAGCATTTAACAGTTTAGAAATGCTTTTGAACAAACGAATAAACCAGCTGTGCCATTTTATTGAAAATTCCAACTGTGCATAGTGCCGATTGGCCAACCACTGTGACATCATGAACCCCACCTCTCATCTCTGCCTGAAGATGTTTTCAGGATTTTAAAAAGACTTTAAAAGAGAGGCAGAGAGAGAGATAGTGCCAAACATATATTTGATTTGCTACCTGGGGGGGGGGGGGGACTTTGCAAGCTGGGTGGAAAAAATTGTGGTGAACAATATAGGAAATTAAATTAATTTTAAAAACTAGAGATGGGTACCTGCTCTGAAATAAAGGGAGATACATAAAGGAATGGGAAACTTTTGGGACTCAGCTCTACAGCTGCAAATAAAACGTTTAAGTATGTTTTAAGTGCAATACAGAATGTGACGCTAGATGGCGATGTTGAGCCTTACGGGAAATTCAACGTATTTTTTAAAATGCTTTTTGGAAAAGCATTTTCAGAACGTTTTTTATATGTGTGTAGATTTCACCTTGCATGAGATATGTGCAATTTTTTAGAAGAAAAGGCTGAGAAGCCACACTCATCGCAGACGCACTTTATATATCAGGGGTCAGCAACCTTTTTCAGCCGTGAGCCGGTCCACTGTCCCTCAGACCATGTGGTGGGCCAGATTATATTTGGGGGAAATAAATGAACAAATTCCTATGCTCCACAAATAACCCAGAGATGCATTTTCAATAAAAGCACACATTCTACTCATGTAAAAACACGCTGATTCCCGGACTGTCTGCAGGCCAGACTGAGAAAGGCGATTGGGCCACATCTAGGCCTTAGGTTGCCTACCCCTGTTATATATGTTCTCCACATTCCAAGTTTCCAGATCAACAAGCCGAGTACCTCTTTATTTCTATTCTTACGCGCTATCTTCATGTGAGGAGCGAAAACCCAGCTATTTTGATTGTGCTTGGGTGCCTCTTTAATGGGCACTTCCTTCTATAAATCAGTCACTCGCTCCTTGGGACAGAAAATATATATACATAAACTCCCGCTGCTACATAGCACTGTAGGCTCCAAAAACATCAGAGGATCAAAGGGCAGGGAGATTCATCTCCCGAATAATCAAAACAATCCTGTCAACCTCCCCGAAGTGCCTGTTTATCCTAGCCCTGGCGGTCCATGTCGGGTAGAACCGCAGGAGGCGAATTTATCGGCAGCCTTCTTTGAATCTGTTCTTGCCTCATTGTTAGTGTCTCTCTCACAAAAGGCACCCGGGTTGCTAGCCCCTTCCTGCGTGTCTGTGAATGTCTGCAGGATCACAGCTTCCCACCAGTGATGATCTATCAGTGTTGGAGGTGTTAGGATAAGGAGGAACACTCTCCTAGGATCTGCCTGCTTAATATCATGGGAGATGTTGTTGTTGTTGCTGTTTAGTCGTTTAGTCATGTCCGACTCTTTGTGACCCCCTGGACCAGAGCACGCCAGGCACTCCTGTCTTCCACTGCCTCCCGCAGTTTGGTCAAACTCATGCTGGTAGGTTTGAGAACACTGTCCCACCATCTCGTCCTCTGTCGTCCCCTTCTCCTTGTGCCCTCCATCTTTCCCAACATCAGGGTCTTTTCCAGGGAGTCTTCTCTTCTCATGAGGTGGCCAAAGTCTTGGAGCCTCAGCTTCACGATCTGTCCTTCTAGTGAGCACTCAGGGCTGATTTCATTCAGAAAGGATACGTTTGATCTTCTTGCAGTCCATGGGACTCTCCAGAGTCTCCTCCAGCACCATAATTCATGGGAGATGAAAGCCCCTCAAATAGCTTTCCTCAAGAACACCCTCCTCACCCTGTGACTTGCTGTGACTAGGGATGAAAGGGGTGGAGAAACCGGATTCACTTCGCATTCGGACGCGAACTTGCGAAACGAGATGCAAACCGAAACATACAGAGCCACCTTTTGAAATTTGCAGTTCTCAGAAGGTCGCAAATGCAGTTCTCTGGGCGAGGACTGCGTACAGAAATGGTATATGCTGGGGTAAAGGTGTGTATTAATATGCACGAGTCTGTGAAAACAGCACGTGGAAATGTATTGTATTTGGGGAAATTGCCTTGCAAGAATGTGCCCGTTAGGCAAAACTGAGTGCAAAAAATGAGCATATCAGGAGAAATTTGCGCTAAAATGCTGTTGGCTTTTCCTAGGGACTGTTAAAATAATTGCAAACTGATCTGGAAATATGGCAAACTAAATTTAAGACTGCAAAGGAAACAGGGGGGGGGGAGTGAAATAGACATATCTGCCCATCTCTAGCTGTGAACCTGGGAAAGCTAGAATAAAGTACACCCCCCCCCCCATGAAGTCAGCCAGTTTAAGTGTCTAATACTGTGACTGGTCATTTCTAGTGGGGCAATCTGTGGCCCCATGCCTGGAAAAGAGGGCAGGGCAAGCTAGGAACCGTTCTGGGATGCCAACAGGCCTTATTTTCCACTGCTCACTGTTTCTTCTCATATTTCATTATTTAGTTTATTTATTTATTTGGTTTATATAGCCTCCCCCCCCCCCAATTATCAATAGATTTAAGGGCGGTGGACAACATTAAGAATGTTTTTTTATAGAGCATAAAAACAAAAACGTAACACAAAGAATAATAATCGACAGCATAATAGTAAAAGAATCATAATAACAGCCCTCGCCTCACATTGAGCAGGCAGTAGATTATTGAACGGCTGAAGGCCTGAATAAAGAGGAATGTTTTTGCATGGCGCCTAAACAGGTGAGCCTCTCTCCCTTCCTGTGGTTTCCACCAACTAGTATTCGAAAGCACTGCTGCCTCCAGCTGCAGAGGGAGAGATCATTCATCAGGGCTAGTAGCCATGGACAGCCCTTTTCTCCCTCTAACCCTCTTTTAAAGCTGTCTAGGTTGTGGCCATTTCCTGTGGCAGTGAGTTCCATGTGCCATGTGAAGGACTTTCTTTTATCTGTGCTGAATCTTCCCACGTTCGACGAAATTAATAAACTCATGACAGCAGCAGCCATGTAACTTTTCTGTGCATCATAAGAAACAGCGCAGAAGGGGAAGTCGAAGAGAAGAAGAGTTTGGATTTGATATCCCGCTTTATCACTACCCGAAGGAGTCTCAAAGCGGCTAACAATCTGCTTTCCCTTCCTCCCCCACAACAAACACTCTGTGAGGTGAGTGGGGCTGAGAGACTTCAGAGAAGTGTGACCAGCCCAAGGTCACCCAGCAGCTGCATGTGGAGGAGCAGAGACGCGAACCCTGTTCACCAGAGTACGAGTCTACCGCTCTTAACCACTACACCACACTGGCTCTCTCACCATTCCTCCCCTTTATGTGCTTTCACTGCCAGGGACAATGCTGGGACTCACTTTCCCTGTTGGTGTGAGGGACAACCGACTGAGTCCCAGCTATCTTGCTCCTAGTCCCCCTGGCCAGAGCAACGTTTGAACCAGCCGCCCGCTGGCGGAAACACTTTAATGCAAACTCATCTGAGGATTTCCAGAGGAAAACACTGCTGAGCAAGAGGGCTTTTGCAGGGATTTCGTTTCCCATTTAATGCGCTTTGAACTACTTAGCGTACTGAATCTTTTATGGTTCGTGAGGCGGCACAATGCAGGCCGAGCCAACAATGATTGCAGCTCATAAAGCGGCACTTTCCATCCTCGTTTTTTTCATTGACTTTGGGCTTGTTTAGACTCCGCATCTGAAGAAAACCAGAATCCCCGTGCTGCTGGCTGGCTAAACTGGACTTGGCAGTGTGTCCCTCCCCCAAAAAGAAGGGCAAAGCATTCAGTGCTCTTGCCCTGGTTGTGACTGGTGAGCAGACATGAGCCTACACCTAATATTTCCATCCTTTCCATCCCTTTCTTCTTTGTCTGGTTCTTCCTGCTCTGCATCCCCCCACCTCCTCCTGAATTCTGGTTTAACTAAGAGCATTTCTAAAATTAATTCCAGAACTGGAGCATTGCACTGTGTTTTAGCTCTCAAGCTCCTTCAGTTTATTTGCATCTGTATTTCTGACATCCAGACTCGTAAACACTGTAAAAAAACAACAACACCCCAGCAACCCTATACTGATTGCATCATTCCTTTAGTGCAGTGTTTTATGGGTGTGAACATTGAATCCAGTTCTCTGCCTTAGTGGGTCTTGATGGCGGAGGCAGCAAAAGGGCACGAAATCCTCACTGGGTAGTTGGAAATCACTATTTAAATTTCCTACAATTCCCCCAGTGTCCAGGCTCCTGATATGTTTTTGAAATGCAGTTATTCATCGGATTTCATACTTCTCTGAATGTTGTGATGCGTGTCTTGGCTCAAAAAAAGAAAAAAAAAAGAAACCGAAAGGGTGTAAGAATGCATATTTTATTATTTATTATACTGGTTAATTGATTTTCTTAGAAAGAGAAACTCAATATGATTCACGTTACAACCAATTAAAAACAACAAAGCCCTAGAAACACCAAATTCAAACAAAAGCCTAAAAGCCACAGTTAACAGAAAACGCCTTTGGACTTTTTGCAAAGGTTTGAATCAACCACTCTCAAAAGTTCAGTCGGGGGTGGGGCACCTAAAAATTGGTGTGATTCTCTTTACTGTGGAATATGCAGCACTTCTGGGCTCCAGCTGCCCCTGGATAATTTGCCTCTTGTTTTACTCTCCAGGGTGAAAGCAGCCCATAAGGTGGAATTGCAGAGCCGGAAACGCCTCTCTTTATCCAAGCACACAAAAATCTGTGAGACAGACGTGCAGAAATTAATTCTCACCTCTCTGCCGTAACTGCTTCAGTTTAGGATTAAGGTTTCCTGCAGCAGGAGGGCTCCCAAGTCAATCAAACTCAAACACGTGTGCAGAATTTATCCTGCTGAGAATGCCCTTGATAGATGCTTCCCTTAGTGGTGATTATGCTAAGCAGAACCTTTTGGCTGTGCCCCACCTGAAATCCCACCAGCGCTAATCATGCATTTCACTGACTATGGAAATTAAAATTGGGCAACCCTGTTGGGTGACAATCTCCGCTCCGCCCAACTCTTCTCCTTTCTACTGGAGCCGAACGGAGGCAAAGAGAAGCTGAACACTGCAATTTTTATTTCTTATTTGTGCAGAGGTTAACTGGCCACTTCAAGAACAAAGACTGCATTCTGGAGGTTTTGTTCAGGAAAACAGGAACTCTGATTTGAATTCCCACCCTGGTGAAGGTTTTCAAAATTGAATTCCATTGCTGATAATTTGAGGGCACTGTTTCCCCCCTTTATCCCCCCCCCCAATCTTGGGATTCAATATTTCAGTCGATAATTAGTGTTCCTTCGCTGCATCAGACAGGGAAGCAGAAAACACTGCAAGAGCAAAAAAACCACCATGTTAGAACACCCAGTGCATTTGCTATAGCGATGGTGCTAAAGATGGCTTCCCAACCAACCACTATATCAAACACCCCAGACCCTGTGATCATCACCTGAGGCCCTACTTTGTGTGCCTTCTATGTGAGAGGTCTGGAGGGTGGCAATACAAGAATTGGCCTTTTCTGCGGTGGCTCCCCATTTGTGGAATGCTCTCCCCACGGAGGCTCGCCTGGAGCCTTTGTTACATCTTTTTAGGTGCCAGGCAAAAACATCAGACCCTCCAATTGTCCCTATTTTCCAGGGACATTTCTGGATTTACAGACGCCACCCCAGTTTCTGATTTGATCCCAGTATGTCCTGCTTTTCTTAAGGACGTCCCTATTTTCATCAGAGGATATGGAGTTATGTGAACCCCAAGCCAAGGAGAGTCTGTATAGGGAAGTTTTTTTAAAACTTTTTAATATGTTTTTATGTATGTTGGAAGCTGCCCAGAGTGGCTGAGCAACCCAGTCAGCTGGGTAATAATAATAATAATAATAATAATAATAATAATAATATTTTATTTATATCCTGCCCTCCCCAGCTGAAGTCGGGCTCAGAGCGGCTAACAACAGTAAAAATAACAGTTTACATAAAATCACAATCAATTAATTGAAATACATTCTAAAATCAATTCGTTAATAAATATTATTATATTATTATATATTATTATTATTATTATTATTATTATTAATAATAATAATAATAATAAAAATAAAAAATAGGATGTCCCTATTTTCATCAGAGAAATGTTGAAGGATATGAAACACTCCTCTTTTCCGGATCTTTGGCTATTTAAACAATCCATGGCCTTTTAACCTGGGGGTGGTGTGTGTTAGTGTTTTCGTTTGTTACTATGGTATGTGTTTTTATATTGCAAACTGCCCTGTGACATGGGTCAAAAATAAAAGTCCAGCAACATCTGGGGGACACCAGGTTGGAGAAGACCGCTAAACTCCAAGGGAGAGCTTGTCTCTAGCCAACAGCTTTGCTTGATGTTACATGGAGGTGAATGTCTGGACCTTGACTCATATACTCACGTGGCTGCAGCATCTGCAGACTGAAATCAGCTGATAAGCTGCAAAGCTGCAGGGGCCAGAGGTTGCTGAGTCCTGTCCCAGAAATTATGAGATTTGCACAAGACTGGGGAGCAGTATTTCATTTAGCTGTGTTGCCACCAGCACTAATTCCCACAGCCCAGCTTTGCACCGAGAAAGCTCATCCACTGCGCTGAAGCACAGGACAGAAACACAAGACTGGGCTCTACCTCACCCCAAAGAACCCTATTTTTTCCACTCATGATGAAGAGCCTGCCAGGGGCAGGAATCAGGAATCAAGCAGGGACCCACCAGGCTCAAAGTCTAGTGGATAGCTTAGTCTCTAGACTCAAGTCTCAGGCTGAATGTCCTGTTCCGTCAAGGTGGGTCCAGGTGAGGTTCAATCTGGACACAAGGCAAAGTGGGAAAAGATTTGGGCTGGAGAGGGGTGGCCTACCCATGAGGAGGCTGCCTCAGGCAGCAGGATCTGCAGGGACAGAAAATCCAGCTCCAAAGGAATGCATCACCCACTCTTGCCACTGCAGTGACAGTGACTCGTTGGAGGCTGGATCTGCCACCTCCATGGCAGCTGCCCATCCCTGAGGCATGTGACCTCTACAATGGACTCTTGGTGGGGCTGCTGGTCTCATCCCACCCCATGAAGAAAATGGTGGGGCTGTCCTCTGGGGTCTGCACCTGCCTGGCCTAATTCAGAGTACGCCCATTTCCCCCCACCATGACAGCCTTTGATTCCCACCTTCAGCCGTTGGGTAGAGTTGATTTCTCTCCCCGCTATTCCCGAAGTAAAACTTCGTTCACACTATTGCTCCTGGTGTGACTCTCTATTCCCCCCTTGTTCCCGGATGTAGATCTGCACTCACCCCTTCTTCCCTGACGGGAGGGGGGGGCATTTTGTGGTACGCCTCAGGTGCCAAGATGCCTTGAACCAACCCTGAGGCTGGACGCAGGGCAGGGAGCAGGTGAGATACAAGCAAGGTTCAGACTGCAAGGTTCTGGGGAAACTCAGAAGTTGCTCCTGCAAGGAACTGAGCCCTTTTATACCAGCAGCTATAAAACTGAACCTGGCACCTTCTAATCGGATGGACGGATGGCAGGGATGATGCCGTTGCAATCTGTATTGACCAGAAAGATGGGCATTGGGACCTCCAACAGCCTGTCACAGTTTCATACTTTTCTGGTAGGGCACAGCAAGCTCCCTGATTTCTTGAAGTGCCTGTGTGATCCATACAGCTACAGTGGTGCCTCGCAAGACGAAATTAATCCGTTCCGCGAGTGGTTTTTTCGTCTTGCGAAGCAACCCTATTAGCGGCTTAACGGATTAGCGCTATTAGCAGTTTAGCGGCTATTAAAGGCTTATCGGCTTAGCGGATTAGCTACTAAAAGGCTATTAAAGGCTTAGCGGCTTAGATAAAGGGGGGGGGGGAGCGAAAAAAAATCTCAAGACTCGCAAGACATTTTCGTCTTGCGAAGCAAGCCCATAGGGAAATTCGTCCTGCGAAGCAACTCAAAAACGGAAAACCCTTTCGTCTAGCGGGTTTTCCGTCTTGCGAGGCATTCGTCTTGCGGGGCACCACTGTACTACGATGCCATAAGATCCACTGTCCTGTAATATTGCATATGAGCTTTAACTACTGATGAAGCCCAGGACGGCGAAACAAGGCCAATATTCCGGAAATCCTTGTCTTAGACTCTGTTAAAGGATTCTGTGAAACTGTAACAACCTTTCATGTGGATTGTTTGGACCTTATGAACAGACAGGTGGAATAGACACTATTACACGGATGGACTTTATGCATGAACTGATTAGAGAATGATCTGATCCACTGGGTCTTCTGTTTTGTTCATTTGTTGAACTTTATGAGTTACTTCCGTTGATATTTATGATTCGATACATGAATAGTATACCTTATTTATCTAAGAACACAGCAGGTTACGTCTAGTGTGTTTACTGTGTATGATCCATTTGGCATCTGAAATAGACAACCACAACAAAAACCCACAGCAGCATCACGCTGTTATTGAGCCACATTTTGACATATGGTGCTCTTGCATGTGTTGAATTATCTCGTGAGGTTTGCTGTGACGCACAGCTGACAAAAAGATTTGCCGGCAGCTTTCAACTGAGAGAGAAACAGGATTATATAAGGCCGTGACCATTGCTCCCTCCTCCAAAAAGTTCTGGAAATCTGCAGGGCTGCAATTGCACCATGTTGCAGAGCTTACGATGACCTTTTGCAAAGCGGGGCTGGTGGACGGGTTGCTTAACTGCACTGGGATCCTAAGAACCTGAGGGTTGGGCACTGTTTTTAAGAGTCCCACTGCGTCCTGTGGTAAAATTGCTGACCGCTCCCCACCCCCACCCCCGCAGCACAGGCATTTCCCATTAAACATAAATTCCTTGTGCTTGGAACCCGCCCCCCCCCCCCCGAATCCTTCACACATTATGCAAATCAAGCACATGTGCAAATATGTCTCCTGGTTTTTGCATAACACACCCTACTTCTTTCTTAGTCATGAGAGTCCTTCACTGCACAGAGGCTCTGCCACTAAACTGCACTGCCTAAGACTTTATTCCCTCCTTCTTTTCTGCCTCCTCTGAAATAACTTCATGTGTTGTTTTTCAGAAATAGTATCTTCACAAGCCATTGTGGGATAATTGGGATAACATATGACTGAGTTATTTGTTTAAAGTCAAATCGGAGATTCTCAAATTGGCTGAGTTCTGTCTTCAATTTCTGCCAAGATAGCAACCCAGTGGTCCCTCTAGCTCAGTATTATTATTTTTTACACTGGCAGCAGCAATCCGAGATTTCAGGCAGGGTTTTCTCCCAGCCCTGCCAGGAGATGCTGGGGACTGAGCCAGGGAACCTTCTGCATGCTCTGCCACTAAGCTATGACCCTTCCCGACTGCCCCATGTCCCTTCTGGATCTGACCAAATCTGGTCCAGCACACCACTGTACAGCGGCCAATCAGATGCTTCCTGGATGCTGACAAGCTGCATATGAAAGCAGTTGTGCCCTGTAACAACTGTTTGCAGGTACGATACTTCTGGACATGGAAGTTCTACTTAACTGACAACTCTCAGCACCCTTGACAGATGACAGTTCCTGGGATTCTTTTCTGGGAGCCCATAAAAGGTAAAGGTAAAGGGACCCCTGACCATTAGGTCCAGTCGTGGCCAACTCTGGGGTTGCGGCGCTCATCTCGCTTTATAGGCCGAGGGAGCCCACGTACAGCTTCACGTGGCCAGCATGACTAAGCTGCTTCTGGTGAACCAGAGCAGCGCATGGAAACGCCGTTTACCTTCCTGCCGGAGCGGTACCTATTTATCTACTTGCACTTAGACATGCTTTCAAACTGCTAGGTTGGCAGGAGCAGGGACCGAGCAACGGGAGCTCATCCCGTCGTGGGGATTCGAACCGCTGACCTTCCGATCGGCAAGTACTAGGCTCTGGGGTTTAACCCACAGCGCCACCAACTTTGGACATATATTGCAGATGGGGCCCTAGAGAAGGGGTTGGCAAGGTTTACCTCGCCTGGGCCAGTTCACTCCAGCGGCGATTCCTCCGTGGGCCGGATTGCGCAAGTGCATGAGCGCGCATGCCCGTGATTTCCGGCGTCTACGTCTGCGCAGACACGATTTCCAGAACCGCGGAAGCGAGTCTGCATGACATGCTGCGCCAGTTTAGCACAGCTCACAGGGACTCGCCTAGCAGGCGGCTTGGTTCGGGGGCGGCTCGGGGGCCGGTTAAACGACCCCTGTGGGCTGCTTTTGGCCCATGGGCCTTAGGTTGCCTGCCCCTGCCCTAGAGTGTAACTATTGACTGAGGTAGCTGAGAACACCGTGTCACACTCTGCTTCAGGAAGGGAGAACTGCAAATTTTGCCCATCTGCCTTGGATGCTTCAGTTCAGATTCCTGTATTGCAGAGGGCCCTCAGTGTCCCTTCCAACTCCACAATTAATTCTACAATTCTATGATTCTATGTTTAGCCTGGAAAAGAGGAAACTGAGAGAAGATAGGATAGCCACTTTCAAATATCTCAAGGGCTGCCATATGGAAGATGGAGCAAGCTGGTTTTCTCTTGCTCTGGAGGGTAGGACTTGAACTAATGGCTTCAAGTTGCAAGAAAGGAGATTCCAACAATACTACTACTACTACTACTACTACTACTACTACTACTAATATTTTATTATTTACACCCCGCCCATCTGGCTGGGCTTCCCCAGCCACTCTGGGCGGCTTCCAACAAAATATTAAGATACCGTAATAAATCAAACATTAAAAGCTTCCCTAAACTTCAGGAAGAACTTTCTGAAGGTGAGAGCTGTTTGACGGCGGAATGTTCTCTCTGGAGAGGTGGAGGACTCTCCTTCCTAGGAGGTTTTAAAGCAGAGGTTGGAGGGCCATCTGTCATGGATGCTTTAGCTGAGATTCCTGCATTGCAGGGGGTTGAATGTACTCTTAAGGTTCACTTCCAACTCCACAATTAATTCTAAGATCCTACGACAGCACTATCCCAGCAAATAACTGTTGCGAGAAAGAGCTATTCTCAACGCAGCGGAAGGATCACTGGGCCCAGAGAATTTAGGGGCAAATCCTTCTGTCTGCTCCTTTCCTCTCCGCCCTTGGCCGAGGCTTTCGAGACAATGGGCGATGTGAGAAAATCCACAATGGCCACGCTGTAGGGGGAAAAGACAAAGGGTCAGCTGAGCCTCCCCATCCTTTTCAGGCTGGGAGAGCCCTGACACAACTCCCGCTTGTTCCTCGCAAGGGTGAGCAGCGTCTGCAAGCACGCCTGCCTGCCTTTGCCAAGACAATTCTCTCTCTCTCTCTCTCTCTCTCTCTCTCTCTCTCTCTCTCTGCTTGTTGCTGTACTGGAAGAAGAGGCAGCCTGGAGCGAGGCAGATAGTGAGTCAGAGCCAGGAAGGAAGAAGGGGAGCTCCAGGTCATGCCTTGAGCCCGCAGAGCAGGATTAATGGACATTTCAGTCTGTCTGTGTGCAAAGGCCTCTCTGCGTCCCCCACTCCTCTTCCGAGGAGTGCAGCTGGCCGGCGGCTCAAAAGCAAGAGGTCAGACGCTCCGGTCTGTGTTGCAGCCACTTTCTCCACAGCATGGGTGTCAGGAGGCGATATATTAACCAGCGTGTTCCTCCTGGCCCTGCGTGAGACTCGAAGGGACGAAATGAAATTAAGAAAAATACATTTTGCCTCCGCCGCATTCCCCCCACCCCCTACGTCTCCCTGCCTCCTGGCTCGCGGCCAACTTGTCATCTAGTCGTGCATAATTCTTGCAGGCCGAGAACGGCTGACCGCCTTGAAAAATATTTACCGTATTTATTTTTTAAAACGGGAATCCTTAAAAAAAATAAAAAATCTCCAAAGCCTGTTCGCCAGCGTCTCCTTCTCTCGGTGCATGACAGGGCCCTGGATAATGGTTTGACGGTTCCCTCCCTCATTCTTCACCTTTGCCCTTTGGCGTATAAGTCTGAAGGGATTAATCTGCCGGGGGGGGGGGGGGAGAAAAACCCAAGGCAACATAAAAGCAAACTTTCATGCTCCTTGCATTAGCCTCCATCATTTCTCTGTCCCCTCAGAAAACGCAAAAAAGAAAAACACCATCTTTTAACGCTCATTCTTGGCAGAGGCAGCTCTTTCTGTACAAACAAGCATTGGATGAATTTCCTGACTGTGGGGGCAATTGTGACATTTTCCCAGGCCTTATGGGTCATATTTTCCTCCCTTGTCTCGGTCTTTGTCTTCTCAGCCTCTCTTGGGAAGGAATATTTCAACATTTAATGTTTACAGGGGCTGTAAGCATAGCTGTAAACTTGCCCACCTGCTCAACGCTTTGCTAATTATCCCTAGGCTAAGCTACTCATTTTTCAGGTGGTCTTGTAGTAAGATTACCGGGAAATGATATACAGTGGTACCTCTACTTGCATTCACCTCCGGGATACATACGCAGCAAACCCAGAAGTATTTTTCTGAGTTTCGCTGAGCACGCATGCTCAAAAACGCTCTACATGCCGTGCGCATGTGCAGAAGCGCTAAACCGCGCCGTGTGCATGCGCAGAAGCGGCACCTCCAGCTGCGAATTCCTCAGGATGCGACCGGAGCTCTGGAAAGGATCCCATTTGCAACCAGAGGTACCTTTGTACAATGAATTGAAAAGGATGTTCAAAATAACTGGTGGAAAAACCAGAAGCTTTTCTTTTGGGAATTATAGCGACAGAACTACCTAAATTTTACAGAAATTTATTTATGTATGCTACTACAGCAGCAAGAATGCTACTTGACCCAAAGTGGAAAGAAGCAGAAGTCCCAGCAAAGAAAGAATGGAATATGCAGAAATGGCAAAACCTACTGGAAGAATAAGAAATCAAGATGACAAACTCTTTATAAAAGGTTGGAAATGGTTTGTTGAATATTTACAGATAAATTTCAAACAGATAAAAACATTGGCAGGATTGTAAGAGTATATATTTAAAGTAGATAATTAAATGAAAAAATAAAATGAATTTGGATATGCAGAAGATATTAAAAAATAAATTTAAGGAATCGCAGAAAGGGGAGGAAGGAAGTCAAACTTTGAAATGTTAAATTGATGGTAAAACTAATGACATGTATGAACTTGAAAAGTATAAATAGAAACTTTAAAAAACCCCACAACTGCCCATTTTTCAGATTCAACCTTAGCTCATGGCTAAATGGGAATTATTGTGCACGAGGGGTTGCTTGCAGGGTAGACTGGATAAAGATTTGAGGCAGGCTGAACCAGCCGCTTTAGGCAGTGTCACGGGCTGGTTGGACACAGAGGAATGGTGGCAGCAACCAGCTGAGGAACCCAGAAGGGAAGAAGACTCATAACCCAGGAAGTGGTGGTGGGACAATGACGAGTGGTCAGAGGGAGAAGACTGGGAAGAGGAGATGTCGGAAGCTGAAAAGGCAACAAGGCTTAGTGAGCAGGGAGAGTCTGTGGCAGAGAGCAGTCCAGAATCAGAGGAAGAAGCTGAAGCAGGAGAGGAAGGAGGCCAAGAGGCCGAGATGGGTCAAGCTGGTGAAAAAGCACCGGGGTCTCTGTCTCCTGCTGCAACAAGCTCTCCTCTCACCCTTGTCTCCCAGAACCAGCAGCGGCATGAAAAGGGCGGAGGAGAGGTCGCTTTCATACACTTACAGGGCACATGGTAGGCTGTGTGAATGCCATACTCCAAATTCTGCAGTGAGAAATAAAACATGCTCCCTTGGGAATAAATAGAATAATTTAAAATAAGCACTACAGTGGACCCTCCGAATATGAATTTAATTCGTTCCGGGGTCTGTGCGCACCCCAAAGATTTTGTAAGAAGAGGCGCAGCTTCTGCGCATGTGCGTGTGGCGAAACCTGTTTGCCACGTTTGCAACCCGAAAGTTATGTTACCCAAAGCGTCCACTGTACTGAGATCACCATGTCAGAGAGAATAAAACATTAATATGCCTACACAAGGCTTTTTTTGTGACAGAGCTCACTGACACGGACACATCTTATTTATTTGTGCCCATGGTGGCCATTTTGTGCTGCCAGCCACTTTACGTTTATCAATATATGAGTGCAAGAGCTTCATTTTATTTTATTTTTACCACAAAAAGAGCACAGTTCTTATAGGTCAAAGGCCTGCCTAAGGTTTGCATATAACAGCATACGGAGGAGCAAGTCGAACCTCTCTAGGGAGAATGTTCCAAAACCTGGAGGCAGCCACGGAAAAGGCAATTTTCTTTTGCAGTTCCAAAATTGGCAGAACATGCAAAAGTCAGAGCCTTTCTGAAAGATCTTAATAGTCAGGCAGGCTCATTTGAGAGCAGATGGTCCTTTCGATTGGAATGGGTTTCCTTCATTTGTATTCTTGGAAGCACAATTTGTTTCACGAATGATTGTTGTTGTTGTTTTCGCTTCCGTCATTTGGTATGACTTGTTCTGAAATTTGTTTTTAAGAAACACTTGGGAGAAAGAATGAAAGGTGTACGGGAGGATCATAGCACTTCAGGGAGCAGCGAGCGCCTCAGGAATGTGTTTGCTTCATCTTCTGAAGGGAAGCCATGACACTGAGGAAAAGGAGGCCCCAAATAGTTCAGTTGTGAAGCAAAGGTGACTACAGGCTGGCGCTGGGGAAAGTTCCTCCAGTTATGATGGTTTCCCCAGCCCCAGCGGAAGCTGAATTGGTGTCAGTAATCACCACAAAGGGACTTAATTGTAATTAGTTGATTTATTGATTTCACGGGGATAATACAGTTTTCTCTAGCTACTACTATGAACACTGGTTCCACTTCAAGCCAGAAAGGCATGGTTCCTTTTAAGTGTTTGTGTGTGTGAAAGAGAGACACAGAGAACACACACAGTGCTTTTCTGTGATCCTATTCCTTGCTATGTTGTTGTCACTTTTTGTTTTGGTCGTTGCCCTTGGCAACCACTGTGTTCTGGCACCCTTGGCACCGTTACCAAGAAACGAGTAGCCACCGCTCATTTTCTATCCATCTAATTCACCCATACCACACTGACCTCAAAATAGGCCAGAATTTTTACCCCCAAACTGGCATGTACGAAAGCTGAATGTGACCTATATTCGGGTAAATATAATATACAGTGGTACCTCGGGTTACATATGCTTCAGGTTACATATGCTTCAGGTTACAGACTCCGCTAACCCAGAAATAGTGCTTCAGGTTAAGAACTTTGCTTCAGGATGAGAACAGAAATCGTGCTCCGGCGGCGCGGCAGCAGGAGGCCCCATTAGCTAAAGTGGTGCTTCAAGTTAAGAACAGTTTCAGGTTAAGAACAGACCTCCAGAACAAATTAAGTACTTAACCCGAGGTACCACTGTATCCCCTAATTGTAATGATTATGGCAGAGCCATTCCTAGACCCAGTTGCCACCTGTCCTGTATAATATGGGATTGCCCCTTATTTCAATGTAAAATGTTGCGTTCTGTATTGATTCAATAAAGTTGCGTCCTGTATTGATTCAATACAGGACTCAGTTTGTCGCAGATTCCCCCTCTTTCCACTCTGCTCCCCTCGCTTCTTTCCTTTTCCCCCTCCTCGCTCCCTCTCCTCATCCCACCCCCAAGGAGGAGCAAACCAGGGCAAGGCTCTGACATTATTGCTTCTGGTTCCCTGCAGCTTTGCACGGTTTAAGGCGGCACTTCGCAGAGCTGCAGCCTGGGAGTGCTGGGCCCCATCCCTCAGAGAGCAACAGGCTTACAAATGTGTGCGTGTGTGACAAATTCCAGAGGGGCCATGCGGTCAGATCGCAATAGATTGCTCTGAAGTCATTTCAGCACCAGGTGGAAAAGCAAATCGCCCCAATCCAACTCACTCTGGACTGCCCGCTGCCATCCTATCCTGTCCTGTATTTTGCCAGAACAAAGGTGGTAACCCTACACAGGATTCCAGATCTGAGATAAAGCATAAAGTCTACCCCAGGACTCACAAAAGACAGACAGGCGAAAAGGGGGACAGGGACACCAGTCTGCATGTAGCTTAGCAAGGAAGGAGCTCTAAACAAGCTGTTCACCTAATCTTCTTCTTTGGCGATCACTCATAGCCGAGTAAGATTGTCTTCCATAAACACAGTGACTGTGGAGGCCAATTCCGGATCCACACGTCCTTCCACAGTGGGGACATTGGTTTCTGGGCAGGAATTGATCACGGTGTGGATTTGCCAAGCGTGCCTTTCTCTTAGCAAGTTTCTCTCTTGCGTCCTGAGTTCAAGTGTCTTCAAACGCCATGACACCTTTGGTAAAGGCTGTTCTCCAGCTGGAGCGCTTGCAGGCCAATGTTTCCCAATTGTTGGTGTTTATACTACATTTTTTTTTTTTTTAAGATTTGCCTTGAAACAGTCTTTAAACCTCTTTTGTTGACCACCAGCATTACGCTTTCCATTTTTAATTAAATAAAAGTAGTCTGAATCCAGGTTCTTATATCTAAGAGCCCCCAGCCTTGAGCAGAATACTATTCCCACTGGGCAATGGCTGCCTATTACCAGTTTTGTATGTACACCTCTGCATTTCTCTGAGTTCAATGGCCTTCTCTGGTAGCAAGACACCCAACTGGATGGATGGCTGTGTCCTTGGAAGGTGCTACAAATCCTCTTGTGTTAGGGGGGAGCGGCCGTGGAGAATGTCTATTTGTGTGTCCTTGCTATTTGCGTTGGAAGAATGGAGGGAATTATCTATGAGGCAGGATCCTGTACTCTCCGCAATTACGGCCCATTCAGCAATGAATGTGCCACTAAGCCTTGCAGAGGAGACAAAAGGACCACCCCCAAGAAGAACTTGTGGCTGCTGTTACCAGGGAAACCACTTCCCTTCTTTTCTCCCCATGCAGAATTCCCGCACCCTCGGTGATTACAACCAGTGCATAGAAACAAATTGTAATACCAAGGATTTTTGACAGTGGGGGAAACTGGGAGAATCTCAGGTGATTGTTACCACAAGCAAAGACCAATGAAACCATACCCCAAATAATGTACCTGCAGGCTTCTATTGCAAATTTTTTAAAATCTACATCAGAAGGTTCCTAATCGTCTGAATGGTGGCTGGAAGCTGTTTGCAAATAAAGTTGTAGAGTTTCCACTGTGATCTCTGGTAACATGAATCAATGAGGTATGCTCTCTGACTATTCTCCTATTGAGACACCTCTGGAAATCACAGATTGTTAAGCCAACCCTCCTTCCTATTCTAATATACCCAAGCCTAATAGTATTGTGTGTTCTTGCGTTGGCATACTTCTATCTCAAGAGACAATGTAGTGGGCCCTTGGGGGTGAAGTCAAACCAGTGCGTTAGCAGTGCCAAAGTGACCTCCCTGGGGTGCAAACCTGGGCAGTGCATATTGGAGGTCCTGCCCAGATAACAATACCCACCTCTCAGCCTCACTGATGTGGTCCTGTCAGGATGCTGTCAACGGCTCCTGGCTGGTTACCCAGGAAAGTATAGACAAGGAAAAGTTTCTTACCGCCCTTTTTCATTTCAGAGAGAGGCTATAAAACCCAGCCTCTTGGATAATGGCATTGTCCCAAGAGACTCTCCACCCCCCCATCTCTCCCACTTCCTCATTCGTCATTCTCATCATCTCCTCTATGGGTGCTCCTACGTGCCCTCTGTCACGTAGTGGTATAGTGTGGTGTAGTGGTTAAGAGAGGTAGACTCGTAATCTGGTGAACCAGGTTCGCTTCCCCGCTCCTCCATGTGCAGCTGCTGGGTGACCTTGGGCCAGTCACACTTCTCTGAAGTCTCTCAGCCCCACTCACCTCACAGAGTGTTTGTTGTGGGGGAGGAAGGGAAAGGAGAATGTTAGCCGCTTTGAGACTCTTTAGGGTAGTGATAAAGCAGGATATCAAATCCAAACTACTCTTCTTCTTCTGCCTTTGATCTCTTTGCTCTCCTACTTTTAAGGCTTGCCGGGTTCTGGGAGATGGAAAGTTTGGAATGCTTTCTAATGACAACCTGTCATCCAGGTGTTGCTCTGGCTCTCTCATGGTTTCCCAGCTTTTCCCTTCATCTGTCTCTGAGCTGCGACCTCCCGCAAACCCTGTTGTAAATCTATACTGTCTTCCTCTTCCTTCTCCCTGGAAGGTTCAGGATGTCTGTTTCGAGATAAAATGGAGTAGGCCTCTCGGGATTAAGTCCAACCATTGTGTTAGCAGCACCAAAGTGACCTCCCCTGGACACAAGCCTGGACAGTGCTATGGAGGTCCTGGGCTGCCCAGACCACAAGACCCCTCTCTCAGCCTCACTGATGTGGTCCAAAGGAAAGCAGAGCAATACATTTGGCACCAACTTGACTGCAGGAGTTCCCGGAAGGAGGTGTACAAGTCACCATCCAACAATCTGAGGGACTGGGATTTGGAACTGCAGTGCCACGCGAGCGAGATGAATAAACACCCAGCAATAAAAGATAATGGGAGAGGATTTACCCCAGCAAATTATTTGTCAAAATTACAAATACCCAAATACAGACTGTCATTTACCCTTGCTAGATTCAACGTGCTGCCATCTGCCTTATTGCAAGGCAGATTCGAGGGTAAACCATACGTGGAACAAGTCTGCCCCTGCGGCTTGATGGAGGTAGAAATTGTCTCTCATGCCTTGTTACGCTGCCGTTTCTACGGGGATATATGCTCGGTATTTATCACTCCTGTTACACAAAAATCTCCAAATGGGTCCGAACGTCAATGTCTAAAACTCCTGGTAGAGGACAAGGATCTAGAGATCACGCTAAGGGTGGCCAAATTCTGTGCGACTGCCATAAAACTTAGGGAACAAGCTGTACTACCAAAATGATTAAGGTTTTAAATGACAATTTTAGGTTATATTTTAGTGATCAAGATTTAATATATATTTTTAACTGCTGCTATATCTGAATTATACCCAATTGCAATTCAATGTATTCTTGTTGTGTTTTATGATTTTCCTGATATTGTAAGTGAGCGGGAACTGGTCTGTGACCGTAATAATAAAATTCAATCTGAGGGACTACACTCTGGATTTGTGCAGGGTTTACTCCCTAGCGTTTTCTTTTGCCAAAGTTGTCGTGCAGGGCAGCCAAAGTTTTGAATTCTGATTCAGTCTTCTGCAGCATTAGCTGCTACCCCTCCCAGTTTGATATCATCTGCAAATTTGATGAGCATCCCCTCAATTCCTTCATCCAAGTTGTTTATAAAGATGTTGAACAACAACAGGCCAAAGATAGAACCCTGCGGCACCCCACTTGTCACTTTCCCCCCTTTTAATCCACCTTGATTTCACCAACCTAAACTTCCGGTAGATGTGCAGACATACATGTAGACAAAGGTCAAGTGATAACTCAGGGCTGGTTGGAGGAATCTGAATGAGAGCCTTCCTTCCACAGGACTCCATCCATAGCAAAAAAAGCATAACAATATCCACCAAAATCAATAGCTTCACAAAAAGTAAAAAAAAAATAATCAAAAGAAAAATCTAGGACAGTATTTATGTGTGGTGGAGGTGGGGATGATTTGAGAAAAGGATTTATTAGGGGAAAATATTAGAAAAACAGTTCTGGGAGATTTTGAGTTTGTTTTGTTTGGCTAAAGAACATGCGACATGGGGATCTGTATGAACATTTAATGTGGAGAATATCTGTCGTTATAAAAATCCCTCTTGGCAGAAATACAGAATTAGGATATCTGTTAGGTGATGAGTATCAGTTGGTCGAGGATGTGGATAAGCAACTGAGGGTACAGTGGTACCTCGGGTTAAGTACTTAATTCATTCAGGAGGTCCGTTCTTAACATGAAACTGTTCTTAACCTGAAGCACCACTTTAGCTAATGGGGCCTCCCACTGCTGCTGCGCCGCCACTGTGCAATTTCTGTTCTCATCCTGAAGCAAAGTTCTTAACCTGAGGTACTATTTCTAGGTTAGCAGAGTCTGTAACCTGAAGCGTATGTAACCCGAGGTACCACTGTATTAGGAATCTAATCCCCCCCCCCCAGTCTCTCTGCTGGCCCCGAGCATCACCTTTCAACCTAAGGGACCCTCACCTTTACATTATTATGTAATGCAGCAATTAGGAGGAGTATTGAAATACCCCTGTACCAGATTCTGGAACTCTCAGGTCTAATGATTGTTTCTTCCCAATGCTGCTAAGTTCTTCCATCACTTGCTGGTTCCTATGGGATTCTCCAACTCACTTTTTTTTTTACCCTTCCACCACCCAGCCATTTCCTGATGGTGTTTGCCACGCCATGCCTTTTCCCCAGAACAATGTGCTCCTTGCTTCTGCACCAATAAACTTGCCACTTTCTCTTCTCTTGCCTCCCTAAAACAAACAAGTCCTTCTATCTGTTCTTTGTCTCACGCAGATCTGGCTCTCCCAATAATTGCTTGCGGGTGCACAATTTCAAAGGGGCTTTTATTGAAACCGCATGCTCTCCCTCATTTTAGCAAGTTTTCAGGGCAAACTAGCATCTCTGAAGGTGTGCTTCCACCTGATCAGTGCTGGGAGTGAGCCTTCAAAGGAGGCGGCTGTATCTCTCTGTCAGCTGATCGCTGGTTACAGACATCCCCATTGAACTTTGACAGGTGTCAGTCACCTAATATCATTGAAAGTTGGGCAGTCCCACAGAGGGTGAAGGACTGAAAATACCTGTCTCAGGTGCCAAAATAATTTGCCCAGCGTTGGATAGACTGCACTTTGACTTGTGAGTGCCATTTGATATATTGCCTTGTGAAGCAAAATGTCTTGGGCTGATCCTGGTGTCATGATGACAATTAACACTACACCTTTCCCTTTTTTAAGGTGCTGTTTTAAAAAGTAAAGGACCCCTGACAGTTAAGTCTAATCACGAACGACTCTGGGGTTGCGGCGCTCATCTTGCTTTACTTGCCGAGGGAGCCAGCGTTTGTCCTCAGTTTTTCTGGGTCATGTGGCCAGCATGACTAAGCCGTTTCTGGCAAAACCAGAGCAGCACACGGAAACGCCGTTTACCTTCCCTCCGGAGCGGTACCTATTTATCTACTTGCACTTTGACGTGCTTTTGAACTGCTAGGTTGGCAGGAGTAGGGACCGAGCAATGGGAGCTCACCCCGTCACGGGGATTCAAACCGTCAACCTTCTGATCGGCAAGCCTTAGACTCAATGGTCTACACCACAGCACCACCTGTGTCCTGGTGCTGTCTTAGTCCTGCTTATTTCAGGTGACGACAGATGAGTGAGAATTGCAGAGTGGCAGATACTCATGTTAGAATATTTACAACTAGCAAAACTGACGGGAGGAGTTAGAGAAGTATTGAACCAGAAAATATTTGGAGAATGGAGAATATTTAAGGATTATATAAGATCATATTGTATCAACCACACCATATTAGCAGAACTTGAGTGATACTTGTAAACACAACAAATACCCTTTGTGGAGTAGACGGGAACAATATTAAAGAATATAAAACTGTGTGGAAAAAACCACGACAGCATAAAAAGTAAAATGAGAATGATTGGAAGACTCGTTTTGTCAGAAGTCTTTTTTATTTAAGTGTTTATTTAAGTATTAATGAGGAAGATTAAGTTTTTTTTATGCATGTAAATCTGCTTTTTCTTCTTTTTTTCTGTATTTTCTTCTTCACTTTTTTCTTAATTTTTTTTTCTTTAATCTTTTTGTAGTATGAGATTGCAAATTCTTTGTAAATTCTTTGTATATGTGTGTAATTTAAATTAATAAAGATTATTTAAAAGAGAGAGAGAGAATTGCTAAGTAACGCATAACAGCGTTTCGTATTTTAAAACATGTGCAGGGATGAAGGTGGAGACCGTGATCAAGCAGCAAGCTTAGCTTTGGTCCTGCCTCCAGATATCTGGGATTTGAACTTGGCAGCACTTTAGAAATTGCATCCATGGAGAGTTGCCAGAAATAAAATAAAATAAAATTTGACCTGCCCGAGACGTAACGTTCTAGAGACAGAACGTTTCCAGTCCAGTGAGCGTGTAAAAGTGATCCCATGAGTCGTTCAGATTGAAAGGAGTTAATGGACGAAAACACTTGAAAGCCATGAAATAAATAAATAAAAAAGGCTACTGGGAATTTCCGCCCACAAAAGCTAGCGGACTCTCTGCTTACAAAGATCTTCACTCTGAAGCAATTTTCAGCTTTATTGCACTGTAAATAGAAAATTCTCCAGGTCCTGGACGAGGCATTGTGTAATAGGGCCGAATTGTTACAGGTGTTTCCTGCAATGAAGTCCTCTGGGTATAAAAGCAAATTCTGAATTTTTAGCAGCATGTTAAAAGTTCTCTTAAATGTAAGATTAATGTGGACAAAGTGTCCAACACAGACTTAAGGGTTTAAGCACTCTTGACTCTGTCTTGGATTGTGGCCAAAATCTGTAGCCAGGTACAGAAAACTCTTCTTCCACCAACAAACGTTATGTAGAATTGAAATGTGTTAGGTGGGGTTGCTCAACATAAATTGCAAATCTGAAAGCTGCATGAAAATTGCAAACGATCCCAGAAAAAGGAATCATGGTTCCTTCCAGGCCAGTGTCAGAGCTGTTGTTGAGCATCTGCTGAAGTTAGGGACGAGGGAGAAATTTGATTCAGTTCTCATTTAAAGGTGAATCTACCACATTTACACTTACCCAAGGAATATGCAAACTGAAACATGGATGTCCTTTTAAATTTGCACTTCTTCAGATTTTGCAACTAGGTTGTTGGCATCTGCCTGCTATGAGAGACCATCTCTGGGGGTCAAACTACTGGAGAATCACAGCACCTGCTGTGGCTGCAGAGACCGGTAACTTGTAATTGCTGCCTCCCATATTGTTTTTGCTGTGTTAGCAGCACTGAAGCAACTTCCCTGGGGCACAAGCCTGGGCAGTGTGTATAGAGGTCCTGGGCTGCCCAAACAACAAGACCCCCCTCTCAGCCTCGCAACCTCCAAAGGAGAGCAGAGCAAGACGTTTGGTACCAGCTTAGCTGCAGGAGATGCCCAAAGGAGGCATACAAGGCACTATCCAACCATTTTAGGCACCCTCTCACCTTTGCAGTCTGCAGCCTTCCCAGGTGTCCACACTTCAGCTAAAGCCTAAATACATCATGAAGTAATTCCCTGGGGTTTTTTTTCCAGATCAGGAATTTCTGGCAGCCAGGGAGGCTGCAGAAATGTTTACTGAAGAGAAAGACACACCTCTCCGTTTGCAATGACAAGCTAGACTCAAGGCACCAAATGCACCCAAATTTCAGAGTGTCCTGAGACCAAGGCAATCAAACAAAAACCTCTCTCACAGGGGAAGAAAACTTTTGAAAAATTGCAGGGCAGATATCAGCACAGCACTAGTTTCAGTTGAGCCGCTTATGTATACAAGAAATGCATTCAGTTTCTGTAGTTCCAGCACTACTTGCCAGGAGCTAATATGTTTTGAAGTGACTTGCTTCCCCCTGTACTTGGGAATGAGCATTATTGATTTCATTAGCACTTACTTCTAAGCTGGCATGTTTAGGGTTTTCTTGTTAATGAGAACAGAACATATGCTAGGTAGGCAGATGCTGAGGTTGGGAAAGGTTTCCAAGTTCAGCTGATCTGCACTTTTTCATTAATGCAAGATTTCTCCTGGCCCCAATCTTCTCGAAAGTCTTCCTGGTGGGTATTAACTTGGACTAGGTGTCAAGGGGCACACAGAACAGCTGTCAAATGGAGCCGTGTGCAAGTGTTTGGCAAGCTGGATTCTTGGCAGATATTACATTGTAATAGTAGAGTAGTATCGCAACCTTTGTCAGATCCTAGCTGAATCGCAGTTGGATGCCTTTTCCATCCCCATTCCATGCAATTATTGTTATGGCTAATTGTGAGGAGTTAAATAATCAGTTGCTAAGAACTTTAAAGGAGGAGTTAAAGAAGGGAGTTGTTAAGAACGTCCTTTAGTCTGAACTGAAATGGGTTTTAAGTTGTATTCAGCCTTAGGGGCCCGAAAGTGCTACAGGGACAGGTGACATTGGGCTGGAGCCACACTAACTTAGTTACGCATTCATGGAGTTATGACAAACTTTTCACACTGATTTCAGTGGGAACTAAGCTGAGGCTCCAAGACTTTGGCCACCTCATGAGAAGAGAAGACTCCCTGGAAAAGACCCTGATGCTGGGAAAGATGGAGGGCACAAGGAGAAGGGGACGACAGAGGACGAGATGGTTGGACAGTGTTCTTGAAGCTACCAGCATGAGTTTGACCAAACTGCGGGAAGAAGACAGGAGTGCCTGGTGTGCTCTGGTCCAGGGGGTCACGAAGAGTCGGACACGACTGAATGACTAATCAACAACAACAAGTGTAACTACAGTCGTACCTCGGAAGTCGAACGCCTTGCGACTCGAACGTTTTGGCTCCCAAACGCTGCAAACCCAAAAGTGAGTGTTCCGGTTTGCAAACATTCTTTGGAACCCAAACATCCTCTGCGGCTTCCGCTTGGCTGCAGGAGCTTCCTGCAGCCAATTGGAAGCCGCGCCTTGGTTTCTGAAAGTTTTGGAAGTTGAAGGGACTTCCGGAAAGGATGCCGTTTGACTTCTGAGGCACGGCTGTAATTTAATCTGTATTTCATAGAATGTCCTTATTTACTAGGGTACAAAGTGTTTTCTGGTCACTTTTCCTGTTAAACCACTACCCCTATTTTTTTATTATTTATGTGGGCAACAACTCATAGTTTTTAGCACTGCCATTCTTCAGGACAGAGTAATCCAACCCCTCTTCCCTTACACCAGTGGGGGTTTGTGTGCATTGGATCAAGCAGAGGTGTTCCTCTGCTCAGATGGCTGGGCTGGCCTCCTGTCAGTTGCCAGATGTGTGGTTGCAAGGGGTGGGGACCACAGTCAGCACCAGTGGAAAGCCCAGAAACAGGTTGTCCATGGAATGACGTCTTCTGATCCACTGAGGTGGTGCACAGTGGAGGGTGACCAAGCTTTCCCCCCGCAGCTGTTGGAGCCTCCACCTCTCCCAAGCTTCTACCTTTGCCAAAACATGGATAATCGTTGCCTACTACCGACACAGAAAGTGTTTTGTTTTAATATTGCTGCTAGCAACACCTTCGTTATGGGCTGCAAGGCCACAGATGCAGTGAGAACGGGGAATTTCTGTGGCCCAGGCTTGGAGGAACTGAAGGCTGAAGGCATTCTGTTGACATTCACTTTGTCAGCATCAGGTCTCCGTTTCTGCTGATCATCTGTTCTTTCGGGGCGGGGGACACACACACACAGGGAGGGAATGGGGAAGAGTTATTATGAGAGAATGACTGATCCAGCTGTAAGGAGAAAGGGTCTGGCAAGCCCCTCTCCCCTTCTCTGGACCACACAAAGCTTTGATGGGGTGACCTTCGTAACAGGGAAGAGAGATTTATGTGGTGGGGAAAAGATTACAAAAAATAAAAATGAGAAATTTCTTTTTAACCCATGAGATAAATCCTAAATGAGTAGCCCTGGTGGATAGGTATGGCAGCAGAAAGACTACAGGCATACTTACACCACTGTTTTTATATGGTCATGGCTTCCCCCCAAAGGATCTTGGGAACTGCAGTGTGTTGAGGATGTTGAGTATTGGGGATTGCAGTTTTTTTTTTGAGGATGATTTTTTCCCCTTGCAGTATTTCTTTTCTCGTCAGCATTTTCGTATCAGTACTTACATACCAGATTTTGTATTCATTTCCCCTTAATTTACACATTTTTTGCAAAGTGATCTTGCCTTTTTGCATGGAACTTACCTATGCATTTATATGCACATTTTACCTTGGTACATGCATTTTTGCACACAAGACTAGGCTGGAGAGCTTCACTGCAAAATTAAGAGAAGTGCAAATTTCAAAGGATGGGTGTGTCCCAGTTAGCATCTTGTTTCAGAAAGTGCAGATCTGAAGGTTCGCTTTTATAGATGCAAGCGGAATCAAATTCCTCCTACACACCCTACGGTCTGACCACATTCTCCATAGGGGGCGAGGGCAGGGAATCCAATGTCGAAACTGGTCACACAGAGCCTGTACCATAAGGCTGAGAGTCCCTTCACAGAGCTATCATTCCCAGAGTTCCTTGGGGACAGACATAGACACACTGGGAACTGCAACTTTGTGAGAAGGCAATACGGGTGGCACTGTGGGTTAAACCACAGAGCCTAGGACTTGCCGATCAGAAGGTTGGCGGTTCGAATCCCCGCGACGGGGTGAGCTCCCGTTGCTCGGTCCCTGCTCCTGCCAACCTAGCAGTTCGAAAGCACATCAAAGCGCAAGTAGATAAACAGGTACTGCTCCGGTGGGAAGGTAAACGGCGTTTCCGTGCGCTGCTCTGGTTCGCCAGAAGCGGCTTAGTCATGCTGGCCACATGACCCGGAAGCTGTACGCTGGCTCCCTCAGCCAATAAAGCGAGATGAGCGCCGCAACCCCAGAGTCGGCCATGAGTGGACCTAATGGTCAGGGGTCCCTTTACGTTTTTAACAACTCTCAGCAGCCTTAACAAACTACAGCTCCCAGGATTCTTTGGGGAGAAGCCATGACTGTTTGCAGTGGAATGATACTGCTTTAAACATTATAGTGCAGATGGGCCCAAAGCACCCCTGAGCCCCATCTCTCTTGCCCCTGCATCTCCACACCAGGAAAAGCGTCACCTTTAAAATTCGCACATGCCAAGTGTTACTAACACATTGCCGCTTTTCCCTGAAGGCTTATCTAGGAAGACGACCTCACTGATATACCGTATTTTTCGCTCTATAGGACGCACTTTTTTCCCTTCAAAAATGAAGGGAAAATGTGTGTGCGTCCTATGGAGCGAAGACGCCATAGCCCCGCGACCCTCTCCCGGCTGGAGAGGTGACGGGCGGCTATGGCAAGAGCCTCAATAGCCGCCCGTCACCTCTCCAGCCGGGAGATGGTCGTGGGGGGCTGCTTTAGCCCCGCGCACGCTCTCCCGGCTGGAGAGGTGACGGGCGGCTATGGCAGGAGCTTCTATAGCCGCCCGTCACCTCTCCAGCCGGGAGAGCGCGCGCGGGCACCCCGCGACCCTCTCCCGGCTGGAGAGGTGACGGGCGGCTATTGAGGCTCTTGCCATAGCCGCCCGTCACCTCTCCAGCCGGGAGAGGGTCGCAGGGCTGCTGGAGAGGTGATGGGCGGCTATAGAAGCTCCTGCCATAGCCGCCCGTCACCTCTCCAGCCGGGAGAGGGTCGTGGGGGGCTGCTTTAGCCCTGCGCGCGCTCTCCCGGCTGGAGAGGTGACGGGCGGCTATGGCAGGAGCTTCTATAGCCGCCCGTCACCTCTCCAGCCAGGAGAGGGTCGCGGGGGGCTGCTTTAGCCCCGCGCGCGCTCTCCCGGCTGGAGAGGTGACGGGCGGCTATGGAAGGAGCTTCTATAGCCGCCCGTCACCTCTCCAGCCAGGAGAGGGTCGCGGGGGGCTGCTTTAGCCCCGCGCGTGCTCTCCCGGCTGGAGAGGTGACGGGCGGCTATGGCAGGAGCTTCTATAGCCGCCCGTCACCTCTCCAGCCAGGAGAGGGTCGCGGGGGGCTGCTTTAGCCCCGCGCGCGCTCTCCCGGCTGGAGAGGTGACGGGCGGCTATGGCAGGAGCTTCTACAGCCGCCCGTCACCTCTCCAGCCGGGAGAGCGCGCGCGGGGCTGCTGGAGAGGTGACCGGCGGCTATAGAAGCTCCTGCCATAGCCGCCCGTCACCTCTCCAGCCGGGAGAGCGCGCGTGGGGCTGCTGGAGAGGTGACGGGCGGCTATAGAAGCTCCTGCCATAGCCGCCCGTCACCTCTCCAGCCGGGAGAGGGTCGCGGGGGGCTGCTTTAGCCCCGCACGCGCTCTCCCGGCTGGAGAGGTGACGGGCGGCTATGGCAAGAGCCTCAATAGCCGCCCGTCACCTCTCCAGCCAGGAGAGGGTCGCAGGGGGCTGCTTTAGCCCCGCGCGCGCTCTCCCGGCTGGAGAGGTGACGGGCGGCTATGGCAGGAGCCTCTCTGCTGCGCCTTTCCGCTGCTCCCTGACCTGCTCTTTGGGGCTGGTGGTGGGCTTCCCCCCGCCAGCCCCAAAGAGCAGGTCGAAATGAACCTGAAGCCTGGAGAGCGAGAGGGGTCAGTGCACACCGCCCCCTCTCGCTCTCCAGGCTTCCAAGGTAGCCGCCTGAACGCACCTTAAACGGCACCTTGTTTTAGAGCGGGAAAACAAGAGGGGGAAAGTTCTCCCCCTCTCTGCGCAGCGCCTCCTGCCACTTCGCTGAAGGGGCGCTGGGCAGAGAGGGGGAGAAATTTTTTTTCTTGTTCTCCCCCCTCTAAAACAAAGTGCGTCCTATTGTCCGGTGCGTCCTATGGTGCGAAAAATACGGTAATCAGAGTCATCCATCTGCCTCTTAACAAGAAGCTATCATCCGATGGTTGTGCTGGTTTGTCACAAGAAACAGCTCCTTTTTCTGTTAGTCAGAGGGAAAGGTGTCTGGATGCTGAACGACTCAGTGGAAGCCCTGATGTGACAGACAGATTTCAACATTGTCAAACACAATAGATGTGATGACTGCAATTCATTCCTGGTCATTTGATTTCAAATGTTTGTTTGGTTAAGGGAAAGAGCCTGCAGTTGAAATGTGCTCCTATTTCACAATGTGGTCTCCAAGGCTGAAATGTAACCCGCTAAGTCACTTTAGCTTAGCAGGGTGTGTGTGTGTGTGTGTGTGTGTGTGTGTGTGTGTGTTCGTGCATGCAGACACACAAAACAAACACCAACTGCAGGGTATTTTGCCAAACAACAAGGCCAGCCACTCACCCAGCCATAATCCACAAATCAACTGTAACTAAGCAGTCGGATTTAAGTCGCTCTAGACTGCTGCGAAAGCTGGGAGACCATCCTTTGTTGAGGTAATGGTTTGCTAATAGACCAAGATTATAAGTAGATGTCATCAGTGGGAACTAACAGCAAGAGAAGGTAGTTGTGCCCAGTGGGACCACATTCATTACACATAAACCTTGTTAGATACTGTGAAGTGTGAATCGAATTCCCTCAGAAGGTGGTGGACTCTGATTCACTGGAGGCTTTTAAGCAGAGGTTGGGTAGACATCTCATGGGGCTTCTTTAGCTTTGATTCTTGCATCGCAGGAGACTGGACTAGATGACTCTTAGGGTCGCTCCCCACGCTAGAATTCCATGGTTCTATGATTAAGCGCTATCCCGAGTTTCATATAGATACCGTATTTTTCGCTCTATAACACGCACCCGACCATAACACGCACCTAGCTTTTAGAGGAGGAAAATCCGTAGGCATGCCACCCGTAGGCATTCCCTCCATAACACGCACAGACATTTCCCCTTACTTTCTAGGAGGAAAAAAGTGAGTGTTATAGTGCAAAAAATACGGTATATACATGGCTAGGGAGGGAATTGTAAACTCTACAATTCTATGATCCTATGCTAGCCCAATGGGCTTTACCACCTCTCCTCCCCTGTGCCCCCTGCAACCTCCCCAAATTCACTCTTCCATTTAGCCTGGCAGAAAGGTAATAATGTATGTACAGTGCTTGGAACACTTGAAATGTGCTATTAAAGGTGCGTTCAAAAACACATCAAGAAATGCACAGTTGTGAACAGTTATTGCAGGAATGTAATTAATGGTACTGAGCAACAAAAAAATGCTGGTAATCCTACCAAAACTCTCCTGGATTATCGGCAAGAATCTGCCCCAAGCAGATTTGTTACAAACTTTGTAAAATGACCCCAGTTTTATTTCCTTTTGGGACTCTTGCAATAACACCACACTGCAGTGCAACATCTCCATCTCTGAAATAATGCTGTAATATATTTGAGAGTTGTATTTTTTTCTCATGACCTTTAGAATGGAATTATTGCTTAAGATTGAAATCTTGATATTCTCGAAAAGAAATTCCCTTCCAGTCCCTCCGGTGCAAACTGAAAGATACAATCTGGTTGAATCATTTCTTCTCCATCCTATGAATGAAAACTGGATTAATGGGAACCGACGGTGTTTTGACTTGTTACTTTTATTTATGTCCCGTTCTGGTTCTGCAGAGGAGATCACAAGGGGGAAGTGGGCCAGTAGCTGAAGGACCAGGTAAAGGTAAAGGGACCCCTGACCATTAGGTCCAGTCGTGACCGACTCTGGGATTGCGGCACTCATCTCGCTTTATTGGCCAAGGGAGCCGGCGCACAGCTTCGGGGTCATGTGGCCAGCATGACTAAGCTGCTTCTGGCAAACCAGAGCAGCGCACGGAAACACCGTTTACCTTCACACCGGGGCAGTACCTACTTATCTACTTGTACATTGATGTGCTTTCGAACTGCTAGGTTGGCAGGAGCAGGGACTGAGCAACGGGAGCTCACCCCGTTGCGGGGATTCGAACCGCCAACCTTCTGATCGGCAAGTTCTAGGCGCTGTGGTTTAACCCACAGAGAGATCCAAATGACATTCGAAAGCAAACTAGCCTTTCAAAGCCTCTGCCCCAAGATTGCCTCTCCCAGGCTCTGTGGCCTTGTTCCGAACTTCCTTTCTTAAAGGGCCAAGACAGGCACTCCTCTTATGTTCTATGGCCTCCTGCCTAGTGGACAGGTGAGGTACTATTGGAAGCAGTCACTCAGGCTCAAAGGAAGGCACCTGTGAGGTTGCGGTTCTGGCAGTACAGACCTTGGTGCCAGGGCTGTCTTAAGCATATGCGGCGCCGGGTGCAAAGTTCTGCCTGGCGTCCCCCCCCCATGACCCAGTCCCAGGCGCGCAGGAGGGCGGAGCCGGCTGCCTGCCTCAGCGTCTCACTGGCTTGGCCACCCCCGAACGCGCGGCGCAGAGCCGCCCACGGCCACCCCTGAACTCGCGGCGCAGTTCAGAAGAGCCCACCACGGCGCTCCAACAGACGGACAGGCTCTTCCCCGGACTCAACTCTCGGGCCCTGGACTCTTCGCCTGGCACCCCTGAGAGCGCAGCGCCTGGCTGCCCCACACCCCTAGCACCTATGGGTCAGACGGCCCTGCTTGGTGCTATGAGAGGTTGTGCTATGGGCTCCTGCTAGTCAGACTGAGTGGTCTCCCAGGGTTCAGCAGCAAGCTCAGAGCCCTGAACTTTGTCCAGCTCCATGTCTTGATCAGCGCTGGACTTGTGGGATATAAAGCTGTCAGTCAAGTCCAACATTCCGAGAGGACTAACTGCCTCTATGTGGCAGGCGGTTTTGTCAGTTGATCAGTTGGTCGGTGGCTGCAAGGAGAGTTAACTGGTAACTGCTCGGACACAGTCTTCTCATGATTCACTACTATCTAGTATATAGTTTATCTGTTATGTAACCTAAGCCTGCCTTCAGGAACAACTCTGTAAACCTGAATGAATCTGATAGTAAAGTAGAGTGGTACCTCTGGTTATGTACTTAATTTGTTCCGGAGGTCCGTTCTTAACCTGAAATTTTTCTTAACCTGAAGCAGCACTTTAGCTACTGGGGCTTCCCGCTGCTGATGTGCCGCTGCCGCGCGATTTCTGTTCTCATCCTGAAGCAAAGTTCTTAACCCGAGGTACTATTTCTGGGTTAGCGGAGTCTGTAACCTGAAGCGTATGTAACCTGAAGCGAATGTAACCCGAGGTACCACTGTAGTTTATGTTAATATGATTCAGATCCATGTGTGTTTTCTTTAAGAGGGAAAGAAAGTGCCTACAGAGGGTGGTGAATACAGCACAAGATATTATGGGCTGTCCCGTGAATCCACTGGATGACATTGCGGAAGAACGTTGCCTCAGAAGAGTGAGGAAAATTCTCAGGGATGATTATTCACACCCTGGCTGGCACTTTCTTGATCTCCTGCCCTTGGGCAGAAGATATAGAAGCATGATTAGTCCCACCAACAGGGTAAAGAACAGTTTCTATCCATGGGCTGTTGGGCTGCTGAATGAAAAGATAACAACAGGGCAACTGACTTTTGGGTTTGGTGGGTGTGCGTCAGCAAACAAGGGGAATTAAGACTAAGAAGGCTGAGTGGGGGGTGCTCGTGTAATCTCACTGTATACAAGTTGTTGTTGTTGTTTAGTCGTGCCCGACTCTTCGTGACCCCATGGACCAGAGCACGTCAGGCACTCCTGTCTTCCACTGCCTCCCGCAATTTGGTCAGACTCATGCTGGTAGCTTCGAGAACACTGTCCAACCACCTCGTCCTCTGTCGTCCCCTTCTCCTTGTGCCCTCCATCTTTCCCAACATCAGGGTCTTTTCCAGGGAGTCTTCTCTTCTCATGAGGTGGCCAAAGTATTGAATCATAGAATCATAGAGTTGGAAGAGACCACAAGGGCCATCGAGTCCAACCCCCTGCCAAGCAGGAAACACCATCAGAGCCTCAGCTCCAGTACTTTGGCCAATACAATACAAGTTGTACAAGTGACAATAAAGTATTTCATTCAAAGGGATTATCAACCAGGAAGGTATGATTATTGATAGGACTCAAACGAGTTAGCAACCTGCTTGTCGCTGCATAAACTCAAACAGGGGATCGTTTAAACTCTGCTAAATTATATAAACGTTCCCATAGGACTCATGGGTCACGGCAAGATATGAAGACCCTGTTGGATCTAGGCCAATGGCCCCTCTAGTCCAGCATCCTGCTCTTACAGTGGCCAGCCGGATGCCTGGGGGAAAACCACAAGTAGGACCCCAGCACAAGAGCCCTCTCTCCTCCCGTGGTTTCCAGCAACTGGAAGTATTGCTGCCCCCACGTGTGCAGGCAGAGCATAGCTATCATGGCCAGGAGCCACTATGGCTAGTAGCCATCAATAGGCCTCTCCTCCATGAATAACAGTTTATTATTATCTGCCTTTTCATGGGCTGTTCGGAGTAACAGATACAGAAATCTAAGGAGCTTCAAAAAACAAACGAACCAGATGACGTTTAAAAAAAGTATTCAAAGGTCTCGTAAAGACCAACAGGCATATTTTCCTGGGGGTGAGGGAGGGAATTCCGAAGGTATGGGGCCGCCACTGAGGAGGTCCAATTTCTTGTAATAAAATAAAATAAGGTAAAAGGTTAAAGGTAAAGGACCCCTGGACGGTTAAGTCCAGTCAAAGGCGACTGTGGGATTGTGGCGCTCATCTCGCTTTCAGGCTGAGGGAGCCGGCGTTTGTCCAAAGATAGTTTTCTGGGTCATGTGGCCAGCAGGACTAAACCATTACTGGCGCACGGAGGACCATGGTGAGTGCCAGAGCGCACGGAAACGCCGTTTACCTTCCCGCCACAGCGGTACCTATTTATCTACTTGCACTGGCATGCTTTTGAACTGCTAGGTTGGCAGGAACTAGGACAGAGCAGTGGGAGCTCACCCTGTCGTGGGGATTCGAACCACCGACCTTCCAATCAGCAAGACCAAGAGGCTCAGTGGTTTAGACCACAGCGCCACCTGCGAATAATAATAATAATAACAATAATATTAACAACACGCTGCCCATCTGACTGGGTTGCCCCAGCCACTCTGGGCAGTTCCCAACAAATGAAAACACAGTAAGACATCAAACATTAAAAACTTTCCCTATACAGGGCAACCTTCAAATGTAGCTAGCTGACAGTAAGCAAACACCTGAAAGAACTAGTTGTGTTTAGCCTACCTAAATAAAGAGCAGGTGAGAAAATGTTGGCAGTTTTCAAGTCTGAAGAAATGTCAGGGAAAAAGAAGGGGTGACGCTGGTTTATCAGGACATGATAGGCCAGAACCAACAGTGCTTCCCAAACCCCAAACAAAAGTGTACCCATTAAAAATTGTCATCACTGATTTAACATTTGTTTCCCCCAGTAATTAATTTATTGCTTAACCTAATTAAAGTTCACAGCTCTGTAAAAAAAGGTTTTGTAACATGTAAATTTATTTAAATGCACTCAATTAATTAATCGATCCACTGGTTAAAAGTCAGGTAATTAATCAACAAAAAACCTCCATTCCTTGCCAACCCTAAAAAATATGGGCACCATTTTAAAAAAAGCAAAAAAAAGCGTTGTGCCAACTAATCTGTCATGACTGAATGGGCTGTGGCAATATCGCCTCTCTAGTTGATTGTCCCAGAATCCCACCTTGTGCCTTAGGATGTCGGAGACTTCCAGTGACAATGGGAGTGGAAATGGCCAGTGTTTGCTTATTCGTTCCAGGTCTGAATGGAAAATCAATCCAGCGGATGCAGTTGATATTTGCCATTGATTTCAGTCCACAGACGATAACGTAATTGATCAAGCTTGCCCCCCACCCTATTTGCGTTGTGTTTCCTTTGCACGAAAATGAACAAGGTGGAATAACAAAGCAACGTAATGTATGTAAGTTGTGCAATTTCACCACAGCTGACGGCAAGATGAATAATGTAGTTTTTGGCAGAAGATGAATTGCAGCAGAACAGAATCAGTGCCGCATGCGACAAGTACGGAGCTGAAATTAAAATGCTGCCTTCTTCCATCCCTTCTTATGACCAACTTAAGGGGCTGCAGTCAGCCAGTCCAAGTTGCTGGCTCCTTGCTGTGCCTTATTGCGTAAATATAGGTCAGCCAGACAATACGGCTCCAGCCTACAAATCTTCTTTTCAGAAGCCAAACTTCCAGCCTCATAAATGTGGAATTTGTTGAGACCAGGAACGTTAGCCCATTATTAGCCAATCCGAGCCTTATGAAAACAAAAAACTCTTGCAGCACAAGCCATGAGGAATAATTGTGAGTCTAGCAGCAACGTTGTGCTGTAACACGGGATGCCGAAATCTTCTGTAATGTCTTGCCAGGGGGGATTAACTACACAATCACAGCATTTTAGGCAGTCTGTTTTTTATGTCCCTCACTCCAAAACTGTTGTGGGAGGTGGGGCCAGAGCTGGCTATGAACAAGCAGTTACAATGAGCTCTGCTCCTAGTGCGCCACACGTTTTAGCGGTTTTTCTATCTCATCAGCATGTTGTGCACATTAGATATCTTTAAACGTTTAGCTTTGAGCTAAACAGTATGGATGCGTCCAGGCAGCTCTACATAGGGTACAAAATTCATTGCATTCCAGAGGGATTGCTGTGTTAGGGCACTTGCAGGGTTGTTGCTATTTTCTGGGTGGGATTCACTCACACCCCGGCAAACTCAGATCGCACAATTGTAGTTGATTGGCGGGTCTTCCACCAAGAAAAGCCCTCCCCCTTCAAATCAGAATGTTTGCAACAAGGAAAATGATGCGAAAATACAGTGGAAGTTTGGGATAACTCTTGCAAAGAAATCTGAATGGATGTCCGTTCAGTTGCCAACGTCCAATCTCTGCAAACAAATCAGGATGAGGGCACAGTAAACAGGTTTCCTGTAGTCTGTTGCAACAAAGGAAAGGAACACCTGAAAGAGTAACAATTATTCTGGCATATGTTTTCATGGACTAGAGTTCACTTCATCATATTCCTTTGGGATTCCCTTCCAACTCTTCAATTCTATGGCTGCAGTTCTGAGATAGGCTTTGGCTGCTTTAAATATTATTAACTTCGATGAGATTTAAGTAATCCAACTGCAAGGCCGCAGCTCCCAAGTTTACACTTCAATAAACGTGCTGTTACCTGTCCTATGCAGGGATCCAGGTCTCTTCCCTATTTAAAGTGTGTCTGTTCATTTCCCTGACATTCAGATTTGATTGTGGTGAGAGTATGACTTCTTCTCCAGCTGGCAAGCAGAAAATTTGCATTCCAGTGAACATACTGCTACACGAACCCAAATACCCAATCAGTAAGCAATCTCAGGGGTCTCAGAACACACTCTGGAGTTTGTTTCCTTGAAATGAAGGTCACTCGAGAGACTGCAGTGTCTTTGTGATATACGGTTTTATTTACACTGTATACAGGCTCAGTAAAAGATGGGAGGTTTGCAGTGTTTGTACAGATCTTGCTTGCCCACTAGGTTTTTGAGAGGAGGCATCAAAGCCACAGCTTTGGATTCTGCACAGAGAGCAAAAATCAGACACCATCTCTCTCTCCCTCCCCCCTCTCTCTGCAGTGCCAAGTCAAGACTGGCCTCAGGCCTGTTGTTTTCTTAAAGTCACCAGGGACATCTCCAGCAAGAGGACAGGAGAAGGCATGCCTTCTCTTTATCTACCCGCCTTTGTGAAAGCATCAGCCAATTTATTTTCGTGGCAACCGGTCACCTGTACGCTTTAGAAACACTCCACAGACACTTAACTTCAGAGATCCTTTTAAAGAGATACTTAACAAAGGAGATTCACATGACCACTTTAGCAGCCTTTCGTTCTACAGAATCCCAGAGGCTTGGCAGAGGTTAAAGGATGACACCCTATAACAATACACTACTGCCTTGTTGTTGTTGTTGTTGTTGTTGTTGTTGTTGTTGTTGTTGTTTAGTTGTGTCCAACTCTTTTTGACCCATGGACCAGAGCACGCCAGGCACTCCTGTCTTCCACTGTCTCCCGCAGTTTGGTGAAACTCATGTTTGTAGCTTCGAGAACACTGTCCAACCATCTCGTCCTCTGTCGTCCCCTTCTCCTTGGGCCCTCCATCTTTCCCAACACCAGGGTCTTTTCCAGGGAGTCTTCTCTTCTCTTCACGCTACTGCCTTACAGCAGCCCTTTTCAGGGGCAGACTTCGGTCTTTCAGATTTCAGCGGCTCTCTGTGCGAGGTCAAAATCTGGCACCTTCCTGCCTTTCACCTTCTGTTCCAATCAATTCTCTGTCCTAGTTGTGCCACCCTACGGCACCCCCTAGACTCGGCCCCTGTGTGGCGGAACCGGTCACGCTGCCCTAAACCTTCCCCTGTCCTTTTCACATGTTCACATCCTGCACGGAAGGAACACATGGAGGAGAAGAGCAGGAGCGCACCTGTGGTCGCTACTCCTGATCTCCACATGTTCACTGTCACTCAGGAAAATTCATCACGCTTACAGCTTGCTAGTGCAAGGGCTTGGTACACACAGCGGATTACCAGGTTGAGATAAGGGCTGGGGAGAGCACTTTTGAAAGCGGTGCTTTTTTTCAGGGTGAGAGTGTGGGAATGTTGAGGATAGTAGGAGAGGATATATTGATTACTGTAAATACTATCCTTCCTCACAGTAGTGAGCTAGTAGCATAGCACATTCCCCTGTACATAGAAGGAAGCTAGTTGATAGATTTGTTAGAACCATTTGAGTTAAGCAATCCAGTCTGGCTTGTCCAGATTGGGTTGTTCCTGGTAAATCCCCTTTGTTCCCTTTTAAAAAAATAATGACACAACGGTCTTCTTTTAGAAAGTAGTGATAAGGTTTACTTACATTCAGTTCACAGCACAGTCATACCTCGGGTTGAAGTAGCTTCGGGATAAGTGTTTTCGGGTTGCGCGCTGTGTTACTTCCGGGTTTCGCCGCTTGCGCATGCGCAGACGGTCAAAATAACGTCACGTGCATGCACAGAAGTGGCAAATCACGACCCACAGAGGCGAGTTGCATTCGCTTCTGGATGCGAACGGGGTTCCAGAACAGATCCCGTTCGCATCCAGAGGCACCACTGTATGGTCCTGGGCAGGCTTTAGCTTTCAGTTACAGTTACAGAGAAAAGTCTGGGTTCGTCCTCTTGTGAAGGATGAGCCCATGTGCTGCTGGCTGAGGGCCAGCACACAGCAAAAGAGCAAGAGAGGAAGATGGCTGCATGACTGGCCCTTTTGTAGGGTCTGCCAGGGTCACGCCCATCTACACGCAGGAGGAGGATGCTCCAGACCAGGTGTGACAGGAAGTTCTCCTGGCTGGAGCAACATTCCCCTGTGTGTCCACTCTGGGCAAACAGGAAGTGTTATATTTGACTGCTTATGTTACATCCCACAGAGAGAGCAACACAGGTCACGTGACTCGCCTGGGAGTGTTCCAGAAGATGCGCGTCCCAGTTTTGGGTCAGGGAAAGTTGGACGGCATGGACACTGGCCAATATGTTGATGACTCTTGCCATGAAGTGCCCCAAAGCTGCCCTCCTGCATCTGGAACCTCCTGCATCTGGTTAGGTTCCAGCCCTGCCCTTTCCCACAAGTCACCATTTCCACGGCTTTCTCGCTTCCAGCGGTGGAGGCTCTGCAATTTGCTCCATGATTTCAGTGCCATTTTGTTATTACAGATGAAAGTTGGTCATTAAGGGCTTAATTCCAAAATCACTACCCCATTCTGCATTCGTCCCTGAACATTGCTTTTAAAAATGATAATAAAATAAAAATCTCCTGCTTCCTTAGTTATTATTGCTAAAATGATATCTTAGCTCAGTAACACCGCACACACTTTCTCTTGGGTGTCTATGCCTTGCTCTCACTCGCATCATCGGTTTTTGCCATCACGCCTCTTCTGATGCCAACGATGCCTAATACAAATAAGCATCTTTATGAGGTTTGCAAAGCTCCAGATTTGGAAGCGAAGAAATCAGTGTGGAAAAATGATCCAACACTTTTTCTGTGCTATGGAGAGCAGATTTATAGCAGGTCGCCTGCAGCCCAGCTGGTCCCTTACCACCACTGCCAACAGTGCTTGCAATAATAATAGTCTTGGGCATGGCTATAGCTCAGGGCAAGAGTTTCTGCTTTGCAGGCAGAAGGTCACAGGTTCAATCACTGGCGTCTCCAGGTAGGTACTGGGAATGATCCCTGCCTGAAACCCTCTCAAATCCCTGCCAGTCTGTGTAGACCAGGGGTGCCCAAACTTTTATCAAAGAGGGCCAGATTTGATGAAGTGAACGTGTGTGAGGGCTTGTTGATTTGGGGGTTGAAGTTGTGATAACCGGGTGCCAGGATGTGTCCACCATCTGGAGGTGCATGCCTGGGGATCCTTGGATCTGGGCTGTTTTCACACACTAGCAACACACCCTGTAGAATTCTCTCTGTTATATTTTATCTAAACAATCAGAATGGATTTCAGGAACCCCAAGTCATATTGAAAAGTGGCAACTAGACATTCTGTTTTGGTAACTGTAACCCTGGTTTAAGGAGCCATTTGACAACTAGTTTATTTATCAGAATTTCTAACTCTGCAGGCACTGTCCGTAGACCAGGGGTGCCCAAACTTTTTTCAAAGAGGGCCAGATTTGATGAAGTGAACATGTGTGAGGGCCGACCAAAGTTGTTGTTGACCTTTTTTTAGGATTGAAGTTACTGAGCTTTTTTTAGGATTTTACCCCAGGACATATACTGCCACGGGGGCCAGATTAAATCAACTGGTGGGCCAGATTAGGCCCCCGGAACAGACTTTGAACATGGCCTGGTGTAGAGATAGTGAGCTTTCCACTGATGTGTAGATCATGAGTTTTCCTTAAACATTTAATTGTTGACAGCTGTCTGTCTCAGGAAACAATGGAGTTTCAATGGAGTGTGCCTTTGGGGGTGAAGTCAAACCGTTGGAGAGTTACAGCATCTGCTATGGCTGAGGAGACCATCATATATTATGTTCACCATGTTGCACATCCCAACCAAAGCACTGATAGCCTGTCAGAAATCAATATAGAGCATCTGTCTAATGGTCTGATGTGGCGCTGCCTTTCGTCTTCTTCTGGGAAAGCGAAGACTGATTCAGCCCCAGCGGTGAGGAATGTGGGGGGCAGAAGGATGAAAGGCCAACTTGTCCTAATATGTGTAATGTTTTCGCAGAGTCGCCTTGTTTCCTACCCCTGATGTAATCAAGGGCTCTGTGCCTTCATGAAGTAAGAGCTCTCTGGGGGCGCATAACGTGAACCTTTGCAGCTTGCGCCACTGGAACATAAATTCCTGCCCGGTGACATATATGATGCCACTTCTCCCTTCTGAGTCCCACCTTGCCATCTGCTCAAGATCTCCAGCACTCCCGGCTCTGAAATGAAATTTCCATGCGCAACCGCTTTCCGCATCCAGAAACGTCCTCCTGCAAGCCACTTCTGAGCCTTTTGGCAGGGATAGGCTGCAAAAGGCTTTGGGGAAACGAAATGGGTTGGCTTTTGGCGGCTAGGAATAGGGGTGCACTAGGGTTCCAGTTGTTAAATGTTACAGGCTCAGGGTTGGAAGTGGAGGTGATGCTCACCTTGGGGTTCCTGCTTAAAACAGAAGCCATGTATTCAGTTCCATCACATGTGTTTCACCACTCCTTGGCCCTGCAAAATGTGCTCCTTTTAATAAAAATTACAAGGGGAAATGAGGAGTGACGTTGTTGCTATGGGGTGGTCAATGTAGCATTTACTTTTGGACTTAATCCACAGAAGGTTCTGTATGCAGAGGAATTTAAGGTCATTGCTTAATGGCAGTGGTGAAGCTGCATGCTCTGGCACCAGGGGCAGAGAGCAGGCGGGGGCGTGGCGTGCCACCCGCGGGTGTGTAGCGTGCGCCCTTGGGGTGTGGCGCCCAGTGTGGTGGTGGTGCACAGTGTGGGGGGCAGCCGCAATGGTACCCCTCTCCCCGATGGTGCTGCTCCCCCGCCCCCTGTTCCTCCACCAGTGCTTAACAGAACCATTTGGGTCCATGCTGGCTCCTCTGACTGATAATAATTCTCCAGAGAATTAGCCTGCTTGCTAATTGATGGAGACACCAGGGCAAGATGGGCAATTCATCTGACCTAGTATAAGAACATAAGAAGATCCCTGTAGCCGGTTCAGGCCAGTGGCTCATTTAGTCCACCATCCCGTTCTCACAGTGGCCAACCAGATGTTAAGTATAATTGTTTAACACAGCATAGTTGTTTCCATTGAAATGGAAAATAACTCCGTATATGTACTGCTAAGAGCATAGTATGGAAACTTCCACGACAGAGTTGCAGAGAGCCTAACGTTAATGATTGACTGTTAATGTATCTCTGCTGCTCTGTCTCGAGGGGTTTAACTTAGATCACATGGGGCATTCAGTTGCAAGTCTCCCTTCTGGGTGTGTGGGTTAGTCTTTGTTCTGAAAGCAACCGAAGAGGAAGGACTGCTAATGATTCTCTCCAGGGGAAAACAGCCTCGGGCCTATGGAGGCTGTTTGCAGGAGAGTCTTTAGCTCTCGGTAGAATAAATTAATATTTCTAAGATACTTTACCTGTGCTGGGACCAGCACATGATATTATGCAACTATCTGGGTGTAACATTATTTGTTTTGTGCCTGTTTTGGAGCAAGTTCTGCTAGTAAAGCTTTTGAACCATATTTTTGTACTGGACAATTTTTATTTCAAGAGGAGTCAGTTTTTATTCACCCTATTGCTTCCAAATGTGCATATTAAAACCCACAATAGATGTCCATATGGGAAGCCCATGGGCTTCAGAGCATGATCACCCTCACCTCCTGAGGTTTACAGCAACTGGCATTCAGAAACATTGCCGCTACTGACAGGGGAGGTGCAATGAAACTTCCTCTGTCCCTTTGTTGTTGTTTAGTCGTTTAGTCGTGTCCGACTCTTCGTGACCCCATGGACCAGAGCACACCTGGTACTCCTGTATTCCACTGCCTCCCGCAGTTTGGTCAAACTCATTCTGGTAGCTTCGAGAACACTGTCCCACCATCTCGTCCTCTGTCGTCCCCTTCTCCTTGTGCCCTCCATATTTCCCAACATCAGGGTCTTTTCCAGGGAGTCTTCTCTTCTCATGAGGTGGCCAAAGTCTTGGAGCCTCAGCTTCAGGATCTGTCCTTCCAGTGAGCACTCAGGGCTGATTTCCTTCAGAATGGAGAGGTTTGATCTTCTTGCAGTCCATGGGACTCTCAAGAGTCTCCTCCAGCACCATAATTCAAAAGCATCAATTCTTCGGCGATCAGCCTTCTTGATGGTCCAGCTCTCACTTCCATACATCACTACTGGGAAAACCAGAGCTTAAACTATACGGACCTTTGTTGGCACCTCTGTCCCTAAGGATGCTTTAAACACCCTGCCTTTTACCAAAATTAGTTCCACTCTACAGAAACACCCTCACATGGCAGCATCATGTTACCCCACCACCCTTCCAAGTCAACTCTTAGCCCCCCCCCCCCCCGTTTGCAAACGATACCAATATTTCACACTTTTGTGTGCCTCTGCCCATCATTAGAAACCGCATGCTGAATAATTATAAGCATATTTGCGCGGCAGACTGTTCAAACACTTTGGAAGTAATGAGTATTCTCCCAAGTATTTGCAATGGGGAATTTGCAACAATGACCTTTGATCTGGCGTCTCAGCTGCATGAGTTATATGCGTGCTTCATGGCTTGCTGTTCTGATTTTCACCCAC
This sequence comes from Podarcis pityusensis, assembly GCF_964106645.2. Classification (NCBI taxonomy): domain Eukaryota; kingdom Metazoa; phylum Chordata; class Lepidosauria; order Squamata; family Lacertidae; genus Podarcis; species Podarcis pityusensis. The sequence goes on from NC_138028.1 coordinate 7,799,276, forward strand.
ATCGGCCCACAGAGACACAGCTTGTTTCATTCTTTAGAAATATTCCGAGTTTTGAGGAAGGCAATCTGGGCTCCATCTATTATTATTATTTTTTATTATTTAAAAATAATATTTATTACTTTTCCAACAATTTAAACACTACAAAAACAATGCAATACAATACAAAAACACTACATAACACTAACACATTAAACTAACAAAACAAAACAAAAACAGTTAAACGCATCAAACAATTTCAGTATCTTATCTTTCATTCACTTATTTCCACGACCTCCTCACACCTCCCTTTTTGTATTCCACTTCTGTTAATTGTTTCAGCAATTCCTTTCCATCTTCCTCTGTTTTCTATCCTATAATTATCATAACACATTCTAACCTTATTTTTCCCTTTAATTCTCTATTAATCTATTTATACTTAATTCCTTATAACATTTCTACTAAAGCCATATAACTTCATTCCAACATTTTTCTAACATTCATTAATTTTACAGTATTTCTGTAAATAGTCTTTAAACTTTTTCCAGTCTTCTTCCACTGACTCTTCTCCCTGGTCTCGGATTCTGCCAGTCATTTCCGCCAGTTCCATATAGTCCATCAACTTCATCTGCCATCGGGCTCCATCTATTATGAGTTGAGTCTGAGGTGAGCACAGATTTCCACAACTAGAGTTCTAAAAGCTCATTAAAAGCTGCTTTTTCATCTGGCCCAAGCTTTTTAATGATCTGCTTCCTGGCCGGTTCTCCATGTTCCACCATCATCTTCATCTTCATTTTCATTGGAGATATGGAGAGCAGGCATGACATAAGAGCCTTCTCTGTTTTGGCACCTAAGTTGCTGCAGACAGACCAAAAAAGACTCCAGCTCAGAAGATGGCTCAGCCACTTGGCTGATCTCTGTAAAGTCAGAATCATTTAGCTTTGTCTGCCTTACAGGACTGGGGGTGACGTTTTTATAATTACTGTTAATAATTATTTTATTTTTGGTCACATCAAAAAAAAATTCTCAAAGTGATTTCCGGGTTATTTTTAAGGATATAATACCAAATCAAAATACGTCAAGATGTTAGAATTCCTGCTCCATGCTTGCAGTCATGGGATTGTTGTCTTTCACATGACGGTATGTGTTTTGACTCCACAGAGTGGGAAGTGACGAAGACAGGATGTTTGTGTTACTGTGTTCCGTGAAGTGGGACTATTGTCCTTTGTTCTTTTTCTCTTTCCTGTCTAATGCTAGAGAGAGGGGGAGCCATGTTGCAGTGCTCCGTGTGTGTTTATATGTAAATAAAGTAGATTAGCCAATATGCTGAGTTGCTGAGGTCTGTTACGCAAAGCTGTGCAAACTCTGCGGATCCCTAAGTGTGCCGGTGTCAGTTGGCATCGGTCACTGTGATGTTCGGGCAGAAGAAAGCTTTAGAAGCTCCCGAACGAAAGACCAAGAGGGAGAGAACATGCCAGTCGGGTATGTGTCTCTGCCAGAGCGCTACTCAAGTGTAGGCTGAACTCCTGACACAATATACATCTTGCTGGAATACCAAGCATTTCACCAGGATTTAAGTGCCCACGCAAGGCATGAGCTGACCTAATTGTTGAGCATTAAGTTGCCTGTTCATCAATGTACAGTCATACCTTGGAAGCTGAATGGAATCTGTTCTGGAAGTCCGTTCGACTTCCAAAACGTTCGGAAACCAAAGCGCGGCTTCTGATAGGCTGCAGGAAACTCCTGGAGCCAATCAGAAGTCATGGAACCCCCGTCGGACGTTCGGCCTCCAAAAATAGTTCACAAACTGGAACGGCCACTTCCGGGTTTGCGGTGTTTGGGAGCCAAAACGTTTGAGAACTAAGCTGTTCAAAAACCAAGGCACGACTGTACTTGGGCCGACCTGAAGAAGGGTGACAAAACAGAGATTTTACCCAGATATCTCATTGTCAAGAGTCCTCCCTGTACAGAGTTTCTCAACTACAAGATTTAGCACAGAGAATCTGCATGTTGGCCTTCAGTACATTACAGTTGAATTCTTGAACCCTGGGACATTGAATAGTAATCTGTAAATATTTCTTCAAGATTGATCTGAGATGGTATATTCCTATTTTTTAAGCTTGCATTATTCTGAGTTATAGTACGTGTTGCATTGAGATATCTAGTGTACAATATGTTCTCATTTCGTAAACAGAGTTGTGCTTGATGAGGTTCTACTCTCTGTATTCCTTCATTGTTTGATACTAAGTAGGATGAAAATGGCAGACTTGGACCAGAGATTCACAGAAGATTGGAAGAAATATACAAACTACTTGAAGAGCAACTGTAATCAACAAATCACGCTAGTAGGACTACAAGAAGTTTTGTATGGAGAAATATATGAAACATTGCAAAGTAGAGAAAGAATAGAGATACTAGTTATGAGATTTAAATGTAACTGTGGAAGTAAGAAATGTAAATTAAGTGAATAGATTGGAAAATTTTCAGATGTGATTGAATTACCATATTTTTCGCCCTATAAGACGCACCAGACCATAAGACGCACCTAGTTTTTAGAGGAGGAAAACAAGAAAAAAAATATTCTGAATCTCAGAAGCCAGAACAGCAAGAGGGATCGCTGCGCAGCGAAAGCAGCAATCCCTCCTGCTGTTCTGGCTTCTGGGATAGCTGCGCAGCCTGCATTCGCTCCATAAGACGCACACACATTCCCCCTTACTTTTTAGGAGGGAAAAAGTGAGTCTTATAGAGCATAAAACATGGTATGTTTAATTATTGTTGAAAATGATATGTTGAAAAACCAATAAAAATTTTATATACAAAAAAAAAAATGGCAGACTTGGTGCTTTCACATTTCAGCAGCGTCCTAGGTGTGATGCCAAAATTTGGTGCCCCCCTCCTCTCGCTTTCCATTGTACATCATTGTTGCCCCCCCTTTTTGGCTTGGCACGAGTGCAGGTGAACCAGTCATGCTCCCTTAAATCTGCCTCTGCTCCCTTGGTCTTGAGACTTATTAAAAGCTGGACTCTTCAAACTCCTCGCTGTGAAATAATCCTACAGACTTCAAACAGCAGACTTCCCCCATGCACGTGGCTTACACTTAACACTGGCAGCCCAAAATGTGTTATTCCGCTCCCTATGAGGTGAATATATATTTAGGTTCTTTTGTTTTACCGCTGTGGATACAATACCAGAGTACGGATTTAGCCAAGCAAGTTCCTCCCCCCACGGGCCCATAATGCTTCTTGTTCACGTTCGCTTTCCCTCAGTCTGCCGCTGAAATTATGCTAATTTGCTGGCCCACTGATGGAGAAGGAGCTGTTTTCAATGGGCTCACACTGGGCGTGAGTTTTAGTCCACAGAATTCGTCAAGGAGGAGAGGAAAAAACAGCCAGAGAAATTCTACTCTTGTAGTAGCTGACATTTCGACCTCATTATTCACATACATTTTTGTTCCATTATCCCCTAAACAATTCAGCCGCACTGTGCAAAATTAGCAGATAACGTTGGCAGCACTCAAGAAAACCAGATGCCTGACAGACGAGGAAAGAGGTTTAGATCTCACCACTGCCATCACTCCCCCAAATATATTAAGTTTAGTTAGGACACAGTTCCAGGAAGGACCGATCCACCGTACAGCCAACCATTGCACAATAATGTCTGACACCAAATTCTCTGGACATGTCACTCAAAGGCCGTTACCCTCACCTAAATTTTAACCACTCTCAAATCATTTCCATCACCCAAATGGAATAGCAGCGCTTTGAAAAATTGCTGGTGCTGTGCTACTTATCATATCAATCAATTGATTGAATATTTAGCGGTTCCTCCCCAAACAAGCCCAGGACAGCAAACAGATAAACAATTTAAAAACAAAATTCTGGGTGCTGCAGCTTACGAAGGAAATTTACAACACACTTACTTCCAGGTAAGTAGGGTTAGCACTGTAGCCTTATTGAGCCAGGATTTGACCGTGCAAATGTGCCCTTCTCCCCTTTCATATCCTGGCTTGTTTGGAAACCTTAATCATAGTTCCCTGGTTTGCATATAACAAGAAACCATGGGACACGGGTGGCGCTGTGGGTTAAACCACAGAGCCTAGGACTTGCCGATCAGAAGGTCGGCGGTTCTAATCCCCACGACGGGGTGAGCTCCTGTTGTTCGGTCCCAGCTTCTGCCAACCTAGCAGTTCGAAAGCACGTCAAAGTGCAAGTAGATAAATAGGTACCGCTCCATCGGGAAGGTAAATGGCATTTCCGTGCGCTGCTCTGGTTCACCAGAAGTGGCTTAGTCATCCTGGCCACATGACCCGGAAGCCGTACGCCGGCTCCCTCGGCCAGTAAAGCGAGATGAGCGCCGCAACCCCAGAGTCAGTCACGACTGGACCTAATGGTCAGGGGTCCCTTTACCTTTACCTATGGTTAAGAGATGACCCCTGCCTGGCTTGTTCTTGTGTTCGGGTAAAAGGGGGAACATAGGAGCTGCCTTTGACTCCACAGGGCTTGCTTTTCCTGGTTATTAAGTCTATATTTGACCTTGCAAATGAAGCTGTTCTCTGCTTTCTCCACCAAATTCACAGCTCCCTCCCTCCCTCCAGTGTAAATTGCAAAAGGGAGTAGAATTTGGCTAGGCTCCTCTGCCTAGACATGAGAGTCGTTCAAGCTGCATATGCCTTTCTGACAATGTCGTGCTTCTGTTCCAATGCAAACAGACTTGCAGGATCAACCCCCCAACCCACTGCAGCTTAACAACCTTGGCTTCCTTTCTGTGGGCGCTTTGTTCAACAGGAAGAGGAAACCCCACGCCTTGGGATGGCAGCTCCAGTTCCCAATGTATGGAAAACCTTTGTACGCCTTCCTTAGAAAAAGCAGCATCCACCTGGGCTAGCCTCTGCTTTCAATTAAGAGTTCTCAAAAAAAAGCAAAGGGAACTTCCCCTACTGAATCTATACAGGATTCATTTATCTGTTGTTTAGGGTGTGAGCCAGGTTTTTGGTTTTTTTAAAGATAAAGGTCACTTGCCTGCAATGTGGACAGTAAGTACTTGACCATTCTCACTGAGCAACCAAGAATAAACCTGCTTTTGAGGTTGCAATCTGGAGCAGCTGAGTTTTCAGCAATTCTCAAATTTAATTTTTTTAATTACAAACTATGCCTTCCATCATACACCCTTATTAGAGACCCCTTACAATTGTACAGATGGGGCGGTTATCGTGGCACTGTAGGGTTATACCACAGAGCCTAGGACTTGCCAATCAGAAGGTCGGTGGTTCGAATCCCCACGACAGGGTGAGCTCCCGTTGCTCGGTCCCTGCTCCTGCCAACCTAGCAGTTCGAAAGCATGTCAAAGTGCAAGTAGATAAATAGGTACTGCTCCGGCGGGAAGGTAAATGGTGTTTCCGTGCGCTGCTCTGGTTCGCCAGAAGCGGCTTGGTCATGCTGGCCACATGACCCGGAAGCAGTACACCGGCCAATAAAGCGAGATGAGCGCCGCAACCCCAGAGTTGGCCACGACTGGACCTAATGGTCAGGGGTCCCTTTACCTTTATGCCTTCAGTCAAAAGGCCTTCCATCATACACCCTTATTAGAGACCCCTTACAATTGTACAGAGGGGGTGGTTATTGTTTCATTTGCTATTATGCTATGTATTTTTTAATACAGTGTAAACCACTCTGTGACCCTCTGATGAAGGGCAGCTGGCAAATTAAATTAAATTAAAACAAATCAATACAGACCATCTGCCATGGTACACAGAAGTCTTCTACCTGGAAATATACTCTGAGCAGCAGCAGGAAGAGGAGATACCATGAAAAATAGGGAGTTGGGGGCGACGGATGGACAAAAGACATTCCAAACTCTGTCCCAGGATAACCCTGCCAATTCCTCGTTGACAGACCAGAGTCTACAACAGTGTTAAAACAACAAAGCAACAACAAAGCAGGGTTCATTCATCATCTAGGGTACTGCAGATCCTTCTAGAGAGTCTTGTCTCATGCAAAAAAAGTGAGAAAACCACCACTTTTGGTCATTCCCAAGGAGATGCTAACAGCATCACATGGTGCCAGAGGACTCCTGGGTTGGGGATGAGTTTGTGCTCACAGCCAAAATGAGAGAGGCCCCCATCCTTCAAAAGAAATGGGCCATCTGTCTGGACACTGTGGCAACAGGATACTGGGCTCCATGGGCCTTTGGTCAGATCCTGCAGGGCTCTTCGTATGTTCAGAAATCAAAGTGATAACCACCATCAAACGTAAGGAGCAGAGGTGTGGTTTTCTGTCTATACAAGCACAAACGACAGTTTCCTGTTGGTCTTTAAGTTAGGCATAGTATTGCTTCACTTGCTTAAATTCCTAGTCTGCCCCACATCAGAGGCTTAGGGAAATTAAAGAGTGTGTGTGTGTGTGTGTGTGTGTGTGTGTGTGTGTGTGTGCGCCAGCCATCATCTCATAAAAAACAGCATAGAATAAAATGACCACATGCTCCATTAAAACAGACCAAACGCGGGTGGCGCTGTGGGTTAAACCACAGAGCCTAGGACTTGCCGATCAGAAGGTCGGTGGTTCGAATCCCCGCAATGAGGTGAACTCCTATTGTTTGGTCCCTGCTCCTGCCAACCTAGCAGTTCGAAAGCACGTCAAAGTGCAAGTAGATAAATAGGTACCGCTCCGGCGGGAAGGTAAATGGTGTTTCCGTGCTCTGCTGTGGTTCGCCAGAAGCGGCTTAGTCATGCTGGCCACATGACATGGAAGCTGTATGCCGGCTCCCTCGGCCAGTAAAGCGAGATGAGCGCTGCAACCCCAGAGTCGGCCATGACTGGACCTAATGGTCAGAGGTCCCTTTACCATTAACATCTAATTAATCACCCAAGTATGAAGACATAAAATGTGTTAGATCAGTCACAGTCTATCCCTGCATCCTAAAATCACTGGATGGAAGGAACTCATCTCGTCCAACCCATTTTCTAAGGCAGGATCAGTGTCAAAGCCCCACAATGGAGCTCAGGGAGGTGACCGCAAAACAATGCATTTTTAAAATAAAAACGTTTAAAGACAATTAAAAACATCTAAAACCATTTCCAAACAGTCACATATCCTCAGAGCTAATGATTTCTAGGTTGGTGGGAACAATATTTCAGCCGTCTAATGCCTGGGTAAACAAGAATTGTTTTAAAATTCTTCCTGTATGTTCACAATAGGGGAGACAGATGCCCCTCAACAGGGACAGCATTCGACACATATTTTTGCAAGCGATTTAATAAAATGCATTTTTTTCCAAATACATTTATGGAAAAGCATTTATGGAAATGAGAAGGGAAGTAGAGAAGGCTTCTCAAGCGAAGTGAGAATGTCTCAGCTCAAATAATGAAGGGCTGTTGCCCAAAGTAAAAAAGAAATATTTTTTGTACAGTTGGAAGAGACCCCCAAGGGTCATCTAGTCCAGCCCCATTTTGCATGTGATTTTCACTAACAAATTAATTTCTATGTACATTTCCTGCCGATATATGCAGGGGTTTTTTGGTAGACATTAGCTACAAACTGCATCATGGCATTCGGATTAATTCAAATTTCAAAGTATGTCTGAACCTTTGGTTCTTGTATGGTTTTGGAACATGCACCTTTGACAGATTCTACATTAAATGCAAACTGAATTGAATTTCTCCTCATCCCCACCGGAGTCTTATGGAATAGAATGGATTCCTGAACGCCCTGGGGGATTTTCCAGGTGACAGAACTGGTGGTTCTGTCCAGCTCCCGGCCTCGCTGCGGGAAGAGGCAGGATGAGGTGAGCTGTCAACACGATTAAACTCCTGCTTCTGCTGCGCAGACGTGCTTTGTAGCTTTGGGTGAGCCTAGCGTTCCTCATCCTTTGTTCCTCATCTGTAAAATTGTTAAACAGGTGATTTATTCCACAGAAGTGTTGGCAAAGGCAAGTCGATTAAGGGCTGAGTGGCCCGCCACGAATTAGAAGTGCCACCTCTACGTTTGAAGAGGTATGTAGGAAATAATGCAAAACAAATACCATCCCATCCTTTATGCATAGATTATATGCTTGATTATTTCTACAGTTGGTTTTGCGAGGGGGAGGCTGAGTGGAAACGTGACTTGGAGCACATTTTCTTTTTTCCAATCAGAAAACCCTGCTGAATGACTCCTTGCATATCGTGTGCTTAAACTGCTAGCTCCGCTGACAATCCATCCAGCAGGATTGTATTTGGGGAACAGTACAAAACCTGTATGTTACATTGGGGGGGGGGTGCTTTTCATTATGCTGCTTGCAGATGTTTGGCCAGCCACACAGGGAAGCTCTTGTGCCCTGGATGTGGCAAGGCAGTGGGTGATGCCAGCCAACTGGGCCGCCTGCCAAGGCTGTGAGTCTGAGCCCCTCCACAGGCACACTGCAGAGTCACATGCTTGTTTGATGGATGGAAAAGTGATAAAAACATCGGCAGGCCAAGAGACTCTGATGGTCTCGCCTGCCTGAAGAAGCATCTGCTTTGAATGCAGAAGGTCCCAGGTTTGCTTCGGAATGGCATTTCCAGGTAAAGCAGGAAGAGAAATTCCAGACGGCCTCTGCCAGTCTATGTAGACCAGCATTTCCCTCAAGCGTCCTGGAAAAACTGGGATATCGTTGTTGTTTTTTTATCATGAGAGAACAGCGACTATTTTGGTTGCTGTGATCTCACGGGATTTCACAGCACCATTTCTCCCCCCAAAAGCGCTTTTTCCAGGGCCACACTGCACCCCCCGAAAGCATTTTTTTTTCCAGGGGAGGGGGGACCATGGCACAGAATCGCTGGAGATCATGGCAACTGTTATGTACTGAGTTGAATAGGATCCAAACTGCAGCAGTCTGATTGGTCCTAGAACAATAGGATCCAAAATGCAGCAGTCTGATTGGTCCTAGAAGAATAGGATTCAGAATGCAGCAGTCTGATTGGTCCTAGAACAATGCAGCAGTATGATTGGTCGGCAGGAGCCACCCAATCCAGCTCCACATAGAAGTGAACCCACAACCTGATTGGCCTACAGGAGAATTCTGGAATTAGCCAATCACGTGCAGCCCATTGTGTAAATAATGTATATAAAGCAGATACTTTGAGAGGACTTCTATTCCTCCTCACCACTATGAGCTGAATAAAGAGCATGAAATCCACTCTTGACTCTATTTCAGCAACCAAAATGGCTGCGATAAAAATAATAATGGGAAGATGGCGTTCCAGATTTTGGCTTCAAAGTGTTGGACAGTATAGAGCAGTGGTTCTCAAACTTTCCCCCCTGGGCCACACTTTCAGAATAAAAACTTGCATGCACCACTCTGAATTTTTTCTGGGTAAGAAATACATAGAAAAAGAAGTAGCAGTGCTTGATTGATAACGCAGAACACAATTACTTTATAATATGAACACAGGACAGCCAGAAAGGATAAAACAACACAGCTACATAAGAGCACAAATCATTTCCAAAATATAATTATAAACGAGCCTCTTATATATGTACCTTAAATACGTATACAATGAGAGGTGTGACCTTGTTTTTGCCAGGTAATCTCCTTTATATTTGGTCTAGTTTGACACAAACCCTCATCTTCTCATCAACTCAAAGAAGCCCTTCTCTTTTCTGATCTTTCATATTTGTCAGAGTTGAAAATCCCTGCTCACAACAAAATGTCACGGAGAACTGAAGAACAATAGCAAATGCTATTCTCCAGCAGCCCAGCGATACCAGGTCACTACTAGGATTGTCCTCAACATCACTAAATCACTGTCCACCACTACTGAAATTGGGGCAGCATCTTTGCATCTCCCTGCCCATCCGAGACCAAGGTAAGGTCGTTGCTTTGTCTTTCCTGATTAAGGGATTTGCGGGGCTCTGAGTTTCATTTCATCAGATTCACATGGCGCGGTTGACTTTTTAAAGTTCAGTTCCTTTTTTAGACGGAGCTGCAGTAACTGAGTAAGCAAATTATCCGGTTTAATAGTCCCATCTGCTTTAGACAGATCTGAAAGGCCAGTGTACCAAAGGCATTCTGCAAACACCAGCCTTTTACTGGAAGTATAAACTCAACACACCTCTCCAGGACACCAATAAAATGCACTGGGTAGCCATTTGAACAACGGCCTGTTCAACAGGCGGCCTAATCTCATTGTATCTCTAGACCCTGGTGGAATTCACAGGGGGTGGGTTTAGAAATATCCTCTGTTGCTCGGGGATCCCCCCCCACTAACCTTTCCTAAATTGAAGGCCTTGCTTTTGTGAGGTGTGCCAATGGACTTCATGTGTCGTATCTCTTCTAAGCAAATTAGGGGATAGACCACCAGCCAGTTTTGCTTGCAGAAAGTCCCAGGTTCCTTGAGAGGAAGGTCGAGATACAAATTCAATAAAGAAAGAAAGAGAACCCAGTAGCTGCACCGAAGTGTGAACTGATCCTGACTCCTCGTTTATTAAGAACATAAGAAGAACCATAAAGAAGGCTGATCGCCGAAGAATTGATGCTTTTGAATTATGGTGCTGGAGGAGACTCTTGAGAGTCCCATGGACTGCAAGAAGATCAAACGTATCCATTCTTAAGGAAATCAGCCCTGAGTGCTCACTGGAAGGACAGATCCTGAAGCTGAGGCTCCAATACTTTGGCCACCTCATGAGAAGAGAAGACTCCCTGGAAAAGACCCTGATGCTGGGAAAGGTGGAGGGCACAAGGAGAAGGGGACGACAGAGGTTGAGATGGTTGGACAGTGTTCTTGAAGCTACCAGCATGAGTTTGACCAAACTGCGGGAGGCAGTGGAAGACAGGAGGGCCTGGCGTGCTCTGGTCTATAGGTCACGAAGAGTCAGACACGACTAAACAAGAACAACAACAGCCTACAGGATCAGGCCAATGGCCCACTTAGTCCAGCATCCTGTTCTCACAGTGGCCAATCAGATGCCTGTGGGAAACCAGGAAGAAGAACATGAGCGCAAGACCCCTCTCTCCTCCTATGGTCTCGCCTTACTCGCCTTTTCTCTCAAAAGTCCCCAGCGCCACAACCTTTCCCCTCAGGGGAGTTGTCCCATCCCACTGACCATTTTCGTTGCCCTTGTCCGAAACTTTCTCTGCTCTACAATGCCCTTTTGGAGGTGAGGTGACCAGCACCGTACACAGTATTCCAAATGCACCATAGATTTGTATAATTGCATAAGGATACCAGCAATTTCATTCTCAGAAAACGACAGACGGCAGTCTAAATATGGTAAGATCAATTCAGCCAAAGGCTTTCCAAAGGATCCAGGTTTATTGTTATTTCAAAGTCTTCTCTGGCTCATCCAACAACTACATCGGGGGATTTCATGCAAGTGAGACTGGGCCTTCAAAGCACTCCAGTTAACAGAGGTGTCAAGCAAGGATATATACTGGCACCCTTCCTATTTAATTACTATATAAACAATCTCATTCCTGATATGGCATCCCCATCCTTCTTCGCCCCCACCCTCAGGAATCATAGAGTGCCAATTCTGCTCTACGCTGATAACTTAGTTTTGTTCTCCCATAATAAAATCGGACTTAGAAGGATGCTGGTTAAATTTGAACAGCTGTGTAAAAAAAGAGCATCTAAAAATCAACTACGTTAAAACCAAGGTCACTGCATTTGGCAAGAGGACTACCAAGTCCAGGTGGACTCTGTAGATGGTCACACCCTTGAGAAAGTACCCAGAATTAATTGTCTAGGATTACTTATTGATGGGAGGTTATCATGGAAACCCCATCTGGAAGCAATTGAGCTAATACCTGGCTGTTCTACTGGGCAGCTATATAGGTTCTTCCATTCAAAGGGCAGCCAGTTAATCATCTAATCGTTTTAGACATATCTAAAACCATCGTCCAAATGCTCTATGGGGCTGAGATATGGGGAGTTGGTGTCAAATCTGAAATAGAGGTCCTACAACATGAATTTGTGGGGCAGATTTTGAGCCTTCCCTGTGGGACACCGGCAGCCTACCTGAGAGCCAATTTGGGCCTCCCCTCACTAGCAGCCAGAATTGATCCAGCCTATTTGAGATACTGGCACAAATTAAATGCCTTTGAGGGTCTTACCCTTACTAAGCTCTGCTGGTTAGAGCACCTAAGGAGGCTGGGCACAAAAATGCCAAGATAGGCTTAGGGCTTATAGTTTCCAAATGGAGAACTACTTAGTCCTTAGCTTGTGTGACTTTAGAAATTGGTTTTTTGATCAGGATGTCAACCAAGACAGAGCATCCTTCATTGCTGCCTGTTCCTCGGCTTGGCACCCCCAAATTAAGCCTCATCACTCAAGGCCCCATTACCTTGAGACTCTGACCTTCCCACAACAACGCAGCGCCTTTGTAGAACTAAGATTTCAACGGATGCCCTCTTCATATTTAGAGGGAAGATATCAGGGAATTCCCCTTACGGAACGCAAATGTATACATGGGTGCAATCAAGCAGAGGACATCACACTCTCTCTGCTGATTTGCCTCCTGTATACAATGCCTAGAGGGCAATTTATATTGCCAGTTCTTAATTGGCTTCCAGGTCGATCTGCACAGGAGCAACAGTTGAACTCCTTGCAGATAAACGTCTATATGTTACACACCAGGTAGCTAAATTTGCACTAGCAGCCAAGAAGCTCCGTTCCAGCTATGCTGGTCATGTTGTGTGGATGCCTGATGATCGTCTTCCAGAGCAACTACTCAATTCCGAACTTAAAAATGGAAAGCGTAATGTTGGTGGTCAACAAAAGAGGTTTAAAGACTGTCTCAAGACAAATTTTTAAAAAAAGTAGTATAAACACTAACAATTGGGAAACACTGACCTGAGAGCGCTCCAGTTGGAGAACAGCCTTTACCAAAGGTGTCATGGGCTTTGAAGACACTCGAACTCAGGACGCAAGGGAGAAACGTGCTAAGAGGAAGGCAAGCTTGGCAAATCCACACCGTGATCAACTCCCACCCGGAAACCAATGTCCCCACTGTGGAAGGACGTGCGGATCCGGAATTGGCCTCCACAGTCACTTATGGACTCGTTGTTAAAACCGTGTTTATGGAAGACAATCTTACTCAGCTACGAGGGATCGCCAAAGAATAATAATAATGATGATGATAACAGATGCAGCCCAGAATGCAGTGTTTGATATATATTTTTTTATCATGGGGCATACTACCAAGTAAACACGCCGAGGATCAATGCCTTTGTGTCTCTAGAACTTCTATTTTACATATATAACAACTAGTTTTCCCTGTCCTGGAAAGTATTCTGTAAGAGAAAGAACTAATATTTATCTTGACATAAAAGTGCACGTTTCAGAACCAGAGTCCCTTATTATTATCTTACTGTAATAATAATATGTGCAGATTCTGCCATTCCTTCGTGAACTTTAGGGCAGGGTACATATTATCCTCAACCCTGTCTGTGTGTGTTTTTCATAGTTTTCATTAAAGATTTTCTTGTGTAAAAAGCAAAGTAAAGCAAAAACAAAGAAAAGTGCATATAGTGTATTGACTTTCAAGTCGTGGAGTCCTTAACCACCCCAAGTTCTTGCAGCGAGCATCATGGGAGCAGGAATTTGAATCCGTCTCTCTCTGGGCGCAGGCCAGTTTTCTGTCTACTGCATCATGCTGGCTTCTCTTTTTTCGAGGATTCCGACCTGTTTTGCTCTTTTCTTTTCCTCTCTTGCAGCATATTTGTGCTCAGCATGGCTGCTTACTCCTTTCGGTGGGTAGCTTGGAATTCTCCGCACTTGGAAAGAAGCAGATTTCTTTCTTTCTTTCTTTCTTTCTTTCTTTCTTTCTTTCTTTCTTTCTTTCCATGCATAACATGAACCACAGCGGAGGGCGATTGTATCTGGGCCCAGTGAAACGATTGCATACATTTTCTCTAATTCAAACCATTCGTTGCTTTACTGAATCCAAGTCCCCTTGAGAGCGCCCAAACTCCACATGACGTCTTTGACCGTTGCGTTTCGTACGAGGCCATTTCTGAGACAGTTGATTGGAGGGAGGAAGGCGGGCAAACAGCCTGCAAAATGCTCGCACAATGCTCTCCTTTTTTTTTTAAAGGGGTACATCTAATCCGCAGAACTTTTTTTTTTATCTTCTGATAATTACACCATCTGTTTTTATCGCCATTGCTATACACCACCATGGCGTTACATTAATGCATGTCAGTTAAAAAATTTGTCAGAAAATAAACAAAGACCTGCTATGTGATGTGCTTTCACTGGAGGTAATGGAATCACAGAACTGTATAGTAGTCTAACCCCCTGCAATGCTGGGATCTCAGCTAAAGCATCCAGGACAGATGACCATCCAATCTCTGCTTAAAAACCTCCAAGGAAGGGGAGTTCACCACCTCTAAGGCTGGATTCAGACACATCAAAGAAGTGTTTCAGTTTAAAGCGTTGTAAATTTGAACAGGGAAAGCAGGTAGAGAAAAATGGGACCCCACGTCGCCTTCTGGTGGCACAATATTATATCGCACATACAACGTGTTGTTGTTAATATTAAAAACACGATAAAACATCAAACATTAAAAGCTTCCCTACACAGGACTTCCTTCAGCTGTCTTCTAAAAGTCAGATAGTTGTTTATTTTCTTGACATCTGATGGGAGGGCACCACTACCGAGAAGGCCCTCTGCCTGGTTCCCTGTAACCTCACATCTCGCAGTGATGGAACCGCCAGAAGGCCCTCGGAGCTGGACCTCAGTGTTGCTTTTTCTTTACCACTCTAGCTGAGTCCTATGTCTTCTTAAGTATCTACTTTAGCAGAGCAGTGTGTAGGATTTGGCTGTGAGGAAGGGGAGGATGCCAAGGACCACATGACTGAATTGCGAATTGAACTGGAATAGAATTGGGCCCTTTTCGGAGGGGGGTAAAATGACAATTCCAAGCACCGCTACAAACGTTAACCGGGTGCTTGTTTGTCTGTGGGTGACTCTGCTGAGACTCAGGGAAGCATATTTCTATATCCCAAACATCCCACATTTTATGGATTACAGTATATAGAAATTTGGGGGGGGGGGCATCTAATATAGGGTGTGGTTTCTTTGTAGGTTTAAACCACAGGATAAGGTGCCAGACCACATGAACAAGCTATCAGATGCCCCGGAGTCTGTTTTCTCTGGACGGCACTTCTCCATATGCTTTGGAGTCTCTGATTTTAAGTCTCCCCACAACCACCAAACAATGACCACAATGAGGACCACTTATTGGAGCTATTTTATCCTGCTAGTTCATGGGTTAATTGCTTCCATAGCATTCCCCAACCCTTGCCAGAGCTTTGTACATCCATCCGTGAAACCTTTCCCCCCCTTTTTTCATCCACTTTTGGCCAGGGGTTTTCCTCTCCTGTGGTCTGAGCCCCCCACCCCTGCCCCCATAGCAACAGGACGTTGCACAGAGATGAAGACGTAGAATCTGGTTGCTTGCTCGGTTTCCAAAACTATAGATGCAGCATAACAAGAATAGCCAGATGTAAGTTTGCAAAAATGGGCAGCACCTGTAAGCAACAATACACCCACCAGTACTTCCTGTGGGACTTGTGAAAGGTTGCAGTAAATATCCCCTCAAAAACAAAAACTGAGCTCTTCCTGCTCAGTTCCTGTTTGCACTAGCGTGGCCTTTCCTACGTTGAACATGCTCCCTTAAACATGTCCGCATTTCACTGGACACCAACCCCGCAGGTATGCTCTCTCCAGGGAGGATGCGGGTGGCGCTGTGGTCTAAACCACTGAGTCTCTTGGGCTTGCCGATCAGAAGGTTGGCAGTTCAAATCCCCACAATGGGGTGAGCTCCCGTTGCTCGGTCCCAGCTCCTGCCAACCTAGCAGTTCGAAAGCACATCAGTCCAAGTAGATAAATAGGTATCGCTGTGGCGGGAAGGTAAACAGCGTTTCTGTGCACTCTGCTTTCACAGTGTCCTGTTGTGCCAGAAGTGGTTTAGTCCTGCTGGCCACATGACCTGGAAAGCTGTCTGCGGACAAACGCCGGCTCCCTCGGCCTGAAAGCAAGATGAGCACTGCAACCCCATAGTCGCCTTTGACTGGACTTAATAATCCAGGGGTCCTTTACCATTTTTTACCTACCTATCTCCAGAAAGGACTGGGAAAATCTCTTGTCTGAATCTTTGGGAAATTGCTTCCAGGCATTGTGGACAATCTTGAGCGAAATGGACCAATTGGTTTGCGTCAGGGTAAGGCAATTTCTTTTGCCCCTACTTAAACCGAGAAGCGTGAAGACTGGAATCTTACTATTATTGTTAAGGGAAGGGCCATAGCAATTGCTTTGCATGCATACTGCCTTCAGCATCTCCACTTAGGCCTGGGGTTGGCCTCCTGCCCATAGCCTCCAAGAGCTGCTGCCAGTCAGTGTAGACCAACTAAGGCCTGGGGGCCGGATCCAGCCCAATCACCTTCTAAATCCAGCCCATGGATGGTATGAGAATCAGCGTGTTTTTACATGAGTAGAATGTGTCCTTTTATTTAAAATGCATCTCTGGGTTATTTGTGGGGCATAGGAATTCGTTCATTATTTTCCCCAAAAAAATAAAGTGCAGCCCCCCACAAGGTCCGAGGGACAGTGGACCGGCCCCCTGCTGAAAAAGTTTGCTGACCCCTGGTGTAGACAATACTGAGCTAGACGGATGAATGGTCTGACTCAGCCTAAGGCGGCTTCCTATATGCCAATGAGAGAGAAGTGAGGACGCTGTTCTAAGGGTACAGGGTGGCATATAAAATGTTAAATGGAGAACTGGGCCCAAGCTAACAAAATGAATGTCAACAGGGACAAATGTCAAGGTTCTGCGCTTAGTCAGGAAGAACCAAGATGCACAAATATAGGATGGGGGACACCTGGCTTACTAGCAGTACATGTGAAAAGGATCTAGGGAGGTCTTAGTAGACCACAAGCTTAATGTCAGTCCACAGTGTGATGCAGCAGCAAAAAAAGCTAGCGCTATTCTAGAGTGCTTCAACGGAAGTATAGTGTCCAGATCAAGGGAAGGAATAATACCACTCTATTCTGCCTTGATCAGACCACACCTGGAGTTCTGTGTCCAGTTCTGGACACCAAAATTTAAGAAGGATGTTGACAAGCTGCAAGGCGTTCAGAGAAGGGCTGTGATGGCCTGGGACTTGGGCTCGAACTCGGAACCAGAGGAGTTTCAGTCCGCACCGGATCCTTTGCCTCAGGCAGCATCTGAACCAAGTCTGGGGCCTGATTCTGAAGAGTCCCAGTCTGCACAGGTTTTCCTGCAACAAGCACCAGCTGGGCCAAGTCAGGGGCCTGAGCCTGCCCTGGCTCCAGATGCGGGGATGACCTCGTTGCCTCCAGCTGGGCCATCACTTACAGCTGCTCCACTACCACTTGGGTCAGGGGAGGCTGAGGCGGCCTCTGGGTCTAGTAACCCACCGACATCTCCTGAGCTGCAGAGACTAAGGTCTGAGAGAAGGAGAGACCTGAGTACTCGCAGGAGGAGTGCTCACCTTTGGGCAAGACAGGGAGGTGAGTCGCTGGGGGATCAGGACCGGCCGTTACCCCGACAAAGATAAAAGGCTGTTGGACCCCACTCCAGGTTGTGGGAACAATATTGCTGTTTGCTAGAACCTGCCTGAGACCCTGTGCCTGACCTAGCCTGGTTTCCTGCCTTGTATCCTGCCTTGGCCCTGTCGGACTGACTCCTCGCGGAATCCTTGGATTCAGGACTGGACCTGGACCGCGTTGCTCAGGTTAACCCCCAGGCCCAGCACAAGGGCGACCAAGATTATCAAGTGTCTGGAAACCAAGCCTTATGAGGAGTGGTTGAAGGAGCTGGGTATGTTTAACCTGGAAGAGACTGAGAGAAGATGATAGCCCCCTTCAAATATCTCAAGGGCTACCCCATGGAAGAGGAAGCAAGCTTGCTTTCTCCTGCTCCTTCCTTTCAGGTTTCAAGCAGAGGATGGATGGCCATCTGTCTTGGATGCTTTAGCTGAGATTCCTGCATTGCATGGGGTTGGACTAGATGACCCTTGGGTGTAGCTTCCAACGCTACAATTGTATGATTTTATTATTCTTAGTCAAAAGACTCTCCTCGTTGCTCACGTTCAGGAGGAATTAGGATATAGATCTGTTAAATAAACAGGCATGCCAGTTGAGCAGAGTTCTCAGAGCAATGCATCTGTAAGCCCTCTTAACAAATCCCACCACTTGGTTAGAATCACAAAATGCATGTGGCCCTGCTAGGGGACATCCTGTCTCCGGGCTCATGGAATTTTAAAGCAGTTTTGTGTTTTCAGATCAAATAGGAAGACCTGCGTTCCTGCCCTTAAAATATACATAATTGCAAGGTCAGCAAACTCAGCTGCTAGATTCAGGATAGGAAGGTGATGCATTGAATGAGTAGTAGGATATCCTACTCTAGACGCCAGCATCTCTCAAGGGTTTGGGGCAAGGGATCTTCCCAACCGTCTGCTCCCTGAGCCTTTTTTTTTAACAGGAGAGATCCTGTTCTCACAGTGGTCAATCAGATGCCTGTGGGAAGCCTGCAAGCAGGATTCGAACACAAGAGCCCTCTCCCCTCCCACGGTTCCCAGCAATAATAATAATAATAATAATAATAATAATAATAATAATAATTTATTATTTATACCCCGCCCATCTGGCTGGGCTACCCCAGCCACTCTGGGCAGCTTCCAACAAAATATTAAAATACCATAATGCATCAAACATTAAAAGCTTCCCTAAACAGGACTGCCTTCAGATGCCTTCTAAAAGTCTGGTGGTTGTTGTTCTCTTTGACATCTGGTGGGAGGGCGTTCCACAGGGCGGGTGCCACTACCGAGAAGGCCCTCTGCCTGGTTCCCTGTAACTTGGCTTCTCGCAGTGAGGGAACCGCCAGAAGGCCCTCGGCGCTGGATCTCAGTGTCTGGGCTGAACGATGGGGGTGGAGACGCTCCTTCAGGTATACTGGGCTGAGGCCTTTTAGGGCTTTAAAGGTCAGCACCAACACTCTGAATTGTGCTCGGAATCAGTCTGTGTGGAAATCTGCGCTCTGCTATGGATTAGGCTGAGAGACTGTGACCGGTCCATGGTCACCCAGTGAGCTTTATGCCTGGGGTCAGATCTGGACCCCAGTCTCTCCCACCTCGTCGTCCGCAACACTCTAACCCCTAGGCCACACTGCTTCTGTTTCTGAGACCCAGTTTGGCCGGAAAAGCAAAGGGAACGTCCCTTCCGCACCGCCTCTCTGAGGGCAGATTTTCCAGAAGGCTCAGCGAGCGACACAAGTGCAGCTGTGTTAATTGGCACGGGCTTAATGCCAGCTTTCCGAGGCATTAATTGGTGTTACAGGCCTGCCCCTGTCCACTCCAGGGGATTGGCTGATCTGTAGCAAACCTTTCTGGACTCAGGTTTCCTATTAAAAATAAGTGTGCATAATATTCCTTTGGCAGCAGCCAAACCTACTCGAGGAGTCTGGTTACTTTTGGCAAGTTCCTTGCCCTTTTTCGCTCAGGGAGTGTTTTAAGTTAGGATATATTTAAACAGCTGTCTTGCACCGCAGTGATCCTACTGCCTTGTCCGAGGTACCTAAGGAAGGCTTTCCTAGTCCCCTTTCCCCAGAGATGCCACCAGGTTGAGACTCCCGGTACCTTAAATGGAACAGAGCCTACCCCCGCTGTTGTAGCAGGGCACTACTAAAACACATGGAGAACTGCAACAGAATGTCACAGCGCACAGTGCAGATATTTGGGGTTATAGCCATTCTATTCCACTCCATCCACCCAGTTCCTGTCTCCTATTTGCACCCTGACTATTAAACAGGCAGCATTATGCAGCGGCTGAGTGTTCACAGTCCTCACTGTGATGTTTTTCAGTCTCCACCGCCCGCTTTGGGGTCCCATCCCACGCTGGCCTGATCCAGGAGGGCTCCTCTTATATTTCTTATATTCTTGTTGTTTAGTCGTGTCCGACTCTTCGTGACCTCATGGACCAGAGCATGCCAGGCACTCCTGTCTTCCACTGCCTCCCTCAGTTTGGTCAAACTCATGCTGGTAGCTTCGAGAACACTGTCCCACCATCTCGTCCTCTGTCGTCCCCTTCTCCTTGTGCCCTCCATCTTTCCCAACATCAGGGTCTTTTCCAGGGAGACTTCTCTTCTCATGAGGTGGCCAAAGTCTTGGAGCCTCAGCTTCAGGATCTGTCCTTCCAGTGAGCACTCAGGGCTGATTTCCTTCAGAATGGAGAAGTTTGATCTTCTTGCAGTCCATGGGACTCTCAAGAGTCTCCTCCAGCACCATAATTCAAAAGCATCAATTCTTCGGCGATCAGCCTTCTTTATGGTCCAGCTCTCACTTCCATACATCACTACTGGGAAAACCATGGCTTTAACTATATGGACCTTTGTTGGCAAGGTGATGTCTCTGCTTTTCAAGATGCTGTCTAGGTTTGTCATTGCTTTTCTCCCAAGGAGCAGGCGTCTTTTAATTTCGTGACTGCTGTCACCATCTGCAGTGATCATGGAGCCTTACTTCATATTATTTCCACTAATATATGCATTTGTATATGCTCCCCCCCCATTATATGCATATTATATGCTGGGAAACTGCACCGCGAAATTTCAAAAAGTGCAAATTTCAAAAAGGTGGCTATGTTTTGACTTTTGTCTCGTTTCAGAAAGCGCGAATGAGGTAAGATCTCGCGCTCTTTCAATGCATTTAAAGCATATTTAAAACGCACGACTGCCCTTAAGAATCCCAGGAACTGTAGCCCTGCGAGGGGTAAGTTCCCAGAATTCTTTCGGGTGCTTCAAACATACGGCGTGTACACAGCTTGTGCTATGAATCGCTCGCTGAATCCTTTCATTTGTTTGGTTTTGTTGTGTTTCCCTTTGAGTTTAGAGGCTTACGGAAAAGGGGGATAGGAGCTGATTAACAACAGAGGGTTGCCACGTGAATTAATGACATGAAGATACAGAGCCGCTTAGAAGATGGAGAGTGTTCTGCTAATGGCAGGGCAGGAACATTTACTGAACACTAAGAGAGAAATTGCGGGAAGGTCTCCTTTAATGGCAAATGTCTGCCCCTTGTCTGGGCTTCAGAGAGGGAAGCCAGCTTCCTCTCCCGTCGCATTGACAAGTCTCCAAGGTTACCGGCAGTTGCCTGAACATGCAGCTGCCAAGACTGCATAAACAGTGGGTCGAGGGCCCGGGGAAAGCTGTGAAATTGCATCGAAAGGAGACACAAGGAAAAAGGAAACCAACTGCAGCCAGACTTCTCCAAAAGCTTAATGCAAAACGCAGAGCAGAAGGTGGACTTGCCTTTTGGATTAAGCTCTCAAGCAGCTATGCCTGATTTTGATGCAGCGCAATGTTCCATCGTAACTGAAAACAGGCACAAAGGCTGTGTAAACATAATGCATTTAAAGGAACCCACCCCCTCAAGAATCTTGGGAGATGTAGTTTTGCCCTTTGCAGAACTATGGTTCACAGCACCCCTTCACAAACTACAGTTAACTGGTGTGTGTTTTTTGGGGGGGGGTTAAGGAAGAGGAGAAAATAATAATAATAATAATAATAATAATAATAATAATAATAATTTTATTAGATATACCCCCACCCATCTGGCTGGTTTTCCCAGCCGCTCTGGGCAGCTTACAGCATATGAGAGGCTTGTTGTTGTTTAGTCGTTTAGTCGTGTCCGACTCTTCGTGACCCCATGGACCAGAGCACTTCTGTCTTCCACTGTCTCCTGCAGTTTGGTCAAACTCATGTTCATAGCTTCAAGAACACTATCCAACCATCTCGTCCTCTGTCGTCCCCTTCTCCTTGTGCCCTCAATCTTTCCCAACATCAGGGTCTTTTCCAAGGAGTCTTCTCTTCTCATGAGGTGGCCAAAGTCTTGGAGCCTCAGCTTCACGATCTGTCCTTCCAGTGAGCACTCAGGGCTGATTTCCTCCAGAATGGATGCGTTTGATCTTCTTGCAGTCCATGGGACTCTCAAGAGTCTCCTCCAGCACCACAATTCAAAAGCATCCATTCTTCGGCGATCAGCCTTCTTTATGGTCCAGCTCTCACTTCCATACATCACTACTGGGAAAACCATGGCTTTAACTATACGGACCTTTGTTGGCAATGAGAGGCTTACAAATGTGTTTTGAATGTATGGTCTGCTAATGTCAATAGCACCCACTTACCCACTGTTAGAAATACTATGGAAGCATAGAATTGTAGATTTGGAAGGGACCCCAGGGGTCATCTAGTCCAACCCCCAAAAATGCAGGAGCAAATGCGTCATGGAACAAAAGTCAAAAAGGGACACACACACATCTGCATTACATTCGTATATGGTAATTTATATATAAAACTGCAGATTTAAATGGGGGGGGGATATGATTTTGCATGGGGTGCAGAAAGTGGGTTGAGGGAAGCTTTTGTCTGTCTCTCTCAGCATTTGAACTCGAGGCCGCCCAACGAAGCTGAGCGTTGGGATGATTTGAAGACAAACGAACGAAAGGACTTCTTTGCACAGCGCATAAAACTCGCTCCCGCGAGAGGGACTGAAGCCACCAACTTGGATGGTTTTAAAAGAGAGTTTGGAGGAGGGGTCAGCAAACTTTTTCAGCAGAAGGCTGGTCCACTATCCCTCAGACCTTGTGGTGGGCCAGACTATATGTTGAAAAAATAATAATGAATGAATTCCTATGCCCCACAAATAACCCGGAGATGCATTTTAAATAAAAACACACATTCTACTCATGTAAAAACATGCTGATTCCCAGACCATCCGTGAGCTGGATTTAGAAGGCTATTGGACCAGATCCGGCCCCCGGGCCTTAGTTTGCCTACCCATGGTTTGGAGGAATCCATGGGGGCAAAGTTACCAGTGGCCGCTCGCCACAATGGCTATGTTCCACTTCCACTGCTGGAGGCAAGATGCACCTGGATGTCAGTCACTGGGAATCCCAAGCTGGGAGGGGCTTGTTGCACTTGGTTCCTGCCTGAAGGCTTCCGATAAGGGAATCTTGTTAGCCCCTGCAGGCCGCCTAGGTGGTCCTGGTGATCTGCTGCATCAGACCAAATAACCGGCAGATTGCCAAGTTATCTAGCAGGTTAACCAGATCTTAGGTTAATAATAATAATAATAATAATAATAATAATAATAATCAATTTTATTTATATCCCGCCCTCCCCAGCCGAAGCTGGGCTCAGGGCGGCTAACAGCAATAAAACAGTACAAAAGTACAGCACAAACAACACTCTAAAATCATTCATTATAAAATTAATTAATTCAAGCCACTGGCAACCATTGGGCCAGAGCTCCGCGAAGATTGCCGAGGGAGGGAGTCAGGCTGTGCCCTGGCCAAAGGCCTGGTGGAACAGCTCTGTCTTGCAGGCCCTGCGGAAAGATGTCAAGTCCCGCAGGGCCCTGGTCTCTTGTGACAGAATGTTCCACCAGATCGGAGCCACGGCCGAAAAAGCCCTGGCTCTAGTTGAGGCCAGCCTAACTTCTCTGTGGCCTGGGACCTTCAAGATGTTTTTATTTGAAGACCGCAAGTTTCTCTGTGGGGCATACCAGGAGAGGCGGTCCCGTAGGTACGAGGGTCCTAGGCCGTATAGGGCTTTAAAGGTTAAAACCAGCACCTTAAACCTGATCCTGTACTCCACCGGGAGCCAGTGCAGCTGGTATAGCACCGGGTGAATGTGATCTCACAGCGAAGACCCCGTAAGGAGTCTCGCTGCAGCATTCTGCACCCGCTGGAGTTTCTGGGTCAGTCTCAAGGGCAGCCCCACGTAGAGCGAGTTACAATAATCCAGTCTGGAGGTGACCGTCGTGTGGATCACAGTGGCTAGGTCAGGGCGAGAGAGGTAAGGAGCCAACTGCTTAGCTTGGCGGAGATGGAAAAATGCCGCCTTTGTTGTAGCTGCAATCTGCGCCTCCATGGAAAGGGAGGTGTCGAAGATTACACCCAAACTCTTAACGGACGGTGCTGGCACTAATTGCGCCCCCGCAAGAGATGGGAGTTGCCCCCCCAATCCCATATCGTCCCGTCCCAGCCACAGGACCTCTGTCTTCGAAGGATTTAGCTTCAACCGGCTCCCACATAACCATCCAGCCACAGCTTCCAAACATCTGGTCAGTGTGTCTGGGGCCGAGTCAGGATGGCCATCCATCAACAGATAGAGTTGGGTGTCATCAGCATACTGATGGCAACCCAGCCCAAAACTCCGGACAAGCTGGGCGAGGGGGCGCATAAAGATGTTAAAAAGCATCGGGGAGAGAATCGCACCCTGAGGTACTCCACACACCAAGGAGTGGCGCGATGACAATTCCCCCCCAAGCGCCACCCTCTGTCCCCGACCAGAGAGAAACGAGCACAACCATTGAAGGACTGTGCCCTGGATCCCCACGTCGAAGAGGCGGTGGTCCAAGCAAGCAGGCAAATGTTTTCTCAAGCAGTGCGAAAGTAGCTTGAAAGGGGAGAAGCCTTTTTCAGCACGGCAGGAAAAACCCAGAGAAACCAGCCCTACAGTTTAATTTCCACTCCAACTCCGCTTTGATGTCATATCTGCATTCAGAAGACAGACAGACAGACAGACACACACACACACACACACACACACGTATTAATTTCTGCCCCTGTTGGCGTGCCACCTGCATCGGCAGTTGTCATTTGTCATCCCCCCCCCACCGCTATGTAAATTTATTACTGACAGCTAATGACATGTACCAAACAGCAATTGGAATTATCACGGAGAAATGACATTCAATGAAGCATCTCCCCTCATTTGGAAGCTACTTCGCTTGCGGTGCCTTTAAATGCCATTTAAAGAGCTGTTTCTCAAAAAATAAAAATAAAAAAGGCACCGTCCTCTTACCAGCGAGGTTTGCCTTTCCTCCAGATTCTCCCCGTCTCCTTCGCATGGAAGAACGGCAGCCAACATTATTGCTGGGATATTCCTATAACTTGCCCAGTGTAAGGTTGAAAGCTGCACTGGGCTATGCAACGTGCCGGATGTTGTAGGACTACAAATCCCATCATCCCTGACTACAGGCCAGGTTGGCTGCAGTTGCTGGGAGTTGTAGTCCATATTGAAGTCACCTTGTTGACCACCCTTGATCTTCCCTACAAGCGACATTGAGAAAAACGGAACTAATCTCTATATGTCAAAGGGCCAGTCTAGGTAAGATGTTAGGCCCTCGTGACTGGATTAATCTATAGGCTAAGGAGTAAACCCTACACAAATCCAGAGAGGAGGGAGGCCAAGAAGCAGAGATGAGTCAGGCAGCTGAAGAAGCCAGGGAGTCTTCCCCTCCTGCTGCAACCAGCTCCCCTCCCCGCTGGTCTCTCAGGACCAGAAGAGGTATGAAGAGGGGGGGAGCAGAGACAAGAATGTCAACAGAGTCTCAGACTGCTTGGGAAGGGCTCTGGAGAAGAGGAGACCTAGGCAGCTCTGGGGAGGCAGGGAACTTCAGTCTCCACAACTGCCTCATAGGGGCAAGACCTACCGAGAAGAGTTGAGATACTCGTGAAGCCTGGCGCTCCTGAGCTGACCATGTTTCTACTAACAAAGAGTTCACCTACTCCCTGTTAGGATACAGTTCCGTTCCACCTTTAGAACAGGCATGTGGTGTTGTTGTATGTCACATGTCTGTTTACTTCCAGCACAGTCTGCTGGGAACTTCCATTGTATGTTGCTTTTGCTTTGCTGCTGTTTTGCTTGAACACGAAGGGAAGCAGACATGTTTTTCCTTTGTCCTGCTGCTGAATAAATGCTGTAAATATGCTTACACATGTCTCTGTCCGCTACTTCTGCTGCAAAGAGTTCTTATCTCTGCTGGATTGCGTGCTCAGTCTCTAAAGGTTTCTGAGGCTTGAGTCGCAGTTTTGATGCTGTTCCGAAATCCGGAGTTTCGCCCGACTGCCGGCCGGTGGCTGGAGCCAGCTGGGGGCCTGCCAATTGCCCCCGTCTCCCGGCAGCATCCCAACACTCCCTGCGATTTATTCCTGACACCCGTGCAGTTGGGTCTTTTTGCTGAACAGAATCCAGTTGGGGAGGGATGGGCTGCTCAAGACATCGCCCAAGAATTTAGGAATAATTCCACCCATATTTCTAAATTACACCAACACCTAACTTCTACTTAAAGAGCTCCAAAGGAGAGGCTATCTGAAATAGCTTGTTCCACTGTTCAACAAGCTTGCTCCATCATCCATGTGACAACCCTTCAGATGTTTGAAGACGACTATGCTATCGCTCCTCGGTTTTCTCTGATTGACAGTCAGGTTGTCCCACCCACCAGTCAAAATTGGCGCATGGGAGGTGGGGTCATGGTCAGGAAAAAATCCATGCTTAATCTTTGGATTAAGGATATTGATGTACAGCACTCTGACTGCGGCTTGTAAAACTTGCTCTCCAATTCATCCTGGGTTGTCTATTGACTTTTTAAAAGGCCATGCCAATTATTCGGATAACCTGACTGTTCCAAAATATCCACTGATCTTTGTGGAGCAAGATTTAATTGCTTTCCTTCCACTGTGCTGGGTGGCTGTTACTCCACCTCCTGCATTTCCTATAAAGAATGGTTTTGTCTCTGTGGGGACAGAGGAAGAGAAGCTTTAATGCCTTCCCTTTCTATAGGAAACATTTGCAGAAAAGAGCAAAATAGATAATTCGCTCCTGGCTTACTAAAACACCCAGGAAAGACTTTTGTATGGGATCCGGCTTTCTGGCTGATATGGTCAAAAGAATAACCAGATTACCATCTTATTTTCTCTTATCAACCAATTGCAAAGATTCACAAAGAGATTCTCTATGTTTAAGTGCAGCTCTGTTTTTTTAATTATTATTTTGTATCTCCCATATTAGCTCATTTTATAGAATCATAGAATCATAGAGTTGGAAGAGACCATAAGGGCCCTCGAGTCCAACCCCCTGCCAAGCAGGAAACACCATCAGAGCACTCCTGACATATGGTTGTCAAGCCTCTGCTTAAAGACCTCCAAAGAAGGAGACTCCACCACACTCCTTGGCAGCAAATTCCACTGTCGAACAGCTCTTACTGTCAGGAAGTTCTTCCTAATGTTTAGGTGGAATCTTCTTTCTTGTAGTTTGGATCCATTGCTCCATGTCCGCTTCTCTGGAGCAGCAGAAAACAACCTTTCTCCCTCCTCTATGTGACATCCTTTTATATATTTGAACATGGCTATCATATCACTCCTTAACCTCCTCTTCTCCAGGCTAAACATGCCCAGCTCCCTTAGCCGTTCCTCATAAGGCATCGTTTGACCATTTTGGTTGCCCTCCTCTGGACACGTTCCAGTTTGTCAGTGTCCTTCTTGAACTGTGGTGCCCAGAACTGGACACAGTACTCCAGGTGAGGTCTGACCAGAGCAGAATACAGTGGCACTATTACTTCCCTTGATCTAGATGCTATACTCCTTGATCTAGATGCTATACAATTCATTATATTAGTGATTGCACAACTGCAATGTTTTATCTCCTATTTAACAGGTAGCTGTGACTGAGTACAGTCGTACCTTGGTTTTCGAACAGCTTAGTTCATGAACAACTCGGAACTCGAACATCGCAAACCTGGAAGTAGGTGTTCTGGTTTGCAAACTCTGCCCTGGAAGCTGAATGTCTGGTGCGACTTCCAATTGGCTCCTGCAGCCAATCGGAAGCCGCGCCTTCGTTTCTGAATGTTTCTGAAGTCAAATGGACTTCCGGAACACATTCTGTTTAAAAACCAAAGTACAACTGTATAGTAAAATTTGATTCTGCCAGATGTTAGATGTGAAGGTTAAATGCCGCATTTATTTCACTCCAGATGGTTGGAAACAGAGTGAGCTGCATTATACCAAATACAGTACACAAGCTCCGCCAGAAATAGTCAACGTGCCCTTCCAGACATTGTAGGAGTACAGCTCTCATTGGCCCCAACCTGTTACATCTGTGGATTATTCTAACCAGACTTTATAGAGTTGGAAGGGATCTTGGAACTGTCCATGAATCCAAAACAGTTTTTGTTCAGCCTGCTGCTTTCCCCAGGATGTTTCCTGCTGAATCAGAACAAAATGCTTGTGGATTGACGCTTCTTCCGACTCAGCAGTAAACTGAAAAAAGTAAAAACCTCTAAGTTTAGAAATAATAGGACAAATGGAAGAGTGGATTAGCCTATGCTCTTGGGAGGTTTCTCCAAAAGGCCAGCTGGAATCACGACTTCTCTCTATCTCAGGACGTTTCTGAGCACAATTCATAGTGTTGGTGCTCACCTTTAAAGCCCTAAATGGCCTCGGCCCAGTAGACCTGAAGGAGCGTCTCCACCTCCATCGTTCTGCCCGGACACTGAGGTCCAGCGCCGAGGGCCTTCTGGCGGTTACCTCACTGCGAGAAGCGAAGTTACAGGGAACCAGGCAGAGGGCCTTCTCGGTAGTGGCACCCGCCCTGTGGAACGCCCTCCCACCAGATGTCAAGGAAACAAAGAACTATCTGACTTTTAGAAGACATCTGAAGGCAACCCTGTTTAGGGAAGTTTTTAATGTTTGATGTTTTATTATGTTTTTAATATTCTGTTGGGAGCCGCTCATAGTAGCTGGGGAAACCCAGCCAGATGGGCAGGGTATAAATAAAATAACAATAATATCTCCTCTCCTTCAGTGTTGTGTTGGAAAGCCAGGAGAACAACTGACCTGCACTGCCTCCCTGGCCACTTCTGCAAAGTTCTCACCATTCCTCGTTGCCCTCCTCTAAGTCCACTCCAGCTGACCAACACTTCACCCAGAACTGGACACAGCTCTCCAGAGGCAGAACGAGCTGCCACCAAATGCACTCTCATCCAGAAATAGACCCATGAATCTCCCTTATAGTGTCAGGCGATTGGTCTCTCCAGCCCCGAATTGCTGACTCTGGTATTGGCACAGACCCTCCATAGTCCAAGTCTCCTTGAAGGGTCTTTGCTAGCCTTGCTAGCTGATGTCCTACCCTTTCAAGATGCCAGAGTTTAAGCTCAAGACTTTCTGCCTCCCTTCACCTACTTCTGCACTGCGCCCCCCCCCCCCATCATCTAATCTTGGTAACGACTCTTAATTTGATACATCATGCTTTCCATAGATTGCACGCATTCCAATTACACATGAAAATTATACACCAACATCAGTGGGCTATGTACCTACATATGTTTACACAGGGATCATCTGCGCAAAACCATATACAATTATTCGGCCTCACACACAACTGTGCAACATATAATTCTCCGCAATCAAAGGCAGAAAGGCAATGCACACAAGCCATGCTCACATTCGCTGGTGCGCGCATGTAATTGCAAACAGCAGTGATCGAAACGCAAGGGCAGATTTAGCCGGTGTGTAATGTGGAGAATACTAATGAGGGGCTGGTGGGCTTGTGGCGAAGGGATACAGCACAAGTTCAGTCCGATGGCCTTCTTCAAATCCTGAGCAAAAGGGGGGGAGAGGAGAATGGGAAAAGGCCTTTGCTGGGGGTAAAAAATGGATGTGACTGATCAGCATCGACATCTCTTCCTGTGGGATGAGGAGGCTGCAGCCACTGCAAGATAAATGCCACTCAAGGCTGCACATCACCAGGTGAATCGAGGCTTTCAGGCCCCCATGCAAGAGGGAGGAAAACTGACTGGGCATGAGGAGGGTTTCAAGGCTCAGAGAACAATGAACACAGTATGGGGAGGAAGCACAGGTTTCCACCTAGCTCTGGTAACTGACAATATTTCCTGACCTACAAGGTGCAAAGACACCCCAGCGGTCTGGATGTTTGCATGGTCTGGCTTGCAAGAGTTGGAAGCACATCTGACTTGTGAGACGGGAGAGAGAGAATGGACTAGATGGACTTGTCATCTCATCCAGGGAAGGCAGCTAACACGTTCTCTTTATTTTGTTTGAAATAATTTTTATTAAAAAAATTCTTGGATTACATAAGAACGTGCAATCTCTCTCTCACACACACACCACCCTGCAATGTACAGTCTTTTCTATAGATTTTTTTAAAAAAATACTTTTTATTGATTTTCACAAGCATAACAAAATTAAATAAAACATAACAAAATTAAATAAAACTTGCCTTTTACAATCGACCTTTTTCATCTTCTTATTTACCTTGCGCAGTTTTGCGCCCGGACTTCCCTCCTTCCCTGCTTCGGTTTTCCCACCTTACATCCACTCTTGCAGTTTCTTACATTCTATATACATCACTAGATTTATGTCAGCCCTGCTACAACTTTTTAACTTCTGCAGTTATTTCGTATGTACACAACAAATTTACTCCACTCTTCCTCAAACTTTGTCACTTTTCTATAGATTAATTACGTTCAGTGTATGTTGTATCCAGTATAAAGTTGGAGGGGAAGAGAGGTATTGTGCAGGCATAGGGACGGGTTGATCAGTTCATTCCATGTCACATGTGAACCTTGGGTTTGTTAGCTCCTTTTTGTCCTGTTTCCTCATTAATCTGTTTTATTAAATCTGCAAAAACATTGAGGATTCGCATTTAAATACTTATGAATAAATATTTTATCACAAAATATTATCCCAATGCAAACACTTCCAAACATTTTTGGTCTTTTTGGGGGGAGTTGTAAATCAGTTGCAAAATTTGGAGAAGTGCAAAATCCAAAGGACCGTTGCCCAGGAGTTTGTGATCAGGCCATCAAAATTCACTGAAAAAGAATTCCTCCAGCTTCTCTTTCCAGGGAGTTAAGAAAGATGTCTGCAATGGAAAGCAAATATTTCCACCCCACCCTGGTTGTTAAAAACAAAAAGTCTGTGTTCAAGGCAAGGCTGTGGTTGAGCCACTACTGAGAGCACGGAAAGCTGAGCGAAAGTGGTTTAGCTGTGCTCCTGGCATCTCGCAGCACACTTCATGAAAAAGACTCTTCTTCACTCATCACTGTGAGGCGCATTGAAGCTGGCTGCTCTTTCCCCTGAGATACAGCAGGGATGTGACAGCAGGCAGAGCCTTTTTCATAAAAACAAAAAAATGGGGAAAGTGACGGTCCACTAAGTGCACTTAAACCAGGGCGCAGCAAGCCCGCACAACTTGCATTCTCACAAGCCAAACACACACAGATTGCCAACCAGGTGGCGTAGGAGCTGGGAGAACTCAAGCAAACCAATCTCCTGGCAGCCGCCAAGGTAGGCAAATACTCTTTCCTGCTAGAATAAGACAGCTTCCTAAGCGGTGTGCAATACTCCAAAGCCTGCACAAATCTCATATAAATGTTATTCTCTAGTGGGCCCATCACCTCCTGGCAAATAGAAGGGGAAGAAATGGAGGCAGTGAGAGATTTTACTTTCTTGGGCTCCATGATCACTGCAGATGGTGACAGCAGTCACGAAATTAAAAGACGCCTGCTCCTTGGGAGAAAGGCGATGGCAAACCTAGACAGCATCTTAAAAAGCAGAGACATCACCTTGCCAACAAAGGTTCGTATAGTTAAAGCCATGGTTTTCCCAGTAGTGATGTATGGAAGTGAGAGCTGGACCATCAAGAAGACTGGTCGCCGAAGAATTGATGCTTTTGAATTATGGTGCTGGAGGAGACTCTTGAGAGTCCCATGGACTTCAAGAAGATCAAACGCATCCATTCTGGAGGAAATCAGCCCTGAGTGCTCACTGGAAGGACAGATCGTGAAGCTGAGGCTCCAAGACTTTGGCCACCTCATGAGAAGAGAAGACTCCCTGGAAAAGACCCTGATGCTGGGAAAGATGGAGGGCACAAGGAGAAGGGGACGACAGAGAACGAGATGGTTGGACAGTGTTCTCAAAGCTACAAACATGAGTCTGACCAAACTGTGGGAGACAGTGGAAGACAGGAGTGCCTGGCGTGCTCTGGTCCATGGGGTCACGAAGAGTCGGACACGACTAAACAACAACAACAGTGCGGCCTCCGCGATGATGGAACTATATCAGTGTGGCATGGCACAACAACCTTATTTTCATGCACTGGCTGGATGCAGAGGAATGGTGGGAGGAACTAGCTGGGGAACCCTCCCCCCCAAGGTAGGAAGGTTCAGAGTCTGGGGATTGGTGGTGGGGTGACAATGAGCAATCAGTGAGAGAAGAGGGAGAAGACTGGGAGGAGGAGGTGTCGGAAGATGATGAGGCAACAGGGCTTAGTGAGCTGGAAGAGTCTGTGGCAGAGAGAGGTCTAGAATCAGAATCAGGAGAGGAGGGAGGCCAAGAGATAAGACAAGCTGATTAAGAAGCCAGGGCATCCCCCCTCCTGCTGCAACAAGCTCCCCTCCCCACTGGCCTCACAGAACCAGGAGAGGCATGAAGCAAGAGGAGCAAAGGCAGACATGCAGGTGCAGTCTCCAACTGCTTGGAAAACACCCTGGAAAGGAGGAGATGTCTATGGTTGTGGGGACCACAGGGACCTTTAGTCTTGGCAACTGCTTCCTGGGGCAAGACCTGAGTTGCTGGGCTCATTAGGCCTAGCACTCCTGTGCAGATCCTATATTGCTCATAGTTAACTCCAGCTTGCTCAGGGTGCATAGAAAGAAACATGTTCACTGCAGTGGGTTGGTCTAGATAGCCAATTGAATCTCCACCAACCCTACAGTTCTGTGATTCTGTGTTATTGTTCTGGAATGAAGGGCTGTGGAATGGATTCCTGGTTTTCTGACTGCCAGGGCACAGTATAGATAACATTATTATACTGGAAGGTGACCAGGCACCATCAAGACTGGATTTGCCCTTCCTAGACGAGAATCAGCCTGGAACCCCTTTCTCCACAGCGGCACCTAGCAGCTGGAAATGGTACTGCAGTGTCTGGCTGTGGATTGCCCAAACCTTGGAATGTTATATTCCAGTTTGATGCAGCTTTTGCATGCAACCTGTTGGTAGATATGGCAGCCCTCCTCAGACATGAAAGAACTGGATTGTGCAGCCTGGCGAGGAGCCCACTTGATGTCTCCTTAAATTAAATCTCCAGCATTCACAGCAGGGCAGTGGCCTCTGCCTGGGACACGTTTGATGTACCCTATTCCCTATCTCATACACCCATGGAAATCTGGATGCAATCTCCCCTCGTGGCTGTGCTCCAAAGCCCTGGAATTACTTTATTCCACACTATTCCCCAGGAGCCTCTTCCCCTCAGTTTGGCCATACACAGTGGGGCTTGTCTGCAAACTCACCATTATTATTATTATTATTATTCCCCCCGCCACTTCCAAATATTCAAGTTATTCCCGTCGCTCCTTACAGCTTCGCCCTGTCTTTCCCAGACACAGCACACTTGTGACTGCCTGCAAATGTCTCCAGTTTCCACTCTGGCTTCCTCTAGAAAATTCTTCCTTCACCTAAAAGCGTGAGATTCGAGCCCCCAGGGGCTTCCGTGCTTCATTGTGCATGTGTCACGTTATTTAGCAGGCTGAATACCTCCCCCCACCCACTAAACCTCATTGAAATTACCTAGCTGTTTGTAGAGGAACAGTCTCTAAAAGCTGCTAAGGCAAGTTGTTTGCCACGACAGCTCCAGGAAAAGTCTGTCTGAACTGTAAGGCAGGGAGATGTGAAAGCAACAGAGTACGGGGTGTTTGCTAATGGGAGAGAGGGCCTGGCTCTCAGAGAACGGTAGAGTTGGAAGGGAACCTGAGGGTCATCTAGTCCAACCCCCTGCAATGCAGATGATGCACGAGAGATGGCCAGCCAACCTCTCTTTAAAAACCACCAAGGAAGGAGAGTCCACCACCTTTCAAGGGAGACCGTTCCACCGTCAAACAGCCCTCACTGTCAGAAAGTTCTTCCTGGTGCTTAGTCAAAATCTCCTTTCTTGCAATTTGAAGCCATTGGTTCGGGTCTTATCCCTCCGGAGCAGCAGAAAACAGGCTTGCTCCATCATCCATGTGACAACCCTTCAGATGTTTGAAGATGGCTGTTGTATCTCCTCTCAGTCTACAGGGTGTGGTGTAGTGGTTAAGAGCGGTGGACTCGTAATCTGGTGAACCAGGTTCGCTTCCCCGCTCCTCCACATGCAGCTGTTGGGTGACCTTGGGCTAGTCACACTTCTCTGAAGTCTCTCAGCCCCACTCACCTCACAGAGTGTTTGTTGCGGGGGAGGAAGGGAAAGGAGAATGTTAGCCGCTTTGAGACTCCTTCAGGTAGTGATAAAGCGGGATATCAAATCCAAACTCCTCCTCCTCCTCCTCCTCCTCCTCCTCCTCCTCCTCCTCCTCCTCTTCTTCTTCTTCTTCTTCTTCTTCTTCTTCTTCTTCTTCTTCTTCTAACATACCCAGGCTAAACAGGTGAAAGTGTGGCATGTCAGGGAACAGACAGAAGTTCATTCAGTATCTCAGAAAAAAGATTTCCACAAGAGTTAGTGTTGCTCAACAACTTGTATGGCTTTGAAAAAGGGATTGGACATTTCTGGGATACGATATATAATGAACTGAAAAAAAATGTTTAAAATAACTTTTATAAAAATAAAAAAAAAAAACCCAGAAGCCTTTCTATTAGGAATTATAGGTACTGACATTCCAAAGGAAAAGGAAAGACTCTTTATGTATGTGACAACAGCAGCACGGATGCTACTAGCCCAGAGAGGAATGGCAAACTAAGCTGGTAGACTTTGCTGAAATGGCAAAATTGACCAGAAAGCTCAGGGACCAAGAAGACAAGAAATTCAAGGAAGAATGGGAAAAGTTTATAATTTATTTAGGAGAACACTGTAAGCAGATGAAAACATTAGCAGGATTTTAATCTCACTTGTAATGTAACCAATACTATGGACAATATGGATAGCCATAAAATATAATTAGGAAATAATATGCAGTTGAAAATGTTGACAATAGACCCATGGAGAGGATGGGGGAGGCAAGTCCCGAGATTCAGAGTAATCTCTTTATACGGATGTGTATTTGTTATGGTTATATAAATTCATATTTTAAAAATCAAATAAAAATTATTTTGACCAAAGAAAAAAGGATTGAACAAATTCATGGAGGAGAAAGCTACCATTGGCTGCTAACACTGATGGTGATCTTCTGCCTCCATTTTCAGAGGCAGCTTTTAAATTTTGGAAGCTTATTTTATATTTTAAACTTTGTATATTGTATATTTTATTGAGGCAAAGTGCTTGGAGACCTACATGGCGAAAAACAGGATGCAAAAACCCATATATATATATATATGTGTGTGTGTGTGTGTGTGTGTGTGTGTGTATGTTAGAACTGTTTTCATAATGCAATAATACTGAAACTGTTTCTGAGATGTGGACCTGTTTTTAAATGTGCCAAATTGATTGTAACTGTTTTATGTATGGAACCATTCTTTATTGCTTTTACTCTTTTCTTTTCTTTTCTTTTTAGGTTGTAACTGTTTTTGTAGTTGTTTCATTTATCACTGCAACGCACCCTGAGACCTTGTAGGCAAAGGGCAGGTAAGAAATAACATCAGATCAGACCATAAAAACTGATGCTCACAGATCTATCTATCTATCATCTACATATCTATCTATCTATCTATCTATCTATCTATCTATCTATATCTGGTTTTCCACATGAGTAAGACAAATTCGTTGTTGGCTTATCCTGGAAAAAGCGACACCCAATTCTGTTGGTATGAAAGCTACTTCACATTTATATAAGGCTCCCCGCAAAGAATCCTGGGAGTCGCAGTTTTTTGGTGGTGTTGCTGAGAGTGCAAAATACACCAAGACCTTCTGTCATTTGGCCTGGAAGAAAAAGGACCTCCTTAGGAAGAACAATCTTGTCCAAAAACATCTCCAGGGCACCAGGTTGGAGGAGGCTGATCTACGTCGTTGAGTTATGTGGCGGATTCCCCCGACGTTAGGCAAGATCTACGGCACAAATGCCGATAGTAGCCAGCCCTCTGATCTGAATCACGGCAGATTTCAAACAGACCATGGAAGTGGGTGGTCTAAGCTGTCTGCAGACAGCCTTAAATCCAAGCAAGAGAAAGTTCTCGTTCCTGGAATGCGTCTAATATTGCATATCAAAAGTGCCTTTGATTCCCAGAAACATTCTGGAGGCGCAAAACATCTCAATGTATCGCCAGCGTGGAGACGGATGGGCTTGCTTAGAGCGCCTGGGAAGACTCCTGCTTGCTAATCTCTGGGAGTCAAACGTTGATTTGATTTAGCACGAGTCGGGAGGAGTGTGTGGTGTGGGACGCAAGAGAGAGTCACTTTGTCTGTATTTCTGGCCAGAGTAGCTGAACACAAGATTCACACATGGCACTCAATTAAAAAGTCTATTGAATGTAACCAGAGGTGTATTGGTCCAGGGTCAGGGTGGGGTAGGAATTAAGAACCGTTACTGTTTCTGCAGCAGGGTGCCTGTAGGGTCCTGTTCTCCAGCATCCTAGAGCCGTCTAATCAGCATGAAAGGGAAGTCTTTCAGCTCACCCAACTGGAGCCAATCAGAGTGGAAGAAGACAAGTCAGCCACTGAGGATGGGCTCCTGGGGTCACTCTGCAGATGGCACATGAGAAGGACATGGAAGAGTACTTCTGTACCCTGCAAAACCAAGCATGTAGCAAGACTGAAATGCAACGTGTGCCACTTTCAAGAGAAAGAGTGCATGTTCTGTTCCATACCGTGGACCTTCAAGGAAAACACTCCCTTGAGAGGGAGAAGATTGGGAAGAAGAGGCGAAGGGGTAACAGGGCTTAGTGAGCGGGGAGAATCTGTGGCAGAGAGAAGTTCAGAATCAGAGGCAGAAGCAGGAGAGGAGGAAAGTCAAGAGGCAGAGATGAGTCAGTCTGGAGAAGAGTCACGGGAGTCTCCCCATCCTGCTGCGACTGAAGATGAACTGCTGTGTTCATTAGGCCTGACACTTAGGCAAGTCTGAAGATTGTGTTTTGTGGCTTTTTTGAAATCATTTTTATTTGGTTTTACAAATATAAATTTATAACCATACCAAATACACATCCATATAAAGAGATTACTCTGAATCTCGGGACTTCCCCCCATCCCCTCCATGGGTCCTACTGTTAACATTTTCAACTGCGTATTATTTCGTAATCTATATTTTATATCTATCCATATTGCCCATATTTCTTCTTTCCATCTCTGGGCTGTGAAGATTGTGTTTTTGCTAATAAAGAGTTAACTTCAACTTTGAACAGCGCGATTTACTGCCAGCTCACTCTTTGACACATGTATATATGTGAAGGCATCCCTACCGGTGGTTTCTATGCCAACCCCTTGGTGCCTGGCTCTGAGAAAGGGCCCAGGAGATCTTTCCTTTCAGAGCTGGGCCTTCTGAATGAGGTAGCCAGGAGAATGCCTGCACTGCCGCTCTGGTTTCCCTTTGATGAGAAGGACTTTCTCAGAATCTTGCCAGCCACTGCAGATGGGAACTGAGCCTGGCACCCCCAGAATCTCACGCAGGAGCCTCTCCTGGCTCCACCTGCAGATGCCAGGGACCAAACCTGCGACCTTCTGTATACAAATGAGATGGTCTGCCACTAAGCTACAGCACCATCCATGAGTCTGGTGCTTTACAGAGCTACAAGAGGGCAGGTCCTTAAGCAACCTGCATTTTCACATTTGGCACAGGAAACAGAGGAAGGGGAAGGGAGAAAATAACACACCATTATTTGAGGTATATGTATTTTGGCTAAGTCGCACACTTAGCTGTTGTAGTCCTGGGAACTAGGAGGTTGCGCCAAAGGCGCCGTGGAAAAGGTGCAATTTGAAGGACGTAATATAGGTGGCAGGTGGGTGGCTGCTCCCTCAAGGGGGCTGTATTATTTTCAAAAATGAAAATGAAAGCTGAGATGGTAAGGACACTGGAAGCAGTACCAACTGCCCACATGTGGTATGGCCGTTGACTGCCAAAAGACCAGCCGATGGAGCACATGCACAGAGTGATTTCGCCAAAGGGCACGCCGGAAGAACAGAAATAAATCCAGATTTTCCATTGGGATGAAGTTTGGAAAGCAATAAAAAACAGAAGTTCCTCCCCCCAAAAGTTCGCTTTTTAAAAAATATTTGACTGTCGATATCTGACAACTGTAAATGCACAGCTATTGAGCTGGAAAGAGTCTTCGGAGGACGGGGCAGGGAGTGTAATTACAGGTCGTAAAGCCCGCATAATTTTTGCAGACAGAGAGGACTTTGTCTCCCGTGTGACATGCTGATTGCCATCTGGCCCAAAGTCCTACGGTTTGGCTAAGGAGGGCCTTTTCCGGGAGTAGAT
Source organism: Podarcis pityusensis (assembly GCF_964106645.2). Classification (NCBI taxonomy): domain Eukaryota; kingdom Metazoa; phylum Chordata; class Lepidosauria; order Squamata; family Lacertidae; genus Podarcis; species Podarcis pityusensis. The sequence goes on from NC_138028.1 coordinate 7,837,407, forward strand.
TCCCACTGCTAACGGAATATGGCACATTCTAATTTCATTAATGCCGCAGGATTATCACAGCTTCCTCCTTCCTGCGGGGAAAAGGTTGCGCAAGGAACTGTACCTCCAGATGCAATTAGCCGTATATTTTTTTAACAGCAGCTTGCCGTCCATATGCACGGCTGCATGGGAGGCACTGAGGTCGCATCCTGCCCAAATGAGGCCTATGCCTGGGCGGCACTGGAGCAGCCTCCCGAATGACAGCTGTTCCGACTGAAAGGGAGGAGGCCGGACTGGAGCAAAGAAATGGAACAATGGCGCAGATCACCTGGAGGCAGGGATAGCCCTGATATGAGCCATGCTGAGCAATGTGGTTCAGGCAGTAGATAGGGGGAAGGTGGGCAACAGATCTTACTATCATCACTGCTGCTGCCTCCTTGGCCACTGCCATGGGCTGGTTGGATGCAGAGGAATGGTGGGAGGGACCAGCTGGGGAACAACCAAGGGAACAAGGCTCAGAACCCAAGGAATGGTGATGGGACAACGATGAGTAGTCAGAGGGAGAAGACTAGGAGGTGAAGGTGTTGGAAGCTGAAGAGGTTAACAGGGCTTAGTGAGCGGGGAGAGTCTGTGGCAGAGAGAAGCCCAGAATCAGAGGCAGAAGCTGAAGCAGGAGAGGAGGGAGGCCAAGAGGCAGAGATGAGTTTGGCTGCTGAAGAGTCACAGATGCCTCCCCCTCCTGCTGCAACAAGTTCCCTTCCTCCCTTGTCTCCCAGAACCAGAAGAGGCATGAAAAGGGCATAGGTTGAAGGTGCGATCTCCGATTGCTTGGGGAAAGCCCTGGAGAAGAGGGGACTTAAGACGGCTGTGAGGAGGTGGGGACTTTCAGTCTGGCAACTGCTTTTCATGAAGAAAGACCATCGGGAATGAGCTGCTCTCCTCATTAGGCCTGACACTCAGCCAGGTCTGTGGAGATGGTGTTTTTGCTAATGAAGAGTGAACTCCAACTTTGAACAGTGTGATTTACTGCTAGCTCACTCTTTGACAGCCACTGCTGTCAATCTCTTGCTTCGGATGTCATCGCCCATGCAACAGGCAGAGAGAAGGCGAGTAAAAAGAGCACATGATAAAAATACATGCAGTGCTTTCCCCCCCAGAGGAAGGTATAAGGGACACGGGTGGCACTGTGGGTTAAACCACAGAGCCTAAGACTGGCCGATCAGAAGGTTGGCGGTTTGAATCCCCACGACGGGGTGAGCTCCCGTTGCTCGGTCCCTGCTCCTGCCAACCTAGCAGTTCGAAAGCACGTCAAAGTGCAAGTAGATAAATAGGTACCGCTCCGGCGGGAAGGTAAATGGCGTTTCCGTGGGCTGCTCTGGTTCGCCAGAAGCGGCTTCGTCATGCTGGCCACATGACCTGGAAGCTGTACGCCGGCTCCCTCGGCCAATAAAGCGAGATGAGTGCCGCAACCCCAGAGTCGGTCATGACTGGACCTAATGGTCAGGGGTCCCTTTACCTTTTGCTCAAAGGTACGCAGTACCTGCACCTCTTTTTTATCGTTAAAAAGTGTGGCACTTCTGTAACAACTTCATGGTGGGTACTGGCATCTATTTTTCTAGGAAAAAAGCACTGAGTACATGAACTTTGCCTGGTGTGGAGAAAGAAAAGAGGGAGAACTTTTTCTCCCTCTCTCTCCTAGCCCTAGACATTAGGGCCGTCCAATAAAGCTGAATGTTAGAAGATTCAGAACAAAGAAGCTATTTCTGCACACACAGGCGAACTCTGGGTTTTGCTCCCATAGGAGGAAGTAATGGCCACGCATATGGATGGGTTGAAAAGAAGACTGGAGAACTCATGGAGGACAAAGCTATCTTCGGCTGCTTGCCATGATGACTAAGCTCTTTCCTGCTGGAGGCAGCAATGTTTCTGCATGCGGGGAGAGTGATCTTGCAACCATGTCCTACTTGCAGGCTCCCCCAGGCATCTGGCTGGCCCCTGTGAGAACAGGATGCTGGACTAGAGGGACCATTGGCCTGTTCTCATGTTTCATAGAATCATAGAATCATAGAGTTGGAAGAGACCACAAGGGCCATCGAGTCCAACCCCCTGCCAAGCAGGAAACACCATCAGAGCACTCCTGAAATATGGTTGTTTCTGCATGCTATTATGGCTTCTGGATACCTACCCAACCAAATGGAAAGCTATGCTGCTTGAAAAGCTAAGAGGCTTGGGGTTTTCCCCACAGGCCCTGATAGCTGTAGGTTATGAGAAAGCTAGAGCAATAATCCGCCAACAAATTTGGGATTTGGAACTGCAATGCCACGTGAGAGAGATGAATACACACCCAGCAATAAAAGATAATGGGAGATGATTTACCCCAGCAAATTATTTGTCCAAATTACAAATACCCAAATACAGACTGTTAAGTTGTGGGTGAACATATCAGACGACACAGCGATTCTTCCAAAGCAGCTCTTTATTTGTAAGCTGGAACAGAACTGAACTGAGGAGCTCAGTCAGCCTGCTTATATAGAGCTCCACTAGAATGCAACAGTAACCATTTTCTGTAACTAGCCAATCACTGAACGTCACTTTCGATCCTTCATTTGCATACAAACTATCCAATCACTGAACGTCACTTTCGATCCTTCATTTGCATAACTATCTACAGTATCCTGTAGATACAGTATCCTGTAGGAACGGCTAAGGGAGCTGGGATGTTTAGCCTGGAGAAGAGGAGGTTAAGGGGTGATATGATAGCCATGTTCAAATATATAAAAGGATGTCACATAGAGGAGGGAGAAAGGTTGTTTTCTGCTGCTCCAGAGAAGCGGACACGGAGCAATGGATCCAAACTACAAGAAAGAAGATTCCACCTAAACATTAGGAAGTACTTCCTGACAGTAAGAAGAAGAAGAAGAAGAGTTTGGATTTGATATCCCGCCTTTCACTCCCCTTCAGGAGTCTCAAAGCGGCCAACAAACTCCTTTCCCTTCCTCCCCCACAACAAATACTCTGTGAGGTGAGTGGGGCTGAGAGACTTCAAAGAAGTGTGACTGGCCCAAGGTCACCCAGCAGCTGCATGTGGAGGAGCGGAGACGCGAACCCGGTTCCCCAGATTACATGACTACCGCTCTTAACCACTACACCACACTGGCTCTCAAGCTGTTCGACAGTGGAATTTGCTGCCAAGGAGTGTGGTGGAGTCTCCTTCTTTGGAGGTCTTTAAGCAGAGGCTTGACAACCATATGTCAGGAGTGCTCTGATGGTGTTTCCTGCTTGGCAGGGGGTTGGACTCGATGGCCCTTGTGGTCTCTTCCAACTCTATGATTCTATGATTCTGTGATCCCCCTGCTGGCCCAGGGTGAGAACTTCAGTACATAACACAGACGGTCATTCACCCTCGCTAGATTCAACGTGCTGCCATCTGCCTTATTGCAGGGCAGATTCGAGGGTAAACCATACGCAGAACGAGTCTGCCCCTGCGGCTTGATGGAGGTAGAAACTGTCTCTCATGTCTTGTTACGCTGCCATTTCTACGGGGATATACGCTCGGTATTTATTGCCCCTGCTATGCAAAAATCTCCAAATGAATCCGAACTTCAATGCCTAAAATCCCTGGTAGAGGACAAGGATCTAGAGATCACGCTAAGGGTGGCCAAATTCTGTGCAACTGCCATAAAACATAGGGAGCAAGCTGTACTACTAAAATGATTAAGGTTTTAAATGACAGTTTTAGGTTATATTTTAGTGATCAAGATTTAATACATATTTTTAACAGCCGCTATAGCTGAATTGTCTCTGTTATACCCAACTGCAATTCAATGTATTCTTGCTGTGTTTTATGATTTTCTGATATTGTAAGTGAGCCGGAACTGGTCTATGACCGTAATAATAAAATTCATTCATTCATTCATGCTATTATGGCTTTTAAATGCTTATATACACACTATTTTCTCCAGTACAGTTTACATATCTCTGTGCACGCTTTCTGGCTAGCGAACTGCAAAACTACTCAGACCCCGAAAGCCTAGAAAGCACGGGACAAGCGGTCGCATACTGGTAAATACTGACCGCCACAGCCTAGCATTGGTGAGAAATGTCATATCTTAATCCTGAATGCAAAGTATCAGCTGAGCACACACACATTTGGAGGATATTCACTATCCAAATTCACAGAGGGTCTCCAAAACTTGGAGAAGCAAACATTTCACGGAATGGCTGCGCTTTGGCTGAAATATTGTTTCGGGGAATGCAAATAAGGTAAGATCAGCTTTAAATGTTGAAGGGAACAGTGGCGTAGCGTGGGTTGTCAGCACCCGGGGCAAGGCAAGTAATTTGCGCCCCCTAACCCAGTAGGGGCAGAGAGCTGCGAGTGCGAGTGCGCCCCCCCCCCTGATGTTGCGCCCGGTGCGGCCAGCCTCCCCTGCACCCCCCATGCTACGCCACTGGAAGGGAATCAAAATTTTCCCCTGCTCCTATGGGTGGGTCTGCATGGCATCTAACTGTGTGCCACTTTTAATAAGGGAAGTGTCAACAAGTGTGCTTTGGACAGCATTCATTTCCCAATACTAGGGCGTATTAGCTACAAATAAAACCGAACACCACAATATAGCATGCAAGGCTTACTGATGCAGAAGGGGGTAACTTATTATCTTAACCATATAATTCAGGAACACGGTAGCAATTTGAGTTTAATTTCTACCTGTTGGGATTTCCTGAAGCAAGGTTCACGCTTGGAATGATTCCATTGCCTCCCATCCCCATGGAGATGCTCTATATATAGTCGCATGAATTCAGTCCAATTATGTTGCGTTGGAAATCTTTCAAGTTGGCTGGTCATCGTTAGGAGATCGCCTTAAACCCAATTGGCGCAGCTCTCCTGTTGGGAATTGTGCAGAATTGGCAGCCGGTGTGGCGGCTTTTACCGAGAGTATAAAAGCTCTTTTATGGAGCTGGTGGTTGGGTCTTTGTTTGTTTGTTTTTAACATAGCTGCCTTGGCTGATCAGCGGGAACTGTAATTCTCCAGCCATTGTCCAATAAATCACAGGCAGGGCCATCCTGATGCCTAAACTCCGAGAGCACTTATTTTCACAAGGGCACCGTGTGTTCTTACTAGCCACACAATTGCGGCACCGTTCCCTGGGCACGCACTGAATGCGCGGCCCGTTTCGATGTGGGCTGCCATTTCCATGAAATGTTATCTTGCATGGCAAGGCCTGGGCCGTAACAAGGCATTTTAAAAGCAGCAGTACACAAGCAGGGAGAGCATTAACGCAAGGTGCACGCATTAAAATCCCTGCATGCGCCGAGTGTATTTTGTTCTCCCCTACTACCTGGCTCAACAGAGTAGCAAATGCTTTTTTAAAAAGAAGAAGAAGAAGAAGCTAATCTTCATTGAATTTTTTTTTCATTATGAAAAAAGCCAAAGAAAGAAAGGAAAATAAAATAGAACCAGAGAGAATAAAATCCACACTCACAAGGAGAGACTCCAACTAAGTTTCCAGAATTTACAGTGTAAAAGCAGAACAATTAAATCAGCAACCAAATCTAAGAGAGGGGGGAAATCATTCTGGTATACAAAAGTGCCAATATACATGGAAACACGACATATAAGTAGGGTACAAAGCAGTGAGAGAAATAAGAGAGCATGATACGAGCCACAATTTATAAATATATACACTGCCCTGGACCTTTGGATAAAGGGTGGTATATTGTTGGAATCTGTTGCATACCCTCCAACGTTTCTCTGATGAAAATAGGGATGTGCTATTCCATAATAGTAACAATAATTTTATTGTTTATACCCCACCCATGTGACTGGGTTGCCTTAACCACTCTGGGTGGTTTCCAACATACATAAAAACATAATAAAATTTTAAACATTCAACAAACTTTCCTATACAGGGCTGCCTTCAGATGTCTTCTATAGGTTGGCTTGGGGATTGCATAACTCCAACATTTCTCCAGTGAAAATAGGGACATCCTAAGGAAAAGCAGGACACTCTTCTTAAAGGTGGAGTGGAAAGAGGAGCCAGGCAGCCTCCTCAGGTAGCGAAAGAGCAACGGAAGCAGGCCCTCTTGACCTTTGAGGAGGTGTCTGAGTTTTTCACAGAGGAGGAGTGGACTCTGCTGGATCCAGGCCAAAGAGCTCTGCACAAGGAAGTCATGGAGGAGAATTATGAGATGGTGGCCTCTTTAGAGACTCTGATAGTCAAGTCTGAGCTCATCTCCTCAGTTGCAACAGAAAAATACAGGGATGTTGTCCTGGACCAATTAGAATTTTGAGGGGCCATCTGGTAAAGGCTGTTCTCCAATTGGAGCACTTGCAGGCCAGTGATTCCCAATCGTCAGAGCTTATACATTTTTTTAGATTTGCCTTGAATGAGTCTTTGAACCTCTTTTGTTGACCACCAGCAGTACGCTTTCCATTTTTAAGTTTGGAATACAGTATTGCTAGAACGCAAAGGGACTTACACATTAGCTCCCTCGCCCCCAAATCTCAAGCAAGTCCTTAACTTCTGCTGTCTTCCAGTGCCCCCCCCCCCACATCCCTGTCTTTCCTGCACTGCAGCTGAAGTACTGCTTGGTACAGTGACACTCCAATGCAACCACATACAGGAACAATGGGAAAATAAAAAGTAGGGAGATTAATAATCATCATCATAATAGTTCACCTCTCACAGAGTTGCAATTCCCAGCACCCTTAGCCAGCCACAGTTCCCAGGATTCTTTGGGGGAAGACGTGGTCAGTCTATTTGGAGCTGACTTTGGGGTCCACTCCTCACACACATTTTAGAATTGGCAGGTTCCGCAGACCCTGGAGCAGCTGGGAAGCGTCACAGCCCAGGCAAAAATCCCAGGAAAGGACACAGGGGTTAGGGGCAACGCTTCATGCTTTCTTTCATCCAAAACATCATTGCTGCTGCTCACACCATGGCAACAAGAAAACACCACTTCACAAGAAAATTAGGGTGTTTTTTTTAGGGGGAGGGGAAATACAGTAAAGGACACAACAGCTGTTGAAGGACCCTCATTACCATGGCAAAATGAGACAAACAGCTATCCATGGAAATCAAAAGCTTTTCATAATTCCAGGACTGTCCCTGGAAGATCGGGACACTTGGAGGGTATGTTCCGTGTCCTGTCAGGTGATCAGCTCCAGCCTGACTTGAGAGGTCCTTGGCTGAGTGTCCGACAGCATTAACGAAGTCCTGCCTCCCTCTTTGTCACCATATGAACCCCAAAATCTGGGATCCCCTCAATACTAGTGCCAAAGTTTTGCAACGTTTTGCAGCGACCCACAAACAGAGTAATTGATCCATCAAAACGGGGTTGGTGGTTAATTACCCCAATCTCAGTGTCATCCGATTCACTCCAAACCGGAGCCAGACTTTGGCAAAATGAGGAATTTGCACTGCAAAACTGTTGCCAAATTTCCTCCGTCTTGGAGAAAGAGACACATACACAGAGGCATGAGGCTCCGTCCTGCTTTTTAATCCTCCTGCAGTTCCTCTCTTAATACCGTATTTTTCGCACCATAGGGCGCACCGGACCATAGGGCGCACCCAGTTTTGAGGGAGGGAAATCAAGAAAAAAAATATTTCCCCGCTCCAGCCCCAAAGAGCAGCGTACAGGCTGCACACAACCTCTCCCTGCCAGAGGGGTTGTGCGCAGCTATGGAAGAAGGCAAGGCAGCGAGTGGGATGGATCCCGCTCGCTGTTTTGGCTTCCCCTTTAGCCCCGTGCAGCCTCTCCTTGCCGGGAGACGCTGCACAGGGCTAAAGAATCCATAGACCCGTGCAGCCTCTCCCTGCCGGAGGGGTTGCGCGCGGCTATGGCACAAGCCTGCATTCGCTCCATAGGACGCACACACATTTCCCCTCAATTTTTGGAGGGGAAAAACTGCGTCCAATGGAGCGAAAAATACGGTAATAATAATAATAATAATAATAATAATAATAATAATAATAAATGCTGCCCACCTGACTGGGTTGCCCCAGCCACTCTGGGCCTCTCCCAACAAAAAAATACTAAAAACACAATGCAACATCAAACACTAAAAACTTCCCTGAGCAGGGCTGCCTTCAGTTGTCTTTTACAAATCACATAGCTGTTTATCTGTTTGACATCTGGTGGGAGGGCGTTCCACAGGGTGGGCACCACTACCGAGAAGGCCCTCTGTCTGGTTCCCAGTAACCTCACTTCTCGCAGGGAGGGAACCGCCAGAAGGCCCTCGGAGCTGGACCTCAGTGTCTGGGCTGAACAATGGGGGTGGAGATGCTCCTTCAGGTATACTGGACTGAGCCGTTTAGGGCTTCAAAGGTCAGCACCAACACTTTGAATTGTGCTTGGATATGTACCAGAAGCCAACGCAGGTATTTCAGGACCGGTGTTAATATGGTCCTAGCGGCCACTCCCAGTCACCAGTCTAGCTGCCGCATTCTGGATTAGTTGTAGTTTCCGAGTCACCTTCAAAGGTAGCCCCACACAGAGTGTGTTGCAGTAGATAACCAGAGCATGTACCATTCTGGTGAGGCAACGCAAAGGCCTCTGTGTCCGGACACCCCCTATCCTTCCTCTCAGAATAGTAATACATCTCTGGTGCCATTTCCGGCTGCAGCCCGACATGCCCGATTTGAGATTACTGTAATAATACTGCATGAAAAGGATAAACAGCCTTGTTTTATTCGGTGATTGGTTGCATGTGTTTGCCTAGGAAAGCCAATTCCTTAAGAGGGGAACATGTGGTTCCGGGAGACACATCTGCAGTGTATCTTGGTGCGTTGCCTCTGGTAAACGCTGTGCTCGCTTTAACGATCAGATGTCGGGCGGAATGTGCCAGAAAACAGCCTGAGTCTGCCAATGCTTATTTTATTTTTATTATTTAAACGGAGGGGAGGGATAAAGTATTGCACCAATGCGCTTTCCAAGGCAGAAAAGCTGCGTTTCCTGGCGGTGTGCGTGCCTTTTGCTCCTTCTCTTTCTATCACCCCCTTGAGTGCTTTTTGGGGTGGCTTCCTCCTTCCCCACCACCTGTGTTTGCAGCCCCAAAGGTTTTGCCCCAAAGCGCAAGATCTGCTTTCTGTTGAGTCTTGAGCGCTTTAAGGAAGGCACCACCTTCAGCCAGGATTCAATGTGGCTTTTGTTCGCACAAAAGTATACAAAAGCTCAGTTGTGATGGCTGCGTGTTTCGAAAAATCCTAGGGTTTCCAAGCTTCCGCCTTGAGGCTATGTTATATTTCACGTGAGATTCCAGACCGTAAGAGAGAAGGTCTTGGCTGGCTTCTTTCTCAATGCACCTTCTTTCTGCAGAACCGTTTTAGCTACAAGCAAAAATTCGCAGCCAGCCCAACGACTTTTCGGGCTGGATCAATTAAACCAGGAACTCCCAGGGCAGTTTCAAACAAGGGTGCCATTATCGGCACAGCGGTTGAGGTGAGGAGTGGGGGAGATACAGAGAGATCGTAAAACGAGAAAGTCGCCAGGATGCCAGTACAATAGCTGCAGTGAGCTGAATTCCCCCCACCTCCAGTTAGGAAGTTTAATAGCCCTGCAATATTATGCTGAGTCTCTTGATTGCAAGCCTACAAATGCTTCTACGTTCACTCCAGAACTCCAAAATCCCAAAGAAGGGCTTATCTGCGTGGGTCATTTTCAGCATTTAAAAAATGGCACAAATGTTCCAGTTATAATATGTGCCTAATAACATCTGTGGCAAAGGAGATGAGCACAGCACCCCATCGTTGCCTTTGACTGGACTTAACCATCCAGGGGTCCTTTACCTTACCTTAGTATCTTACTATGACTACAGGGTTTGTTTGGCAGACAAAATGAATCACTTGCAATGCGAACTCCAGAGTGGTAGCAGCGATAGTCAGCTGCAGCAAAATCAATAAGGAGTCCTGCAGTATCCCAAATACTCACAATTTTATTGTGTCCTAAGACTTCCAGGGGGACGCAGGTGGCGCTGTGGGTTAAACCACAGAGCCTAGGACTTGGCAATCAGAAGGTCAGCGGTTCGAATTCCCACGACGGGGTGAGCTCCCATTGCTCTGTCCCTGTGGGCCAATGGCAGGGAGAGGGAACCCCCCAGCTTTGCTGGCTAAGGCTGATGCCAGTCAGAGTCCGGTAACGGCTGGTGGGACACTGGTGCCCCATCCCTGGCCCACAGCAAATGCTACTGGGGAGATACGGGGCGAGAGAGAGATTTCGGGCACGAAAACATAGCACTAGAACTCACTCACATGCACTGGAGCTGAATGTTGGGCGGTCCGGAACAGACAAACGAAATTACTTCTTCACACGATGCATTGTTGGACTACAGAACTCACTCCCACAGGACTGTCACCAAGTTGCATGGCTTTAAAAGCAGATTCATGGAGGAAGGTAAGGCTATCGATGCCTACCTTCCAAGTGTCCATATTTTCCAGGAACAGCCCTAGAATTACAGAATTAGTTTATGATTTGATCCCAGAAAGTCCTGGTTTCCCTTTTTCCTCTCCCGTCCCCCCCCCCCCCCACATCTTGGAGAACAATTAAAAGTGGGGGTGGGTGGGGGGTGTAGTTGCCAAAAAAAAGAGTCCTGTTTATACTGAAAATAAAAAACCGGCACCAAGTGAAAGAAACGGTGAAGCTGGCATACGAAACCCTTCCTATAATTTTGAAGGAAAAGGTCACCAACCTGCTTTAAATTCTTTAATCGCAATGCTTCAGCAAACAGCCATTTTTTAGGAAATATGTGGAGTGTTTATCACTTTATTGTAAATTGAGCCTTACACGGCAAGCCTTTACGTGTCTACTCAGAAGTAAGTCCCACTGTATTCAATGGAGCTTACTTCCAGGTAACTGGGTAAAGACTGTGCAGCCTTGCACTGCAAACCAAATTATTTTTTTCTCAGAAAGTCCCACTGAGTTCAATAGGATTTACTGTCTGGTATGTTCCTGATGGGACGTGGGTGGCGCTGTGGTCTAAACCACTGAGCCTTGGGCTTGCCAACCTTCCGATCGGCGGTTCAAATCTGTGAGCTCCTATTGCTCGGTCCCTGCTCCTGCCAACCTAGCAGTTCGAAAGCATGTCAAAGTACAAGTAGATAAATAGGTACCTCTTCGGCGGGAAGGTAAACGGTGTTTCCGTGCGCTGCCACATGACCCGGAAGCTGTACGCCGGCTCCCTCAGCCAATAAAGCGAGATGAGCGCCGCAACCCCAGAGTCGGTCACGACTGGACCTAATGGTCAGGGGCCCCTTTACCTTTACCTTTAAGATTTGGGGGACCAGATCCCACCTTTCCAGACACAGGAAGTGCTGTCTTCAATTTACTTCAAACTGCTACCTGTCAAATATCATAGAACCATAGAAATGTAGAGTTAACAAGACGTATTACGGACTGGAATCATGAGTTCAAATACCTCCCTTTTCTGACTGTCAGGAGGGTGTATGAGGAGCAGTCGTCTCCATCTCACTGAGAGCAGAGGGCAAGGGAAAAGTCTCTCCAGTTATAGGTGCTTTCAGCAGCTGTCACCACTGAGACCAATTTAACAGGTGGATGGAAGCTTTGGTACATGTGGTGCCTCATACGGCCATCGTATGAACTGGATCTTGATGCTGGAGCTCTCAGCCTAATGCATCCATTTGCTTGAGCCGACCTTGAATTATACGACATTTACAGTCTGTGCCTGACAGTCTTTCATGGCTGATTCACAAAACCCCTTGGAACAAGCTCACCCGATGCTACAAGAAGCAATAAGCAAAGAGTGTGTGTGATCCACAACCAACATTACTTTAAAGCAGCGACAGATCAAAACCTTTTCACGCTCCAAGCTGCTTTCTAAAGTTGACAGCGTCCTTTTAATGCAAATTCACTTCAAACCATAATTTCAGAGCAAACTTTAAAACTCTCCATAAGGCTTAGAACCTCTACAGTGTCTCATTGTTTTTTGTTCCAAAACAGTTGAAAGAAAGACCCTCTCTTTTCCATCTGGAGTCGGCAAGGTTTGGCTTGAAGAAAATAACAATCCCAACACGCAAACGCATTAACTCGAATTGTTAAACTGAAATTCTTCTACAATAAGAGATCAATGAAATTAAAGACCATTCGCATTAAATTACTTCCATCCATTATCCACGACGCATTACATCTGCTGCACTTTTGCCGACGGAATATTACTTTCACTGTTATGAGGGCAAGGAATAAAGATCCCAATAAAAGAACACACACATCAAACATCGGTTCCTTGTGGCATTCCCCTTTGAAGTCTCATTGGCTTGCTTCCAGGATCCAGTCACAAATTGATTTAGAATTTTCATATATATATATATATATATATATATATATATATATCCCAGCCCCCCTTCTGAAGAGTGCTCTGGGACCGTTAACCAAGATGGAAATTCCAGTCTCTGATTGAATCTCCAGCCATGTTGCATTAGTAAGGGTACTGTATTTCAAACTGATTTCTTTCTTTTCAGCCAACCCTGTTTCTCCTGGCTACGTATGAAATGCACGGCATTGCCTTTAGCTTGGCCGTGTAGCATTATCAGCCATGAAAGAATTTGAGCTCAACTGGCTCGCTTAATTCAACTGGATGATATGTTTCCATTGGCAAACGTCCCCATCAAAACCAACATCTTGAGAATACTTGGGTGAATTTAGTTCATGTCGGCTTTGTTTTCCCACAGCTTGTCGAGGAAATGCCAGAAACACAAGTTCTCTCTCGTAACGCTAGAACCCGGGTCATCCAATGAAGCTTGAAGAGTGCGGGCTTCAGGGCAGACAAAAGAAATAGCTTATTCACATTGTAGAATTTGCTACCACAAGATATGCTGGCTGTCGCCATCTTGGGCAGTTTCAAAAGGAGGTTAGACGAATTCATGAAGGATAAAGCTATTAATGATGATTTGTCATTACAAGCCATATTACCTCCAGTAGGAATATTCTAGAAAGAACTTGAGAATTGGTCTTGTACAGGTTGCTAAGCAACAGAAAAATCTACCCAGCAACAGGAGCCTTTTTTAAGGGCATGTGGTCAATCTGACCAGATTGGTTACAATATCATCAACTCTATGAGATATTTAAACTTGATAAACGAAATGGTTTTGCGATGGGGCCTTCCAGATTTGAAAAAGAATTGATTAACTCCAAAGGAAAAACTCTTTCTAAAATGTATCGACTCCTCCTTGACTGGGAAGGAGAGCCAGTGTGGTGTAGTGGTTAAGAGCGGTAGTCTCGTAATCTGGTGAACCGGGTTCGCTTCCCCGCTCCTCCACATGCAGCTGCTGGGTGACCTTGGGCCAGTCACACTTCTCTGAAGTCTCTCAGCCCCACTCACCTCACAGAGTGTTTGTTGTGGGGGAGGAAGGGAAAGGAGAATGTTAGCCGCTTTGAGACTCCTTAAAGGGAGTGAAAGGCGGGATATCAAATCCAAACTCTTCTTCTTCTTCTTCTTAAAACCGGTAATAGTTAAATGGGCTCAAGATCTTGGTTATAACATCCCAATGGATGCTTGGGAAAGACTATGGAAGGTAGATATGAAGTTCACCGTGTGTTATGTATTAAAAGAAAATTTTATGAAAATGCAATTCCGCTGGTATTTAACACCATTAAACTATCTAAAATGTATAAGAATGCCTCAAGTAAATGTTAAATGTTGGAGATGTGGGGAAGCGGAAGGTACAATGCTACATATGTGGTGGAACTGTAAGAAAATAAAGGAATTTTGGGAGGTAATTTCTAACGAGCTCAAAAACATGTTTAAGATCTATTTTATATAAAAGCTGGAAGCTTTCCTTTTGGGTATACTAGGTTCAGACATCCCTAAAAAGGTGATGAAAATATTCTTGTACGCCACGGTAGCTGCAAGAACGTTAATCGCTAGAAACTGGAAAGGGGACACAATCCAGACCAAACTGGCGGGGTGGGAGCAGGAACGGGAGTCCAGAAGCCAGGAGTCAGGAAGCCAAGAGTCCGAGGGTCAGAGAGCCAGGAGTCAAGAAGCCAAGGGTCAGGAAGCAAGAAGTCACGAAGTCAAGGGTCCAAGTCTAGCAAGGGTTAAATATATTGTTTGATTAACACAGAAATGAAAAATGCAAATGTATTAAAGAAGGTTTAAAATGGAAAATGGCTAAGTGTATGGAGCTAACCTTGGGGTTTCCCCAGTGTTGTTTTATAAAGGACTCCAAGCTGTAACCAGTTAATGATTTACCTGTTGATTGCTTCTCTGCACTGAGAGTGAACCTTTGATCATGTGATGAAGGTATTGAGTTGCAAATTCGCCATCTTGAAAGGGTGGTGGCTGTTAAGTCTTTCTCTGAACGCCGCGGAGAACAACGCATCTCATCGTGCCTCCCCAAGAGCTGCATAGCCTGGAGATTGGAAAGCAGGTTGGAGAGAGAGATGTTTGTTTGGATTATTTCATGTTTTGCAAGATGCTGAACACAAGATATTATATGGATATTTTTGATGTTTTAATTCTTTTTTAAAAAAAATAGTTTTTATTAAAGGTTTTATTGGATTACAGAAGTACATGCATTGTCTCCAGGTTCAGATTATAACCCCACCTATCTTCTCCCCTAACCTTATATTGTGTACAATACTGAAGTCTCGCATCGAATAAAACATTGTTTTCTTTCTGTTTTAAAGAAAGTTCTGCCAGTAAAAAATTGAATAATATTTCCATGGGTCTGGACAATCCTTCATTTCCAAAGGAGTCAGTTGCTTCAAAGCATTCTAAATTTCAATTTCCAGTTGCTGGAAAAATTGTTGATTCATTTCATAAAATTCACACTCTGCTTGGTTTTTATTTTTAAACAAACACTCACCAGTGGTTTCCAAAATGCATTTTTTAAACCCTTAGCACACGGAGAGCGCACGCTGTGTGCTGGGGGCTCCCATGGGTGTCAATGTACTATCATAGGCACATGTCCTGCACCGGCCTCTAATGCAGGTTGTGATAGAGCTATTTTGAGAAAACAGTGGGAAAAGAGAGATCAGCCGCCAGCATAGGGCTGCCATATTTCAGAAAGTGAAAATTCAGAGTTGTTGAGCTTTCGTGGGGGGCATTTTATTTTTGAAGTTGTAAAGGAAATTTTAAAGGAAATTTGCCAAAATCTAGCCTTCCGACATGGGTTGCCATACATCCAGATTTCCCCAGACATTTCAGCAATTACCATCCAGACCCTGTTTTTGTCTGCCATATTCCAGATGTATTGCAGTCCTACACCAGAGCTCACCCTTTACTCCAACCGGCACCCCGAATTCCAGACTCTGAGCCTCATGCGGCCTGGCAGGCCTATTTAATCACCTTAAATGTGATCATGGGTGAACACACACACACATGTTCCTTCTCCATCTCCACACCCTGAGAAAAGACACACTCCCCCCCCCCGGTTTTTCAGCCCCCCCAAAACAGATTTAATGTGTGTTGTACCAGATTCAAGCTTGCCATGCGATTCTCTAATAAAATAATTAATATGTATGAGCTGACACAATAGGCTAACAGCTTTAAGGCACCCGCCGCGTTCTATTATGCATGACTTGCCGAAAAGCAAATACAATTATTATCCTAAGTTATAATAATTATGTAATATTTCCTTGATGGAAGCAATTGCCATCTATTGTGCTGGGGAGTAATTACAGCCTTCTGAAAACCTTGATGCTCTTTGGAATCTTGAACAGGCAGCAGAAATCACATGTGCGTTTAAAACAAAAAAGGCCAACGTACAACACAGGGGAGGATTTCTTCAAAAAAATTGGATGCGCCCAGAAGACTAAGAGGTTAAAGTGGTAACGGTTAGCTTTAAAATATGGCGTGTTTTTATTCTCTTAGCAGTTTGATGGGGTGCCTTCCAGATGTTTTCAACTAGAACTCCCATCAGTCATAGCCGTGGCAGGTGAAGGCGTCCGATTTTGCTGTTACAGATTCACCATAGCATTTCTTCTGTGTGCTTCTCCCATTAATTATTATCATTTATCAGAACAGAGAAAAGAAAGTGCTTATTCACGCAGCACGCAGTTAAAACTCTTGAACTCGCTCCCGCAGGAGCATAGCTGTCAACGTTTCCCTTTTTTAAAGGGAAATTCCCTTATTCCGAATAGGATTCCTCACAAGAAAAGGGAAAAGGTGACAGCTATGCGCAGGAGGCAGTGATGTCCACCGGCATGGATGGCTTAGGGTTAGACAAATTCACGGAGGAGGGAGCTATCGATGACTACTAGGCAGGATGGCTATGCTCTGTCAGGTGTGCGTGCAGGAGCCAGGCCCTGTGACCAGCAGGACTTTGCAGGACTGGGGCCTTCCTAAGTTTGTTCTGAAGAGGCAAGGGGCGGCCACACAGGCGAGGCTGATTGGTAACTCACAGCACCTGGTGGCAAGAGCCAGGAAGGGATACAAGCTCAGCATTTTACCTTCGGCTCTTTGCCACAGCAACATGTTCTCTGCCTTGGACTCCTTGCTTCTTGGACCCCTAACTTTGTGACTCCTTGCTTCTTGATCCTCGGACCCCTGACTTCGTGACTCCTTGCTTCTTGATCCTCAGACCCTGACTTCGTGACTCCTTGCTTCTTGATCCTCGGACCCCTGACTTCGTGACTCCTTGCTTCTTGATCCTCAGACCCTGACTTCGTGACTCCTTGCTTCTTGATCCTCGGACCCTGACTTCGTGACTCCTTGCTTCTTGATCCTCGGACCCCTGACTTCGTGACTCCTTGCTTCTTGATCCTCAGACCCTGACTTCGTGACTCCTTGCTTCTTGATCCTCGGACCCTGACTTCGTGACTCCTTGCTTCTTGATCCTTGGACCCCTGACTTCGTGACTCCTTGCTTCTTGATCCTCAGACCCTGACTTCGTGACTCCTTGCTTCTTGATCCTCAGACCCCTGACTTCGTGACTCCTTGCTTCTTGATCCTCAGACCCTGACTTCGTGACTCCTTGCTTCTTGATCCTCGGACCCCTGACTTCGTGACTCCTTGCTTCTTGATCCTCAGACCCTGACTTCGTGACTCCTTGCTTCTTGATCCTCGGACCCCTGACTTCGTGACTCCTTGCTTCTTGATCCTCAGACCCTGACTTCGTGACTCCTTGCTTCTTGATCCTCGGACCCCTGACTTCGTGACTCCTTGCTTCTTGATCCTCAGACCCTGACTTCGTGACTCCTTGCTTCTTGATCCTCGGACCCCTGACTTCGTGACTCCTTGCTTCTTGATCCTCAGACCCTGACTTCGTGACTCCTTGCTTCTTGATCCTCGGACCCCTGACTTTGTGACTCCTTGCTTCTTGATCCTCAGACCCTTGGCTTCTTGACTCCCAACTCTCTGACCTTCGGACTCTGGCTTTCTGACTCCTGGCTTCTGGACTCCCGTTCCTGCTCCCACCCCGCCATCTTGCCCCCGGTCCTGACATCCCCAGCCGGGACTTCGATTGCCTGCAAACCGGACTGTGACATGCGCTGCCTCCAAAGTTGTGGGAAGCAATGCTTCTGAACACCACTTGCTGGAAACCATAGGAAGGTAGAAGGATAATTTGCTTGAATCTGGTTTGCGGGTTTCCTACAGGAATCTGGTTGGCGAATGTGAGGACAGGTTGCAAAACTAGATGGGCCAGCAGACTCTTAACTGCTAGCCATCAGTAGTGTTGAAACAATCTCCAAGGTCACGGTGACGTAATCATTGCTATAAAAGAAGTTTGGCAGTGATTTGAGAAAAAGAGGGAGGGTATTCCAAACACACGGTTCATGTATCAGCTCAGTTTTCTAAAATGTTATTCTGACACTGGCCTGAAAATATTTGGTGCTGAAAACGTAACAATATGAAAAATGTCACTTTTCCTGCTCTGCCATTCTCCAAAAACACACCACAGAAATCTGAGATGAAGACGCATGTTGGTTTGACCGTTCTTATTCCACACTGGACAGTGTTTTCCAAAGGATTTCCTGAGGAGGAATAAGAAGATTCGGACACGACTAAACGACTAAACAGCAAGGGAATAAAACAAAGCTCCAAAGACATAAAATGTAAAAGACTTTGGTTCCTGCCGTGGTAACAGTTTGTGTTTCATGGAACAAGCTGGAGATGAGAGAAAGGGTCAAGTGTGAGGCGGCAAAAAGGCAGACATGAGTGGGTGTGGAGAGGCCAAATGGAAAACACACACACACTCACACACAAAGGGGCATGTTTGAACTGCTCCACCCCATGTCAGGTGTGCGTGCAGGAGCCAGGCCCTGTGACCAATAGGAATTTGCAGAACTGGGGCCTTCCTAAGTTTATTCCGAAGAGGCAAGACACAGGTGAGGCCGATTGGTAACTCACAGCACCTGGTGGCAAGAGCCGGAAAGGGATATAAGTTCAGCATTTTCCCTTTGCCACAGCAACACGTTCCCTGCCTTGCTGCGTTTGACTCCTTGCTTCTTAATCCTCGGACCCTTGCTTCCTGACCCTTGGCTTCTTGACTCCCGGCTCTCTGACCCTCGGACTCTTGGCTTCCTGACTCCTGGCTTCTGAACTCCCGTTCCTGCTCCCACCCTGCCATCTTGCTCCCGGTCCCAACGTCCCCAGTCAGGACTTCGATCGCCCATGAACCAGATCATGACACCCCAGCTGATTTTTAAATGGCCCAATTAAAAGAAATTTCTACCAAGATCATGTTGGGGGCCGGGTGTTTTCTACTACCATTCCCTGCTGCAAGCCCACCACCTGTTCCCCAAACCTGCTGCACCAAGAGGTGTGGCAGCCATTTGCACATTGCACACACACGAGGAAAGGTGTGTCCATCACCACAAAAAAGGGCATAGATATGCACATTTAATATAGGTGTATAGGTGTGAATTTAAAAATAACTACCCAAACTTAGATCGATAGCTAGATGCTATTTCTATTCATCTATCTTTTTCACTCTATGCAAGAAGAAAGGAAGGCTGTGGCCAGGTGATAACTGCTGTCAGGCTGCTTCAAAGACCCTGCAGCTCAGAGCGTAATTTATTTATCCATTTCAGAATGGATATATGTATTGCTTTCAAAATTGGTTTACAAAACCAACTGCAATACAAAGAATGTGGCTGGGTGGGGGGAATAGATAAGAATCATCCTTGTAAGAATAAAAGAAACATATAATGGAGTGGGGGTCGGAGGCGAAAAATTCACAAAAATAAAAACTCTCATTGGAAATCATTATTTGCCTTTCTGTTTGTTGAGCTACTGAATTGCAATTCTGACATAGCTGGAAAAGGGCTAACGCTAGGGAGGCAGCATGGTGTAGTGGTTAGTGTGTTGGACTAGAAACATGGAGACTGGGGTTCGAATGCCCACTCAGCTATCTTTCTTCTTCTTTGGCGACCACTCGGAGCTGAGTGTCTTTGTTCCAAGGTTATTTAGGGAGAGAGGAACAGGGAGGTTGTTGACTGCAACCACCGAGAGATGATTCACCATGGAATCTATTCAAACACTTTGGGGAACCGACTTCCGGTTTTCAGGGGCTACCAAGAGTCAGGAAGTTCAATTTCCAGTGTCTTCCAGTCTGGCCCTAATTCTAACGTATTGCCAGTATGTCCTCCACCCCCAGATATCTTTTTACTTAAAAAAAACAAAACCAAACACTTAAGAGATTATTTGTTCTCTTCCAATCCCCCCCCTCCATTTTTGCAAGGTACTGATCTGCATAATCTCGTACAACTCAAAGAGAACAAGATTAGAGTGTATTCCCCAAGTCTCCTAATGAGATGAGGAATTAATATTTGAAAAAAGTGAGGAAATCCTGGCTTAACACACTTCTGGGAGAATGCGCTGCAGCCAGGCGGTCGCTCGGCCATGGTAAATCCTCCTCTCTTGGTTTTTGTGATATGAGGATGCCTCCCTTTAAAAAGGGGGTTTAGCTGGAATTCAACGTGACCTATGAGGGGGGAAAGGACTTGAATAAGGGACTCTCCAAACCATTTCCCCTGTTCTTTGACCAGCTCTTTAAATTGTGATGCCCAGAACTACATACATACAGTACTGCAGGTGGGGTCTGACCAAGGCAGAATAGAGCAGTAGTATTGCTTCTCTTGAAAAATCAGAGACTTGGAAGGGACCCTGAGGGTCATCTAGTCCAACTGAGCTTACTATCTGTGAGTATAAGGAGACAAACTTTCATGCAACTTAATCTTACTGGGGTGAGATACCAGTGGCATATAAGATCATAGCTGTCAACTTACAGATTTGAAAATAAGGGACCGGCAGCCTCGAAAATAAGGGATCAGCAGTCAAAATAAGGGATTTTGATTAGCTTATACAGAAATCTGCCACTGATGGAGCCATGCTGCTTTTGCTGCCACTGACTGTGTTATGCAGGAGGTTGGACTAGATGATCCTAAGGGTCTACAACTCCGACCAAAGAAGAGCGGCAGACAAAAACTGATGAACGACGTCAAAATGGCAAAGCTTACAGGCAGAATTAGAAACCAGGAAGAGGACCTCTTTAATAAAGAATGGGGAAAGTTTATAATTTAGTTGAAAAGCTATTGTAAAGAGTTACATACATTGGTAGGATTGATAGAAAATTTGTAGTAAACATTTGAACTATGGATGGACAAATGATTTATAAAAATAAGAGTTATGAAAGGGATGCAGAGGGGGAAATCACTACATTAAGATGCTGCACTGGTTGGAGGGTATGCTAAGCAGCACATCGGGGCTGCCGTCGTCCTGGCGTGAGGAGTTCCATCGGCCCTTCCCCGCCTTATCTCGGTGGGGAGGGGTGTTATGTACTGAAGTTCTCACCCTGGGCCAGCAGGGGGATACTGTAGATAGTTTTTACTCAGGTCCACATATGCAAATAAGGGATCGAAAGTGACGTTCAGTGATTGGATAGTTACAGAAAGTTGTTACAGTTACCTTGTACTGGTGCTCTATATAAGCAGGCTGGCTGAACCCTTCAGTTCAGTTCTGTTCTGACCTGTGAATAAACAAGAGCTGTTTGGAGAATCGCTGTGTTGTCTGAGATGTTCACCCACAACTTAACACCATCCCCTCCTCTTCCTCCTCCCTCAGGCTGCCTCCTCAGCTGCCGCTGCCGCCTCCGGCTTCCCCTGGCAGCGCAGTGGAAGTCTTGCAAGAGAGGGGCTGCCTGCCCGCCCGCCGCCACCCGTCTCCTCAGGATGCGCCACTGAGGGGGAAAAGGGGAGACAGAGACGTGGCAGCTCATGCACGCGCTCTCTCTCGCGGTGGAGGACCCTGAGCCACTGCTTCCCTCCCAAGCTGGGCAAGCATGAAACTCTGGAAATTTAAGCGACATCATCAATAAGGGGCAGCAGCGGGACACGGCGCTGGGATAAGGGAGTTTCCCGCCAAATAAGGGACGGTTGACAGCTATGTATAAGATACATACCTGCATATATCTTATTGCTGCAACCCCCACGGGGACCTTATGATAAAGATAAGGTCAGGGAAGAATAAATGGAAAGGAAGCCAGAAGTAAAGCCACAGGTAACATACAGGTAACATATCTGCTATCTGGATGACGTGTTGATGTTGGACTGGGTAAAGGGCCTTTTAGTGGTGGCACCCCAGCAGTTGGCTGCCCTCCACAGGAGCTCAGTGTCTCCTCTGTTGTCATCTTGACCTTAGCTCCCCCTGCCCCTGCCAATATATTCCCAGACTCTTTCCCAACCGGCTATCTGGATTTCATCAAGAAGAAAGTATTGCAAAACATAATTGGATGCAAACACCCAACTAGGTTAAAGGAAAGGAGGCAAGCTGTTCCTTTTAGACGCATCCAATAGCAAAAGGCTGTTATTTCTTCTTCGTTCAATTAAGATCTACAAAATAATACAACAGCAGTTACCAGCCAGTTACAAAACCTTTGCCACAATTTGGATGTCGGCCGCAAAGTCTCTTCTTGGTACCCAGAAACAACTTCTGAGCTTCTTCTTCTGTTGTTTTAAACAAAGAGGAAGTTGCTGTTCTGACTACCGATGGGCCTCGGGGACATGTTCCTGGGTCACTGGTCATACCCTTGGCTCTCGTGTGTTAAAAGGAGGAAGGAAGGCTAACTTTCGTTAATGTCACAAGGGGATACAATTCTTCCACCAATGCACGTTAGGAAAATATACAGGCCAGGCTTCAGGTTTTTGAAGGCCCTGAGAGGAAAAGATCTCCGGTGTTCCCTCATCCCCCATCTCTCTCTCTCTCTCTCTCTCTCTCTCTCTCTCTCTCTCTCTCTCACACACACACACACACACACACACAGTGACTCTGCTATGAAGGAATTTTAATAAATAATCATAATAATTTCATTATTTGTATCCCACCCAATTGACTGGGTTGCCCCAGTTTGCAGTGCTTGGGACATTTTACTTGAGAGAAAAGGCAAGGAAGAGGAGATACCACCAAAGTTTATAAAATTATGGCACGGATTAAGAAAAGGTTTCCTTCCTCTCTCATTCCACAATACTGTAACTTCGTTGTTCTGTATGGGACAATGACAATAAAAATTATTGTATCGTATTACATATGGTATGTACAGTTGTTTATGGTTTTTTATATTATTTTTGCTGTAAAAATGTGTGAGATTACGATATTGTATTTATTTGCATTACCTAGAGCCTGTTCTACTGATGAAGCCTAGGATGGCGAAACAAAGCGAATATTCCGGAAATCCTTGTCTAGACTCTGTGAAAGGATTTTGTGGAACTGTAACAACCCTTCATGTGGATTATTGGACTCTATGAACAGACAGGTGGAATAGACACTTATACATGTATGGACCTTATGCATGAACTGACCAGAGAATGAACTGATCCACTGGGTCTCCTGCTTTTTTCGTTGAACTTTATGAAATCTACAATTTGATACAATGAATACTATACCTTATTTATTCAAAAGTACAGCTGGTTGCTTCTTGTGTGTTTACTGAGTATGTTTCACGTAACCATAGGTTTGTTGTTGTTGTTTTGCCTTTGGACAACGGCACGTTCATCCAGGTCTTCTGCTGCAGCAAATCTGCCCATGGGACTCCCAGCCCCTTCCTTCGAAGAGATTTTCTCCAGGGTCTGGGCTGGAGGGACTCCTGACATCATGTATTTGGTGCTTTGCAAATACTCCAAGGTGCAAACAATTGAGCCAAAGTATATCTGGAATTAGTAAGGGACGCGGGTGGCGCTGTGGGTTAAACCACAGAGCCTAGGACTTGCCGATCAGAAGGTCGGCGGTTCAAATCCCTGCGACGGGGTGAGCTCCCGTTGCTCAGTCCCTGCTCCTGCCAACCTAGCAGTTCGAAAGCACAAAAGTGCAAGTAGATAAATAGGTACCGCTCCAGCGGGAAGGTAAACGGTGTTTCCGTGCGCTGTTCTGGTTCGCCAGAAGTGGCTTAGTCATGCTGGCCACATGACCTGGAAGCTGTACGCCGGCTCCCTCGGCCAATAAAGCGAGATGAGCGCCGCAACCCCAGAGTTGGCCACGACTGGACCTAATGGTCAGGGGTCCCTTTACCTTTACCTATATCTGGAATTAAGAACACGTGAGAGTTCCAAGCCACCTCTGCTGGGGAGCTTTCCATGACGACAAGCTTCTCTTTCAACTCTGCGGCTTTCTGCGTTCAAAGTTGTGTAAACTTCGGGAAGGATTCCCGATTGCAAAACCAAGCTTAGCACCCAAGGAGAGAGCGTGTGTTGTGGTTTACGGAGACCGCAGAACAGAGATTGGGGCGAAGGGAGTGGCAGAGGCAAAGGGAGGTCAGCAACCAGAGTGGCTTAGCTGTGGGAACTGTGTACAGCCCGTTGATTGGTTCTAAATATATACCAAATTCCTTCTCGAAAGCTATAATTAAAAAAACTCCCATCTATTTCAGGGGACTTGTGTGCCAGAAAGAAGATGATTTAATTACAGCTTTCAACGTGGAATTTGACCATAAGATATACAGAAATCAATAAGCAAAGAGCAATGCAGTTCCTATGCAACATGCAATAATGTTGTGTATCTGCTGACCTTTGGGAACTCTTGCTACGATGCCTCAAACGAAAAGGAATATGCTCCTATCAAAGGGAAGGTAGAGGAGATGGCCAGCCTGGGCAGCTGTTTCAGAGGTCAATTCCTCACATTGAAAATAAAATAAAATCCTTTCACCAAGACGTCAGGGTGGTGTACATGTTTGCTCTCCCCTCTTCTTTTACAACAACCCTGTGAGGTAGGTTAGGCTAGGTTGAGAGAAGGTGACTGGCCCAAGATCACCTTGTGAGCTTCATGGATGAATTTACTGGGGAGGGGAAAATCAATTTTTAAGCAAACAGTTTGGATTAGCATATCAGGTTTAATAAAGGAGATTAAAGGGGTGTACTGTGTCCAGTATATCTGAAGGAGCGTCTCCACCTCCAACGTTCTGCCCGGACACTGAGGTCCAGCGCCAACGGCCTTCTGGCAGTTCCCTCGCTGCAAGAATCCAAGTTACAGGGAACCAGGCAGAGGGCCTTCTCGGTAGTGGCACCCGCCCTGTGGAACACCCTCCCACCAGATGTCAAAAGGAACAACAACTACCAGACTTTTAGCAGACATCTAAAGGCAGCCCTGTTTAGGGAAGCTTTTAATGTTTAATAGATTGTTGTATTTTAGTGTTTTGTTGGAAGCCGCCCAGAGTAGCTGGGGAAGCCCAGCCAGATGGGCGGGGTATAAATAATAAATTTATTATTATTATTATTATTATTATTATTATTATTATTATTATTATTATTATTATGCTTTAGAGATTTAGTGGTTGAGGAAGATCTACAGCTGGTAGTGAGAATCTTAACACGGGCAAGAAGAGGAATTTCAGCAGGATGGAAATTTACACAGATGTATTGGGGAAAACATGGAATGGAGCAGCACTGACTAAACTGAGCAATTTTGTGGGAATCCTATCTTTATGGGACCCCACTGCTGAGGTGCAACATGAGCTCTGTGTTACCCCCCTCCCATTCTCTGCTCCTTCTTCCTTAGCCAACTTCTGCTTGTAAGATACCTGCCCTTTTATTCCATGACTGTGAAGTTTATGTAGGAGCTTCCAGTAAAGGGACTTTCTCTAAATATTTTTGGAAGGCCAATCATATGATGTACTTGGACTGGTCTTATCTACGGATTTGCTTGTAGCCTTTTAAAATTCTTTCAGGATTACTTGCCGACTGTAAAGCGGGTCTGAACGTTACTGTAAAAAATAAATTTGGGTCACTGGGGAAAGAGCTAAAAGCAGAAGAAAACCTTGAAAAAAGTAAAAACCTATGTCCTATCCAAACTAAAAGCAAGACACACACACACACAGAGAGAGAGAGAGAGAGAGAGACAGAGAGAGAGAGAGAGAGAGAGAGAGAGAGAGAGAGAGAGATTAAAGCAGTACAGTACTTGTAAATATAGCCAGAGTTCTGTGATTTTATAGCATTTCATATTTATGAACTATGGTTCACTACAACCATTTAAAACAGTATCGCTAAACCCCACTGATTCGCTGGGCAGGCAGTGAGATGGTTTTCAGTGCTTTACTGCCTGCAAACGACACTAACAAAAAGAATTATAGGTGATGTGTTGCTGCTCTGCCTACAAAAATACCAAGAATGTTACACAGAGCCACAACAAAAGCATGTCCCTATGGAACAAGATTTCTTCTGAGCCCCGATGTCGTGGCAATAAGTAATTCAAAAGTTCAGAGTTACCCTGCCCACCCCCTGCCCCCCATCCATTGGCATGGCCCAGCCAAAGTTAAGCACTTGCGTTGATGCCTCAGAGATGTAAGGATGTGATTTGAACGCTTGGCAGCCTCTGACACTTCTCCCTACCCTCCCATTAGTGTCCATCTTCCCATTAGAATTTCGACTGCAAACTCCTTGGGGCAGAACCTTCGGTTCTTGCTTATTTAGGGTCCTATGGAATCCACCCCTTTGCACAATTGGTTCCACGTGGCCAAACCATTGGCTCACCATGCAAAAACAACTGGCTGATTGCCAGAGGGTGTTGAGTAGGTGGGTGGGGATCTGCTCTTTGGGGGGGGGGGATTTAGGGCTATCTCTAATCTACTCTTTGACTCCTGAACCATAATGGTAACAGGAAGCCGTGACTGCCACCAAGTTGTTAGGTAAAGGTAAAGGGACCTCTGACCATTAGGTCCAGTCGCGAACGACTCTGGGGTTGCGGTGCTCATCTCGCTTTATTGGCCGAGGGAGCCGGCGTACAGCTTCTGGGTCATGTGGCCAGCATGACTAAGCCGCTTCTGGAGAACCAGAGCAGTGTACGGAAACGCCATTTACCTTCCTGCCGGAACGGTACCTATTTATCTACTTGCACTTCAACGTGCTTTCAAACTGCTAGGTTGGCAGGAGCAGGGACCGAGCAACAGGCGCTCACCCCGTCGTGGGGATTCGAACCGCCGACCTTCTGATCCACAAGGTTTAGACCACAGCGCCACCTGCGTCCCAAGTTGTTAGATATAGTGATTTAATTTAATGAAACTGGGAATGCTTCAATGCATTACAGTGTTTTTAATTCTGAAATGTTCCCCAATAACTCTCATGTGATTGGTTAGTTCTGGTCACACGAGAGGTATCTTATTACAGTGGTACCTTGGTTTACATACGCTTCAGGTTACATACACTTCAGGTTACAGACTCCACTAACCCAGAAATAGTACCTCAGGTTAAGAACTTTGCTTCAGGATGAGAACAGAAATCGTGCTCCGGCGGCACGGCAGCAGCAGGAGGCCCCATTAGCTAAAGTGGTGCTTCAGGTTAAGAACAGTTTCAGGTTAAGAACAGACCTCTGGAACGAATTAAGTTCTTAACCCGAGGTACCACTGTACTTGGATGCCTTTAAAAGATGACAGCACAAATTCGTGAAGGCTACCTGTGGCTACTAGCTGTGACAACTACGTTGACTCACTACTCGGGAAGCAGAAATGCTTATTTCCAATTCTGGAAACCTCAGGAGGAGAGAGGTCACTTGTGCTCAGTCCTGCTCGCAGGTTTTGCTAGGGCATCTGGTTGGCCACTGTGAGAACAGGATGCTGGACTAGAGGGGCCCCTGGTCAGATCCAAGAGGACTCTTCTTACATTCATCAAACACAATCTCCATTCATTTTGGTGCAAAGGAAACACAACACAAATGGTCTCTGTTTGCAGATCAGTTGCCTATCATTTGTTGCTTAAGGCCCACAACAGCAGCAAATACCAGTTGCATTTGCTGAGCGGGTTTCCATTCCAGACATGGGGCAAATAAGTGAGCGTTGACAATTACTGCTCCCACTTTTGTCAGAGTTATCTGACACCTCTAGTCCCTATTAGTAGCACCTCAGAGAAGAGGTTAACAGGATTCTTCACTGTAATGGCAGCTATCCTGCATCCAGAATCTTAGGCTGGGCAAAAGGAACTCTGGGAAGGAAGCAAAGGGCAAGGGGAAGTTGAGCTGGGCGAGGGTTAAACAAAAGTATTCCCAGACCTGAACTCTCCACTGAACATCTTGTTTTAAGTCCTGCGCCCACAGATGCAACCCAAAGGCAGCAATGGTAGTTGGCCCTCAAAAATTTCAGCCCTCGAGTGCCTCAGTGTTTTGGATGGTGGCTTTGAAATCCAATCCATTTCCTAGAACTGGAAATGAAGAATTAATCCTTGAACTGTAAAAATAACATCCTGCATGGGAGAATTAATGGAAACAAGTAACAGGCCAGCCAGTAAGACACTTTCATCCTGGATTTTTAATTCTCTGGTTTATTTTGGACCAAACACTCGAAGCGTGCGTTGTTGTTTTTCTCCTTGCCCGCCCCCCTGCTTTCTTGGTATCCAATGTACACATGATGGTTGCAATAAATTAGAATATTTAGCTGTTTGAACTCTTAACAAAACATTCTCCTCCTCCGCCTTCAGTTATGTTCCTTTAGGCTGTCCCCAAGCCAAGGGCAATTCAGATCTCAGGCAGATTTGGGCAGCATATGCTCAAAACATGTTTCAGCTGCTGACCTCACCAACCCAACACATGAAAGCTAAAAATAAACTTGGGATGGCAGAGCTAGACAAATGGGAGCCCACATTCCTTCCTGGGAAAGGAAAGAGAGACAGTGACTCCTCTGATCTGTTTATTGTAGGAAGATAAGATCTGATGTCAAATGTCCGAACGGAGATTGACTTTCTGGATTCTGTCTTCCGGACAGCGCAGTCATCTTCTGGATGCATCCTCTGAGAATCCACTGTATTCTCCATCTCCATGTTGCATCGAACCAAATCCACAATTATTTCCTCAATGTCCCCCATGCACTTATTTAATCCACTTAAATGGCTGGCTGGAGATCCTCTTTGCAACCTCTCTAGCAGCCCAGCCAATTATTCCACTCTTCCGGGAGCTGGAGGGGGACCTGATGCTTAAACCCATCTCCCTCTAGTTGAGTACCTTCCAACCAGACATGGACCACAGTCCTCTCAAACTGTGTGTTGAATGACTGTAATGCACTTTAAAAAAATTTTTTTATTCAGGTTCATAGAGGAAAATACAAAATTTACTATCTTCTCTCATTTTTTTAACCAAACCAAAACTTCTATCTGGATACAATAAAAACACATAAAAGGGCGGTGCAGGGGAGAGAAATAGAAAAATGCTATCATGGGATGTCCCTTGAGTCCGCTAGATGACATCGCAAGGGATCGTTGCCTTAGGAGAGTGAGAAAAATTCTCAGGAATGACTCACACCCCGGCCATCACCTCTTTAATCTTCTACCCTCAGGCAGGAGATATAGAAGTATAATCAGCCGTACCAACAGGCTAAAAAATAGCTTCTCTCCGTGGGCTGTTAGGCTGTTGAATGGAAAATAACATAGCGAACTTGACTTGCAAGGTGGTGTGTTGTTTGATAAGCACACAGAGTGCAACAAGACTGAGTGTTTTTTTGGGGGGGGGAGGCTTGTTTAATTTCATTGTACACAGGTTGTACAATGACAATAAAGGTATTATTATAACATTCAGAAAGTAAAGTACCGTACTCTCGGTTCTTCATCTGTCTGCTATACAGTGGTACCTCTGGTTACATACTTAATTCATTCTGGAGGTCCATTCGTAACCTGAAACTGTTCTTAACCTGAAGCACCACTTTAGCTAATGGGGGCCTCCCGCTGCTGCCATGCCGCTTCTGCGCAATTTCTGTTCTCATCCTGAAGCAAAGTTCTTAACCCGAGGTACTATTTCTGGGTTAGCGGAGTGTGTAACCTGAAGTGTATGTAACCTGAGGTACCACTGTATAAGGAAACAATATTCACTTTGCCCGATCCAATATAACAATGTGCTTTTTGATATGCACGTACGAAAATTCTATTGACCTTGCAAAAATGGAACATTTATATTCACATTTTAACTTCAATGTGCTTTCTGTGCTATTGGTTGACCCAGTATGTGCTTTACCAACTTGTCAAACATCTTTTTAAAAATATATATATGAAAAGGTGTGTGTGTGTTCTACACCAGGCAGGAGAACAGCCTGTTGGATCAGGTCAAGGCCCTCAGCTAGTCCAGTACTCTGTTCTCACAGTGGCCAAGCAGAACCGGCAGGTTACAGCATTCTCCCCAGTCATGTTCTCTAGCACTCAATGGCATTACTGCACAGACATCAGGCCCAGTAGCCACTGATAGCCTTACCCTCCACGAAGGAGAAGGTGGCTCCCTATGTAACTCACAATGAGATAAGATAGAAATTGATATGTATGTATATATATATATGTTGTTGTTGTTGTTTAGTTGTTTAGTCGTGTCCGACTCTTCGTGACCCCCTGGACCAGAGCACGCCAGGCACTCCTGTCTTCCACTGCCTCCTGCAGTTTGGTCAGACTCATGTTGGTAGCTTCAAGAACAGCGTCCAACCATCTCATCCTCTGTCGTCCCCTTCTCCTTGTGCCCTCCATCTTTCCCAACATCAGGGTCTTTTCCAGGGAGTCTTCTCTTCGCATTAGGTGGCCAAAGTATTGGAGCCTCAGCTCCAGGATCTGTCCTTCCAGTGAGCACTCAGGGCTGATTTCCTTCAGAATGGATAGGTCCAAAACAAGCTGTAATCCTGGGGAACTTGTGCAAGAGGAAGTTGTGAAACAACGCACCCCGCGCGCCTGCAAATAAACAAGGCGTCAAACAAGCAAAGACTTTACCGTGTCCTTTTGAATGCAGTTTTGAATTGTGTTCCCCTTTTCCGTATAGCAGAACGCATCTCATTTCTGAATAGTGGCAAGGTGAATCCCGGGAAGCGGTGCTGATGATTCACAAGTTGTCATTAAAGCAGATTTGAAGCCACTCCCCAACACATACTGAGTTTGGCTAGGGGTGCTCTCTCTTGTAGGGCTACATCACAGCATTGTGGTGAGTACAGGTCTATTCACACAGCTCACGTCTGTCATAGCAAAATGAAGAGGGGGTGGAGATCTATTCACGTATATTTTTTTCTCTACTCATTTTTGTGTCCTTTTGTTTTTTCTTTGCATCTTTATAACTGAAAACTTTTCAGTATTGATATTTGATATTAACATTAAAAAAGAGGGGGTAGGGATGCAGAATCCTGCCTCCTGGTCTCATCCCTGACTTCTATACTGTTAGACATATAGGGGAGCTCACCCCCCCAAAAAACCCCCATTAATAAATGGTAGGATTTTTATTAGTTGGGAGCATTGGAGAGAAAATTGCAGGCCAGTGGAAAATACAGGCTAAGCTTCCTTTTCAAGCCAGGGCCTCACCTGAAAAAATAGAGGCATTAACATGACAAAAGTTGTTGATAGCCCATCTAAGAGGAATTCTTGGGCCTGGGCAGACAGAGGTTGCCATGGTGAAGGGGTGTGCGTTTGAGGTGTCAGGAAAAGAGTCTTTAGAGCAAGGTGTGCTGGGAAAAAGGAGGAGAGGAAAGGGACAGATCCATCTTGGGCAGGCTGGCTGAAGGCTGGCTGGGAGAGAGGCCTTGCTGTGGGGAACAAACCTTCTTGAAATGACCATGCTGTAAGTTCTGGACTCTCTCCATGAAGACAGAAGGTGTAAATATGTGAATAAATTGTATTTCATATTACCAACAGCAGCTACAATATTGCTGGAAGTCTTGGAAGTATCACAAGATTCTTTACTGTTGTTCTATCTTGGGAAGGTTTCAGGCTGAGCAGTTCTGGCAAGGGGTTAGCTGTTCTAAACACCATCAGCACTGGGGAAATAAACATCATTTCAAGCCTCCTTTTTTAAAAGGTGAAAGAAAAGCACGGGGAGCAGCTACGAAACAGTACAAGGGACGGGAATGGAAACAAAGAGAAAGGAAATCCCTTATTTCATAATGGGGCAAACAGAAGCACTGGGAGGAATACATCAAGTGAAACCTAAAACCATCCCTAATGCATTTAAGAGGAGGCAAAATGCGAAGTATATCCTGCCTCTGGGAATAATACTGGTAGGAAGCTTTCACCAGCAAGGCTGGAGGACTTTCCATTTGCCCTGGAATTTGAGCTGTTGTTTGCAAAACCTTCCCAAGAGTCCGGTTTTTTTAAGTGTCCAATACTTTTGGCCAATCTGTTTTCCAGAATGACCAATTCCCTGAGCCCGCTTTCTCTCTGTTACGTTATCAAAAGCCAGGAGTTGTCAGAACCAAGTGAGGAAAGCATCAACCCTTCTGCCCAAGATGCAAGAGGACGGGGGAGAGCAGGGATTTTTGAGCAAAGTATCTTATGCGGCTTCATGCTATAGGAAAATAGGAAGCTGTCATCTGTTGAGCGAGACCTATGGTCCATCTAGCTCAATATAGTTGACGTCAACTGTCAACGGCTCTCCAAGGTTTCGGAGGATGGGGGGCACTTCTAGCCCCATCTGAAGATGCTGAGGATTGAACCCTCTGCACACAAAGCTGTTCTCTCACTGAGCTACAGCTCTATATATAGACAGGAAGAGCAGGCCAGCTGAAAAGGCAGCAACCCTCAATCTCAACAGGATTGCAGAAGATAACATCAGATAAAAACATATTTTTACAGTGCCGTGCTTGGCACAAAATGCCCCAACAAAAATTCCAGGCTGGTGTTTTATTGCAGGCAAATTCTGCAACATCTTCTTGAGTTAGGCTTCGTCTGCACTATGCATTTAAAGCAGTATCATGCCACTTTAAACCGTCACTGCGTCTCCCAAATAATTCTTGGAGCTGCTGTTTCTCTAGGGTGCTGGGAGCTGTTTGGTTTGCAAACTACAGTGGTATCTCGGGTTAAGTACTTAATTCGTTCCGGAGGCCTGTTCTTAACCTGAAACTGTTCTTAACCTGAAGCACCACTTTAGCTAATGGGGCCTCCTGCTGCTGCCGTGACGCCGGAGCACAATTTCTGTTCTCATCCCGAAGCAAAGTTCTTAAGCCAAGGTATTATTTCTGGGTTAGCGGAGTCTGTAACCTGAAGCGTATGTAACCTGAGGTACCACTGTATTATTATAAAATGTAAAATACCTTGAGTGTTTTGTTTAAAAAAGGAGGATATAAGCATGGCAAATAAATACAAAAGTCCAGAGGATCTGAATGCAGAATTCACAGATGTGGGCCCAAGGGTGGGCCTGGCAAGAGGTGCAGGCGCTGAAATTGTCCCACACCCTGAAATGTTGCCCCAAACTGAAGCCAAGCTACTTGAACCTGAATTTACCAATGCTTGGATGTCTGCATTAGCAACCACAACTCTTTGGACCTCACTCAAAGTAAGATATAACCCCCCTCCCGGGTCCATCTCACCAATGCCATTGAAACTAAGGTGTCAAGCGAGGCTGCATACTGGCCCCACTCTTATTTAACTTCTACATCAGTTCCATGGTGGGCCACCTCCATAATACAAACTTTCACTCCCCAAAACACATCTCTGTTCTGCTCTATGCAGACGATGCAGCAATACTTTCAAGAATGGGATCATCTCAATAGATGGTCCTTGTTAAGTTGTGGGTGAACATATCAGACGACACAGCGATTCTTCAAACAGCTCTTGTTTATTCACAGGCCAGAACAGAACTGAACTGAAGGGTTCAGCCAGCCTGCTTATATAGAGCTCCAGTACAACATAACTGTAACAACTTTCTGTAACTATCCAATGACTGAAGGTCACTTTCTATCCCTTATTTGCATATGTGGACCTGAGTGAAAACTATCTACAGTATCCCCCTGCTGGCCCCGGGTGAGAACTTCAGTACATAACAGTCCTGGTTGCGGGCAGGCTCTCAACCTGGTTCCCCCCACCCTGGCGCGGGTGGAGCTATCGCCCTCATGCTGGGGTGACACCACAATCACCCAGGGCTATCGCCCAATCATATCAAGGGGTGATAGTGGGGGAAAAGTATAAAAGTGGCAGTGCGGCGTGTGCCAGGCTCCTGTTTTGCGCTGCCAAACAGAGCTGAGACTTCTGTCACCTGCACTGTTCAAAGGCCGTAGCTATAATTCTTGTCAGCTGTTAATTACCGTATTTTTTGCACCATAACACTCACTTTTTTTTCTCCTAGAAAGTAAGGGGAAATGTCTGTGCATGTTATGGAGCGAATGCCTGCGGGTGGCGGGGGGGATCTGCTGCGGTCGTGAGCAGAGGATCCATGGTTCCCCTTCCTTCCCTCCTCCGTGGTTACAAAGCATGGATCCACATGGATCCTCAGGATTTTTGCATTGGGCTACTCCAAACTCACTGTCAGATCACATGTCTGTGGCCACAGCATGAACCACAAAAATCATATATCCACTATTTCGTTTAGAGTATTTTTTTTCTTGTTTTCCTCCTCTAAAAACTACGTGCGTGTTATGGTCGGGTGCGTGTTATAGAGCGAAAAATACGGTAATTC
This sequence comes from Podarcis pityusensis, assembly GCF_964106645.2. Classification (NCBI taxonomy): domain Eukaryota; kingdom Metazoa; phylum Chordata; class Lepidosauria; order Squamata; family Lacertidae; genus Podarcis; species Podarcis pityusensis. The sequence goes on from NC_138028.1 coordinate 7,871,153, forward strand.
TTTTACCTTTTCAGTACATTAACCTTACAGAAAGGCTTCTTTTGCCATTTCTATCCTTCCATTTGCCGCGTTAATCTTCATCCCCTAGCCCTCCAGAGCAGCTCCGTTGCCAGGTTAATTTTTCCATCCCCCACCCCTCAGAAGCGGCTTCTACCCCCACCCCATATACCCATTGTGTGTGTTCATTATTTTGCCCGTGTTCCTCTTTCGTTGCCCTCTATTTTGCCTTAACTCCCATCTGAGCTGTCATTCCTTATCTCCAATCTGTGATCCATTTTCTTATCTCCAATCTCAATTTGGGACGCTTAGCACTTAGGTCTTTTTTGGACTTTAGTTGTTATTGTGGTTGCACATTAAGAATTGTAAAGTCAAACTTGTGCTTTGAGGGTTGGGGGAGTGGGGAGGAGTGGGGGGGAAGAAGTGGGGGGGTAGTGGCTTATTGGGGGGCTGTGGGGGGGGGAATTGGGTTTGAGGGTTAGGTGTTCCTTGTTGCCAATTTTACTTTATTTGAATTGGGTTGCAAGGTTTGTTTGTCAAGAGGATTCTGTGGCATTTGAAGTGTGCGCTCTTGTATTGCGAAGGATATCTTTGCTTTTTGATTGCGGGGAGTGTTGCTAACTTGGGTGTCTTATTATTTGACCTGTTGAGTTTTGTGCAAGTTAATGCAGCACAATGCTAAACTGAAGGGGCGGTTTTGCGAGCCCTGTTTGTGGAGCTAATTCTTGTTAAAACTGCACTGGTTTGAGTGGCATCTTGGGCAGTTTATTTTGGTGCGAACAGCCATTTTAGTGGTAATTTGCTGTGACCGCTATTGTCTAGAGCAATTTATTTAAGGGGGGGGGAGCCTCATTAAAAGGGACTGCTCTTGTTCCTCTTTTTGCTAGTCAATCACAGTGGTTTTGCTGTTGTTTTTGATTTTGTTATTCCTTTGCCTTTCACCTTTGCAATTTGGCTGGTTTGTATATCTGCTGTTTGTGGTGCAGCAGCGCCACCTGGCGGAGAACTAAATAATAGCAGGGAAAGTTGCAAGCCCAGCTAAATGGACTGTGATTAGCAATTGCTTCAAAATAAAATTCAAAAAGGCAAATGGAATCTACCAGCTGGTTTGACCATGAGTGCAAACAGGCTAAAAGAGAAGAAGAGTTTGGACTTGATATCCCGCCTTTCACTCCCCTTCAGGAGTCTCAAAGCGGCTAACATTCTCCTTTCCCTTCCTCCCCCACAACAAACACTCTGTGAGGTGAGTGGGGCTGAGAGACTTCAGAGAAGTGTGACTGGCCCAAGGTCACCCAGCAGCTGCATGTGGAGGAGCGGAGACGCGAACCCGGTTCCCCAGATTAAGAGACTACCGCTCTTAACCACTACACCACACTGGCTCTCCTAAAAGACACCTGAAGAGAGTTTACCGCAAATATAGGAACTCTAAACCCCCCCCCCCTTATTCACTGCATATATGGCCTGGGAATCTGATTCAGAGGCTGAACCGGAGGAATCCCAGCCTGACCAGGAGTCCCCGCCTCCAGGGCCGGCTGAGCCAGGGCAGGGCCTTGAATCTGAAGGGCCCGCACCTGTGCCAGATCCTCAGGAGCAGACACCAGTTGAATCCACTCTGGCTGCAGGGGTGATTGAGGACCCATTGCCTGCAGGTGCTCCTCTCCCAGCCCTGTCAGGGGAAGGTGAGGCTGCCTCTGGGTCCAGTAACCCTCCAGCCTCTCCTGAGCTGCAGAGGCTCAGGGCAGAGAGGCGGAGGGAACTGGTTTCTCTCAGGAGGAGTGCTCGCCTTAAGGCCAGGAGAGGCGAGTCACCTGTGGGCCGGGACTGCCCTAGGCCCCAGAGGAGATAAAGGCCAGTCAGCCCAGTCCCAGGTTGTGGGAGCAACAACGTTGGAAACCTGTTTCTGCCAGCACCCAGACCTGTTTTTCCGGAGTTCCCGACCACGCCTGGCTTCTTGCTTTGGATCCAGCTTCCCCCTTGGTGGACAGTCTCCAGACCCTCGACCCAGGACCGGACTCTGACCACGCCTCATGGTAACCCCCAGCACAATATGTCTCCCTCAGACAGAAGTATAAACTTCCAATAGAATGGAAAAGACAAAAAGCAGAAAGAAACGCTTGGCACAGCTTAATAAAGGCCTTGCGCGACAAGGACAGCTCCCTCTTTTGGTGTACCATATCAGGCCGCCTGGAGCATGGTTGCAATGTGCCAATTCTGTGCCTCAGAGGTGTCCCAGAGATGCAAGAGGAAGACTTGGAAAGAAATTAATAAAAGAACTGGCAAATTGGTTGGGAGTTGAAGAGGAAGAACTGCTCTTAGACACAGACAAAATATTCAGAATAAGGAATGACAAATCTAAGACGTATAAAGCGCTAGGTGATTGTATGATTTTCTTGAATTCTAGATTACTTAAAGATAAGATTCTACAAAAAAAGGAAGTTAGTGACCGAAGGGAGAAACATAATATACAAGGAAATCCCAAAAAGAATTAAAAAGAGATAGAATTATAGTATCATAACAGAGGCCCTAAGGAAAAATGATAATAGGCTCTGTTGAGACATTGAGTTCATGCAGATTTTGGAGTAGACAATTAGTAGGTTGGCAACAAGCCAAGTTAAACAGAATATGCGATAAAGTCTGCTTGGGGACAGGGAAGCCTAGCAACAGGCGGTGATTGGCTAAGTTCTCCCTTATAAGCAGTATGGTGTAGTGGTTAAGAGCGGTAGTCTCGTAATCTGGGGAACCGGGTTCACGTCTCCGCTCCTCCACATGCAGCTGCTGGGTGACCTTGGGCCAGTCACACTTCTCTGAAGTCTCTCAGCCCCACTCACCTCACAGAGTGTTTGTTGTGGGGGAGGAAGGGAAAGGAGAATGTTAGCCGCTTTGAGACTCCTTAAAGGGAGTGAAAGGTGGGATATCAAATCCAAACTCTTCTTCTTCTTCTATAACACAGCAGTTTTGTTGTTGGAGTTTGGAGTTTGAATCTCGTCTGTGTATATAGTAACTTGTACATAGTTTTATTATATACAGCAAAGCACAGCTAACTAAAAATCAAGTTACTCGTCAGCAAGTTCTGTTCCTGTTCATCATCCTGGAATTCACTGATTTGGCAGCTGATAGCAAGAGTTACGGTTGAGATCCATCAACAGGTTATGGAACGCTGCATGTCTGCAAGGTGCTAGCCAAGTCGTGGACGCAAGGGTTGGAAGTCTCCCAGATTCCTATCGAATGTGATGGCCTGGGATTCGGATGCTGAACCTGAGGAATCCCAGCCTGCACAGGAGTCCCTGCCTCCAGAACCAGCTGAGCCGGGGCTGGGGCATGGGCCTGAAGGGTCCTCACCTGTGCTGGATCCTCAGGTGCAGGCACCAGCTGAGTCTGCTCTGGCTCCTGAGGGGTGGAGGACCCATTGCCAGAAGATGCTCCACTAAGCCCCGTCAGGAGAAGCTGAGGTTGCCTCTGGGTCCGGTAACCCTCCAGCCTCTCCTGAGCTGCAGAGGCTCAGGGCAGAGAGGAGGAGGGAACTAAGTTCCCACAGGAGGAGTGCTCGCCTCCAGGCCAGGAGAGGCGAGTCACCTGAGGATCACGGCTGCCCTGTGCCTTGGGGCAGATTAAAGCCAGCCAGCCAGCAACTTCATTGGTTGTCAGTTCCTGCCTGAACCCTGTCCTGCTATCCCGCCGGAGCTCCTGACCTCACCTGACTACCTGCCCTGCATCCAGCTTCAACTTTTACAGACTGCCTCCATACTGCACCTTTGACCTTGGATTGGACTTGGACCTTGCCTCTCAGTTAGCCCACGGGACCAGCACATCGAAGGAGTTGGTGAGGATGTTCTGGTGGTGATCGGTGGTAGAGTGTTGTGGAGTCGATGCTAAGAGCTGATCAGCGGCAGACCCATGTCTACAGGGCAACTGGATGCACAGACACCAGCTGTTGTATGCTGTAGCTGATTCTCAACGGGAGCTGTGAGTGGTCATACTAGTTCCTGGTTTGAGGGAACACTGCTCCGAAAGCATGGTGCATCCATTTGCGTTGCCTTTCGAACTGCTGAACAATCACAATTACTTGTTGTGCTCCCAGTGGATGCAAGCTACTTTACAGAGATCTCTGGGATGCTGTAGCCAAACCTCCTCTGAAACCTGATGCCGAGGAGATAGAGCGGGACCAGAGGGCGAGAGCCACTATTGTTCTGGGGCTGGATGATTTACAGTTGCCCCATGTGCGTGAGTGCAACTCTGCGAAAGCTGTGTGGGCGGCTCTGCGAAATCTCCATGTGCAGAAAACAGCCAGTTCAAAGCTTTTGATTAGAAAAGCTCTTTATAAATCTCTACTTCAACCAAGTGTGTCAATGCAGGAGCATCTTCATGAGTTGTATATGAAGTTTGTTGCTGTAGTAAAGTTATAACTGTTAGAAAACCATTCCTTGGTCAAGAAAAAGAATGTGGCCTTGTGGGTAGTCTATCAGCCGCAAGGACCCTGGGAAAGGGAGCTGTGTATCTTTAAACCCTAGACTCCGCGGCTCCTTGGAGTGAGAGGTTTATGGGAGGAAAGGAACCCTTGATTTAATGAAAGGCTTGACACCTGGGTTTGGGAGTGTGAATCTCTTTCCCCCTCCCGGAGGTTATTTGTTTTCAAACTGCTGAGAATTGGGGATCTGGTTAATTTCCACAGGTGGGAGGAAGATTCTTTGATTAGGGCTCGAACCTAAAACTGACCCAGCTGCAAAAGGGTAAACTGAGCAATTAGGACTTTTTGATTGGCTAGCAAGTTACGACGCCAAGTAAGAATTGTAAATAAAAGGATCAAGGAATTGTTTGTGAATGGCTCTCTGCCATTGCTCTGCAACTGCAAAGATGCCCGGCTGTAACATCCATCTATAGCCGTCGTTTCGTCCTTTGAGATGGAAATCTTCAAACACCTTCAGTACGCAGATGCTTGAAAAGACTTTGACTACCCTAACTGAGTATCTTTGTGAGTATGTAAAGCTAGTTAGATTATACAGCGTTTTTATTTTCTTGTTTGTAAGACTCATAAGAAGTGCCTGTTGATTTTCAACATGTTTTCTGTTATCCTTTTAAAATAAATTTTTAAATAAGAACCTGTTCGGTATTTGTGCCTTTTCCGAGGGAATAGCTAAATCCAAGCCTTCCGCTTAGTTACGCTCTACCGTGAGAATTTCTGTCTGCAAGTCTGTGGATTCAGCTTGTAGAGGGGGGGAACTGCCAGGTTAATGGGACACACCCTTCTCCCTGGATTGTGTCTCTGGGTTCCCCTGAACAAAGGGAGTGGTGGCAGCCCTACCGGTGTTATTTCGGTCTGTGTTTGTGAAAAGTAAACCCTCGCCAACCTGCTCAAGAAACCTGGTCTGGCCGGAGAGCAAAGACAGGTGATGGAGGGGCAGTTGGGGGCGAGCGGCGTTACTACATGTTGGCAGCTTGGTGGGATATAGAACTTCCCTGCGGAAAAGCACTGTAACGTTTTAAAAAACTTTGGCACGTATCTTCTGTGGCTTACAAGCGGTTTATTGTTTTGGACAGAGATAGTTAGGATGGAGGAAAGTATGGAACAATCCTTGAGAACTATTGATCAATGGGGGTAATGGGAGAAGCTAGTTCCCTGCCGGTGGAAACCAACCCCATTAGGACTCCAAGTCCTAGCGAAAAGTCCGCGTCCTGGTTTTCCGACGGGTCCCAGGAAGAGCTGGTGGATACCAGTATTCCAGAGACGGTCCGGAAGGGTCAGCAAGAGACCTGCCGTGTGGAAGGAGGGAGGGGTGTGCCAGATTACCAATCCCTAACTCCTCGTGAGGAGGTGCAAGCCGAGATGGCCTCTACACGTCCTAGGGGAAATTTCCCTGTTTACACAGAGTCTAGAGAGATGGATTTCTCAGAGGGACTTGATGTGGAGTGGATACGAGATCCGGTGGATGGTGGATTCCGTTCCCGTGAGAAGTGTCCGAAGGTGGGCCAAGTTATCCTTATGGTGCCACAAGTCAGCCGGATGCCGCCTGACTACCAAGGTTTGCCGCAGCAGCGACATGAGGTGACGGGGAGAGACTACAGCCGAGAGGCGTATGCGCCGGACGTGCGCAGGAAGGTGGGACAGCCTTCGTTTAGCCCGGAAAAGGTCTACTCGCCCGTCAGTGCTCAACCGTTTCGCGTGCCAGTACGTAGGTACGTGGTGGAGGAGGAGGAGGAGTTTTTCCAAAGACCCCAACGTGAATATGCAACGGCGGAACAGCTACGCCCGGATGGGTGGATGCCGCCCAGCAGAGCTCCAAGGTATGAACCTGTCCCTGTGAGGGGGGGAAACCAACGCCAACCGTCCCCTCCAGGACTGACTTTAAATAATCTCAATTGGAGGGTGTTTCAGAAATATCAGCCTCCTACTGATGTACTGTGTTACCTAAATCTCTTTGAGGTGACTTGCAAGGACATGGGGGTTGCTCCAGAACTGTACATGGTGGTTTTGCGCTCCCTGGTCTGTGGGGACTTGGCAGAGCTGATGGGAAATCTTCCCCAAGATGAACTAAATAACTATGAAAAGTTTAAAAAGCTAGTTATGCAGCAGCATGGACTACATCCTGAGCAATATAGGAAAGCTTTTCGGAAAGTTGAGAAAGGAGGGCTCACTGACAACATAGCCGTTTACTCTGCAAAGATGGCCCAGAATTTTGAACTGTGGCTTGCAGCCGAGGGGGTTCAGGATGCGAAGGAGATCAAGCAGCTCCTGTTGATTGAGCAGTTGATGCGTTCCCTGTCCCCAGAAATTGCCAGTCTGGTTGCAGATCAAAAGCCACGAACTTTGGCGGAAGCCACCTCCCTTGCTGAGTCCTTCAGGGTTAATCGTGCCCATTGGGCTACAAAGGGGGGGAACAATGCGCATAGACCTATGACTGGGTCTGGAAGATCCGCCCCCCCATCAAGGAACCTAGCCGAGGTTTTCCTACCCCTACCAAAGACTTTGTAGCAACAGGGGGAGAGCGACCTAAACTGTCCCCAACGTCTGGACTGTGTTTTTTGTGTAAAAAACCGGGACACGTGAAAGCAGCTTGTCCCCAGCGGGGTAACACAAAGCCTCCCATTCTGACTTCCACCCCTGCTGTGCGGATGATCCAGCGGCCAGAGGAAGATTGGGAGGAGGAGCAGTTAAAATCCGGAGTGGAACAGAGTTTGGTTCTGAAAGAGGGTGGGGCAACACCGGATGCAAATAAAGCTGAAACACCTGCTGTCCCAATACCTGCTGTTAATGTGGGGCCGGTGAGTGCGGGGAGTACTTTGAAAACCCCCCATGTGAATTGGGCGAATTTGGAGTTTTCTGCCCCTATTGAAGTCAATAAAACTGTTGTGGATTCGTATCGGGACTCTGGCTCAGATATTACCAGCGTATCTAAAGATCTGGTTTTGCCTAGCCAGATGCAGGCAAAACCTCTGAAAATTAGTCCGTATGGGGTAGAGGAAATTTTTCAGCCAACAGCAATAGTCCCCCTTAAATACAAAGGCTATAGCGGGGACCATTTGGTGATTGTTCATGATCCACAAGTTTGCAAAAGCCCCGTCCTGGTTGGGAACGATCTTGGGTTTCAAGTTTACTTGCAACAACAAACCAAGGTGAATCCGGTAACTGTAGCAACCTCCCCCACCTCAATTCAGGCAGGGACAGACTCTGTTGAGCCTGAGACGGGGTTGGATGGAAAACCCGGAGGGGAGGGAGAGTTACCAATCTTGGATATGGAACCCACAAAGGACTGTGATGCCCCTGTCGAACTGGGGGATTTGGGCGAGTTTGCTGCTGAGCAACAAGCAGACCCCTCCTTGCAGGATTGCCGGGAGGCGGTTGGAGCTCCCCTGCGTGGAGCGAAAAGGGCCCAATTTGTGTATAAAAAAGGCCTTTTGTATCGGCAATTTGTTCCAAAAAAGGTGAAGGACAAAGACTTTGTTTTACAGCTAGTGGTCCCAGCAAAGAAGCGGTCAACTGTTCTCGGTTTGGCACATGAGGATGGCTTAGCCGGCCATATGGGACTACAAAAGACTTTAGAAAGACTGACTCGTTACTTTTACTGGCCTGATGTATATCAAACAACTAAAGCATATGTACGCTCTTGTGTAATATGTCAGAAGGTGGGAAATGATTGTGATAATCTACCCAATGAGTTACAAAGTGTCCCCTTAGAAGCAAATGTTTTGGAAAAGTGGGGTATTGATTTAGTGGGACCCTTACCAAAAACCCGCTCAGGAAAGCAATTTCTATGTATAATAATTGATTACGCGTCTCGTTATGTCTGGGGGACAAGTTTAGCCAACACTTCTGCTAACAATCTAGTGAAAGCTTTAATTTCTGCCTTCTGCTCTTTAGGAATTCCTAAAGTTTTGGTGAGCGACTTGGGAACTAATTTCATGGCTAAGGTAACCCAGGAGGTTTTACGAATGTCTGAGGTGCGCCACCATACCTCTATTGCTTATCAGCATCAAGGAAATGGGTTGGTGGAGAGAGTGCAAAAGACCTTAGTCCAGATGTTACGTAAATATGCTCTGGCTCATGGTTCCAGTTGGGATCAGGATCTGCCTTTGGTGGTGGCTGCCTATAATGATTCCCATCAAAGGAGTTTGGGCTTTGCACCCAATCAGTTAATTTTTGGAAGGTTTCTGAATACCCCTCTTTCAATGCTTCGCAAAGAGTGGGAAGGTTCTGAGGAAGAGATAAAATTACCTTCTGTCAGTGAATATTTTGCCCAATTAAAAGGAACCCTGGCAGATGTATGGCAATTGGCCAAAGAGAATTTAGAAAATGCCCGATTAGATCAAAAGAAGGTACCTGATACCAGAGCTGTGTGCAAACAATTTGAGGTGGGAGACCAGGTATGGATTTTGCGTCCGTCCCGTCCTCACAAGTTGGACGTGAAATGGCAAGGTCCAGGTGTTGTAGAAGCAAGATTGAGCTCTGTGCGTTATCTGGTAAGCTGCAAGGAATTGCACCCCACAGCTCGAGAGTATCATGCAAATTCCTTAAAGGAGTATGTGGAACAAAAGATCTCTGTGCCGGCCATTACGCAGAGTCAGGAGGAGGTACCCTCTTCGCCTGTTGATCTTTTAACTGAGTATAAACAGGCTGGAGCAGTTTCAGATGTGTTACAGTTGCCTACTTTAAGTGAAACTCAGGCTAAAGAGCTTTATGAGGCACTGCAACCTTATAGCAACACCTTCAGTACCAAGCCGGGTAGGACTCACCTGGCTCAGCATCATTTTGTTACGGGGGATTCCCCCCCTATTTCCTCACGTCCTTACCGAGTTGGTGAAGCCATTGCACAGAACATTGAGTCCGAAGTGAAGGAAATGCTGGAACTGGGGGTTATAGAGCCTAGTAAGAGTGCTTGGGCTTCTCCTATAGTGCTGGTTCCAAAACCTGATGGTTCCATTCGTTTCTGTGTGGATTATAGGCGGGTAAATTCGATTACTGTCCCTGATGTGTTTCCTCTGCCTAGGATTGATACATTGATTGAGAAGCTGGGATGTGCGAAATTCATTACAGTCATGGATTTGACCAAAGGGTATTGGCAAATCCCACTGTCCCCAGAAGCTTCTGAAAAGTCTGCCTTCACTACTCATGTAGGCTTGTACCAGTTTAAAGTGTTGCCCTTTGGATTACGAAATGCTCCTGCAGCTTTCCAAAGGTTGATTAATTCTTTGATTCATGACATGAGTGAATTTTGTTGTGCTTATTTGGATGATTTAGCTATCTTTTCTGAATCATGGCCAGAACACCTTAAACACCTGCAGAGAGTCTTGGCCCGTTTACAAGAGGCAAACCTGACAGTAAAAATGTCAAAATGCCAGTTTGCTCAAGGAGAAGTGGTGTATTTGGGATTCAGAGTGGGGTCGGGAAGCATCAAAACTCTGGAGGCTAAGGTGCAATGTGTTCAAGAGCGGCCCCGCCCTGTAGTGAAAAAAGATGTGCAGTCCTTTATAGGGCTGGTAAATTATTACAGGAGATTCATCAATCACCTCTCAACCCTGGCAACTCCTCTCACCAACCTTTGCAAGAAATCCTTGCCAGTTAAGGTAGAATGGACTGAGGAGTGCCAAAGAGCTTTTGATTTGTTGAAACATGCCCTGGTGAGCAACCAAGTAATGTTGGCCCCAGATCAGAGACGGCCGTTTAAAGTACAGACTGATGCCAGTCAGACTGGATTGGGTGCCGTTTTGTTACAAGAGGATCAAGAAGGAAATTGGCGTCCCGTGGTTTACCTGAGTAAGAAACTGATAACCAGGGAACAAAATTATTCCACCATCGAAAAGGAGTGTTTTGCTTTGGTCTGGGCTCTAACTAAATTGCGTCCCTATCTGTGGGGTACTTTCTTTGAAGTTCAGACTGATCACTCTCCACTATGTTGGTTGGAAAGAGTAAAAAATTCTAACCAGAAACTGGCTAGATGGAGCATGGCCCTACAAGACTTCCAGTTTAAGGTCTCTCATATTGCTGGAAAAGAAAATGTGGTTGCCGACACCCTGTCTAGGATGTACCAATCTGTTAAATGAAGTATGGATATGTATTCTGCCTGCATCTACTACTGAGAAATTATCTTGAAACTGTGTAAATATTGGATTAGGGGGATGCTGCTAGTGTGTGTGTTTAACAGCTGCTAAAAAACCCCTGGTCCAGGAAAATCTACCTCATTGTAAAAATAGTTGGGATGGAATAAAGGGACTTAACCCTGTATTCCATCTAGAGGGGAGGGTGTAGTAAAGTTATAACTGTTAGAAAATCATTCCTTGGTCAAGAAAAAGAATGTGGCCTTGTGGGTAGTCTATCAGCCGCAAGGACCCTGGGAAAGGGAGCTGTGTATCTTTAAACCCTAGACTCCGCGGCTCCTTGGAGTGAGAGGTTTATGGGAGGAAAGGAACCCTTGATTTAATGAAAGGCTTGACACCTGGGTTTGGGAGTGTGAATCTCTTTCCCCCTCCCGGAGGTTATTTGTTTTCAAACTGCTGAGAATTGGGGATCTGGTTAATTTCCACAGGTGGGAGGAAGATTCTTTGATTAGGGCTCGAACCTAAAACTGACCCAGCTGCAAAAGGGTAAACTGAGCAATTAGGACTTTTTGATTGGCTAGCAAGTTACGACGCCAAGTAAGAATTGTAAATAAAAGGATCAAGGAATTGTTTGTGAATGGCTCTCTGCCATTGCTCTGCAACTGCAAAGATGCCCGGCTGTAACATCCATCTATAGCCGTCGTTTCGTCCTTTGAGATGGAAATCTTCAAACACCTTCAGTACGCAGATGCTTGAAAAGACTTTGACTACCCTAACTGAGTATCTTTGTGAGTATGTAAAGCTAGTTAGATTATACAGCGTTTTTATTTTCTTGTTTGTAAGACTCATAAGAAGTGCCTGTTGATTTTCAACATGTTTTCTGTTATCCTTTTAAAATAAATTTTTAAATAAGAACCTGTTCGGTATTTGTGCCTTTTCCGAGGGAATAGCTAAATCCAAGCCTTCCGCTTAGTTACGCTCTACCGTGAGAATTTCTGTCTGCAAGTCTGTGGATTCAGCTTGTAGAGGGGGGGAACTGCCAGGTTAATGGGACACACCCTTCTCCCTGGATTGTGTCTCTGGGTTCCCCTGAACAAAGGGAGTGGTGGCAGCCCTACCGGTGTTATTTCGGTCTGTGTTTGTGAAAAGTAAACCCTCGCCAACCTGCTCAAGAAACCTGGTCTGGCCGGAGAGCAAAGACAGGTGATGGAGGGGCAGTTGGGGGCGAGCGGCGTTACTACAGTTGCTCTTCAGGAAAGAGGTTGCAATTGACCGGAAGAAGAGAAGGTCTGCATAATTTTGAGTTCTCTTCAAAAGTTGGGACAATCTTGTTCTTTTGCTGGAGTCTATGTGTGAGCGGGATTTGACTCTGGACTGTCAGTGGAATGGCAGAAGCGGGAGTGGAGACAGCCAGCAACTCCGGGTGCAATGATGGGTAGTCGGTCTGTGAGAAACGCCTGTAGTTTGTCTGATGAGAAGCAGCTGTCTCAGCGTTCTTGAGAAGCTATCAGCGAGGAGTCTGCGTTTGCTGTGCATCGCTGCTACAGATGTGGTTCTACAAAGCATTTGAGGAAAGTGTGTCCCGAGGCGGCAGGTTCCGAAGGTCAGAGACGTCAGCAGCAGAAGCAGCGTGGCAGGTCGAAACAGACAGCGCAATTCATCACTGCGGTGGTCAAGTAAAGTGTCCAGAAGATTAATGATACAACACTTGGATTATAGATTCGGGCAGTTCCAGGCTGTGATGGCCTGGGACTCGGGCTCGAACTCGGAGCCAGAGGAGTCTGAGTCCGCACTGGACCCTTTGCCTCAGGCGGCAGCTGAACCTAGTCTTGGGCTTTATCCTGAAAAGTCTCAGTCTGCACAGGTTCCCCTGCAACAAGTACCAGCTGGGCCGAATCAGGGGCCTGAGCCTGCCCTGGCTCCAGATGCAGGGATTACCTCGTTGCCTCCAGCTGGGCAATCACTTACAGCTGCTCCACTACCAGTTGGGTCAGGAGAGGCTGAGGCAGCCTCTGGGTATGGTAACCCACCGACATCTCCCGAGCTGCAGAGACTGAGGTCTGAGAGGAGAGACCTGAGTACTCGCGTTCGGGTGAGACAGGGAGGTGAGTCACCAGGGGATCAGACCGGCCGTTACTCTGACAGAGATAAAAGGCTGCTGGACCCCGCCCCAGGCTGCATGAGCAATGTTGCTGTTTGCCAGAACCTGCTTGTGATCCTGTTCCTGACCTTGTCTGGTTTCCTGCCTCGTGTCCTGCCTTGGCCCTGTCGGTCTGACTCCTCTTTGAACCCTTGGATTTGGGACCGGACCTGGACTGCTCTGCTCGGGTTGCCCCCGAGCCCAGCACACAGGCATTTGGTTACGTCAGAGGCTTTTTTTGCCAAGAAGTCCACTACACCACAGAAGCAGGCCGTGTTGGCAGACGGGAGGAAGTCTGATGTGAGATCAGCAGGATCTGTCTTCATTCCATGTCTGTGCACGCAGTTGGACAATGTTCTATGTGTTCCATCGCTGCAGAGCAATCTGATGTCTGTATCCTGTCTTATGCAGTCTGGTTTTTGTGTTCAGTTCAAGGGCACATGTTGCGAGATCCAAAAAGACGGGAAGACATTGGGGAGGGCTCTACCAGAAGGTGGTTTATTTGTGTTAAGGGACAGTGTCAAAGATTCTGTGCTTGCCAGTAGTGATTCGCAGCCTAGTTGCAAAAATGAGGCATTGCACAAGAAATGTTTACATTTATGGCGCTGTAGGTAAGGTCATGCTAACTGGAGAAGTGTACCAAAAATGTCTAATTTAAGTGATGGCTGTAATTTACAAGGCTGTGATAAATATCTAGACTGCAATGTGTGCAAACAAGTCAAGAGCCACAGTGTCAGGTGTGCGTGCAGGAGCCAGGCCCTGTGACCAATAGGACTTTGCAGGACTGGAGCCTTCCCAAGTTTGTGCTGAAGAGGGAGGCGCGGCCGCACAGGTGAGGCCGACTGGTAACACACTGCACCTGGTGCAAGAGCCGGGAAGGGAAATAAGGTCAGCATTTCCCTCCAGCTCTTTGCCACAGCAACACGTTCCCTGCCTTGCTGCGTTTGGCTCCTTGACTCCTTGCTTCTTGATCCTCACACCCTCGACTTCGTGACTCCTTGCTTCCAAGCCAAGCTCCTTTGCGTTTTTCTCCAGAAATCTCTTTCTCTCCAACAGTTCTAATTCTTTGTTTTCTCCCTTGAAATTTAAAAGAGAGACCCTCTGGGAACTCCCACCTGAAAACGATGCTTTTTTTCCTTAAAGCAGTCGCCAAATCTGTGTAGTTATTTCTCAAGGCCAAAGAGTGTCTCGGGATCTTTTTAAATAAAATTACCCCCTTCCCATCTATCTTTAAACTTTTTTTATAGTGATGTCTTAGAATAATGTCTCTTTGTTCTTTTGTTTTAAAAATCACCATGCAATCGTGTGATCTTAGAGTCCTTTTTCAGTCCAAATCTGTAAACCTTGTCAATCCAGGAATTTAATTCTTTTTTTGAGAGATCCCAGTAGGCTGCAAATTCGTCAGTAAGCCAGTCCTTTAAATTATCCTGCTCCTTCTGGGGTGCTCCTCTCAATCTCAAATGGGGCTCCCTCTCTTTCATTTGAAGAAACGCGATTGAATTCTGAGCTTCCTGATGAATTGTTTCCAAATCGGGGACTCTTACAGTTTCCAATTGTGTCAGTCTTTCTTCATGTGCAGATACATCTGTCTTAACCTCTTTCAAATCTTGCTTCAATTCAACAGTCATTTTTTAAATCCTGAATAGATTTTTGATTACCTCTTACTTCTGCTTTAATTTCCTGAAGAAGTTGCATCACAGACTCTTCAAATGTTGGTGACCTAGAGTCCCTCCTTACTTTAGTTTTTGCTTTCTCTGGTCTTTCTGCCTTCTTTTTTTTTCTTTTTCTTTTCTTTTTCTATTTTCTAATATTTTGAAAATTTTAATAAATATCTTTTCTGCCTTCTCTCCTTTATCTTCCCCATCCATACTTTTTTATTTATTTTCCCAAGGTCAGCCTCAGTCACAAGGGGGAAATAATGCAGCAAACAAGTTCTTTTCCCAGACTCTCCAATAGTCCCGCTGCAAAAAACAACAGTCTCTCAGAGCGGTAGATTCGTAATCTGGTGAACCGGGTTCGCGTCTCCGCTCCTCCACATGCAGCTGCTGGGTGACCTTGGGCCAGTCACACTTCTCTGAAGTCTCTCAGCCCCACTCACCTCACAGAGTGTTTGTTGTGGGGGAGGAAGGGAAAGGAGAGTGTTAGCCGCTTTGAGACTCCTTCGGGTAATGATAAAGCGGAATATCAAATCCAAACTCCTCCTTTAACTGGATTCCCAAGAGTTTAGTTTCAGAGGTGGAGAGTTTTTACCAAATGCGTTTCAGTCTTGGTTGGGAGGACATGGAGTAGGGCATAATAAAACAAACTCTGAGTCCTGAGGAGAATGGAGTCGCAGAAAGGAAAACTTTAAACCTTGGAACTTGGAGGCACAAAACCGAAGCTAAGCAGGAGAACACTCTATCATATTGAGGGAGGAATTCCCCAGGAAGAAAAGAGAACCTGGAATAGCTGGAGTTGGATTGGATATAAGTGCTTACTGAAGACCAGGGAAATTTATTGCAACACTCCTTGCCAATATGTAACTTTTTAACATTTTCTGACATTTTTGGATGCATATCTCTTAAAGCTTAAAATTTGAAGATTTGGACTATAATATACTGGATTACAAAGTTAAAAGAAGTGGACTATAACATATTGGATTACAATTATAAAGTTGGACTATTCTCCATTCACCGCCACCTTCTTGAAAAGGAAAGAAATTATTGAAGAGAAATATACAACTTTGCAAGGGGACGCGGGTGGCGCTGTGGGTAAAACCTCAGCGCCTAGGACTTGCCGGTCGCATGGTCGGCGGTTCGAATCCCCACAGCGGGGTGCGCTCCCATCGTTCGGTCCCAGCACCTGCCAACCTAGCAGTTCGAAAGCACCCCCGGGTGCAAGTAGATAAATAGGGACTGCTTACCAGGGGGAAGGTAAACGGCGTTCCGTGTGCTGCGCTGGCTCACCAGATGCAGCTTGTCACACTGGCCACGTGACCCGGAAGTGTCTGCGGACAGCGCTGGCTCCCGGCCTATAGAGTGAGATGAGCACACAACCCTAGAGTCTGGCAAGATTGGCCCGTACGGGCAGGGGTACCTTTACCTTTACCTTTTATACAACTTTGCACTGATTGTGTTGGTTTTGCTTATCTTTCGGTCTTATTCCATGTATGAACTGTCCTGTTTGATATATGGCCAAACAAGGCTTGTAGCCAGCATCCCGTTGAGGCCTTGTTCAATTTTAGGTTTTTCTAATTTTTTTCCCTTAAGCGTTTTGATTATTATTTAGTTTATTTCCACAAGATAATATTTCTAGTCGATTACTTATCGTTTCAGGGATTTTCAAGGTATTTCATTTGTTTTGTCCAAAAGAGAAAAAAGCAGTTTGCTTTAAAAAAGTAGAAACAGAATTACTTGAATATGCAGATCAAAAATTATCTTAACGAATGAAACAGAAATATTTTGAACATGCCAATAAATCAGGAAAACTGCTAGCGTGGCAATTGAAAAAAGTGAACAAAGAAATTTTATAAATAAAATCAATATAAATGGAAAAATTACAGATAAGATGAAGAAAATAAGAGAAGCATTTGTGAAATAATTTTCAGAATTGTATAAGAAAGGAAATGAGAAAACTTTTTAAATAGAGGAATATATAAAAAATAGTAATCTGCCAAAAATAAAAGAGGAACTATTAGTGATTTTAAATACCCAAATAACAGTTCAAGAAGTATTAGAGGCAATAACTTGGACAAAAAGTGTTAAGTCTCCAGGACCAGATGGATTAACGGCAAAATATTACAAAAAGCTAAGTGAACAATTAGTAAACCCATTGAAAGGTGTGATGATGGATTAAATTAATAAGAGGCCAGAGATAAAACTGAGATATAAAAATTTAAAGGTTTCTTTTCGTCGTCTTCTCCCTCTGTACCTTCATCGTGGTGGATTAGGCCGACTAAGGGGCTGAAGATATTATTGAAAGACTGAGTTAAGATTTTATAGAAGAATAGAAGAACAGAAGAGGACTTTTAATTGGACTAATAATAGGAGTCTTTATGTATTTTTTCTATGTTTTTTTCTGCTCCTTTATTTTTGTAACAAATTATTGAAGTGGAATTGTTAAGGATTTGGTGTTAATTGGAGTTGGGAACCAAAGAGATAAAGTAAAAGTCACTATGGGGGAGGGGGAGTGAGAGGTGGACATCTAGAGGTACAGTGTTGAAATTACAAGGTTGTTTTGTTTTGTGGAGACTTTCCCTGCCCTCTAGTGGACAAAATTGAGTATTACAGCAACAGACTGAAAATGTCAGGGGGAAATGGGGAAAAAATTGGGGGGACACCAGGTGAAAAGAAAATTTCGAGACAAGAAGAGATTAAAGATTTGGATATTTTGTGGTTAAAAATAAGGAAGAATTTAAACAGAATGAACAGCATATGGAGAAAAAATTAGGAGAAGTACAGGAAATGGATAAAAAAAAGAGGGAGTGGTGGGAGAACTCTCAAATAAAATTAAAGACTTGACTGTTAGGTCCAAGACGATTGAGGAATCAACGAAAAGGATTCAAAAGGAAGTTAAAGAAAACAAGAAAGAGATGGAGAAAATTAAAGATGAAGTGGTAGATTTAAACAAAACACAGAAGCAGGTCTGGGACAATTTAGCCTTATTGGAGATGCGTCAAAAGCAGCTTAACCTGAAATTTAGAGGCGTAAATGAGGAAATGAATGAAAAAGGAATGGGGAAATAGGAAAGCCACTTCCGGACCTGGCCAAGGAAGTGGGGTTGCGGGCTTCATGCCCACCCCACATGCGCAGAGGCCGGGTCGCAGCCCCCGCGAGAGCAGGGGAATCCCGGCCGCATCGTCCGCCCAGCCAGCCAATCGCATGGCTGGCCCTATTTAGGGCCGGCGCGGCCGGGGCTCGCCCTCCTTTGCCGGCCAGCCAGCACGTTTTAGGTTTGTATTGGGATCCTGTGCTAGACCTCGTGCTCACCTTTCTTTAGAATTGTGTTTTGCAGGGTCGCGGCTTTCCCGTGGATTTGCCTTCACTGCAGTGTCCGAACGCCCTCGGTGGCAAGAAAACCAGCAGAATTCCGCTGTAGCCGGGGAGGCACAAGGGAACCGGGAGGGGTCTCAGGCCCTGGTAATGCCATGTAACCCACAGGCATTTGCACAGTTCTTCACTGCTTTTGAGGCATTTTATAGGCAATGCAGGCCTGCAGGCCAGGCGGCAGTGGCACCGGTGGAGCTCACCCAAGAATGCATCCCAGATACTCCACCTAGTGATTTGGATCGCCCCGGCACCTCAGCGGCCACCGCGGCAGTTCTGAGAGCAGCCAATGATTCAACAGACCGGCCCAATATGCGAGCACAGACCGCCACCTCAGGCAAGTCAAAAGGGGGTCAGAAGGGTAAGAAGGGCAAGGCTGGTACTCAGAGCTCTAGTACTACTAACCCACAAAAGGACGCAGGTCTCCCTAGTCTTTTTCAGAACCCACCACTGCAAGTGGCACCAGCTGAGGGTGCCTCAGGCTCCTCTTTGGACGAGGAAGCGCAGGGGCAGCAAGACGCGCAGGCGCCCAGCGTACCGGCACAAGCCACGCTGGATGGACAATCAGGGAAGAGGAAAGAAGGAAGCATACATCAAAGAAGAGCAAGAAGAGTAAGTGGTCTGAATCAGAGGATGAATCAGGTACCTCTTCATCTGACTCAGATAGCGATACTCCTATGGAGGAGTACTGGGGCCACGGGGAGGATAGCTCAGGTCTTCCTTTATGGGTGCACGAAAGGAGGGCTAATTCATACCGCAAGTCCTTTAACGGTTCCCTGGAATGGAAGGACAGGGCACTAGTTCCGGATGTAAAAACATCCACAAACCTGTCTACTGATTTTATCCTGGGGAATCATTTATCTCAGAGAAAGAGAAATAAGATTCTTAATGGTGACTTTGTCAACATATTCACATTGTTACCACCAGCTAAGTTGACGGGTAAAGGGGAAAAGAAGCGCAGCTATGGGAAGCATAGGTACAGAACACCCAGAGCCGAACGTAATTTTGAAAATTGGCTGGACGGGTTCCAGGCGTTCATGGGTGTGGTCAGCGCAGCTTATCCCAAGCGCGCGATGCATCTAATTGCTTATCTGGCCCATGTTCGGAGGGCAGGGGAATTGGTGGGGGAGACCGCTGCACTAAATTATGATGAAGATTTCAGCAGAAACGCTTCTCTGTTATCTTCTACGCGCTGGGACTTGAGGGACCAGAACTACTGGTTGGAGCACGTTGGTCCTTTTGTAGAAAAGAAGTCCCAGGAGTCGTCTAAATCCTGGAAGACCAGTGCAAAACAGAGGCGGCTGTGCTGGGAATTCAACAAAGGGGTTTGTGTGCAGCCTATCTGTAAGTATAGCCACGAGTGTGAGAAATGCCTCGGAAACCACCCAGCCACAGCCTGCATTAAAGGGAGGCGGGCAAGGCTTCTTCAACCAGGGAGCCAGAGGTGGCCATGGAGCTCCATTCAGACCTCGGGGAAACCGACAGTAATTTCGATCTAGGCCTGGCTTTCTCTCCCATCAAGCTGACCCCGTTAAAAACCCTTTTGGATCTTTATCCCGACAGAATAGCTGCATTGTATCTGTGGGAAGGTTTTAGTACCGGTTTTAGGATCCCAGTAGCTTTTCCCCCCAATTCAGGTGACCCACCAAATCAAAAATCAGTGAGGGAGATGCCTGAGGTAGCCTGAAAGAAAATTAGTAAGGAAATTAAAGCAGGGAGGGTAGCTGGTCCCTTTTCCATCCCTCCCATAGTGGGTCTTCACATATTCCCTCTAGGCATTGTGCCCAAAAAGCACCCGGTGAGTTTCACATGATTCACAACCTTTCTTACCCAAAAGGAGGGTCTGTCAATGATGCGATACCACAGGAACTTTGCTCTGTGAGGTATGCCTCCTTTGACCAAGCGGTCAAACTAATTCGCAAATTTGGAAATGGTTCACTGCTGGCAAAATGTGACATTGAGTCTGCTTTTAGACTCCTGTCAGTACACCCGGAGAATTTGAGGGGGCTTATTTCGTGGACAAGGCAATGCCCATGGGTTGCTCAGTGGCATGTGCAGCCTTTGAGGCATTCAGTACCTTCCTGGACTGGGCGCTTCGCTTAAAACAGGCTCTGAGGGTGGTTCGTACTACTTGGACGACTTTATCCTCATAGCTGATAGTGAACCTAAGTGCTCGGAACTTCTTGAAGCCTTCATTTCTTTAGCGGGGGGGTTAGGCGTCCCTCTAGCCGCAGACAAAATGGAGGGCTCAGCTACAACTATGGTTTACTTGGGTATTGAATTGGACACTGTCACCCAGACCTCTAAACTGCCCAAAGAAAAATTGATCGCACTAGGGGACCTCATTTGACAACTTCTCCCCCTAAGGAAAGTTACCTTCAGGCAGATTCAGTCACTATTACGTCATTTAAATTTTGCTTGCCATGTGGTTTCCCCTGGTCGCCCATTCTGCGGCCGCCTAGCGAGGCTGTCAGCAGGTCTGCGATCCCCTCATCACAGGGTTCGCCTATCAAAGGAGGTAAAATCCGATCTGGAAGTCTGGTTGAAGTTTTCAGAAAATTATAATGGAATTTCCTTGTGGCAGGATAACATGTCACTGCAAGTTGACTTCCAGGTACACTCAAATGCGTCAGGCTCTTGGGTTCGGTGTTTATTTTAGGGGGCAATGGTGTGCCCAGCGCTGGCCCGCAGCCTGGCAGGGAGGCTCCATTACCAGAGACCTAACCTTCCTGGAATTCTTTCCGATCGTAGTAGCGGTGCACTTGTGGTCTAAGGAATTTAGTAACGATAGGGTATGCTTTCACACCGACAACCAGGCAGTAGTAGCAGTCCTTTCCAAGCAGGCCGCCCGGTCTCCAAGGGTGGGGGTCCTTCTTCGTTCCTTCGTTCTCCTGTGTTTAGAGCTCAATATCCACTTCTCTGCCAAATTTGTGCCTGGTGTTAACAATGACATTGCGGATGCCCTATCTCGTTTTCAGATGGACTGCTTCCGCTTGTTAGCACCGGACGCACAACAGCTTTCTCAGCTGTTCCCAGAGCACTTATGGAGCCTTGGGAACCAGAAGTGATTCAGGGAGTATTAGCCTCGGTGGCGCCTTCCACGTTAGGATCTTATAAGAAAGCTTGGTCGGATTTCTTAAAATTTCACAGTAAAACCTACGCTGCTAGAAGCAATTCCCCTCCCGTCAAGTCAGAGGTTCTTTCCTACTTAGTACACTTGAGACGCTTGGGCTGCGCCCCTAAAACCCTCAACCTACAAGCGGCGGCAATATCATTCTTTTGCAAGGCAGTTTATTCCTCTGACCCATGTGCCGATTTTGTCGTGCGGAAGGCCTTGGAGGGCTGGCGCAGACTGCAGCCCCCCAGCTGCGATACGAGAAGGCCAATATCATTTGACATCCTTTGCCAGATTCATAAAAACTTTTTCGGCGCACTTCATGTTGGTGAGGTGGCATACGAAGAGGGTCAGCAAGGTTCCTCCCGGAGTTTGCTATTAAGCGATGTCACGCTATCACAGGAGGATCTAGTCTTGTGGATATGCAGTTCCAAAACAGATCAGTACAGGGGGGGCTTTGGTTCAGCTTTTGGCAACTGGGAAATCAGGCCCATGCCCAGTTAAGGACACTAGGCGCTTCTTGTTTTTGAGGGCTTGATTCACACGGATGGCTCATCCCTGATGCGGCACCAGTTCACTCGTGTCATGCGCTTAACAGTTGCAGAATGTGGCTTCCCCCCCGCGGATTTCACGGCGCACTCTTTTAGGATAGGAGCGGCCACCACGGCAATGCACCTGGGCCTGACTGCCGAGAGGATTAAGGACCTGGGCCGCTGGAAATCGGATGCTTATAAGCGCTATGTTAGAAAAAAATTATGACTGCTTACCTGGGGTTACCTGACCTTGGCCTGTTCTTTCAAATTTCTTGCAGGAACTAAGATACCATCGTACAATGGGAGGAAATTTTATTCCTGCCACAATTAAACTATTTGCTGCAAAACCAACAGCACAAATACTATACGGCGCAGCACTCGTCTCCCTCTCCAATCTAGACCCATACGAAAAGATACAATCAGGTTTCCTTAGATCACTCCTGCAAACACCTAAATGCGTCCCAAACGCCGCCCTACGACTGGAAGCGGGCTTATACAGCATCAAAACCAAAGTATGGATAAGAACCTTATGCACTTGGCTAAGACTTAACAACTCGCCGGTTGGACTATTTTCCCTGATGCTTCTTGACAAATTCCAAGCTGGTTGAAGGGCATTCTCAGAAAATTGGCCACATATGGTCTCTCCCCAGAGTATTTATTAAGTTTAGAAAGGGGAAGGGCCAAGAACATAATCAAAGAAAGACTCAGGGACATTGAAGCTCAAAATGACTTTAGTCAACTTCCGACAACTCATAAACTCCTATTCGATTCCCAAAGCCCCCATCTAGCAAACTATCTCAAAGTTCTACATAATGCTAAACACCGATGGGCATTTACCAGGGCCAGCTTTAACGCTCTCCCTTCAGCTCTTCTAGAGGGAAGATACAACAAAATACCAATCGAACAAAGATTATGTCCCTGTAACAGCAACGAAATTGAAACCATCGGGCATGTCATCTTATATTGCCCATTATATCGAGACTCAAGAAAAGAGCTGATCGAGCCGATTCTGTGGAAAATACCGCGTAGTACAGACGACACGTATATCAGACACCTCTTAGCTGACAAAGACCCCGAAATCAACAGGCCTGTGGCGAAATACTGTTACATTGCAACAAGAATAAGACGAGCAATGATGACAGCAATGGAGTTCAAATTGCAAACATCGAAGGAACGATAATAAACAGTAGTGACATTTGAATTGAATCCTTAAAACCTTAAAAGTTGAAACCTGGTCATAAACGTAAGTACCAATTTTGTGATTTGGCCATATCTCCACTGTTATCTGTAGTACAATAGTACTTATATTGTCATATTTTATTTTATAAATTGCTTGCTGGTCATTGACCGTATTAAAGATTTTTGAGATTTTTATGAGGGCGCGCATCTGGATAATCGGGCACAACAGCATTGTGCATTGGGCCAGGGTCCGCGCCATCAATTTCGGTGTCGGGCCGCACTTTAACTTACCGCTTGACATCAATATATCCTGGATCTCTCGGAGGGGAATGCGCTGGGCTGAAATGTTGCCTGCGATTAGGGCCACAGTGGCAGCGGAGGGCCCCCGGATGCTTTAGTTATCCAATTAGGCGAAAATGATCTAGCCTACCGAAAGGCAGTTGACTTGATGTGGCATATCTTTAGTGACTTTGAGGAACTAAAGGCCTCTTACCCAAACATCACTATTCTTTGGGCCTCGTTGATGGAAAGGTGGGTTTGGAGAGATAGCAGGTGCCCGATAGCCATAAATAGGGCTAGGAAAGCCTTGGATCGGGCGGTGGTGCGTAGAGTGGCAGCCCTGGGTGGGAGGGTCATTGACCACCCGGGCATACGTTTCAACTGTGAGGCCCTCTACCGGCTTGATGGCGTGCATCTTTCGGATGCCGAAAACAATATTTGGCTGACTGATACAGCAAAGGGGATAAGGGATTGGTTTCAGGCATGAGAGTATTGGCAGCGAGCTGTTGCACAAGTGGCGGTTAGGCATTGGTAAGAAGGGGACAGTTTTCGAGCCTATCTTATCTGTTTGCAGCCCGGCTTCGCCTTGGCTGGTTGCCTCCACTGCCAGGTCCTAGGGGCCCACGTTCCTGACATGTTGCACAAAATTAGGGGTTCGCCTTAGGGCTGACCCTTTCCCCTTTGGTATTTCGCTTGGAAACTATTGTTTTTACTCTGACCGGGGAACCTAAAGAGGATGGATTGTTGGGGGTATGGTGTACAAATTACAAAGCTATTTATGGTCTGCGCCAGTCAGCGAGAAACTGGAATGAATGCCTAGCTAACACTTTACAGTATCTTGGGTTCAAGAGAAGTGGGGCAGACAATTACATGTATATCAACAGGTCAGGTGACAAAGGTGAATATTGTTTATCATTTGTGGATGGTATTTTATTTAAAAAGACAAGGCGGTGGATGTGGAACATACTTTTGACAATTGGCTAACCGTGTTCTCGACATACGTGGGGTTGGTGGTGGCTGCCTACTCTGACAGGGCTTGGCACCTGGTCAATTAGGCACCATCCTAAAAGCGAGACACATGACGGGGGATGCAGCTGCCTTAGCCTATGATGAGGAATTCCACAAAAGGGCCACAGAAGACCCCAAGGCGCATTGGGATATTAAGGATAGCGACTGTAGAGATGTTGGGAAATCTTAGTAAGTTAAAACTTTGGCTCATGTTAAAGAAGAGCATTGTGGGAGAGCCAAATGCTGTAGAATCCTGGGAAAGTGTATCTGTTTCTTTAATTGCAGACTTTCTGTCTTTAAGAGTGTGAATAAGGTATCTTCATATCATAAGGACTGCTGCTGCTGCCCAGGAGGATTCCCCTGCGTGAGTGCCTAAGGGCCCCGCTCCTGTCACTCACCACCTGACCCAGTATGTAGTCAGTTATAATTTACAATGTTGTTATTTTTCCTTGCTTGTAATCCACAAAAGAAGTGCCTGCTTTTAAGCATGTTTATTTTTTAAAAAATAAATTTTAAGAAATAAACTTTTCTTGTTTTGTGTGCCTATCCAAGGGAAAAGCTAATTCCAAACGCTTTGCTTCTTGGTTGCGCTCTGCCTAAGAATTGCTGTCTGCAAGTATGTGGAAACAACTTGTAGAGTGGGGTAACCAGCAATGGTGGGGCACAGCCTTATCCCTGGGTCTGTGGCTCTGGGTTCCCTGAGATAAAGGGAGTGGTGGCAGCATTACCGGTTCTGTTTTGTCCTGATTCTGTAAAAAGTAAAGGGTCTGCCAGCCCTGCTCCAGAAACCTGGTCTGGCCGGAGAGCAAAGGTAGGTGAGGGAGGGGCAAGCGGCTGGGGACTCGTTTACCACATGTTGACAGCGTTGTGGGATGGAACTTCCCTGCGGAAAGGCACTTTGATTTTAAAATTGGCACGGATCTTTTGTGTACTACAAGTGTTTTAATTTTTTTGGGATAGAGATAGTTAGGAAAAGATGGAAGCCGGGACTTCCCAAGAATGCACGATGAAAACTTTGGACGAATGGGGATTGGGGAGAGAAGGCAGTTCCCTTCCTTCGGAAACAACCCCCCCCCCAAGCTTTAAGTCCCAGAGCAGAATCCACCTCCTGGTTTTCGGGAGACCCCAACTTAGAGGCAGAGCTGGTGGATGCCAGCGAGTTAAGTACTGTCCGGAGGGGTAGGTGCGAGTCCTGTAACTTGGAGAGAGCAAGGGGCACGCCAGTTACCCAAACTTTGTCACCTTGTGAGGAAGTGGACGCTGGGATGGCCTCCACGCATCCTAGAGGGAACTATCTTGTTTACGCAGAGCCTCAAGAGATCGATATTTCAGCAGTCGCTGTAGAGTGGGTGCGAGACCCAGTGCACAGTGGATATCAGTGCAGGGATAAATATCCGAAGATGGGCCAATCCATTCTGATGGCGCCAAGAGCTAGCTGGATGGCTTATGAATATCAAGACCTGCTGCGCCAGCTGCAAGAAGCGACTGTGGGAGACTGCCGTTGAGGACTTCCAGCGCACGACAGTCACCGGATGGTGAGACAGCGTTCACCCAGCCCAGGTCGAGTCTACTCGCTGGTAAGAGCTCAGGAGGTGCGTGTGCCGGTGTGACGGTATGTGGCAGAGGAGGAGGAGGAATTTCTCCAGAGACCTTCGCGTGGATACGCAACAGCGGCAGAACATTTGTGTCCGGAGGGACGAGCGCCTCAACATTTTGTTTCAAGGTATGACTATAGTTCCGAGAGGGGAAGAGACTATCATAGACAGTCTCCTCCGGGGCTAACCCTGAGCAACCTTAATTGGAGGGCATTTCCGAAATATCAGCTCCCCCACTGACGTTTTGAGTTATCTGACTCTTTTCGAAGTAACTTGCCAAGATATGGGGGTCGCCCCGAAAATGTACATTGCGTTCCCTAGTCTGTGGGGACTTAACTGAACTGATGGGTGACCTCCCCTCATCCCAAATCAACAACTATGAGAGCTTTAAAAAGCTGGTCAGCAAAGGTATGGACTGCATCCTGAGAACTATCGGAGGGCTTTCCGAAAAGGGGAGAAAGCTGGTCCCACAGACAATACTGCTGTGTACTCGGCGAAAATGGCACAGAACTTTGAACTTTGGCTTGCAGCCGAGGGGGTGTGTGATTTTGGAGAGCTTAAACAGCTGGTGTTAATTGAGCAACTTATGCGGTATTTACCCCCAGAAATTGCAAGTTTGGTTGCTGACCAGCCCCCACGAACTTTATCAGAAGCTACAGAGCTTGCAGAATCTTTTCGGCTAAATCGTTCTCATCTAACCAACAGGGGACCGGGTGGTGGGTACAGACCGGCAGCTCCAACTGGAAAGTCTGCCCCCCCCCCAGTAAAGATCAAAGCAAAGGCTTCCCAACGCCTGCGAAGGACTCTACTGCAGCAGGTGGGGAACGTGCTAAATTGTCTCCAAATTCAGGATTGTGTTTTTACTGCAAAAAGCCTGGGCATGTGAAAGGGGCTTGCCCCCAATTGAGTGACAAGAAGCCTCCCGTTCTGACATCAACTCCTGCCGTGCGCCTGATTCAGCGGCCGGAGGACTGCGAAGAGGAACCATGAAAACCCGGAGTTGGGGAAAGCCCAATCCTGGATGGGAAGGGTGGGGCAACTCCTGACGCTATGGCTTCTGAAACAGCTATAGCCCCTGTAAATGCTGTTACAGTGGGACCTGTAGGTACCGGTGCTAATCCAAGTGAGCCTCATGTGAAGTGGGCTAATTCAAAGTTTACAGCGCCCATTGAGATCAACGGAATTGCTGTGAACTCTTTCAGAGACACTGGGTCTGATATTACCAGTGTGTCCCGTGATCTCCCCTGAGTGAGTGCCTGAGGGCCCTGCTCCTTCCTGCCACTTACCATCTGGCCTGGGGCGGGACCTGAAGCCTCACAAGGACTGCTTGCTGCTTGCTGCCTGCTGCCCAGGAGGACTCCCCTGAGTGAGTGCCTGAGGGCCCTGCTCTTGCCACTTACCACCTGGCCCGGGGTGGGGCCTGACAGGCCTCACTAGGACAGTTGCTGTTACTGCCGGAGGGGCACAGAGTGTTTTTAAAAATTTCTTTTGGATTTTTTGTATGTGGGGGGTGGGGGTGGGATGGATGTTTGGTTGGGCTTGGGGAATTTTTTTGATTTTGATGTTTTTGTAATTTTTACAGTTTTTTGTTTGTATTGTTTTATTGGTTTTGTTTGTTTGTTTGTTTGTTTGTTTGTTTAAGGTGTTATTTTGTTCTTAAGGGGAGGGGTCAGGGCTGCCGGGGAGTGGGCCCCAGCCCACAAAATGGCTGGGGCATGTTCCACAGGGGGGGATGCACTGGGACAACCAATCTCAGTGATCACGGGTAGGAGGAGGAGTTACGCTAAGACTAGACCATATCATTACAGAGGGGGCAGGTTTAGTTGTTGTCTGAGGACTATTCCTGCCTCTGGGTCTGGTCCTGACCGGATGGATACTAGAATCAGCAAGGGATACCCACATGACCTGAAGGTGTTGCTGTGCAATGCCCGGTCAATGATTCATAAGACCACTGCCATCCATGACTTGATCATGGATGGAGGACTTGACCTGGCATGTGTAACAGAGACTTGGTTGGATGAAGCAGATGGGCCTGTCCTTGCCACTGCTTGTCCACCAGGTTTCTCTTACGCACAGCAACCCAGGTCATGTGGGCGGGGAGGGGGGGTTGCAGTGATTTTTAGGAAGTCATTAGTTTGCACCAGGCGTCCTATTGGGAAGACCCAGTTTTCCGAGTGGATGTTCTGGAAGTTGGGCAATAGGGGCAGTACAGGATTCCTTTTGGTGTACCGACCTCCCCGCTGCACCAAGGATTCCCTGCCCGAGCTGCTTCAGGTCGTGGCGGATGTTCTCCTGGAGACACCTAGCTTGGTCGTCCTAGGGGATTTTAACATCCATGCCGACACGACCTTACAAGGGGCCGCTCGGGACTTCGTGGAAAGCATGGCCTCCATGGGGCTGTCCCTGAATAAGTCTGGCCCAACCCATAGCCGTGGACATGCCTTGGACCTGGTGTTTACCTTCCAACCTTATAAACATATTACTTGACTTCCTCCAGCCCCTCCCATCTGAATTTCCTTGTAACTAAATGTAGCAGTTTTCCAATATCATTATTCAAAAACAATTTCCCACAGGTTTTCTTACCCGTAGGGTCGTGTGCGAAAGTGTCTTTTCTTTTTAGGAATTGTATACTGAAATTGTTAAATATTAAAGGATGAGTCTAAAGATATTAACCTGGAATGTAAGGTAGAACCCATTTTGACAAAACAAAAATTAGATGCAATATGACTACAGGAGACGCACGTAAAGAGGAAGCATGGGAGGGTGCTAGAATTCATCTCTTCTGATATAACCAAAAAAGGAGGAGTGGTTGTGTATGCCAAACCAAATTTGGAACCAATATTGTTATACAAAGACACCGAGGGAAGGATAGTAATAGTGAAGATAACAGCCCGGGGGAGTCGGTAATACTTATAGGAATATACGCTCCCAATGATAAGAAACCAGAATTCTATGAATTGCTAGAAGAAAAAATGATGGATTACATTGAAGAGAAAATTATTCTAATGGGAGATTTAAATAGAGTAACTGCCCCCCCCCCCGAGCTGGATAAAACCTCAAGAGGAGCAGGAGGGAAAGAGGGGATACTTCCCTCGAGCTTTTTTCAGTCTTTGAAAACTGATCAGTTAAGGAAGGGGGTCACATTAACCCTGGCCCCCTCAGAGCGAGATGGCTCCTGCCTGTGGCGAGACACCCGCCAGTTCCGCAGAGGGTGCACCAACCACAAGGTCCCCTTCCTCATCCACGCAGACACGCGCCCTTTGACACGATGCCAGTTCATGGCAGTCCTACATAAGGTCATGGCGGCCTGTGGCGGCAACCCTCAGGAATTCTCTGGCCACTCCTTGCGCATTGGAGCCGCCACTTCAGTGGCAACCCAGGGCTGGGACCCCGACCATATCAAGGAGCTGGGTCGTTAGTGTTCCACGGCTAACGGGCTACATTTGTCCCCGCACGCTTTTACTTACTGTTGCCATTTCATTTTCTTACAGGTGAGCCCAGCACAAAGGAGAAATTTCCCAGAATGGGCCAGTCCATCATTATGGCCCCAAGAACCAGCCGGATGGCTTATGAGTATCAAGACCTGCCACAACAAATGCGGGAAGCATCTGTGGAGGACGGCAACTTGGAGCGTCCATCCCGTGACAGTTGCAGATCGGTGAGACGTCGTTCACCTAGCCCAGTCCGGGTCTACTCACCAGTAAGAGCTTGGGAAACCCATGGGCGGTGCGATGGTACAAGGAGGAGGAGGTTGAACCTCACCCCAAACCCTCGCGTGGATACGCAGAGGAGGAACTTCAGCGTCCGGATGGACAGGCGCCTCGTTATCGTTATGCTTCGAGGTATGATTACAGCCCAGAGCCACAAGGAGCAATTTCCAGACAGGCTCCTCTGGGACTTGCTTTGAGCAACCTTAACTGGCGGGCATTTCCTAAGTACCAACCCCCCACCGATGTTTTGAGTTACTTAACTCTCTTAACTCTCTTTGAAATGACTTGCCGGGATTGTTGGGATTCACAGGATGCTGTGTGAGTAAGTCTGCAGGCTTCAGTTTGCAACAGGAAGTGCTGGATGACTCAGCAGTAATGTGATTGGCTGTCACCGGTTTAAAAGTAAAGCCTGTCCAATAGTAATTGTGGTGGTGTAGATGAGTGTGGAGTCTTCTTTTGCCTCCAGGTGCAGCCAGGTACTCTGTCTGATTATATGAACTGCTTCTGTAGATATTTGTATATATATTTAGCTCACAATAATAAATACTGCACTAAAGAACCTGGGACTCTGAGCATTCTGCTAAAGCGCCACGAGGAATTCGCGACAGGGATATGGGGGTGCCCTTAAAAATGTACATGCCTATTTTGTGCTCCTTAATTTGTGGGGAGCTAGCCGAGCTGATGGGCCATCTCCCTTTGTCCCAGGCAAATGACTATGAGCGTTTTAAAAAATTGGTGATGCAAAGGCATGGGAAAGGGAAGAAGGAGAAGAAGAGGAGGCAGAAGAGGGAGAAGAGAGGGAAGTCGAGGAAGAGGAAGAGGACCTAAGTGACAAAACCACCCGAATTTGAACTCAGTTACAATTAAGGCTGATTTGAATATATAAAAAAATGACTTTGAAATTAATAACTTGGAATGTGAATGGTTTAAACAAGAAATCTAAGAGAAATAAAGTTGAGAATGGACTGAATAAAAAAAAATCTTGACGTAATTTGTTTACAAGAAACGCACGTTGCAAAAAAACACATTTTGAAAAATAAAAGGCTAGGGGCAGAATTTATTAATTCAGATGTGAATAAGAAAAGAGGAGTAGTGCTTTATGTCAAAGAGAAATGGGAGCCCCATAGGATGTACCGACCTCCCCGCTGCACCAAGGATTCCCTGTCCAAGCTGCTTCAGGTCATGGCGGATATGCTCCTAGAGACATGGTGTAGTGTGGTGGGATTAAACCCCCTGACATTACTACAGGGGCACTGCATCGTCCACTGGGCAGTGACCTATGCCTCTTCGCATGACTGGGGCCACAATCTTGACATGCACCATAAGGTTCCACATCTATTGGATGGGCCGGTGGGGCCTGCGTTGGTGTGCCCTGATGCCCATGCTGCACTGAGCTGTTGCGAATGGCCCACTGGGGGTATTGATATTGCACCTGGGAGAGAATGACTTGGCAGAGCGAAAACGCATCAGCCAGGTTCAAACTGCAAAGGGGGACATCAAAAACTTGTGTGCCATGTACCCAACAATGACCACCTTCTGGTCTGAATACCTCCCCCACCAGTGCTGGAGAGGGGCCAATAAGCCTTCTCACATCAATTACGCAGTGCAAAAAATTAACAGGGCTATGCGTAACATAATGCCCCAAATTGGCGGCCTCTCTATCTGCCACCCGAACATCAGAGTGGACATTTCTGGGCTGTTCAGGGCGGAGGGAGTGCATTTGACCCTCTCAGGAAATGACCTCTGGTTGTGCGATGTGCACCAAGGCCTCAAGGACTGAGTGGACGGCAGGGTGTGACTCTTCTTAGGGGGGAGGAGCTTTCAGCTGTAGGTTTCTTGGCGGCGAGACCCCTTCTCAGGGTCTCGGGTGGTGGTTTTAGGTCTTGGTCGGTATCCTCATCTACCTTTGAGATGGGGGTAACATCTTCATGCACCCCTAGATGGTGGCATTTGCAGGGCCAGTTAAAGGGCCGATTGCAAGAGTCACTGGCCCTAGAGTGGAGGCATATAGGTCAAACTCCTGGCTTTGGTGAAGTGGGAGGGCACCCTGTGTAAGTTCACGCTTTACAGCCCCTGTTACAGAGCGGAAGGGTGTGTGTCATATTTCTTACATTCCCATTCCCAGGATGCCTGTAGAGGGTTCGAGGTGATGGCCTCGAGGGCATCCTGCCCTACTGAGACCCCCCAGCCCCTCCATTGTATCACACCAAGAACCACACGAAACCCAAGCCCCTAAATAAAAGTGCCTTTTCCCCCCCTCTCTGCGCCCGTCCATTTTCATGGGTAGACCGGGGGAAGCAAACAGCGTATTTTATGAATGAAAAGACTATTTGCGTATGGGAACGTCCCGACCAATCAGCCTGCGCCGAACGGAGGCTGCAGCCAACCAATGCAATGCATTTCGTCTGCAGAGCCAGCTCAGCTCGAGCTCTTGAATGCCTCATTTACCTTCTGACAAGCTGTTGACAGCTCCCTGCTGTGAGAATAATGGACTGACGACTTCCGTTTGGTGTGCCTGATCATGGCGGACAGGAACCCTTTCGTGGGAAGGGCACTGGCGCTTTGAAGATAGGGGAGAGCCGCTAAAGCGCAGTGGCGCCCCGAAAAAACCTCAGATCGAGCGTTCTGAGGACGTGGAATTCCTGCAGGTGCTGGAGAAGACTCCCCTGCCCCCCGGTAAGCTCTAAAAAAGAGCACTGAGAGCAGGTGGGGTGGAGACGGTGGCACTAGGGAATCAACTCGCTTCCTTCAAAGCGTGAAGCTCTGAGTCCGGCGATTGTGAGCAACCAAGTCCTCTAAGGAAAAAAACAAAATAAAAATCTGGACTATCCTTCCTGGAAACTGAGTAAAAGGACTGAATTTGGAACTTTGATTGGGGAAGGAAAGAGATTTAAAAAACGGAGGTCGATCTCTTTCACTGAAGTAAAAACGAAAGCAGCTAACATAACCAAAAGCCGTAACTTTAGACTTATTGTTTAGAAACTTTCAAGTCTTTCCAATATCCCTCCTCCTAGCAGGGGGAAGGGGGAAAAGATAAAAAACAAACCTACCTGCAGAAGAATTAAGGATTTTTCCTGAATTGTATCTTCTTTGTGGAAGCGGACCTCCTGGGTGCGGGGAGGCTAGACTCCATTGTGAAGTAACAAAGGGATCGGAAGCTTTCAACTTTCATCTTCCACTTTGCATAATTACAAAGTAACCACGGCTGCCAGAGCTTATAAAATATCTGGAACTGTATCCTCTACCCTCTGCAATTAAATTAAGGACCTGGATTTAATTTTTGGGGACTGTTTAAAGGAGAAAATAAAGACTTGTATCCTATTTACTAAACTGAAAGATTGTGGACAGGAAAGACTCTGGAGTGGGGATTTCTGCAGTTGGGAAACAGCCTGTTTAGCCATCTGGCTCCCTCTTGTGACTGTAGCTGACCTTGAACAAATAAAACAACTATGGATGGTGCTGACAAACCAGATAAGACAGAGAGGTTAGAAAAAGGAAAAAGTAAACTTAGAAGGGATTCTAAAACACCAACATTTGAAGAATCAGTAATGAACCTTCTCATGGAAATTAGAACAGAAGTTAGAGGGAATCAGAAAACCATCCAAGAATTGAGGACTGATTTCTCTGAAGTGAAAGAGGATTTGAAAGCACTGAGGTCCAATATCACCTCGCATGAGGACAGAATTACACAACTGGAAACAATAAAAATACGGGAATTAGAGTCTGTTCAGCAACAGGCATTAACTTCGATTGCATATTTGGAGCTAAAAGACAAGGAAGCCCATCTGAGGCTGAGGGGAGTGGTTCAGAAAGAACAGGACAACTTGAAGGCTTGGCTCATTGAGGAATTTTCAATTTATTGGGGGATTTCAAAAAAAGAGCTGAATTTGTGGATTGATAAAGCATACAGATTTGGTCCTAAAAAGGATTCAAAAATTACACATGACTGCACGGTGATTTTCAAAACAAAGGAACAAAGAGACACAATATTGGGACATCATTATAAAAAAAGCTTAAAGATAGAGGGTAGGGCTGTCATTTTGTTTAAAGAAATCCCAAAATACTTTTTATCTTTGAGGAGCAACTATTCGGATCTGACAACTACTCTAAGGAAGAAAAATATCTTCTTCAGGTGGGAATTTCCAGAGGGACTCTCCTTCAAATTTCAAGGGAGGAAGCAGAGGAGCAGAACTGTAGGAGAGGAGAGGTTTTTGGAGAAAAACGCAAAAGAGCTTGGTTTGGAAAGTTCTCTCCCTCTGGGTGCAGAGGCTAAAGGACCCTAAAAAATCAAGATGTCTTTAAGAATTTATTCCTGGAATGTGAATGGCCTTAACTCTTCAAGAAAGAGAGGCCAAATTTTTCATATTTTGGCAAGAAACAATTTGAATATAATATGCTTACAAGAAACTCATGTTACTAGATTACATAGAAAAATTTTACAGAATAAAAAACTCGGACAGGACTTTATTTCATCAGATAAGGTAAAAAAAAAGAGGAGTGGTGTTCTACATTAAAGAAAAATGGAACCCCAAGTTTTTGTTTAAGGACGAGGAGGGGAGATACATTGCGGTTGAAATTACAGCACAAGGCGACAAATACCTTTTATTGGGAATTTATGCACCAAATGACGGAAAAGTGGACTTTTTTAGAAATTTGGACTTGAAGCTTAACGAATATTTGGATTATAAAATAATATTGATGGGAGATTTGAATGGAGTAGTCTCCACATTAATGGACAAATCACAAGAACAAAAAGTACAAAATGCAGGCAGACTCCCAAAATTGTTTTTTGAGATGATGGACAAATATGACTTGTTGGACATATGGAGACTAAGAAATCCGATTGAAAAAGATTATACATTTTTCTCAAATTTTTCCCAAACATTTTCACAAATTGATCATATATGGGCTACTAGAGATATAGTTCCAAGGGTATCCAAAATTCAAATATGTCCTAGGACATGCCCCAATCATAATGCAGTGTTATTGGAAATGAAACCGTATCTGCAAGGTTCTTTTAGATGGGGGATGAATGATGGGTTGTTGAGGAATGACTTGGTGGTGGGAAAGGCCCAAAAGACTCTAAAGGATTATTTTGAATTAAATATAAATACAGAGGTAGAAGCAAGAGTCGTTTGGGATGCTAGCAAAGCTGTTATGAGAGGTTTCCTCATACAACAGAATGCTATAAGGAAAAAATTTCAAAACGAAGAAAAGGAAAAAATTCTTTCCCAAATAAATGAGAAAGAAAATGAATTAAGATCAAAGCCTAAAAGCCAACAGATACAAAAAGAAATTAAAGCCTTGCAGATTCAATTTTCTCAAATTATAAATCAACCACTTGAAAGAACCAACTAGGCCTAGGACAAAATTAGATTTATATGTATAATTAATAAAATGCACTATAAGAAAGGTAAAGAAAGTGGAATATAACTGTAATATTGTTTTATGAAATAATGATATTGGAAACTGTTACATTCAATTTAAGAGGAAATTCAGATGGAGGAGATTAGAGGAAGTCAACTAAAATGTTTATGAAAACGGATCTTAAATAATTAATTGATTCTTTTTTTCTGTTTAGGTATGTCAAGTCTGTTATTCTGTTTTCTTTTTTTATTTCTATATTGTTATGTTGTTGTGTTGTTGTATATTCTTTTTTGTTTGTTTGTTTGTTATGTTTATTGAAAACTAA
The DNA here is from genome assembly GCF_964106645.2 of Podarcis pityusensis. Taxonomy (NCBI): domain Eukaryota; kingdom Metazoa; phylum Chordata; class Lepidosauria; order Squamata; family Lacertidae; genus Podarcis; species Podarcis pityusensis. Next base: position 7,905,952 of record NC_138028.1, read on the forward strand.
TAATTATTGTAAAAAAAGAGAGAGAGAGAGAGAGAGAATAATGGACTGACACCTCGTAAACTTGCTAAACCAATCAAAATTGATACAAAATGGACTGCCACTGTTTTAAATGGCTAAAATACATAAAAATTCACAGAAAATCGCCCGAACCATCGATTCTCTTGCTTCCAAAGCCAATCTGCTCCATTTCCTTAGGACTTTGAAACCACCCAGTGCCCTCCATAATCCTTCGAGTGAGAGGTCATGTACACACAGGAAGGACCTCATTGATGCCAAATCACCCGAACCTAGCCCTTCCTCCAGGCTGGGCCAGGTGGCAGACTATGTAAACTAAGATCCTATTGTTTCCTTATCGTTGGTACTTAAAATGTGCCCTTCAATACATGTTCCAACTCTGCATGTTTCCCCCTCCCTTGCCCATATGTTAATCCTGTATAACCCACCCCTTCTCTGATGTAACTGTGATGTAGCAATGATGTAGTGATGATGCTTTTGAACTGTATCTTGGGTAATGGTGGGAAGTTTAAAAAGTTCTTGACACCCCATCCTCGGGGTTCAATCTTGCCTTGAACCTGTTGCGCAATCAACGTGGATCTTCTCCAACTTGCTCCGGTCTCCGGCTGCGCTCCTTTTGTTCCGCAGGGACCCGCGGACTTAGTCCGACGATTTAGGTGGCAGAGCAGCCTTGCACATAGATTTTCCGTAACAGTCCCCTCTGTTGGGATCCACAGAATGCTGTATGAGATAGGAAGTCTGCAGGCTTGAGGTTGCTAGCTGATGCAACTGGCTGATGCAATCAGCCTGCAATACTTTCTATGCAGCTGCTGGGTCAGAATGACTCAGCAGTAAGGTGCTGACAGTTGATTGCCTGTCATCGGTTTAAAAGGTCCAGCAGTAAAGGTGGTGGTGTAGAGGCGTGTGGTCAGAAAGAGAGAGTCTTCCTATTTGCCTTAAGGTGCAGCCAGGTACTCTGACTGTATGAACTGCTCGTGTATTACAGCCTGTAGATATAGCCTAGCCTGTAGATATATATATAGCTCACAATAAATAGCTCACAAATAAAAATAGCTCACAAATAAATCGCTCACAATAAATATACTGCACTGAAGAATCTGGAACTCTTGAGCATTTCTGCTAAAGCGTGGCAAAGAATTCGCAACACCCTCCCACTGCACCTGCCTGCCCTGCACATCCTCAGCCCGTTGGGTTGAGAGGAATACCTTCCAAGGTCTAAGCCAAGGTTCCTACACCTGAAATTCAATAAAGTTGTGGCCTAATTTAAACCCATACATTGTTGTTACATCTCATTTCTGGGGGGTAGGCTCCAGGGACAGAGTTTAGCGCGTGGGCTCGCAGTTCAAACTTGTTTCTTTGTGGAACTGTTTGAAGGTTGGATTGTTTGCTGAGGAAACGCAGCCCGACTTATGGGGTCAGCCCTTTCAGTCACCGCTTCAGGGAGACATTGGGGCAGGGGAGTCCCCACATTGTCAGGCAGTCTACACAAGTGTAGGCCAGGCACCGCGCGAGAGACATGTGACCCTTGAACCAGGGCAAAATCTAGGTTTCTCTTAAGTGAGAGCTGGGGGGAGGAGAGTAGCGAAGGATTTAACATTACTTCCAACAGTGTTGCACTGGGACTTAGCTTATTCTTCTGTGCCCCAATCCTCCAGGTGAAAGGTAGAGCATTAATGCTTCTGGGTGGTCAAACGCACAATGTGTGGGAAACACGCAAGACGAATTTGAGCTTTTAAAACAGGATGGCAAATATGACCTAGGAGGCTCATGACTGGCATGTAGGAATTGACAAAGATTGTGGACTATATGGACTTTGGACCAGCCTTTACAAATGGAGTCTAAGTTAACTAAACCAAGGGGAGCTTTTTCCATGGAGAAGAAATCTGAAAAGCTGCAGGAGAGAAACATAATAAAGTTATGTTTAATTCTTGGCTTTTTCTAGAATTATGATAGACATAAAAGAGAAGTTGAGAAATTTAACAATGACCAAATGGGCAATTAATATTTGGCATAATATTGAAATGGATCAGTGGGAAAAATTATGGAATTCAACAATGAACTTTTCAGCATGTTCCCAAATTAGAGAAAATATGTATAAAATGCAGCATATATCGTATTTGACACCAATGGGCTAAAATGTACCCCCAAAAAACAACAATGTGCTGGAAATGTCTGGAAGTAGAGGGTTCCTTTATTCATCCATGGTGGAAATGTAAAAGGGCAAAAGAATTTTGGGAGATGGTGTACAATGAGTTGAAAACTTTTAAACTTATCCTTCCCAAGAAACCGGAAGCATTTCTTCTAGGTGTAATGGGAATGAATACCTAAGGAAGGCCAAAACCCATTTTTATACACAACAGCAACAGCAAGGATAGTACATGCAAGCTATTGGGGAGAAATATAAGCTATATAAGAGAAATCCAAGGGAAAGATTACTATACAAACTAATTAAATATGCAGAGCTTGCCAGTATGACATTAAAATAAACAAATTGACAAGCAGTGAGTGGGAATACCTAGGGGAATATTTAAAAAAATTGAACCTTAAATATACATTCCAGGTAGGGGATACAGCTGACATTATGAAAGATAAAGAGTGGAAAATTGGGTGAAGGAATCAATGTATATGCAGCAAAATAAGATGTATAAAGAACTGTCATGAAATGCTGGATTATTCCATTATACTATGGAAAAGAATATGCAACTGTAAAACTGAAAAATAAAGGACTCCCTAGCCCCCCCCCCCGGTCCAATACTTTGGACATCTCTTGAGAAGAGAAGACTCCCTGGAAAAGACCCTGATGCTGGGAAAGATGGAGGGCACAAGGAGAAAGGGACGACAGAGGACAAGATGGTTGGACAGTGTTCTCGAAGCTACCAGCATGAGTTTGACCCAACTGCGGGAGGCAATGGAAGACAGGAGTGCCTGGTGTGCTCTGGTCCAGGGGGTCACGAAGAGTCTGACACGACTAAACGACTAAACAACAAGCTGACCATTGGTGAATTTCAACATAATCAAGAATTTTGATTGGATCTGAGTTCCGTTTCCACGTGAGGTTTTAGAAATAAAGACCCTAGGAAATAAGCTGTAGGCGCGCTCTGCAATCCGCAATTCGCCCTTCTGTCAGTTGCCATCCTGACAGTCGCCTTGTTGCATTCACATGCGTGTCTTTGTGATGAAGATTCTTACTATCTTTGAGATGCGGATTCCACTGAGGACTTTAAAACCATTTTAACTTTGCCTTTGTTCTCACTTTCTAAGTATGTTAGCTAGCCATATTCTACAATGTTATTGTTTTTTCTGTTTGAAACGTATAAGAGATGTGCCTGCTTTTTAAGTATGTTTAATCTTGTTTTTTAAATAATTTTTTTAAAAAGAGAACTTTCTTTTGTCTTGTGTGCCATTCTGAGGGAAAGCCTGAATCCAGAGCCTGACTAATCAGCCGCCTACTGAATTTGTTGAATTTCTGCCTGCAGTTTGTGGAAGCAACTGCAGGGTGGGGCAGCCGTAACTAGGAAGGATAACCTTCTCCCTTGGGTGAAGCCTTCTGGTGCCGCTGGTACAAGGGAGTGGTGGCAGCAACTACCTTTTTTGATGAGTTTTGTCCTGTAAAAAGTATATGCCTCCGACCGCCGTTTCTCTAAACCTGATCCAGCTGGGTGGTAGGACAGGTGAGGGAGGCGAGTGCCCGGAGCATTACTACAGATCCCATGGTCAGAAATCCTTTTTATTATTTATGCCCCACCTGTACATAAGGAGCTCACAGATGAGCCAAGAGTTAAGAAGCGCATGTGTAAGAAAGGGGAAATCCTGAAGAATCACACGGAAGTAGCAAGTGCCAGGGTGGCTAAAGCTCAGAATGAGCTCAGGCTTTCAAGAGAGATTATTACAAACAAAAATAAAGAGTTTCTTTGGCTATGTTCAAAGCAAGAACAAGCAAGTGGTATGTCTTCTGCCTGGAGAAGATAAAGAAATGTTCTTGGATGAAATGGCTCAGCACCTACTTTTGCACCTACTTTTGCCTCTGTCTTCACCCAAAAGGAAAGGAATGCCCAACCTGGTGATAACAGAATGATTTTGGCTATCCAATTGAGATGGAAAAATGGGAAGAGTTATGGGGAAAAGAATTAAAATTCACCACGTACTACCTGATAAAAGAAAACCAGGAAAATGATTTACAGATGGTACCTGACCCCATCCAGATTAGCAAAAATAAATAACAGCAATATGTGTTGGAGATGTAAACAAAATGAAGGAACCTTATTCCACGTGTGGTGGACATGTCCCCAAATTTTTAAAGAATGGAGCATGATTGTTGTTTTAAGTCTCTCTTTCCTGTCCCACCCCTTTCAAGTTTGAAGATTTTGGTGGCAATTTTCCTCTGCACCAGTTGTTTAGGGCTGAAACTCCAGCTCATTATCCATTTGGAAGAGACTGCACTCTTGCATATATATTTTTCTTATTTCATATGCAAATAATGTTTTCTGCCTATTCCTTTGCAAGGCTTAAAACTTCACCATTTCACCTTCTATTTCCTACCCCACTTTCCTTCTGGGGGAATTTCCCCCACACCCAGAAATAGTTTTTTGTTTGGATTTTCTTGGCTCATATTCTTGACACCAAATTGATCTATGCAACGTGCATTGAAGACCATGAGAGGCTGCGTCCTGCAATTTCACTCAGATTTGGTAGTTCTGTTCTTCTCTTAAACTAAAACGGCTGGGGGAATTCCAGTGGACCAATGCAGGATTCAGGATTGGTCAAATTATAGTTAATTTTAATCTTGCATATTGTAATGTTTGCAACTGGTATTGTAACTGGTATTCTCCAACACATATTCTATTTTCCCTGGCCCAAGATTCATTTAGGCATTTCCCCTAGCTAATACAGTCTGAATAAATCTATCCAAATGGATTTTAGCCTCACTGGATTTTAACACAGTCACTACCTTCTTGCTATAATTTAGGAAACTCAACACTCAAGTTGCAATTATTTAACACAAGATTGATTTACAGCATTAACAGGTAAGAGGTACACAGCCCCCTTATGATTCCTAAACTGACCAAATGTTTTCTCTGCAAGGTCAAAGTGGGAAACCTCCCCATTGTCTCTTTTCTCACAAATCCTGTCCTAAGGGCACATTTAAGATATGAATAGGGTGTGAGCTTGTGACTTGGCCCAGGAACTAAGTATTTATCATTACAAAAGAATGGCCAGGTCCCCAGGAAATCCAATCAAGTAACCTGCCAGACAGGAGATAAACAACGATAGGAGAAAAACAACATTCAAATTTCTGTTTTAAGACCGCATTTCCTGTGATGTAGGTATGAGGTCTCTGAGGGGTGGTCTTAGGTTACACCCCTTCTGTGATGTATGTATGATGTTTCTGGGGGTGGTCTTGATCTACAGGGTGGGAATTTCAAAAGTCTTTATAAGGCCATCCCCACCAAGCCCCGCCCTTCAAAGACCAGTTAAACCATTCAAAAAGCTGAGGCCCACAAACCAAGGTAGCCATTCTGAGTGGCTAACAGTATCACATGGTTGAGTTTTTATAGCATAAAGAACGGGAGCAATTATTGCTTAATTTCTTGTAACACTATCCAATATTCTTGTGGCAAACTTCAAATTCCTCTCTGAATTGCCTAGGAAGGGACACACCTTTTCAAAGCTCTCAGAGACCCTCCCAAACTAAGTTCTTTTTTGTGCTCTCCGCCCTCTCTCTACAAATGCCTCGGCTGGTGTGTTTTTTGTGTTTTGTTTGCAATAAGCAGCTGCAGCCAATAACTTTCACAATGAGATTGAATGCTAAAAATTCCTCCACCCAAAAGCCTTAGTTGCAAAACCTTGCATTTAGCAAGGTGAAAACTGATGAAAACCGCCCTCAGTCCCTCCCTCCTCATCCAGATTCACTTGAATAAACAACTGCAGTTTAATTGGAAAATGCAGGATCTTCCTCGAGTTAGCCAGACTGTTCTTAAGCTTTCCTCCTCAGAATTTTTATTCTTATTTTCCTTCCTTTGCGATTTCCACACCCACCTTGTGGTTTTCAAGGCTGCAGCCCAGACTGAATTTTATCTGCAAAATAATCCTCTGCAAACAGGATAGTGCAAGAACACATCTGCTGCAGAAAAATGTGTTTGCCAGGAGGCTGTTTCTGCAAACATCCTGGGTTAATCTGAAACCACAGGAATACTGTGTTTTATCACATAAAAGAGGCTGCACTTGTGTTGCTTGCAAGTAAGTCCTATGGAACTCATGGGGACTTGCTTCTGCATAGACATGAATAAATGCAATTATATCACTGAAGAGTGGTGGTCCGTCCCCCCCCCCCCCGGGTCCTGCCCTCCCTCTTTGTTAGCTAAAACTAGTGAGGTCAGTTTGTATTCTGGAATTCAACTTCAAACTCGAGGCTCAGAAATGTAAGATGAGACTTGCTACGGTCATGCTCTTTTGCATGCTAATTATTTTGGTCTTTATATAGCTTTATTTAACATACATCCTAAACAGAGGATGGACGAGCTCAGAACATTAACATTGCAGCAAATCTTGCCTCACTTTGGGGCTTTCCTGCAGACCTAAATTGGAGCGCTCATGTGAATAACGGTTTCTCTTTAAAAAATAAAATAAAATCCCTATAACTGAAGAGAAGAAACCAGACCAGCAAACTTTGTATAATAAGTCATTTTCCTGTGCTCTCAGTTAGAAGCATTGAGACCCCCCTGGGTATAGGGAGGTATATAAATTCAACTAATAATAATAATAATAATTAATTAGATGCACCAAAAACAGCATTTTCTGCACTGACTGGCAAGAACAGCAGAATTTTGGACAAGGGAGATCCCTAACCTCACTGGGAGATACCAGGGATTGAACCTGCAACCTTCTGCATTCAAAGCAGATGTTCCCCCACAATAAACCTACAGCTTCCCTCATCTTCACATCTATTACAATTGTTGCTGATACTGATATCCCAACCTTCTCACACTGGGGGCTCAAATTAAAACAGATAAAATTGCAAAAAAACAAACCGACCCAAAAAACTAAGAACATGAAAGAGAAGCTCAAAAGCAAGCGAGGTCTAGTAGAATTAAAATAGTATATTTTTTAAAAAGCAAAAATTTCACAGGCAGCAAAGCAGCACTGCTCTGTCAAAAGCCCTTTCCTTTTTGGAACTACCAGTAGCATTATGTGCTTTGATAAATGTTATCTAGATTTCTGCACCGAGGGACCCTCCATCCGCAACATCCACACCCCACCAGCCCAAGCCTTTGCTCATCTCAGTGAAGGCCAGCAGTTTGAGAAGTCAGCCTTTAAATAGCAATGAAGCTTCACATCACCTGCAGGGGAGGACCAAATTGGCAGAGGGAGGTGGTTAACCCTTGGCTCGCCCAAGCTGCTTTCTGGAAGGGAATCTGTCCCTTATCTCATTAAGCTGCTGATAGCCCCACGGAGGCAGAAAAGGCAAGGACGCATATTATACCTCTTATTTTTCCCAGCAGAGCTAATAACAGGTTATTAGTTTCAGGTGTGCATTGGTACAAGAGAGACATTTCAGCTGGGAAATTGGTAAGAGAGGAGGATGTAAAATATATTATTATTATTATCATTATTATTATATAAAATAGGGTTTAAAAAAGTGAAAATCCGGACACTTGTTGTTTTTTGCAAAAGCTCCAAAAAAGATTAAGCTTTTAGCTATGTTTTGGGGACAATTCACACAAAAAAAAGTTTTTTCTTTTCTCTTTTTAGGATTTTATTTCAGTTTTATACATTTCAATAGTTTTACAATCATTTTAACATTTCAAAACTTGACTTCCTTCCCTCTCTTTCTGTGGTTCCCTGAATTTGTTATATATATATATATATATATTCTGCACATTCCAAATTAACATAATGGTCTGGTGCGTCTTATAGAGCTAAAAATACGGTAGTTACTCAGAAGTAAGTCCCACTGGATTCAATGGGGCTTACTCCCAGGTAAGTGGCGGGGGGAGCTGCATCTTAAATGAAACCTGACTATTTTCAGGGATGGGGGGGGGGGGGCTCTGTGCAAGAACACACTATAGTAGTGATATACTATATAGGAGTCAGCAGAATTTTGAGAATACCGTATTGGCTGCAGCTTTAAAATTGGGGGGGGGGGGGGAGAAAAAATACCTGAGTATAAGCCACTCCCTTCCTGGCTGCATACTGGGGGGAGGGTGTGTACTGTGTTGCCTTTCCCCTCCCTCGCTCTCTCCCTTTCTGGCCTTGAGGAAGAGGAAGGGGGAATAACGTGTGGGGCAGCACTGCTTCACCGCACTCCTGGCCCTGTTTGCTCCGCTTTCCTGGCTGCATACTGTAAGGTCATGTATATAAACCACACTTTAACTTTTTGCGGTCAGATTTTTTTTTGGGGGGGGGAGTGTGGCTTATATTCGGGCCAATACAGTAACCCCCATGTGACAAGTCAGAAATTAGGCATTGGTTTAGAACAGGGGTCAGCAAACTTTTTCAGCCATGGGGCAGTCCACCATCCCTCAGACCATGTGGTGGGCCGGACTATATTTGGGGTGGGGTGGGGAAATGAACGAATTCCTATGCCCCACAAATAACCCAGAGATGCATTTTCAATAAAAGGACACATTCTACTCATGTAAAAACACCAGGCAGGCCCCACAAATGACCCAGAGGTGCATTTTAAATAAAAGGACACATTCTACTCATGTAAAAACACCAGGCAGGCCCCACAAATAACCCAGAGATGCATTTTAAATAAAAGGACACATTCTACTCATGTAAAAACACCCTGATTTCCGAACCATCCGCAGGCCCAATTGAGAAGGCGATTGGGCCGCATCCGGCCCCCGGGCCTTAGGTTTAGACCCTTGTTATGCATAATGGCTCATAACCATTCAACTTTAACGGCAAAGACTTGCTGGAGCTTTTTGCAAATGCAAGGGTTATAGGCAGCACGTAGTCCTGAGCAAGCAAATCACATGAATACATTGAGTTTAGCAGGTTAGTCTGTAAGATGCCCAAGTCGCATCTAATTCCTTTTTATATACATATAAATAAATTTTATTTTCAATGCAAAATTACAACAAAAATTACAAACATTGTATCCAAAATAATACTATACAAACAAGAAAGAAAAACAGAAAACAGAAAAGAAAAACAAAAGAAAAAGCACACATCTACAAATAAAACCATATCTTCATTCTAATCTAGTCATTACATATACACATATTGACTTCCTTCCTTTGTTCTAAGACCTCGGAATTTTTACTCTTTCTAAATTGTTGTGTCTAATGTGGATTACTTCTATCTTTATACTTTTTACACCATTTTTCTCTTTCTTTAACCCTGCAAAGCATCATTCATTACATACCGATATGCTTACTCCAGAACAATGTTTTTTTCATATACTCTTTAGCACACCCCCATTCTTTCAATAATTTCTGGTCCGATCGTTCCCTTATGAATGCGGTGAGTCTTGCCAGATTTATATATCTGCATCTAATTCCTTGGGTCGTGGTTCCAGCAAGAGTTAGAAATGTAGAGATGGAAGAGACTCTGAGGGGGTCGTCTAGTCCAGCCCCCCCCCCCGGTTAATATCTGAGGGAGGACTCCAGTGTAGACTAGCCAGCCCAGCATCTTGGTGAGTTGATGGGTCTGAGTATGGACATTAGTATGACAAAGGATGTGGCTTTGTGAGGGGGAACAAATGGATGCCCTCCCTCCCTCCGTGGCTGGTAGTAAGACAAAATTTGGGGCAGTAGAGTTGTGAGAGACAGAGCCCTGCCTGATTTCTGGTCTGTGACTGGGAGAAACAGGACCTTCTGGGACATTGATGCTGTGAGCCCCTCCATCTTAGCCTCAGGCTATATACTTGCCTGCGAGCGCTCCAGCTGGAGAACAGCCTTGACCAAAGGTGTCATGGGCTTTGAAGACACTCAAACTCAGGACGCAAGGGAGAAACGTGCTAGGAGGAAGGCACGCTTGGCAAATCCACACCATGACCAACGCCCGCCCGGAAACCAATGTCCCCACTGTGGAAGTGAAGGGAAGGATGTGTAGATCCTGAACTGGCCTCCATAGTCACTTACGGACTCATTGTTAAAACCGTGTTTATGGAAGACAATCTTACTCTGCTAGGAGTGATCGAAGCAGAAGAATGTGTAAATAAGCCATATATCCTGAAGACACCAAAGACTCTGCTGCACATCAAACTCTAGGTAAGGAAACCCTGGAAGCTTGCAGCACTTGGAGATTGGGGTGGCATGCAACAATATATAATAATAATAATAATAATAATAATAAACAAACACAACAACTTTTATTTATAAAATCAAACAATAATTAAATTACCTCCTAAAAACAGGTCAAATCAAATTAAAGTCTAATTAGATGGCTTTCTACAGGGTATGGGTTGGGAACAGTAAATGGCCCAACTGTTTACGCTGATCTTATATGGATGGGCCTGTGAGAATGCTGGGAGGGCTCTTTTATTCGAGTTCTTATACAAAAAGAGAAGGGGAGTCAAACCCTGACCAAAGGCCTGGCGGAACAACTCCGTCTTGCAGGCCCTGCGGAAAGATGTCAAATCCTGCAGGGCCCTGATCTCTTGTGGCAGAGCGTTCCACCAGGCCGGGGCCAAGGCCGAAAAGGCCCTGGCGCTGGTTGAGGCCAGCCTAATCTCTCTGAGGCCCGGGATCTCCAAGGTGTTATTATTTGCAGACTGTAAGGTCCTCCATGGGGCATACCAGGAGAGGTGGTCCCGTAGGTACGAGGGTCCTAGGCCGTACAGTGGTACCTCAGGTTAAGTACTTAATTCGTTCCAGAGGTCCGTACTTAACTTGAAAGTGTTCTTAATCTGAAGCACCACTTTAGCTAATGGGGCCTCCCGCTGCCGCCACATCGCCACCGCACGATTTCTGTTCTCATCCTGAAGCAAAGTTCTTAACCCGAGGTAATATTTCTTGGTTAGTGGAGTCTGTAACCTGAAGCGTATGTAACCTGAAGCGTATGTAACCCGAGGTACCACTGTATAGGGCTTTAAAATAAAACATTGGTCATGCGATCCTATATTTCAGGGGAGGCTATACTTAGGGGGTGGGCAACTCCCAGTTTGGGAGCTTAATCTAGCCACCAGACAATTTTTTTCTGACCCTTCAGGACCCCCCACTATTTTTGGCGACGGCACGTATATCTAAATAGTAGGTGAGGCTCAGCGCCCTGATGGGGTGTCCTGGGAGTGGGGAGTTTGAACGCCCATCTATCTTTTGATGAATGGGGGTGCAGCTGCCACCTCCACCTCAGCTAGTCTTCACTGCTTTGGTGAGAGGGGGGACTCTGTGTCTCTGTGTGTGTTCACAAGCAGGCATGGACACGTGAGGGTGTGCAGTGCTCACTGGAAGGCAAAGGCCAGTGTGGTCCTCAAGACAGAAAATTCCACCACTTCCCGCCTGCTTTACGTGGGGACCCTGTGCCTCTCCTGATGTTGGATGAAAATGCCCCTTAGAATCATGGAATCATAGAATTGCAGAGTTGGAATGGGTTCCCAGGATCATCTAGTCCAACCCCCTGCAATGCAGGAACCTCAACTTAAGCCTCCAGGACAGATGGCCATCCAACCTCTGCTGAAAAACCTTCAAGGAAGGAAAGTCCACCACCTTCCGAGGGAGCTCGTTCCACGGCTGAACAGCTCTTACTGTCAGAACGTTCTTCCTGATGTTTAGTTGGAATCTCCTTTCTTGTGACTTGAAGCCATTGGTTTGAGTCCTCCCCTCCAGAGCAGGTGAAAGCAAGCATGCTCCCTCTTCCATGTGACAGCCCTTGAGATATTTGAAGACGGCTCTCATATCTCCCCCAGTCCCCTCTTTTCCAGAATAAAAATACCCAGCTCCTTCAACCACTCCTCATAAGGTTTGGTTTCCAGACCCTTGATCATCTTGGTTGTTCTCCACTGCACACATTCCAGTTTTGAGAATCCAGGTAAGACCCTTCCTTTCTCTCCTTATTGCTAAAACACAATACATATCCTGTAATGAAGAGGCATTATAATTTGATGCAGAAAACCCATCTATTTCACAGTTTATTAGGAATTACCGTATTTTTTGCTCTATGAGACTCACTTTCTCCCTCCTAAAATGTAAGGAGAAATGTGTGTGCGTCTTATGGAGCGAATGCAGGCTGCACAGCTATCCCACAAGCCACAACAGCAAGAGGGATTGCTGCTTTCACTGCACAGCGATCCCTCTTGCTGTTCTGGCTTCTGAGATTCAGAATATTTTTTTTCTTGTTTTCCTCCTCCAAAAACTAGGTGCGTCTTATGGAGCGAAAAATATGGTACTAGTTTTTAAGGAATCAGTTGAATGTCACAATGCCATATAATTATAAAAAGCTCAGCGGAAGTTCTTGCGTGTAGCTGATTTTTATGTAATTTTTTTAATAACAATTTATTTTCCAAAAAGATGACATCAAAAGTAAACATAAAAACAACAGTATATAAAACTGATTTTTATGTAATAGCCACCCTCCCTCTCTTGGTTGCTGAAACATAGCTATTTCAGTTTATTAGGAACTGCATAACTTAAAGAGCAACTAGTGAGTTTTTAAGGAATACGCAGAATGTCACAATAGCATATAATTATAAAAAGCTCAGTGGAAGTTCTTGAGTACAACTGATTTTTATGTCAATCTCCACGAGACTGCAATGATGTACTTGTACTCTCCGTCACTGAAAACCTAACAGACTGACCCCTTTGGGACAGTGTTATGTTGTCCCCACTACTCTCTCTTCGTGCGCTGCTTCTTCTTCTTACTGGAGCTGGAGGTTCAAGTAATGAGGATACAAGGTCAAACAGCACAGCTATCCAGGCCAGACCAATGACGATCCAAGTGGCTGCGAGTAGCCGGTAGCCCATAAAATATGTCCTGTCATGCTTCCTCCCTGGAGACATAGAGAAAAGCAACAGTATAGTGTGAGGAGGTGATTTAAAGGACCCGCCAACTCAGACTTCCGGCTTCCGACGATGAGATATGGCAGCCTCCCAAGAGATCAGACAAACAGCTGTGCCAGTAATTCAGGGTTAAATAATTAACCCTGACACACACATCCCGGGGAGGGGGGAGCTGCGCCGCACCACCCGCAGACCGTAGGTTATCTGCGTCCAAGGCACGAATTTAGCAACTCTCCAACGTCAGTCCTGTCAGCCGGGAGTTCCTGCTTCCTAAAAATTAAAAGGTTTGGCAAAAAAATCCAGGCATGTTATGGACGGAACGAGTTAAAAGAAAAACCTGCTAAACTACACAGTCGCTGGAGGCCAAGTTTCGGACTTCAAAAAGACTCCTTTCTTGTCGTTTTGATGAATGAGGTGAGCGGCTGCCGTACTTTTATATTTGTTATATTTGGTATTTCATGACTTGGCGAACCCCACCAAGAAAGAATTAATTACCCAAAGGAAATGCAGGAGGCGTAAAATAATTGGACTTATTGGCGTTATCGCAGTCCTCAACGAAGAGCCCTGATCAAAATTGGCAGAGCAAGATCAGATATGACCAGATCAGCTCGGGATGAGGAGGAAATATGGCGACAGTAGAAGCTCTGACACAGTAAGAAAAAGGATATGATCAGAAAAAGTCTCCTTCAATGGGGGGAGATTGGAGATATATTTTTATTGGAATTACAAAAGGGGTGTTCTTTACAGAAGATGCATTTACTTGCATGGAATTCAGTGGTACCTCGCGTTAAGAACTTAATTCGTTCCGGAGCTCTATTCTTAACCTGAAACTGTTCTTAACCTGAAGCACTACTTTAGCTAATGGGGCCTCCTGCTGCCGCTGCGCTGCCGGAGCACGATTTCTGTTCTCACCCTGAAGCAAAGTTCTTAACCTGAGGTACTATTTCTGGGTTAGCGGAGTTTGTAACCTGAAGCATCTGTAACCTGAAGCATCTGTAACCCGAGGTACCACTGTATTACAGTTTGAGAAGAGAGTGGCGGTGAACTCTGGATGCCTGCCAGCTGTCCGAGGGCCCTGGAGAGCTGGCGTGGGTTTTTATGGGAAAACCGGAACAATCTTTGTGTGACTTACTGATTGCCAAGTACACTCCTACAATACATTTGAAACATTAAAGATCAAAAGACAGTGCGAAGTCGCTAATGAACTTCAACCTTGGATGGAAGTCCAGAGCCTATTAGAACAACAATCAGCAGAAAAAGGAGGGGTCATCGAAGGAGGACTGTGCTTCAAAATATTAAGACTGAGAACAATGTGGAAAAAGCCCTCTGCATGATTATAGAAATAAGGAACGGTCAAATAAAACAAGATAGTTATACCAGCGACTGACTGACCGAGAGAGGAAATTGTCAATATCAGGACTGGAAAATTGTGAAGTAACAAAGAAGACAGCAGAAAGATAAAGGATGGACATTTAGCTCTTGAATCCAGAACCCGGGAAGTCCCATTGAAATTAATTAATTCGGATTATATAATTCCTATTTTGTTTTTGAATGTGGAAATATTTGGTTTGATTTGTTATTAATAATGTTTTTTAATTGGAAAAGGAATAAAAATTATTTACACAAAAAAAGAAAGGACTCGCCAACTCAGTTTATCTAAACTTCGTTAGGTCATGTTCACACCATACATTTAAAACACATTTCTACCACTACACACAGGAAACTACCAATGTCCTATTTGTGATGGTTTAGGCTCATCATGATGTTTGAGCCTGTAAAGGCTTTGGTGTGGTTGCACTACCAAATTTCCAATCAGTGCACATCCTGTAACTTCCTGCTCAATGATGATGATGATATTAATAATTTTATTATTTGTACCCCAACCATCTGACTATACAGGGGTGCCTTCAGATGTCTTCTAAAGGTTTTGTGGTTCTTTATCTCCTTGACACCTGATGGGAAGGTGCCACCACCTCTTCCTGGTTCCCTGTATCCTCACTTCTTGCAGTGAGGGACTGGCCCCAGGCCCTCAGAGGTGGACCTCAGTGTCTGGGCTGAATAATGGGGGTGGAGACGCTCCTTCAGGTATACTGGGCTGAGGCCATTTAGTGCTTTACAGGTCAGCACCAACACTTTTGTGCTCAGAAACGTACTTGAATAGAAGTATAACCACCCCACCCAACCCCACTTACCATTCCTCCCTCCACCTCTTTCCCCCTCTTTTCTTCCTAATAGTTTAAACCAATTCATGAACCAGGAAAGTGGTTCACTAATAATGAACCATGCGTTGTAGATATTACTCCACATTTATTATGCTATTTTTGTGATATACAAATGACATGAGAAAACTTGGTATACTTATTTGTATAACATTATTCTTGTTTATAAAATAATAATAATAATAATAATAATAATAATAATAATAATAGAAATGTAGAAACATTTATTTTCATCCAACATTTGTTGGCAACAGTTTGTTCCAGTTGTTGGCCTCAGGCAGCAGTGGTTGCAGTTGCTAGAATGGTGCAAAATCTATTCATTTTGTTAGATTGTGCCCAATTCTCCAGGTCATTCTGAATTCTGGTTCTGTCTTCTGCGGCATTAGCTATCCCTCCCAGTTTGGTGTCGTCTGTGCATTTGATAAACATCCTCTCAATTCATTCATCCAAGTCATTTATAAAGACAAAACCCTGTGGCACCCCACTTGTCCCTTTTTTGCAGGATGTCAACGAACCATTAATGAGTACTCTTTCGGTTCAGTTCGGTCAGTCAGCCTGCTACAAATCCACCTAACGCTCACCTTCTTCAACCCACAAGTTACCTGCTTCCTCTGGAGAAAATCATGCAGTACTTTGTCAAAAGCCTCACCAAAATCAAGGTATAATATGTCCACAGCATTTCCCTGACCCATCAAGTTTGTAATTTGATCAAAAAAAGAAATGAGATTCTTCTGGCATAACTTATTTTTGAGAAACCCATGCTGGGTCTTAGTAATCACAGCATCCTTTTCTAAATGCTCACAGACCAAATGTTGAATTATCTGTTCTAGGATAGGGATGTCCTTAATAATAATAATAATAATAATAGTAACAATAGTAACAATAAGTTTATTGTTTATACCCAACCCATCTGACTGTGTTGCTCCAGCCACTCTGTGCGGCTTCCAACATATAGAAAAGCTTAATAAAAAAGTAAATTTCCCTATACAGGGCTGCCTTCAGTTGTCTTCTAAAGTTTACTTATCTCCTTGGCTCGTGGGTCATAAACCTCCATACCCTTCAATATTTCTCCAATGAAAATAGGGACATCTTAAGGAAAAGCTGGACATTCCAGGATCAAATCAGAAACTGGGATGGCTTCTGTAAATCCAGAACTGTTCCTGGAAAATAAGTATACTTGGAGGGTCTGTACTTGAGAAACTTAAAATATGGTTTGGGTTCCAAATTATAATCATTGCCAACCATCATTTTGTATGACACCTGATCTGAGCTTTCATATTCTTCAGCACAACAGTGAAGCCCACAATATGAAAGTATTTTGAAAGCCTTACCTATTAGATAGTCTCCAAAACCAATGGTGCTGAGTGTAATAAATGTAAAATAGACAGCTTCACTATAAGTCCAGTCCTCCATCCATTGAAAGAGAAACGAAGGCAAAATAAGAAACATTTGAATCCCCAAAACCACATAGAAGAAAAGATATTTTGCTGTTTTCTGAAAGATAAAGCAAAAAAGAAAATTAAAAAGGTAGGTTTGATGCAACAGAGCTCAGTGTTCTTGGCCTCCAGCCATGCACAGAGATTTTAGGCTGCATTAACAAATAAATAATAATAATTCTACCCTAGTTAGACTTCATCTGGAGCACAATACCCAGTTATCCATATGACACATAAGCCAAGCCACGGTTTAGTGTGGCAGTGCAAGGGTGCAAGTGTTGGAGAAAATAATAATTTAATAAAACTGTATTTTGATCATTCCGTGTTCTTTTGAGTCTATGGCCTGGCTGAACTAAAAAGGCCTGTACCTGCCTTTTTAGTACAGTACAGAACTTTTACAATACAGAACTACCTGCTTTGAGGTACTGTGCATAGTGAATGTCCGTTCGCAAACACTGTTAGAATCTATGGGTTCCACTGTATGCCAAAACAAGAATCAGCTAGGCATGGCAATTGTGATCAGTCTTGAATTGTTTTGTAAAAAAAAAATATGAAAGAGGAAGACATTGGAAAACTTGTAATGAATAGGAAAATTAGTCAAAGTCTTAAGAAAGAAAGACACTGAAAAATGGTTGTATGTGGGGGGCCATCAGGGGGCGCATTGGAAGATGGCCGACAATAACATCTCTCTGACCCACACAAAATAATTAAGAGGCTGATATGGGAGTATGCAGCCTCCCTTGCCCCCCAAGGGAATGGGGGGCACTGCCTTGCCTGCTGTGTCCATAATTCACCACCGGATTCGAAAGAAGGGGGTGAGGGCACTAGGCACGAAGCCCTCGGGTGAGGTCGGCTCTCCCGGACGCTGTCTCTGATCGCGCACTGGTTTGCATCAGCTCGAAATATATAATTGGAAAAGAAGCAAATGCGCATACTTCAAGTGAAGATCGGGAGTAAAGACTGCTGATTAATGGGATCTCTGTGATGCGGAGTGACGGGCTGGACAATAAATCAAGTAAAGACTCATCATTAAAAGATCGGTATGTCGGAGTGAAACGGAAAGGGGGGGAGGAAAAAACTTTTCTTTATTTTTGTCTTATGTGAGTACCCAATAACCCTCCCCCCCAGAGAGAAAGAATCGTTGCAAATTACTAATCACAAGCAGGAGATTAAGAACTGGGTGGAAATGAATTACTGATCAAAGAGAGGACTGGTGGGAACATCGGGAATGGAAAGAAAGCTTTGTGACGCAGTTACAAATGGAGATTCGTTAAGACAGGCCTGCCCACAGGAGGACAAGGGGGAGGAGGACCATGGTCATCGGAATGTGAATGTATGGTTATCGGAATGTGAATTTGACCTGGCAGGGCCCCCTGAGATACAGATTGGCAGGCCTGTGGAAATCAATGGACAGACTATGGGAATGTTCTCTATGGAGGTGTGGAAATGGCGTCTGTCCTTTATGTGATATGGCTCTTGGAGAGTGTAAGATCCACACAGGATATGTTTGTTTTCAACCCGCTTGTGAAGATGATCAGAGATCACAAAGAAAGGAATATATGATAACAACAAGAAGATGAGGAAAATAATAAAGAGACTATCTGGACAGAACTGGACAGAACTGTGAAATTAAAGCAGCAGCAAGAGTGATGTTTGGATCCCTTTTGGAGCTCGAAGTATGGGTACCCCCAACAAAAATTTTAAAAAATTTGGCTGTATAATTTGGAACTAATGTGATTTGGAATTAATGTGATTTGATTGGCCTGTTAATAAAAATTATTTTTTTAAAAAAAGAAAAAGAAAAATGGTTGTATATAATCACACGGCATTATGATGAGGGCTGATCTGAAGAACCAAATGATTTGAATTGGTTCAGGATGACGATATGGGGTTGCACCTGTTAAGATGGTTGTAATCCTTGGATTGGTGAATAAAAATGACGTGTGTAATCTAGAAATGTATAAAGAACATGGCTTTGGATGTGGTTCTTTGCAGCCTTCTTCTTATGTGTGAGGCTGTCCCTATGCACATTTCTTTTTCAGTAAAGGCCTATCATTTCACTTGGAGGTTGCATCCTTTTCTTTTGGGTTGCTCTGTGGGGAAGCTACAGTCGAGGAAGCTCCTTTTAAATTTCTCCAAGACAGGCTGCAGGAGAGGAGATGGTGGCTGCTTTGGCCATAAACTAAGGCATGGTTTGGCTTAGCATGTTTGTCTAAACTCAGGCTCATTGTTTGTGCCTGCAGTCAAACCACAAGCTGTAAGCAAATAAGAAACCTTCATTTTAGAAACAAGCAAGTATCTAAAAGCCTTGGTCTGTCGTAATCCCGTGTTAACTTGGCAAACTTGATTTTCTAAACATTAAAAAAAATGGAACTATAGGGGAAAGTAATCTCCGAGTTTGTAAAACTGTGTTGTACATTTTGTTAATGTTTACGCTTCAAAAGGTGACAATTCAATTTTTGTTCAGCAATTTTTGCACCCACCCTCACACCCACTAACATTTTGGAGAATTAAGAAGCATTAAATTCCATGAATTTGAGAAGATATATTTTGCAAATTTATACTGGAGCCATTTTCACTAAAGGCAAACAGCTGTGTTCCAAAAATATGTACTGCTAAAACAAATAATTTGGGGAGTTTCTCTCATTGCTATTTGAAGGCAGAGCGAGAGTTTATCTTCCTTACTTAATTAGAGGGCATAATTCACATGTCTAATTAATTCTTGTCTTCCTCCTATTATAGAGGCAGCTAATTATATATGCATATGTATATGCAATATAATAGAAGAAGAGCCCTGCTGGATCAGGCAAGGGCCCGTCTAGTCGAGGATCCTGTTCTCATCAAAGCTGACCAGATACCCACAGGAACCCTGCATACAGGACTTGAGTGCAGCAGCAGTCTATGTCACCCTCAGCCTTGTGACTGGTAAGATTAGAAATTATCTCCAGTTGAATTACCTTGTTTTCTTTCCAATACACTTTCTCTGCACAGGTTTCACAGATTCTTGAGACAAAAAAGCCAATATAGTTCAAGCAGATGAGGTTGAAGGGGATTCCAAAGAGAGCAAAAATAACACAAAAGATCTGACCATCTGCTGTTTGGGGACAGAGGTTTCCATAGCCTGTTAAAAGATTAAGAAAGGGTTGCAAAGGACGTCAGCAACTGTCGATTTGCCAATTACCTTCAGATTTTTCAGTTCTTCAAAATTTGTGACACAGTTATTGGATTAAAAAACGAATTACAAAATTCTTATTTCTTTTGGGATAAATTTAGAAATGTATTTGATGATATGTCTTTGGTGATGAAATTGGGCATGCAAGGAGCGTCTTAGATAGAGGAACCACCATCGTGCCCAGATAACAGCCCATAACAGCCCTCAGTGTAAGCCTTCAGGGCATCTGCTCAGACAAACCTCCCTTTTAGGTTATTTTGAGAACGGACTCAATTATGACTTGGCTGATCTATCTGCCAATTCATTCTTATTAAATAATTCTTATCCAGAATGTAAATTGGGACTTCCGGCACGGAATGCCATGGCGTGCAGCGGTCCCATAAAAGCGGATCCCGATTCTGCACTTAATCAAGGATAAAAATGAGAGTAATTATCCTTCTGGAAACACACACACCCCAATCGGAGGGGCGAGCCTTCACTTGCGGGTTGTCCATTAACTGTATCTCGTTCCGACGGATTACGAGGGCAGGGGCACTTAAAGAACAGGCATGTTTTGGAACAAGGAGACATGGGAACCTGCTAAATGAAATCAGCCATTGTGTGCCAAGGTTTTGATCTGGAGAGGACTTCACCGTAACAGGATTATTATGTAAGTGAAGGGGAGCCTTTTGTTCTCTTTTTATATTTATATTATATTTGATGATCTATGATCCAGCAAACCTTCACTAAAGACATATTAAGAAATTATTAGTGGACTGAGTTTATTATTGGAGTACAACTATAAAGGGAATGCAACAGGGACTTTAAAAAAAAGACTTTAGAATCTGCCTACAGAGTTCTTCAAATGAAAGACTGTGAAATACTGTGATGCTTTGTGGCACTGTCTCCTATAGGTAAAGGTAAATGGACCCCTGACCATTAGGTCCAGTCGTGACCGACTCTGGGGTTGCGGCACTCATCTTGCTTTATTGGCCGAGGGAGCCAGCGTATAGCTTCCGGGTCATGTGGCCAGCATGACTAAGCCGCTTCTGGTGAACCAGAGCAGCGCACGGAAATGCCCTTTACCTTCCCGCCAGAGCAGTACCTATTTATCTACTTGCACTTTGAGGTGCTTTCGAACTGCAAGGTTGGCAGGAGCAGGGACCAAGCAATGGGAGCTCACCCCGTCACAGGGATTCGAACCGCCAACCTTCTGATTGGCAAGTCCTAGGCTCTGTGGTTTAACCCACAGCGCCACCCACGTCCCTACTGTCTCCTATGGAGAGTGTTAATTTGGATCTACAACTGCTTTGGTGAGACATCAGCTTGTTAAAAAAGTTGGGAAGATTAAGAACAAAGAGCTAGATGTCAACCCGGAGCATGGCATGATGCCAGTATGCTTTTGGTTCAGATAAACAAGATGGTGACAGTGCTGGCTCTGACGCACTTTGAAAAATCACTCTCGAAGGGAGACAGCGCGGAAAAAGGATGATGCATTATAACATGAAAAGAAGTACAAAAGAAAAGTATTTTACACAGAAAATTATAAGCTTTAAATGCCTCTTGCAAGTTAATGGATATGGATTTTTTAAAATACGAGTGACGTTGTTACACTGGCGGCTGCAAAAAAACAACAACAGAAGAAGGGATCGAGATAGGAATTGTTATTTTTGGATTACATATGAGACCATGTGTGGGACTTTGGAATAAATTATCTCCAAAAGATCAAAACACAGGAAGCCATCTAATGTGTTTAATTTGGAATGTATAATGGGCTTTATAAATTGTATTATGATTTGGTATGATTTGATATCCCCCTTCATGGATCACTGCCTTGCCGTGGCGAAGGGGCTTGAATAACTCAGAGAAGGTATGAGCTATGCCTTGCAGGGCCACCCAAGATGGACAGGTCATAGTGGAGAGTTTTGACCAAACGTGATCCACCTGGAGCAGGAACCGGCAAGCCACTCCAGTATCCCTGCCAAGAAAACTCCATGGACAAAGATTACCATAATAAAAGACAAAAGTGGAAAGGACCTAACAGAAGCAGAAGACATCAAGAAGAGGTGGCAAGAATACACAGAGGAACTATACCAGAAAGAAATGGATGTCTCGTATACCCCAGGTAGTGTGGTTGCTGACCTTGAGCCAGACATCCTGGAGAGTGAAGTCAAATGGGCCTTAGAAAGCACTGCTAATAACAAGGCCAGTGGAAGTCATGATATTCCAGCTGAACTATTTAAAATTTTAAAAGATGATGCTGTTAAGGTGCTACACTCAATATGCCAGCAAATTTGGAAAACTCAGCAGTGGCCAGAGGATTGGAGAAGATCAGTCTACATCCCAATCCCCAAGAAGGGCAGTGTCAAAGAATGCTCCAACTACCGCACAATTGCACTCATTTCACACGCTAGCAAGGTTATGCTTAAAATTCTACAAGGCAGGCTTAAGCAGTTTGTAGACCGAGAACTCCCAGAAGTGCAAGCTGGATTTCGAAGGGGCAGAGGAACCAGAGACCAAATTGCAAACATGCGCTGGATTATGGAGAAAGCTAGAGAGTTCCAGAAAGACATCTACTTCTGCTTCATTGACTATGCAAAAACCTTTGACTGTGTTGACCACAGCAAACTATGGCAAGTTCTTAAAGAAATGGGAGTGCCTGATCACCTCATCTGTCTCCTGAGAAATCTCTATGTGGGACAAGAAGCTACAGTTAGAACTGGATATGGAACAACTGATTGGTTCAAAATTGGGAAAGGAGTACGGCAAAGCTGTATATTGTCTCCCTGCTTATTTAACTTATATGCAGAATTCATCATGCGAAAGGCTGGGCTGGATGAATCCCAAGCCGGAACTAAGATCGCCGGAAGAAATATCAACAACCTCAGATATGCAGATTATACAACCTTGATGGCAGAAAGTGAAGAGGAATTAAATAACCTTTTAATGAGGTAAAAGAGGAGAGCGCAAAATATGGTCTGAAGCTAAACATCAAAAAAAAACGAAGATCATGGCCACTGGTCCCATCACCTCCTGGCAAATAGAAGGGGAAGAAATGGAGGCAGTGAGACATTTTACTTTCTTGGGCTCCATGATCACTGCAGATGGTGACAGCAGTCACAAAATTAAAAGACGCCTGCTCCTTGGGAGAAAGGCGATGGCAAATCTAGACAGCATCTTAAAAAGCAGAGACATCACCTTGCCAACAAAGGTCCGTATAGTTAAAGCCATGGTCTTTCCAGTAGTGATGTATGGAAGTGAGAGCTGGACCATAAAGAAGGCTGATCGCCGAAGAATTGATGCTTTTGAATTATGGTGCTGGAGGAGACTCTTGAGAGTCCCATGGACTGCAAGAAGATCAAACACATCCATTCTTAAGGAAATCAGCCCTGAGTGATCACTGGAAGGACAGATCGTGAAGCTGAGGCTCCAATACTTTGGCCACCTCATGAGAAGAGAAGACTCCCTGGAAAAGACCCTGATGTTGGGAAAGATTGAGGGCACGAGGAGAAGGGGAGGACAGAGGACGAGATGGTTGGACAGTATTCTCGAAGCCACAAACATGAGTCTGACCAAACTGCGGGAGGCAGTGGAAGACAGGAGTGCCTGGCGTGCTCTGGTCCATGAGGTCACGAAGAGTCGGACACGACTAAACGACTAAACAACAATGATTTGATATCATAATAATGTGGCCCATATTGGAGTGTTATTAATGAAAATTAATAAAAATTATATCTAAAAAAAACAGAATTCAATTTGGCTGCTGGTGTAAGAAGAGGCATTAATTAAGAGGCTGAAAAACAAAGCAAAAAGCTTATCTTAAATTATCGATGCTCAATAACGTTTACCAATGGATAAGGATGATCTGCTTAGTTTAAAATCTTCATCTTATATTACTTTTAACTCTCCATTCCTTCAGTGAGATTAAATCCATTAGCATGGGAATAATAATATAATTGTAATTTATTATTTATGTGTCGCCCATCTGACTGGGTTGCCCCAGCCACTCTGGGTGGCTTCCCGTCCCATAGAAACAATACTTCGGTCTTGTCTGGATTCAGCCTCAAACCGTTGGAATGGAATGCGCTGTTTACTTAAAGGGACAGACACAAGTTTTCAAAGCAGAGGCTGCTAAGGGAGAGATGAACAGAACTCAATATGGCAAAGACATGGCTGAACACACCATTGATTGTTAGTATCATCCCACAGTTATTGCATAAGCAATTGCAAGAGTTTAGTTTGGTTTTTATTGTATGTTGAAAAGTTTAAATATATAACCAACATTCTCCATGCAATTGTAAGGACCAGACTTGAGTTGTTTTCAGCTGAGATCCCATGAAGATTTTGCCAAGCACCTCGGAATAATCAGAGACCCAATTAGAAGACTAATAGTATCTACTGATTGAAATTTGCAAGTGGAAAGAGTCAAGAAATGAAGACTCCTGGGATACCTCAAGTCCAAAGGTTGAGAAACAGATAAGCCCTTCTCTTGGGTCTCAGAAGCCGCAGCTTTATGGCCTGCACTCGAAGAATGGATTATTTTATCCCTAGCACACTTGAATCAACAGTTTGTGCTTACCCAGAGCTTTCCAAACGGTGTGTCACAACAAGTTAGTGTGTTGGCTGCAGTGTGTAAGTGTGTCGTATGAATGCTGGAGAGGGGTTAGTTTAACCACCGGTTTGCTAAAGGTAAAGGGACCCCTGACCATTAGGTCCATTCATGACCGACTCTGGGGTTGCGGCGCTCATCTCATTTACCATCCCGCCGGAGCAGTACCTATTTATCTACTTGCACTTTGATGTGCTTTCGAATTGCTAGGTTGGCAGGAGCAGGGACCGAGCAACGGGAGCTCACCCCATCACGGGGATTCGAACCACCGACCTTCTGATCGGCAAGCCCTAGGCTCTGTGGTTTAACCCACAGCGCCACCCGCGTCCCTCTACCGGTTTGCTAGTAAAACTCAATTACTGTGTCACAAATTGATGCATGTATAAAAACTGTGTCACCAACCTGAAAAGTTTTGAAAGCTCAGGATTGAACAGTGCTAAAAGGGTAGGTTCGCCCACTCATTCAGTGCATGGTTTTCTGCATTGAAGGCATTCATCTAGACATAAAGGGTGTGTGGTTTCTTGAGTGTATTTTGTAGCTTACTTGAAAGAAGTAATTTGCATTGGGAGACTGTCATGGGGTCAGTTGCACCTGGTGGGATTTGAACTTGTTTCCCTAGCCCAACTACTTTCCACAGGGTGGTTTTAATAATAGGTTGACCCCAGAAGGGTGGGGAATAAATAACTAATCAGGGAATGGGCTCATTGGGCATATAATAAATGAACTATTTATTTGGCCAGAAAGGGCAAGACAAAGATGAGATGTGAAGGATGATGAAAGAGCAAAAGCAAAGCCTGCACCTTAACACAATTTATCTAAGCGAGAGCAGTTGAATGCCCTGCATACTATATTCGGGGAGAAGCCAGAACTAAATGACAGTACCTATTGTGGCTAACATAGTTCCCACGAAGAAGAAAGAATTAGCGAAATCCCAGCTGCTGTGTTTATCATGAGGTTTGGTTCCTACTGGATCTATTCCCAACCGAACAGCTTTTACCAGTTTCTGCAATTGAAGGCAAGACTCAGTTTGAATATTCCAACAATAAGAATAGCCCCTCCTCTGATTATCACTAGATACTGCTAACCAAATTGCTATGCACTCAGAAGGGAAGTTCTTCTGGATCCGTCGAGCAACCATGGCATTTCTTTCAGCCAGAACTTTCTGGAACTCATTTCTGGCACCTCTCAAGTAGGAGCCTTTGCCGTTAGAGGGGAATGAGGGAGGTTTCTCTCCCTTGAACCCAAGAGAGGGTTTTGTGGCAATGCATAAATGGCTTGGCTTGCCTGTCTTCATAAATTCTTTTGGACAGAGTCTGCTTGGAGTATTGGCTCTCCCATATTCTCAGTCAACAAAACAATGGTGAGACGACATCATCTCCCACCCTCTGTTCTAAGGCACAAGCACACTTTTCAAGGCAGTTAACCAGACAATGATTCAGCTTTTCTGTGACCTTGAACAGAGTCACCTGTTTTGCAACTGCTATATGACGTATGTTCTCCTTTCGCCAATATAGTGCTACCTCGGGTTAAGAACTTAATTCGTTCTGGAGGTCTGTTCTTAACCTGAAACTGTTCTTAACCTGAAGCACCACTTTAGCTAATGGGGTCTCCTGCTGCCGCTGCTGCACAATTTCTGTTCTTATCCTGAAGCAAAGTTCTTAACCCGAGGTAATATTTCTGGGTTAGCGGAGTCTGTAACCTGAGGCATATGTAACCTGAAGCATATGTAACCCGAGGTACCACTGTATATTCTTTGCAAAATATGTTTCCCAACAAATGCAGTACAAATGCTAACAAAAACCTGCTCCTTATAACTAAATCGGAGAAAACGTCAATTTGGGTTTTCAATGATTGCTGTTAACAAGCTGGTTTTCATGAGGAAAGCCCCAGAGCAACGAAATGGTGCTCAGACACGGAGCTTTAAATCACGGCCAGGCCTGGAAAGAGTGGAGGAAAGCTCAGTGTGGAGAAGCCCATGCTGCCTCCAACAGTGGTGGCAGAACATAGCCATAATGGCTAGTAGCCATTCATTGTCTTATCCTCCAACAATTTGCCTAATCCTCCATGGGGATAACATTTCACATGCAGAAGGGTGAGTCCTTATGGCTCTATGCTGGCCACTGATTCTGTCCCCACCTCAGTTTCCACCCCTAAACTGTATTCCCCCAATATATACTTTCTGACCTCTCAACCTCTGGTGTCCTGCCACGGTCTATCCTTTCAGTCTTGCTAAAGTAATGCCTTACCTGTATGAATACCTCCACCTCTTCTGGGCTGAGAGCGGTGTAGTTTGAAAAGAATTGTGCTTTCATGCGAAACGTTGCTTCTTCTAGTCTTTCGTGGTGATCATTCTCCAGAAGCTCAATGACGAGGGCACCCATCACTATGTAAGTCATGTAGCCAGCCAGCAGTAGTATGCCCTGCTTCCTGCTGACACGCATCTTGTCCTGTGTGGGAATGAGAGCCAAGGAAGAAGCAGACACAAGAGCAACTATAGTTTAGTAAGCAAGTCCTTATTTGTCTTCACCCAGACTCAACAGTACAGCCCCATAGCTGAGCACTCTCCATAGCTGGACCCAAGCTAACCAAATGAATTTCAATAGGGACGAATGTAAGGTTCTGCACTTAGGCAGGAAGAACCAGATGCACAAATAGAAAATGGGGGACACATGGCTAAGTAGCAGTACATGTGAAAAGGATCCAGGGGTCTTGGTGGACCACAAGCTGAACATGAGTCAACCGTGTGTTATTAACACCACAAGATTTATCTAAATTAGTATCGTTAAACATCAACAAAATGTAAATGACATTCCCAGAGGAATTGAAGGAGGCAGTGGTGCACCCACTCTTAAAGAAAACATCATTAGATCCTTTAGATCTATCCAATTACCGCCCAGTTTCGAATCTTCCGTTCCTGGGTAAGGTGATTGAGAGAGCGGTTGCTGAACAGCTTGGTGGGTTTCTGGATGAAACCTCGGCTCTGGATCCATTCCAATCCGGCTTCTGCGCTGGTCATGGGACCGAGACGGCTCTGGTCTCCCTAACAGATGATCTACGTAGGCAGCTGGATCGAGGCAGGTTGGGGCTGCTGATTCTTCTAGACATGTCATCAGCCTTCGACATGGTCGATCACGAACTCCTGGACCACTGCCTCTTCGACGTGGGGATCCAGGGCACAGTCCTTCAATGGCTGCGCTCGTTTCTCTCTGGTCGGGGACAGAGGGTGGTGCTTGGGAGGGAATTGTCATCGCACCACTCCTTGGTGTGTGGAGTGCTTCAGGGTGTGATACTCTCCCTGATGCTTTTCAACATCTTTATGCGCCCCCTCGTCCAGCTTGTCTGGAGTTTTGAGTTGGGCTACCATCAGTACGCTGATGACACACAACTCTATCTGTTGATGGATGGCCATCCTGACTCGGCCCCAGACACACTGATCAGATGTTTGGAAGCTGTGGCTGGATGGTTACGTGGGAGCCGGTTGAAGTTAAATTCTTCGGGGGACTTCCGGGGTGGTGCCATCGGCAATGGCAGATTCCCTCTGAACAGGAGGGACTAGCTCCGCGGGAAACGGGTCTTTTCCGCTACGGCGAAGCGGGGACCCTTTTAAAAATCACAGGCGGATGAAGCCTGTGACCATGGGACTCGGCGGGCACCTTTAGCGCCCCCCCAACTCGCTAAGGAACCCACTAATGGGCTCCGAAGTGAAGAGGGGGAAGTGGCGCGGTGCTGTGAGTCAATTGCTATTTCCGTGGAGCGAAGCCGCACAGCCGTTGCCGGAGAGCGCTGCCTTTTTCCTGGGACAATTTGGACTCTGAAATAAGCACCCGTGAGTACTTAGACTTTGAACAACTGGACATTAGATAAGGACTTGCGAGCAGAAAGGAATTGGATTTTAAAAAGCTATTTTAATTTGGTACGGAACGGGAAAGTCTAAACAGGAAGTCAGCCTTCCGTTCTTCTGTAGACAGAATAAAGCAAAGACAACGTAAACTAGAGCTTAGAAAATTGCCTTTAAAGGATTGGATTTCATCATTTAAAATTGTGGAACCCCCCTTCGACAGCAGGAGAAGGAGGGGGATCTTTTCCGGACTGTTTAAAGTGAGTTTAAAGTAAAGTAACTTTCCTCCGTCCTGATCCTGGAGCGGGGTGTCAGGACTGATGTTTGAAGTTCATTGACCAGAGACAAGCATTTTGACAGATAGCTAAAAGAAGAGAAACATAGCGATTCCACTGCTTCCCTTCGCATCTTTAAGCAACAAATATTGACAAAGTATCTCAAAAAGGGAAATTTTGTTGCAAGAACAAATAGAAGTTTTCCCCCTAGAGGGAGACTGTGTAACTGTAACTAACTCCAGAGAGCCGGCAGCTGTTACAGATAACAATCGTGGGAACAGGTATTCGACCTTGCAGGACAATGTATTCAGAAGCTTTGTTGTGTGCTTTCTATAAAACAAATGCCCTACTGGAACAATTACATGAAAAGGTGAATTGGATGGCGACTTCGACTAGAAATTTTCAACAGGCAGTGGGAAATTTTGAACAGACAGTGGGAAAATATGTGGAGCCCACTCAGGAATTAAATCAGGAGTGTGTCCTGACAGAACAGGCCCAACAGGAATATGAGTTTTCGGATTTGACAAATGAACTTGGAAAAAGCCAGATTTGGAAAGAAAAGGTTTGGTTTGGCTTGGAAATGGGGGGCTGGATTGACCCCCCTATGCTGGGATGTTTGGACTTTTCAAATCTGACAATGGGCCTTGAGATGTTTGGGATTGTGGGGGCTCTTAATTTCGGAGGGTCTTTGAAACATGCTTTTAAATACCATATGGAACTCAGTGTTGAATATGGAAAGGGGGCTGATCTGTCGAGAAGGGTTAAAAATATTGCCAAGCTGGAGTTACCACGAGCAGGAGACAAGGGAAAATACAGTTACAAATATGAAGAAGAGCTGCGGAACGGACATGGAAGAGACTTGAGGGCCTCGGATATAAGTCTGCCAGGTTAATGGGCTAGATTGACGGGATAATAAGGACTGACAAAACCCGGAACCAGGAGGAAGGGACGTTGGATGAAGATTGGATTTGTTTGTATTTCTTCTTTCTACCATTAGAACTGTTTTATAAAATTGATGAATGTTAGAAAAATGTTGGAATGAAACTACTTGGCTTTAGTAAAGATGTTTAAAGAATTATGAAAGAATATTATGGTTATGAGAAGTTGGTAAGGATAAGAGTTAAGTTTTAAGCTTTAAGGTTTATTATATTATAGAAAGATAAGATTAAAACAGTTTAGGGTAATGTAATGACAGAATATTATGAAATATGGAAAGGATTTGCTGGGATAATTAATAACTAGGATACAAAGAAAGGGAGGAGGAGGAGGTCAAAGAAAGAAGGTAATGACAGTTGAGGATATGAGAATAATGAATTTGTTTTTAAATGTTTTTTAATTGTGTGTGATGTATTTTTGTATTTTTTTTCTTTTTGTCACTTTTTCTTATTTTTGAATTTGTATTCATACGGTTGGAAGGGGTTTGTTTGTTTGTTTTTCTACTTTGTTAATTATTTTTATTTTGTATTTTCTACTGCTTTTATTTTATTTGGTAACACTTTGAAAATTTCAATAAATATCTTATAAAAAAAAAATGAAGTTAAATTCTTCGAAGGATGGATGGCAGCTAACAAATTGAGGTTGAATCCTGACAAGACAGAAGTACTGTTTTGGGGGGACAGGAGACAGGTGGGTGTGGAGGACTCCCTGGTCCTGAATGGGGTAACTGTGCCATGAAGGACCAGGTGCACAGCCTTGGAGTCATTCTGGACTCCATGGAGGCACAGGCCAATTCTGTATCCAGGGCAGCTGTTTATCAGCTCCATCTGGTATGCAGGCTGAGACCCTAGCTGCCCACAGACTGTCTCGCCATAGTGGTGCATGCTCTAGTTACCTCTCGCTTGAACTACTGCAATGCGCTCTATGTGGGGCTACCTTTGAAGGTGACCCAGAAACTACAACTAATCTAGAATGCGGCAGCTAGACTGGTGACTGGGAGCGGCTGCCAAGACCATATAACACCAGTCTTGAAAGACCTACAGTGGCTCCCAGTACGTTTCCAAGCACAATTCAAAGTGTTGGTGCTGACCTTTAAAGCCCTAAATGGCCTCGGTCCAGTATATCTGAAGGAGAGACTGCACCCTCATCGTTCTGCCCGGACACTGAGGTCCGGCACTGAGGGCCTTCTGGCAGTTCCCTCGCTGTGAGAAGCCAAGTTACAGGGAACCAGGCAGAGGGTCTTCTCGGTAGTGGCACCCGCCCTGTGGAATGCCCTCCCCTCAGATGTCAAAGAGAAAAATAAGTACCAAACTTTTAGAAGACATCTGAAGGCAGCCCTGTTTAGGGAAGCTTTTAATGTTTAATAGGTTATTGTATTTTAGTGTTTTGTTGGAAGCCGCCCAGAGTGGCTGGGGAAACCCATCCAGATGTGCAGGGTATAAATAATAAATAATAAATAATAATAATTATTATTATTCAAAGACAGAGGTACTTTGGCTGGGTCAGGACGATATGGGATTGGGGGGGGCAACTCCCATCTCTTGCGGGGGTGCAATTAGTGCCAGCACTGTCCGTTAAGAGTTTGGGTGTAATCTTCGACACCTCCCTTTCCATGGAGGCGTAGATTGCAGGCTATAACAAAGGTGGCATTTTTTCATCTCCGCCAAGCTAAGCAGTTGGCTCCTTACCTCTCTCACCCTGACCTAGCCACTGTGATCCACACGACGGTCACCTCCAGTCTGGATTATTGTAACTCACTCTACGTGGGGCTGCCCTTGAGACTGACCCAGAAACTCCAGCAGGTGCAGAATGCCGTGGCGAGACTCCTTACGGGGTCCTCGCTGCGGGATCACATTCACCCAGTGCTGTACCAGCTGCACTGGCTCCTGATGGAGTACAGGGTCAGGTTTAAGGTGCTGGTTTTAACCTTTAAAGCCCTATACGGCCTAGGACCCTCATACCTACGGAACCGCCTCTCCTGGTATGTCCCACGAAGGACCTTACGGTCTTCAAACAAAAACATCCTGGAGGTCCCAGGCCACAGGGAGGTTAGGCTGGCCTCAACCAGAGCCAGGGCTTTTTCGGCTGTGGCTCCGATCTGGTGGAACGCTCTGTCACAAGAGACTAGGGCCCTGCGGGATTTGACATCTTTCCGCAGGGCCTGCAAGACAGAGCTGTTTCACCAGTCCTGTGGCCAAGGCTCTCGCTTTGGTAATCCTCACAGAACTCTAGCCCAATTGTTGCCATTAATTTGATTTAAACTGATTTTATAATGAATTGATTTTAGAATGCTGTATTATTTTACTGTTGTTAGCCGCTCTGAGCTCGGCTTTGGCTGGGGAAGGCGGGATATAAATAAATTATTATTATTATTATTATTATTATTATTATTATTATTATGAGGTATCAATGGATATCAAGAAATGGCAGTCATTGAACCTGACCCTGTGGGGGAAAGTCAATGCTCTTAAACTGAACATAATATCTAGACTAGTTTATGTCTTAAGAGGAATTCCAATTCACAAAATTAAATATTTGTTTAGAAAATGCCTTTGGGACTCTTCAGTTCCAAGAATATCGATTCAAAAAATTCAAATATTGATAAAGGAAGGAGGATTTGGGATCCCAGATTTAGGATTGTATCACTAAAAAAGACTGAGACTGATGAAATGGAAAAATAAAAGTGAGGCTCCCTTCCATGATTGGATTTAAGACATACAAACTTGCAACATATGAGCAACTTGCGTTTAAAGCAGACTTGCCGTGGACAAATTCAATGATATGCTGAATCCATTCTTACAAATACTG
Source organism: Podarcis pityusensis (assembly GCF_964106645.2). Lineage (NCBI taxonomy): Eukaryota > Metazoa > Chordata > Lepidosauria > Squamata > Lacertidae > Podarcis > Podarcis pityusensis. Next base: position 7,938,183 of record NC_138028.1, read on the forward strand.
TACGTAGTAGGTTAAGATCTGGTGAATTAGAATAAAAACTCTGTAAAGGATACAGTTTGGTTTTTCCTCTCTCCCCTCTTTACTTTGCCTTCTACATGGTTTGAAAAAAATTGTCTCTAGAAAATGATTGCAAGGAAGCTCTCAAATGACAAAACCATATGTGAATATGTTGCTAGAAAAACTCGAAAAAAATCTTCATGTCGTATAGGTGTCTAAAATAAAAGATTATATTGACTGTGCAAAAAGCAACTGCTTCAATTACTTCTTGGGAAAGTTGTTTGGAGTGTTAGGACTCCATATGAAAACCCACTTTCTCTTTCCAGGTTTGGTTTGGTTGGTTTGGTTTGGTTTGGTTTGGTTTTTTTAAGAAATACAGTTCATTGGGAAACATGGAGGATGAAAACCAGGAGGTTTTGTCATGTTGGAGCTAATGTGTTTTCCCACATCCATAACCAGCCCCGGGGTCATTTGGAGGAGGGAATTGAAAGGAGCGGAGAGGTCTTTGCTTGGCTCCTCACTCACCCTGATAGGGACATTCGATTCCAAATCCTCTTAAATGATCCACTCCTTCGACTTCCAATATCTGATGGGAGAGTCTCAGTGCTTCCCTTTCACTGGGTAGCTATTTGGTAGGAGCAGCCTGACCACACCTTCATGGGCTCTATGAGGTCATGGGTATATTACTCTCTTTTGTGGACTGGCTTACCTGGTCCTCTGTGAGGTCACGCCCTCTGTACCTGCTGTGCTGCTGAAAGCCTCCAGGTCTGAGAGGCTGGTGGGAAGATCAGACCAAAATATTTTAGAAATCTACAGGGAACAAGCCTGATCTATTGTTACATTAAGCAATGGGAATGCTCATCAGATTTGCAGATGGCACAAAACTGGGAGGGGTAGCTAATGCCGCAGAAGAAAGAATCAGGATTGGGGGTTGCCATTTGTTCTCTTTGTCCTCATGGGCAGAGTCATCATAGCGATCCATAGTTAAGAGCAGAAGTCAACAAATGTGTCCCCTTTTTTGCAACCCTACATTGAGCCCCAGCTAACAAAATGAATTGCAGTAGGGACAAATGTCAGGTTCTGCACTTAGGAGGGAAGAACCAGATGCACAAATATAGGGGGTGGGGGTGGACAATCTGGCTTACTAGCAGTACATGTGAAAAGGATCTAGGGGTTTTGGTGGACGACAGGCTGAACATGAGTCAATAGTGTGATACAGCAGCAAAGCTAATGCTATTGTTAAACCCTCAGAATGAATAAATGCTAGGATTTTGGTTAATTGGGATATGGATTAGAACATATTCTGCAGAGCTGTTCCAGACAGATAATTCCTGGGCTGGCTTATGCAAATCAACCTGGCTGACCGAGGGCTATCAAGAGTACTATAGGGGTCGTTAACAATGCAAGGGAACTTCCCTCTTGCCCCTAGGTGTGAACAAAGACTGGGGATTTGGTAGGTTGCCAGGGTACCTGCTTTGGGGGAAGGCAAGGGGTTTCTGGGGGGAAGAAGGAGGGGGAAGGAGAGCTCCATCTTGGAGAGAAAGGCTGAAGGATGCTTGTACTGCTGCCTCTTGAACTGATCATGCCTTAAGATCTAGACTCCCTCCATGCAGACTGAAGGTGTAAATAGCTGAATAAACCCTATTTCTTAAAGTATGACAGTTTCCACCTTGTCTTCTATTCTCCAAAGTGACTCTTGGCTACATCAACAGAAACATAGTGTCCACATCACAGGAAGTAATAAAGGTATCAAGAGTCTAGAAGCCAAGCCTGATGAGGAACGGTTGAAGGAGCTGGGTATGTTTATTCTGAACAAGAGGAGACATGAGAACTATCTTCACATTCAGGAGGACCCAACCATTGAACCACGCTCAACATAGAGGGTGCCCAGCTCCTGCCAGCAAATATTGAGGGGGCTGAAGACCCTTCCACCCCTAGAAGTTGGGGCGCCTGTCCTAAATCCCATCAGCTGGCAGACCATAGGAAATAGCCTTAAATCAAGTCAGATAATTGGTTTGTCTGGATGAGCATCAGCTACACTGGCCAGCAGAAGCTCTCCCGGGTTTTTAGTCTTCCCCAGCCCTATCTACAGATAGAGTCTTGAACATTTAGCATTTAAAGCATGTTCTCTGCCACTAAACTGTGACCCTTCCTCATCTCTTGAATATCGGATTATGCCTTCAGAGCCTTTCCAGGCAATCGGTTTCTCCTAACAGGAATATTGTGGTGTTTCTAAATGTCAAGGGGAGGTACAGCCATCTTTCTTCCAGATAGCATCTCTTTTTGCAAGTCAGTTGCATTTCCCCAGAAATGATCCGCAGCATTTGTTCTCTGTGAAATGCACCCAGCGTGAACTTGCTTTGCACTGATTAAGTGCTTTGTGGCCTGGCAGCACTATCCCTGTGATAAACAACAGTCGTCCCTTTTTCCTGCGCCATGTTACAACTCTCATTTAAAACCTTTCTATATCTGAGGGCTGGGAAGAGAGGAGCATTTGGGTAGCTGTTTAAAAACAAATGCCTCTGAAAAGGCAAGGAACAACAGCAATGCCATCCTCTTCCCTAATAACTAGGATTGACAGGTCTCATGGGGCCAGTGAAGTACAGTGGAACCTTGGAAGCCGAACGCCTTGAAACTCGAACGTTCTGGCTCCCAAATTTCAGGACTCCCCCGCACCCCCTCCATGGAGTCCCATTTTAAACATTTATTTCTACATAGTCTTCCATACTCCAATTTTTATATCAAAACATATTATCCATAGTAATTGTTACACTACAAGTGAAATCAAAATTCTGGTAATGTTTCCATCTGCTAACAGTGGTCTCCTAAATAACTTATAATTTCCCCCCCATCTGAAACCCAAGGTTTACCAAATGTGAAATATATCTGCATATTATTGTAATGATCTCAGGCAGGTAAGCAAGTCCCGATAAAAATTCATGACCCTCTGGCAGTTTTATGGTACGTTTATTTACAAATTATACCCAGAGCAGTGCTCTGAGCCTGCCGCTCTTTGCTACGAGTCGGTCACTTTGAGTCTCCGTTCCTGTCACACCACGAAGGGTGCCAAAGTCCAGACCTTCCTCTTTTGCACTTCTATTGCACTTTAACCCTTTCAGCCCTTCTGATTCGGGGAGAAGGTGGGTGGATTCCCTCCCACTCTCAGAAGAGCCCTCTGAACACTGTTTCTCTGCTGGTTGCATAGCAACCCCCTCAATGCCATCTATCTCTCCCCCTCCTCCTGCCTGCGAGCTGTCTGAGTCTGCTGCTCTGTTTGAGTCTGGGAACTCTTGGTGAAGGGGGGCCGAGCTAACCCACTCCTGCTCTGTCTGCATTCTTTCGTCTCCAGAGTCAGACTCTGGCTCTCTCTGTACTGGCATTCCTTCATCTTCAGAGTTTGACTCTTCCCAGGCGTTCGATTCAGTCACGTCCCTGACAATTATTTTCAGCTATCCTACCCCACTAATGAAAATAGTGCTGTGCTGTACTCTTAAGAACATCATTGACAGCCCAAGATGGCTTGCTTCCCCATTCTGTTTCCAGGGAAGACAACAAGGAACCTTGCAGCACCTTAACAGCATGAAACAAGGTAAGAGGAAGATATTTAGCTCTCCCAGAAGCAGAGCATCTCTGCAAATGTAGTAAACAGGAACCTGATACTTTGGAGCATATTTTCTTTTCTTGTGATTTTGACATTTATGCCAGAAGACAATTATTAGAGGCCATACAACTCAACAGGCTCAATTCTATGCCACCAACGGTTCAGGACCTGCTCTCGGACAGGAATGATCAAATTACTTTAATAGTGGCTGAATTTTTGAGTGCTGTCCATGTAGAAAGACTAGGCCATTATAAAGAGATTTAGTGGTTCTTAATTGATTGGTGATGTGGTAGTGTTATATTGTATTATTTATGCAAATTGATTTTCTCTGGCGTTAAAGATCTGACTGGGACAAACCTTGTTATGCTGAGCTCGTATTTTGCACAATTTGTATACAGTGTTTGTTTGATAATGTGTGGTTTGCTATGCCTAATAAAGGATTGACTTATTATATGAGCCACCCTAGCCACTAGAAGGCTGTGAAAATTTGTGACCCTCCTCCTGACAAATTACTCCTTTAGGTTTGTATTGTGTAGGAGAGGTCCGCCTTACAGGGTTGTCGTTCTGAGTCCCAATGTTCTCTCTGAGTTTCCAGTCATTATTTTTCTTGAAAGGACTGGGTACTAATGCTCGCCCTAAGTCTCCTTCCATTTCATCTAACAAGGTAGAGACTTCAGTTACTGTTTCCAGTTTCTTATCTTTAAGGAACCAGCGTAGGTGTGCAGGAACCTGTCTATAAAATTACTCTAAACTGGTCAACTGTTTAAGTTCATCAAAGGTTTTGATTTTACTTCCTTCCACCCATCTGTCCAGAGCTTTATCAATACGGCTACTCAGTTGCGCATAAGTTTCTTTTAATGTCACAAAAGGCTTTTCTGCTTTGCTCTGCAGTTAAACCAAACCGCCCTTTCATTCTTTCTTTGAATGTGAGATAATCAGAGGTTTCATCTTCTCTTAAATCTGAGTATATTTCACTCAAAGTTCCACATATCTGTGGATGTAAATACAGCATCCAGTTTTCCTCAGGAATATTTAAGTCCTTACAGGTCTGTTCAAAACTTAGCAGGAATGCCTTTGACGCACTTAGGGAAATCTCTTTACATTAGCTGAGGTAAAGTCTCCACCCCCTAGCAATAGATGTGGCAGTTCTGCTCTCAGCTTAATTTCCTCCATTTTAAAAAGAAACATGTCTTTTTCATGGGCCATCTTGGCCTCCCTTTCTCTCTCTTCTTGGGCTAATCTGGCATTTCTTTCTTTTTCTTTTCCCTCATGAGCTAATCTGCTCTCTCTCCACCATATCTCTCTCAGCCTGTATCTGTGCTAACTGAATGTCAGCTGCAATTCTGGCCTGTTCAGCTGCTATTCTTGCTTTCTCCTTTCCTTTCTCTGCTTCAACTTATGTCTTTCTTTCTCTGTTTCAACTTTATGTCTTTCTTTCTTTCTTTCTTTGCTTCAACTTTAGCCAATTCTAATACTAGCCTCAGCATTTCTAATTCAGTATTAGGATTCTCCTCAGATGCAACAGCTCCCTGTACTGGGTCACCCCGAGTCTCTTTTGCCTGGTGCTTGCTGGCCATTTTCTGACAGAAAAAAATTCTTCTTTCAATAAAATAACCGTAGTACTTTATTAAACTGGATGTTCTATATATGCACGTTTCTGTGGGGTTTTTAACTTCGTATCACAGCGCTGCCACTACTTAATATGCAACGGTGCAATGGCACTCTCTCTCCCTGGCGCCGCTGCGCCAGCCCTCTGCTTCCCTTTCCCTCAGTGAAATCCCCAATGGAGAATGAATCACAAGTGACAGTCAGTATTTTCCATCACAACATGCCACTCTTCTTTTCAGAAGCTTAGTTTGATCAGCATCGAGTATACAACTCGATGCTGATCAAACTACAAACTACATTACTTCTGGTAAATGAGCCACCTTAGCTGCTAGAGGGCCATGAAAATTTGTGTCCCAGACTGTTTCTTGTCTGCCCGTGTTGTATCTGAAACCCGAGGAGCACATTGGTTGCCAGATGTGAAATACATTGGCAATATTTGCATTAAGGGGCATGGCGAACTCAGATCTATTAATTTTTAGTATGCCTGTTCTTACGGCCTTTTAAATGTGTTTGTTCGAGTGGAGGCCATTGTTTTGTTTTGGGCTTTGTTTTAACTATTTGTTTTGTCCTTTTACCCTGTATTTTTTTTCTTGTGAACCTCCCCGAGACCTTCAAATGAAAGGCGGTGTATACATTTAATAAAGAATGAAAAAAATAAATAGTTGACTACAGCCCTTTGTTGTCGTTGTGGGAGTGCTTCCAACTGAACATCCAAGCATCAGCATTGAGATGGAAGAATCTCCTTTCCCAAACTGAGTGGTAGAACATCTGCTTAGCAGGCAGCAAGTCCTCAGTTCAAACTCCAGCATTTCCAAACTCCTGTTTGAAATTCTGAATTGCTGCTTGCAGTCAGTCTAGACCGTATTGTGCCAAATGTCCCACTGGTCAGACTCTGTGTAAGGCAGCTCCCCGTGTTCCTAAGCATTCTAAATGGAGTGCATTTGTTAAGGAATGCAGACTCTCCAAGTTTCCATCCCTGTTTTTGATATGATCCTTAGGATGTCCCTATTTTCACTGGAGAAAAGCTGGAGAGTATGGGAATGACTCCATCTCACTAAGAACCAGCAGGCTACCAAGAAGCTGGGAATAATGTGGGATGTAACTCGCCCAGCTTCCCTCAATATTGTGGACCAGTGTTCTTTGAATATGGTTGAAACAGATCATGGTTCAAATTCTGCATTGGTTGAGGTTAAATCTCTCCTTACCCGGATAAATAAATTAGAACTCTTTCCCCCCCCAACATATTTTTTTTTTCAAGGGAAAAAAGAAGAAACAATTTAGCACAGTTTGCAAGCCCCCTCCACAGAGGCTGGCCCCTCTCACTGTCCTCGGAGCTTGCATACCGGTAACCTCCTCTGGCTGACGTCCAGACAGACCAGGGAGATTTTGATAGACGACATTTTCCCAAGCATAGGTAAATGCACACCCCCTCCTCCTGCTTCTTCCCTAGCAGGGAAAGAGACAGACAGAAACTTCTATTTATATTCTTTTATTTCTGTCTACAGCACTAGAGAAAAACATGTCCGTTCAGATCAGTTCTTCTAGCAAGTCTGACTAACTTCCTGAGCATGCGCAAATGGAAGGTTTCAAATTACACTCTTCACAGAGCTCTGAGAAGCCTGTGAACTTCCTGGGAAATTCCTTCCCACAGATACCCGTATCATGTGATGTCAACAAGCTGGCTGTTTGCAGCTGCGATGTTTCCATATACTGACAGCATCCACAATGGCTTCCATCTGCAAAGTATGTTTTATCTATGCATATAGAATGTTTTTGTTGTGTGTTTCTCTGGGTATTACAGTCATACCTCGTGTTGCATTTGCTTCAGGTTGAGCATTTTCAGGTTGCGTCCCGCGGTGACCCGGAAGTACTGGAAAGGGTTACTTCCGGGTTTTGGCACTCACGCGTGCACAGACACACAAAATGATATCACGTGCATGCGCAGAGACAGCGAATCGCGAACCGCGCACGCGGGTTGCGTTCTGCTTATGTTGTAACGGGACTCCGGAACGGATCCCATTCACAACCAGAGGTACCACTGTATAGAGATTACATTTGTCGCCACTTTCAAATCAAAGTCCAACTTTGACAAGCCTTTATCTCCTGGCCATGCTAGGCACATCACAAGGGGGTTGTGAGACTGTGTGCACGTTATTAAATTGCCTTTATTTGGGGCATCTTCTGTTACTGTGTGTGTTGCTGCCACCTGTGCACATATATGCGCATATCTCCCTAGCAAAGCTATATTTAGACTATCTTCTTTATGGTGTGCTTTTTTCTTTGTCTTCCAGTGGAGGCTTGAGGTCTTAAGCATTCAGAATTCCCCACTCTTTGTCCAAACAAGTGCCAAGAGATCTTGGCTGTCCTCATTTTCAACTTCGCTCTGATTATACTATGACCCTAAAAAGGCTGCGAATTCAGGGATGAAAAAGAGTGGGGTGGAAAAGGTAGGCATACGCAGAAGGGGGTTTTCCTTCTGGTGGCGGCTGGACAGTCAATACCATGGAACGGGAAAAGTGACCCAAGCAAAAGCACAGATCCCTTCTCCCCAGAGATGCATTCACACACACTTCACTTGGCAGTACCTCAGGACATTCTTTCCTCTCAAAATGTTCCAAGAGCTTTCTCCTGCAATTCCATATTTCAGGGACGGTTATACTTCAGTGGTGGCCAACTCCCAGTTTGGGAGCTTGATCTGGCCCCGAGACAAATTTTTCTGGCCCTTCAGAGCCCTCTACTGTTTTTGGCGATGCCACATATATTTAAATAGTGAGTGAGGCTCAGCGCCCTGATGGGGTGTCCTGGGAGGGGGGGGGGTTGAATGCCCATGCAGTTACCACCTCCACCTAAGCTGGTCTCCACTGCTCTCATGGGGGGGGGGTTGTGTCTCTGTGCATGTCTGCCTGTGTGTGTGCACACGTAGGCATTCACACACACCCCTCCCACTTTACATGGGGACCCTTTGTCTGTCCTGATGTTGGATGAAAATGCCCCTTAGAATCATGGAATCATGAGTTGGAAGGGGTTCCAAGGGTCATCTAGTCCAACCCCCTGCAATGCAGGAATCTTAACTAAAGCATCCAGGACAGATGGCCATCCAACCTCTGCTGAAAAACCTTCAAGGACGGTCCACCAGCTTCCGAGGGAGCCTGTTCCACTGCTGAACAGCTCTTACCGTCAGAAAGTTCTTCCTGATGTTTAGTTCAAATCTCCTTTTTTGTGACTTGAAGCCATTGGTATAAGTTCTCCCTTCCAGATCAGGTGAAAGCAAGCATGCTCCCTCTTCCATGTGACAGCCCTTGAGATATTTAAAGATGGCTCTCATATCTCCCCCAATCCCCTCTTTTTCAGATTAAAAATACCCAGCTCCTTCAACCACTCCTCATAAGGCTTGGTTTCCAGACTCTTGATCATCTTGGTTGCTCTCCACTACACACATTCCAGTTTTGAGAATCCAAGTAATACCCACCCTCCCTCTCTTGGTTGCAGAATACCAGGCTATTTCACAGTTTATTAGGAACTGCTTAACCTAAAGAGCAACTAGTGAGTTTTTAAGGAACACGCAGGCTGTCACAATGGCATAAAATTATAAAAAGCTCAACCAAAGTCCTTGAGTGCAACTGATTTTTATGTCAGTCTCCACCTGAATGAAATGATAAATTCTTATCCAGGGGAAATGTAGCAGACTGACTCCTTTGGGGCGGTGTTATTTTTACCCTCTACTGTCTTTTTGTGAGCTTGGTTTTGGATCCACAGGTGCCAGGAATGAAGATACCAGTTCAAACAGCACAGCTATCCAGGCCAGACCAACGATGATCCAAATGGCTGAGAGCAGCCGGTAGCCCGGAAAATAGTTTCTGTCCTGCTTCTTCCCTGGAGACACAGAGAGAAGCAACAATAATGTGTGAGGAGATTTAAAGGACCCGCCAACTCAGTTTATCCAGATCTCATTAGGTCATGTTCACACCATACGTTTAAAAGACATTTCTACCACTGAATTGTGGGAAGATGAACACAGGAAACTGCCAATGTCCTTATTATTGCCTATTCATGATGGTTTGGGCACATGACGCTGTTTGAGCCTATAAAAGCTTTGGTGTGGTTGCGCTACCACATTCCCAATCAGTGCACATTCTGTAAATTCTTGCATATATATATATATATATATATATATGGTAAAGGGACCGCTGACCATTAGGTCCAGTCGTGACCAACTCTGGGGTTGCGGCGCTCATCTCGCTGTATTGGCCAAGGGAGCCGACGTACAACTTCCGGGTCATGTGGCCAACATGACTAAGCCACTTCTGGCGAACCAGAGCAGCACACGGAAACGCTGTTTACCTTCCCGCCGGAGCGGTACCTATTTATCTACTTGCACTTTGACATGCTTTCGAACTGCTAGGTTGGGAGGAGCTGGGACCGAGCAACGGGAGCTCACCCCGTCGCAGGGATTCGAACCGCCGACCTTCTGATCGGCAAGTCCTATGTTGGGTGTAGTGAAGGGTTAACCTTCTATGCCTCGGGACTGAGGGGACGGGCTTACAAGGGAAGTAAGCCAGGACGTGACAAAAGCAGCTTGGAATGCTGTGTACTGAGTGAAAATCAAAAGCAGTTTGTTGCGTCGCTGCAAGCAGAGGGAGAAGATGCAGCTTGAATCAGATGGAAGTTGGAGTTTGTAAATACACTACTTTTGTGCCAATAAAGGGATATTAGGACAGAAGAAACGTTTGGGACTCATTTACTGCTCTTTCGACACACGCCGCTGTGTAACACTGCTAATTGCTTTACGATCTACAGAAGCTCCCAGGGGAAGCGTGGCTGGGCGCCGAACAATAAAGCAATAAATCTTTCGAAGATCCTAGGCTCTGTGGTTTAACCCACAGTGCCACCTGCATCCCATATATAAATATATATATATATATATTATAATAAATAATAATAATAATATAATGTTGTTGTTTTATTTGTATCCCACCTCCACTCAGGGAGGCTTCCAGCATATATAAAAACATTATAAAACATAAAGCGTTAAGAATCTCCCTATACAGGGGTGCCTTAAGATGTCTTCTAAAGGTTGTGTAGTTCTTTATCTCCTTGACATCTTCCTGGTTCCCTGTAACCTCACTTCTTGCAGTGAGGGACCCACCAGAAGGTCCACGGAGATGGACCTCAGTGTCCGGGCTAAACAATGGGGGTGGAGTTGCAGTTCCAACCAAGAGAAAGGTGCAAAATCACTGTCCAGTAAAACATATTGAGCATTTTCCTTTCTTTCATGTTTGATGCATCCAGCCCAACCCTCTGCAATGCAGGAATCTCAGCTAAAGCATCCATGACAGATGGCTATCCAACCTCTGCTTAAAATACCCCAGGGAAAGAGAGTCCACCACCTCTCAAGGGAGTCTATTGCACGGCCGAACCACTCTTACTGTCAGAATTTTTTAATGAATGTTCGGTCAGAATCTCGTTTCTTGTAACCCGAAGCCATTGGTTTGAGTCCTACCTTCAAGAGCAGGAGAGAAGAAGCATGCTCCCTCTTCCATGTGACGGCCCTTAATATATTTGAAGATGGCTATCATATCTCCTCTCAGTCTCTTCTTTTCCAGGCTAAACATAGCCAGCTCCTTCAACCATTCCTCATAAGGCTTGGTTTCCAGACTCTTGATCATCTTGGCTGCCCTTCTCTGCACATGTTCCAATTTGTCAACAGCCCAGAACTGGACCCAGTATTCCAGATTGTCAGATTGTTCTGACCAAGCAGAATAGAGTGGTACTATTCCTTCTCTTGATCTGGACACTGTACTTCTGTTGATGCAGCCTAGAATACCGCTAGCTTTTTTTCCTACTGCATCACACGGTTGACTCATGTTAAGCTTGTGGTCCACCAAGACCCCTAGATCCTTTTCACATGTACTGTTAGTAAGCCAGGTGTCCCCCATCCTACATTTGTGCAGCTGCTTCTTCCTGACTAAGTGAAGAACCTTACATTATCCCTATTGAAATGCATTTTGTTAGCTTGTGCCCAGTTCTCCAATCTGTTAAGGTCATTTTGAATTGTGATTCTGTCTTCTGTGGCATTAGCTACTCCTCCGAGTTCAGTGTCATCTGTACATTTGAGAAGCATCCTCTCAGTTCATTCAACCAAGCATTTATAAATATGTTGAACAACAACAGGTCCAGAACAGAACCCGGTGGCACCCTACTTGTCACTTTTTTCCAGGATGTCAAGGAACCATTAATTACTCTTTGGGATAGCTTCTGTAAATCTGGAGCTGTTCCTGGAAAATAGGGATACTTGGAGGGTCTGTACTTGAGAAACTTAAAATATGGTTTGGGTTCCAAATTATAATCATTGCAAGTCATCTTTTGTATGAAACCTGAACTGAGCTTTCATATTCTTCAGTCGAGCAGATTGGTTCCCACTAGTACCTTGAGGCCACAGATGACCTAGCTTTATCTCTAAAACCAGTTAAGCTCACAATATGAAAGTATTTTGAAAGCCTTACCAATTAGATAGTCTCCAAAACCAATGGTGCTGAGTGTAATAAATGTAAAATAGATAGCTTCATAATAACTCCAATCCTCCACCCATTGAAAGAGGAATGATGGCAAAATAAGAAACACTATAATTCCCATAGCCACGAACAAGATAAAATATCTTGCTGAATTCTAAAAGATAAAGAAAAAAAAGAAAAGAAAGAAGGTAGGTTTGATGCAACAGAGCTCAGTCCTCTTGACCTTCAGCCATGCACTGTTATTTTAGGCTGCGTTAACAGATAAATAACAATAATTCCATCCTAGTTAGACTTTATCTAGAGCACAATACTCAGTTCTACATTCACATGCAAGTGCTTGGTTCACATCTTCTCACTTGGAGCCTGCATTCTTTTCTTTTGGGTTGCTGTGTGGGTAACCTCCAATCTAGGAAGCTCCTTTTAAATTTCTCCAAGACAGGCTCCAGGAGAGGAGATGGTGGCTGCTTTGGCCACAAACTAAGGCATGGTTTGGCTTAGCATTTTGTCCGAACCCAGGCTCATTTTTTGTGCCTGCAGACAAACCACAAGCTGTAAACAAAACAGAAACCTTTGTTTTAGAAAGAGGCAAGTATCTAAAAGCCTTGGTCTGTCGTAATCCCGTGTTAACATGGCAAACTTGATTTTCTAAACCTTGAAAAAAATGGTGATGATGCCATTTTTGTTCACTTGTATGTTGTTGCATACACCCTTGCACCCACGAGCATTTTGGAGAGTTAAGAACAATAAATTCCATGAATTTGAGAAGATATATTTTGCAAATTTATCCCAGAGCCATTTTCCCTAAATGAAAACAGCTGTGTTCCAAAAATCTGTGCTTCTTGAAACAAATAATTTGGGAAGTTTCTCTCATTCCTAATTGAAGGCACAGTTCAAGTTTATCTTCCTCAGATGGCATAATGCACATGTCTAATTTATCCTTGTCTTCCACCTCTTATAGAGGCAGCTAATCAGATATGCATATGTATATGCAATATAATAGAAGAAGAGATTTGTTGGATCAGGCAAGGGCCCTTCTAGTTGAGGATTCTGTTCTCATCGAAGCTGACCAGATGCCCACAGGGAACCTGCATACAGGACCCGAGTGCAGCAGCAGTCTATGTTGGCCTCAGTCTTGTGACTGCTAGATTAGAAACCATCTCTAGATAAAGTAACTGAATTACCTTGTTTTCTTTCCCATGCACTTTCTCTGCACAGCTTTCGAAGACTCCTGAGACTAAAAAGCCAATATAGTTCAAGCAGAGGAGGCAGAAGGGGATTCCAAAGAGAGCAAAAATGACACAAAAGATCTGACCTTCTTTTGTTTGGGGACAGAGGTTTCCATAGCCTGTTGTAAGATTAAGAAAGGGTTGCAAAGGACGTCAGCAACTATCGATCTGCCAATTACCTTCAGATTTTTCAGTTCTTCAAAATTTGTGATACGGTTACTGGATTAAAAATGAATTACAAAATACTTATTTCTTTTGGGATAAATTTAGAAATGTATTTGATGATATGTCTTTGGTGATGAAATTGGGCATGCAAGGAGCGTCTTAGATAGAGGAACCACCACTGTGCCCAGATACCCCATAATAGCCCTGAAGGTAAGTCTTCAGGGCATCTGCAGTGAGGAGGGAAAAGAGTTCCTCCATTCGTCACCATCAGTTGGCTAGAATCAGTTGCAATTCCCAAGTCCCTAAATTCTTTCAAGAATGCTCTAAGAATATGATTTCTTTCAATTGCGGTGTGACCTGACCTGATCAGTATGCCCAGGTGAGAGCTGGGATGGATAAGGGTTAAACTCTACCTCTGATAGAGGGCTCTGAATCTTTTCTCCCTTATTCCCACCTTCTTTCCTTCCTTCCTTCCTTGCTTGCTTCCTTCTTTGATTTATTTATTTATTTGTTATTTATTTATTGATTTCTCTCTGTGTGTGTTTCTTCTTTTCTTTTACTTTATATCAGTTTGGTTTTTATTGCATTGTATGTTGAAAAGTTTCAATAACTAAGCAGCATACTCCATGCATCTGTAAGGACCAGACTTGAGTTGTTTTCAGCTGAGATCCTATGAAGATTTTGCCAAGCACCAGGAATAATCAGAGAACCAATTAGAAAACTAATAGTATCTACTGATCCAGATTCTCAAGTGGACAGAGTCAAGAAATGAAGCCTCCTGGGATACCTCAAGTTCAAAAGCTGAGAAACAGATAAGTCCTTTTCTTGGGTCTCAGAAGCTGCAGCTTTATGGCCTGAACTCAAAGTACAGATTAGTTTATCCCTAGCACACTTGAATCAACTGTTTGTGCTTCACACCAGAAAGCTTCACTAGAGCTTTCCAAACTGTGTGTTGCGACAAGTTACCGTAGTCTGTCAGCTGCGGTGTGTACTGTAGGTGTGTCATGCAAACGCTACAGAGGGGTTAGTTTAACCACCAGTTTGCTAGTAAAACTGAATTATTGTGTTACAAATTGACGCATGTATAAAAAGTGTGTCATCAATATGAAAAGTTTTGAAAGCCCTGGATTAAACAGTTCTGGATTAAGCTCTGGATTAAAGGGACGCGGGTGGCGCTGTGGGTTAAACCACAGAGCCTAGGACTTGCTGATCAGAAGGTCGGCGGTTCGAATCCCCGCGACGGGGTGAGCTCCCATTGTTCGGTCCCTTCTCCTGCCAACCTGGCAGTTTGAAAGCACGTCAAAGTGCAAGTGGATAAATAGGTACTGCTCCAGCGGGAAGGTAAATGGCGTTTCTGTGTGCTGCTCTGGTTCGCCAAAAGTGGCTTAGTCATGCTGGCCACATGAACTGGAAGCTGTATGCCGGCTCCCTCGGCCAATAAAGCGAGATGAGCACCGCAACCTCAGAGTCGGTCACGACTGGACCTAATGGTCAGGGGTGTTAGGATATTTCCGTTCCACCTTAAAAGGGAGCAGGCTTTGTGAGTCACAGAGTCTGCGTATTTCCTGTTCACAGGAAGTTTATATTTTGTCTATTGCTTTCGTTTCTCTCTCTGTGCCTGAGACATCGAAGCAGGCAGTCATGTTTTCTCTTTGTTCTGACCAACGCTGAATAAAGAAGTGAATAATGCTCTCCTGAGTGCACCTTTCGTTGTACGAACTCTGCTGATAGAGCGTGCACGAGCTCTGGAATGTGGAAAGCTATTTCCGAGGCTTTGTGTCGCTAATTGACTGACACTGCGTTTCTACTAGAGATTGATGGATCGTCCGGAGACGGCGTGGGGGCCATGATGGCTTTTGTCTCCCTGGCAGTATACCAACAACAGGTTTCGGGCCCAGATTCACGGCACTTACAGGAGAGTAAGACTGCAAAAGACTGCGTTGAGGTATGTGTGGAAAAGTGTAAGGCTTTTCGTTGCCGCCACAGAGCCTTTGATGTCCGGCTGGCTTAATTGGCCTGGGAGCCGCGCCAGAGGCCTCAAGATTTATGAGCTGCCAAGATAAGAAGTTTCTGAAGTGAAAAGGGCTTACGGCTCAAGTGAATAGCTGAGATGGATCTTTTACAATCCTCAGAAGCTGCTCCATGTCCACCAAAGCTAAATGGCCACAACTATCAGACCTGGGCAAGGTATTGTGAGGGCCAGATGAGAAGGCTTGGTGTGTGGAATACTATTTCTGAGGACCCCCCAGCCCCTGTGACAGATGAATGGAAGGCACAGGATTCAAGAGCCATGGGGATAATTTTGCTCTCAGTAGCTCCTGAAGAGTTAATCACCCTGGCTGGCAAGGCCAGGGCCCGTGAGATGTGGGATGGGCTTAAAGCCTGTCATCTCCAACAAGAGGCTGGGTCTGTGTTGCTTTACTTCAGAAAGCTGCACAGGAAGCATTTGGAGCCAGGGGGAGACCTTAGAGCCCACGTTTTACATTTGCAGCATCTCAGACAGGAATTGACTCAGAGAGGTTTCAATATGCCTGAGTCACTGTTTGCAATTCTTATCCTGCACTCCCTGGATGAAAGCTACCATGCCGTGGCAAGTCAGCTGGCGACTCTACCTGCACAAGACCTCACTGTTACAAAGGTCTTGGCGACCTTGCAAAATGAATACGATAGAAGGAATGCAGCTGAGTCGGCTTGTGCGCTTCAGGGGGAGCAATGTGGGACAGCATTCCAGCTTCCAGGGGGAGCCAAAGCGTTGGCAGCTGTGAAGTGCTGGAACTGTGGGACCCAAGGTCACACTCAGAAGTTTTGTCCAAAGACTGGAAATAAACAAAGGAAGAAGCCAGCAGATGACCAGAGGCGGGGGGGGGGGGTGGAAAGCCCAAGCCAGGGAAAAACAAGGCTTTGTTTGCTGGCACTGCTTCTCCAAAAGCCGAAGGCAAGTTTGATGGCCAGGAGCAGGGGGGCAAGCAGCAAAAGCCCACGCCGGTGGAAAACAAGGTTTTGCTTGCTGGAAAAGCTGCTCCAAAGGCCAAGGCCAGGTTTGTTGTGGATTCTGGCGCATCAAAGCACATTGCCAACAACAAGCATCTGTTTATCTCCTTAACACCTCAAGACAGAGAGATCCACCAGGCTGATGGAAAGACATTGCGAACTGCAGGAGTCGGGACTGTGAAACTGGCAAGTCTGCACACAACCATCAAAGATGTACTTTATGTTCCAGATTCTGCAGACAATTTGCTCAGTGTCCCACAGCTGACTGGGCGTGGCTTTGAGATTTCCTTCAAGAGGAGCGTCTGTGTCATCAGGAAAGGCAAAGAGGACATTTTGCATGCAAAATTTATGGATGGCTTATTCTGTATAACTTATGATGACAATGCTGTTGCTGTGTCTAATGTTGATTCTTGTTGTGTTGCACAAACTAACAAAGTTCTTCATGCAGGATGTATTCACGCGGCTCACCGAAGATTTGGTCACATGTCTTGGCAGGCACTGGCCAAGATGCCTGGGTTGGTTCAGGGTTTGAACATCAAGCCCTGTAAGTATCACATGAAATGTGCATCTTGTGCAGAGAACAAGGTGAAGGTTGCTCCAAAAGGCAAGGAGTCTAGCAGGCAGGCTTCCAAACCCTACCAGCTAGTCCACGCAGACCTGGTTGGTCCACTTGCGCCCTCTTTGGGTGGAGCAAGGTACTTCATGGTTCTAATTGATTCTTTTTCCAGGTACATTCATGTGTTTATGCTCGAGCAGAAATCGCAAGTGTTTCCTAGGTTCAAGGCATTCAGTGCTTGGTTAGAGAATGCTCACAGTAAACGTATCAGCTGTTTGTTTACTGATCGAGGCGGGGAATTCACTTCTCAGCAGTTTGAAGCTTTCCTGACTGAGAAGGGAATCCAGCATGACCTCTCAACACCTAGATCTCCATGGATGAATGGACTTGCGGGACGAGCAAATCAGACTTTGCTTCAAGGCCTGAAAACCTTGTTGCATGATGCCAATCTCCCTGAGAAGTATTGGGGGGAGGCTTTGTCCACGTTCGTTTATTCCTATAACAGGAGACTGTCATCACCTATTGGTTGTACTCCCTATGAGAAGATGTTTGGTAAGAAACCTTACGTCAAGCACATGAGAATCTTTGGTTCTGACATGTGGGTACACACCCCACAGAGCAACAAGCTTGGGAAGCGTGGGGCACATGGTTTGTTCATGGGGTACGAAAAAGGTTCATACAGGGTATGGATGACTGACTCTAAGTCCATTAAGTTCACAAAGAGTGTTGAGTACAATCCTAAGTGGGGGGGAAATGTGGGAATTTTCCAGAGTTACCCAGAGGAGGATGAAGGTGATGTGAAAAAAGCAGATAATGTTGAGGTAGAAGAGAAAGCTGAGGATGATGATCAGAGTTCGGATTCCAGCTCAGTGGGCGGCGCTGCTGCTGGTGTCAGCGACAGTGATGACTCAGCAGACTACAAGAGCGCAAAGGCCTCAGTCAGACCATCTGATGCGTCTGACAATGAGCTGGAAGAACCACTGTTCACCATTGGTCACTTTTCTCCTAAGAAGGAGGAGATGAGTCCAGAAGACTTGCGTCCAGTACGCAGATCTGAAAGGGCGACCAAAGGCAGACCTCCAAAGAGATTTGCTGATGAGTTTGCTAAGACAGCAACTGCTGTTCTTAGTAGCTCAGAGAAGGTGTGGGAACCCTCAAGCTTCAAAGAGGTTCAGGAATTAACCTCTAAAGATGCTGAGTCTTGGCTTAATGCCATGAAGGCTGAAGTTGATTCCTTGAATAGGAACCAAACTTGGGAGCTGGTACCGGTAGTCCCAGGAATGAGACCGGTTGGCAGCAAATGGGTCTTCAAGGCCAAGACAGACCAGAATGGCAAGGTAGTCAGACACAAAGCCAGATTGGTTGCCAGAGGTTTTCACAGATACCAGGACAGGATTACCACGAGACCTACTCACCCACCGTCAAGTATGAGAGCATTCGGCTAATGCTCAAGATTGCTGCAGAGGAGAAACTGCATGTTTCCCATCATGACATTAATACAGTTTTTTTGTACGGGGTTTTGGTGGAGGAGCTGTTTATGCTTCCACCTGATGGAATGCAGATACAGAAGGGAATGGTCTGTAAACTTCGGAAATCCTTATATGGTCTCAAGCAGAGTGCCAGGTGTTGGAACACAAAATTCACTGAGACATTGCTTTCTCTAGGTTTTCACCAGGGCAAGGCTGATCCGTGTATGTTTGTCAAGGAGGAGGGGCAAAACAAACTGTATTGTTTATGTTTTGTTGATGGTCTTCTGATGTTTTGGAAAAATCAGGCTTTGTACCAAAGCACCCTAGCTCAGCTGGAGGAGCACTTTGACATGAAGGATCTTGGTGAGGTATCCAACTATCTTTCTCTGCAGGTGGAGAGGGACCAAGCAGGTAATTTTCTGGTACACCAAACACAGAAAATTGCTGATGTATTAACCAGGTTGAATTTGGTTGATGCAAACCCAGCAGACACACCGATGGTGACAGGTTACCAGGTAGATAGTACTGCTGAAGCGTATTCTGACACTACACTGTACAGATGCATTCTAGGCAAGCTGAATTTTATTGCTAGATGTTCAAGACCTGACATAGCTGTAAGCACTAACCTGCTTAGCAGACATGCCAACAATCCTACTGTTCAGGATTGGAAAGCTCTGAAGCGCATAGCCCGCTATTTGAAAGGGACTTTGCACTACAGGCTGAGGTTCACCAGTCAGAAGACTGGAGGTCTTGAAATCTTTGCAGATGCTAGTTTTGGAAGTGACACCACGGATGGTACAAGCACTTCTGGAGTATGCTACATGTACAACCACTGTCTGTTTAACTGGCTGTGCAAGAAGCAGACGACAGTGAGCCTAAGTTCCTGTGAAGCAGAACTCAATGCTCTGTCATTTTCACTCATGGATTGTGAATGGTTGATGCAACTGTTTAAGGACATCAGAGTTTCTGTGAAATGTGCTATACAAGTGTATCAAGACAATAGATCCTGTTTGGCTTTGCTGAACTCAGAGAGTTGCAAGCAAAGAACCAAGTACTTGCAGATTAAGCTACATCGTGCAAGAGAGTGTATTCAGAAAGGACTCATTCAGGTGTCCTGCCAGGAAATGAAACCCTGCTGATCTGTTGTCTAAGGTTGTTAACAGAGAACAACTTAAGGTTTATGTACAGAGGTTGCAATTGGGTTGAACCACAGGTACTACAGGTTACACGGAAAGGGGGAGGATGTTAGGATATTTCCGTTCCACCTTAAAAGGGAGCAGGCTTTGTGAGTCACAGAGTCTGCGTATTTCCTGTTCACAGGAAGTTTATATTTTGTCTATTGCTTTCGTTTCTCTCTCTGTGCCTGAGACATCGAAGCAGGCAGTCATGTTTTCTCTTTGTTCTGACCAACGCTGAATAAAGAAGTGAATAATGCTCTCCTGAGTGCACCTTTCATCGTACGAACTCTGCTGATAGAGCGTGCACGAGCTCTGGAATGTGGAAAGCTATTTCCGAGGCTTTGTGTCGCTAATTGACTGATACTGCGTTTCTACCAGAGATCGATGGATCGTCCGGAGACGGCGTGGGGGCCATGATGGCTTTTGTCTCCCTGGCAGTATCCCAACAAGGGGTCCCTTTACCTTTACCTTTACCTTTACCTTTACCTTTACCTTAATAAGGTAGGTTCTCCCACTCATTCAGTGCATGGTTTTCTGCATCCAGACAAAAAGGGTGTGTGGTTTCTTGTGCATTGTGTAGCTTACTGGAAAGAAGTTGCAATCCTATGCAAATTTATTGGGGAGCAAGTCCCACTGAATGCATAGGGTTGTGCTGAGAGAGACGGATTTGCATTAGGTTGACCCCGGAAGGGTGGGGAATAAATAACTAATCAGGGAATGGTCTTGTTGGGCATACAATAAATGAACTATTTATTTGGCCAGAAAGGGCAAGGCAAAGATGAGATGTGAAGGATGATGAAGGAGCAAAAGCGAGAGCAGTTGAATGCCCTGCATATTATATTTGGGGAGAAGCCAGAACCAAATGACAGTACCTATTGTGGCTAACATAGTGCCCACGAAGAAGAAAGAATGAGTGAAATCCCAGCTGCTCCTCTGTTTTTCATGAGGATGGGTTCCTACTGGATCTATTCCCATGTGAACAGCTCTTACCAGTCTCTGCAATTGAAGGCAAGACTCAGTTTGAATATTCCAACAATAAGATAGCCCCTCCTCTGATTATCACCAGATACTGCTAACCAAATCACGATGCATTCAGAAGGGAAGTTCTTGTGGATCGGTTCAGCACGTTCTTCCCCCAGGGGCCAGCCCAATGCTCACGGGAAGCCCACAAACAAGACCTGAGCACAACAGCCCTCCCCTCACTTGTCACCCCCAGTAACTGGTAGGCATAGGGCTTTGGCATACTTAACTTTTTCTCTACTCTTTCCAGGCAAAAGCCCACACTACAAGGGGTGCTTGTTGTGGTTTGCACCAAGCTGTCCCAGTGAAAACTGTGATCTATGTTTGAGTTGTTGAGAGTGATTCAGTGGTTTCACCCTCAAAGCTTAGTGATAAAATAGACTCCTTACACAAGACTTGAAAACAAGTCTTGACTGGTCAGGATGGCAACTAGGGCTTTTTTTCAGCAGGAACTCTCTGGAACTCAGTTCTGGCACCTCTCAAGTAGGCGCCTTTGCCATTATAGGAGAAGGAGGAAGGTGTTCATGGTGAGTTCCGGGAACTTCCGATACCTCTTTTCCTACAAAAAAATAGCCTGAAGACAACTGTATAACAAACTGTATTGTTTATATATCAAGTTCAATACTAAGTGTTTCTCTCCCTTGAGCCCAAGAGAGGGTTTGGTCTTCTTGCTCCAAAAACATACACTTTAGTAGCAATGCATAAATCATTACCCCTTGGCTTCCCTGTCTTCCTAAATTCTTCTGGGCAGAGTCTGCTTGGAGTATTGGCTCTCCCATATTCTCAGTCAACAAAACAATGGTGAGACTACCCCATCTCCCACCCTCTGTTCTAAGGCACAAACACACTTTTCAAGGCAGTTAACCAGACAATGATTGAGCTTTTCTGTGACCTTGAACAGAGTCACCTGTTTTGCAACTGCTATATTATGTATGTTCTCCTTTCCTCCATATTATCTTTACAAAATACGTTTCCCAGCAAATACAGAACAGTCCTACCTTGGTACTCGGACATTTTGGCTCCCGAATGCCACAAACCCTGAAGTGAGTGTTCCGGTTTGCGAATGTTTTTCGTAAGCCAAAAGTCTGACGCAGCTTCCATGGCTTCTGATTGAGAGCAGGATGCGCCTGCAGCCAATTGGAAGCCACGCCTTTTTTTCGAACTGTTTCGGGAGTCGAATGGACTACTGGAATGGATTAAGTACAATAACCAAGGTTCAACTGTACAAATATTAACAAAAACCCACACTTTATAGCTGAATTGGAAGAAACATAAATTTGGGTTTTCTGTGACAATGATTCAGCTTTTCTGTGACCTTGATTGGAATCACCTCTTTTGCAGCTACTACGTGACGTATGTTCTCCTTTCCCTAAATTATTCTTTGCAAAATCCAGTACAATACAACAACAATAATTATTATTATTATTATTATTATTATTATTATTATTATTATTTATATTTGTACCCCGCCCATCCCGGTTTAAAAACTGGGCTCAGGGCAGCTAAAAACAATATAAAACCTTGATTAAAATGTGACTTATTAAGAGCATAAAACAGCGTAGAATGCAACATAAAATGCAGCATCAATAAAATTCAAAAATTCAGGGGTCATTTTTGGAAAAAGAAAAAAAACCCCAGTCAGTAGACATCGATTGATCACCAGGGGTAACTGGCCAAGTTGGTCCTACTAGGGCCAGCAAGGAGACCAAGGAAGAATTTAAATGTGGGGGTCCCACAAAGGGTTTCTTCACAGAAGAATAAAGGGAAAAGAGAATAGATGATCAGGCTAATTCAGATTGAAGGCCAAGCGGAATAACTCTGTCTTACAGGCCCTGCAGAAGAAGATTAAGTCCTGCAGGGCCCTAGTCTCAAGGGACAGAGCTTTCCACCATGTCGGAGCCCTCACTGAAAAAGCCCTGGCCTTGGTGGAGGATAGTGTGGCTTTCTTAGGGCCCGGAACCTTTAAGCTATTATTATTCTTGGACCTTAGGGTCCTCTGTGGGTAAGTACGAGGGTCCAAGGCTGCATAGGGCTTTAAAGGTAAAAAAAAAGCACTTTAAACCTGACACTATACTCCAACAGGAGCCAGTGCAGCTGGTAGAGCACTGAGTGAATATACTCCCATGGCAAGGACCCCATGAGGAGCCTTGCTGCAGCATTCTGCACCCACTGGAGTTTCTGGGACAGTTTCAAGTACATCCCCGCATAGAGTTACAGTAGTCAAGCATGGAGGTGACCGTCGCATGGATCACTGTGGCCAGGTTGGAGCGGGAAAGGTAAGGGACCAACCGCTTCATAAGGTACAAATACTAACAAAAACCTACTCCTTATAACTGAATCAGAGCAAAACGTCAATTTGGGTATACAATGGATTGCCCTTAACAAGCTGGTTTTCATGAGGAAAGCCCCAGAGCTACGAAATGGTGCTCAGATACGGAGCTTTAAATCATGGCCAGGCCTGGAAAGAGTGGAGGAAAGCTCAGTGTGGAGAAGCCCATGCTGCCTCCAACAGTGTTGGCAGAACACTGCCATAATGGCTAGTAGTCATTCCTTGTCTTATCCTCCAACAATCTGCCTAATCCTCCATGGGGATAAATTTTCACATGCAGAAGGAAGGGTGAGTCCTTATGGCTTTATGCTGGCCACTGATTCTGTCCCCACCTTGATTCTCACCTCCTAAACTGTATTCCCCCCGTATATACTTTCTGACCTCCTAACCTCTGGTGTCATGCCACGGTCATCCTTTTCAGTCTTGCTAAAGTAATGCCTTACCTGTATGAATAACTCCACCTCTTCTGGGCTGAGAGCGGTGTAGTTCGAAAAAAATTCCTCTTTCATGTGAAAAATTGCTTCTTCTATTCTTTTGTGGTGATCGTTCTCCAGAAGCTCGAAGACGAAGGCACCCATCACCATGTAAGTCATGTAGCCAGCCAGCAGTAGGACGCCCTGTGCCCTGCTCACAAACATGTTGTTCTGTGTGGGAATGAGATCCAAGGAAGAAGTAGACACAAGAACGACTATAGTTTAGTCAGCAAGTCCATATTTTTCTTGACCCAGACTCAAGCGTACAGCCCCATAGCTGGGCACTCTCCATAGCTGGGCCCAAGCTAACAAAATGAATTTCAGTAGGGACAAATGTACGGTTCTGCACTTAGGCAGGAAGAACAAGATGACGTACTAGCAGTACATGTGAAAAGGATCCAGGGGTCTTGGTGGACCACAAGCTGAACATGAGTCAACAGTGTGATATTAATACCATGAGATTTATCTAAATTAGCCTCATTAAACATCAACAAAATATATCATGAGGTATCAGTGGATATTGACAAATGGCAGTCATTGAACCTGACTCTGTGGGGGAAAGTCAGTGCTCTTAAAATGAACATAATAGCTAGACTAGTTTATATCTTAAGAGGAATTCCAATTCACATACTAAGAAATGGTTGTATGGAAGAGGTGGATGAATTTGGGTATATTAATGTTAGAGAAGATGGTAAATGAAGAGGCTGTATTATATATATATTCTGTTTTAGGAGACAGATACAGATTACCTTCAAATGCTCAATGGCAATATCTCCAGATAAAACGCTTGCTAACCACCATCTACAGACCAGCAGCTTTTACAGCCTCAGAGAACCCAGAGATATTGAAGCAGTTAATTAATTCTCATGCAACAAAAAAGGGCCATCAACATATATAAATCTTTGTTACTAGCAAACCAATTTGATATACAGGTATTGAGGGAGGGATGGAATAAAGAATTAGGGACCTCATTTTCGACCTCACAGTAGGAAACTCTTTTTAAGTGCTTTAACGGGATCTCTGGACCTTAAATTGAGGTTCATACAACAAAAAATAATATTTTGAATATATTGGACCCCATTACGTTTGTTTAAAAAAGGGCTATCTAAGGTATCTAACTGTTGGAGGTGCAATCAGCACAATGTTTTCCCAAAACCTATGTGTTTTTCTTGTCCTATATTGAAAGATTTTAGGCAGATGGTAACAGAAACTATCAACAGAACTGTACGGAATAATCTGACATTTACAGTGCAAAATGTTCTTTTGAATTGTATACCCAGCACATGGAACCTTACAAAAGGAAAATATGAGTGGAGTTTCCGTGCCCTTACCAATGGCAAAAAGACGGATACTGATGAATTGTAAAAATAAAAAATGAGGCTTCCTTCTACCTTGCATTGAAGACAAACTTGCATAATATGAACAACTTGTATATAAATGCAAACTTGCCATGGATAAATTCAAGGGTATTTTGAATCCATTCTTACAAATACCATAATAGGTTAAAATTAACAAATAGTCCAGTAGCACCTTAGAGACCAACTAAGCTTGTTCTAGGTATAAGCTTTTGTGTGCATGCACACTTCTTCAGATACACCAGATACACATACTTCAGATACACATCTGAAGAATGTGTATCACACATCTGAAGAATGTTTTGGACATGCAGTTTTAGGAACATTGCATGTCCAACACATTTTCCCTTTCTGGGTTTGGTTTGGTTTTTTTAAGAAATACAGTTCATTGGGAAACATGGAGGGAGAAAACCAGGAGGCTTTGTCAAGGTGGAGCTAGTGTGTTTTCTCACATCCATAACCAGCCCAGGGGTCATTTGGAGGAGGGAATTGAAAAGAGGGGAGAGGTCTTTGCTTGGCTCCTCACTCACCCTGACAGAGTCCTTCGAGTCCAATTCTTAAATTATCCACTTCATCAACTCCCAGTATTTGATGGGAGAGTCTCAGTGGCTTCCTTTTACTGGGTAGCTATTTGGGAGGAGCAGCTTAACCCCCTCCCCCGTGGGCTCTATGAGGTCATGAGTGCATTACCCTCTTTTACTTACCTGGTCTTCTGTGAGGTCACCACCTCTGTACCTGCTGGGCTGCTGATAGCCTCTCTAGGTCTGAGAGGCTGGTGGGAAGATCAGCCCACAGTATTTTAGAAATGTATAGGGAGCAAGCTCTGATGAGCAATGGGAATGCTCATCAGATTTGCAGGTGGCACCAAACTGGGAGGGTAGCTAATGCCACAGCAAAAAGAATCAGAATTTAGGGTTGCCATTTGTCCTATTTTTCCAGGACACATCCTCTTTTTCATGGGCAGAGTCATCATAGCAATCCATAGTTAAAAGCAGAAGTCAACTAATGTGTCCTCTTTTTTGCAACCCAACATTGAGCCCCAGCTAACAAAATGAATTTCAATGGGGACAAATGTCAGGTTCTGCACTTAGGAAGAAAGAACAAGACACACAAATATAGGATGGGGGGGCACCTAGTTTATTGGCAGTACATGTGAAAAGGATCTAGGGGTTTTGGTGGACCACACACTGAACATGAGTCAATAGTGTGATGCAGCAGCAAAGCTAATGCTATTGCTTAACCCTCAGAATGAATAAATGCTAGGATTTTGATTGATTGGGATATGGATTAAAATACAAACTGCAGAGCTGTTCCAGACAGAGAATTCCTGGGCCTGATTATGGAAATAAACCTCGCTGACCTACAGCTATCAAGAGTACAATAAGAGCCATTAATAATGCAAGGGAACTTCCCTTTTGCCCCTAAAGGTAAAGGACCCCTGGCAGTTATGTCCAGTTGCGGACGACTCTGGGGATGTGGCACTCATCTCGCTTTACTGGCCGAGGGAGCTGACATTTGTCCGCAGACAGTTTTTCCAGGTCATGCGGCCAGCATGACTAAGCCGCTTCTGGTGAAACCAGAGCAGTGCACGGAAATGCCATTTACCTTCCTGCCAGAGGGGTACCTATTTATCTACTTGCACTTTGACGTGCTTTTGAACTGCTAGGTTGGCAGGAGCTATGACCGAGCAATGGGAGCTCACCCCGTCACAGGGTTTCGAACCACGCCCCTAGGTATGAACAAACACTGGGGATTTGGGAAGTTGCCAGGGAGCCTGCTCTGGGGGAGGGCAAGAGGTTTCTGGGAGAAAGAAGGTGGGGGGAAGGAGACATCCATCTTGGAGAGAGAGGCAGAAGGATGCCTGCACTGCTGCCTCTTGAACTGACCATGCCGTAAGATCTGGACTCCTTCCATGCAGACTGAAGATATAAATACCTCCATAAACTCTATTTCTTAAAGTACAACAGTTTCCTCCGTGTCTTCTGTTCTCTAAAGCGACTCTTGAAGCGTAGTGTCCAGATCATGGGAAGTAATAAATGTATCAAGAGATCAAGAATCTAGAAGCCAAGCCTGATGAGGAACGGTTGAAGGAGCTGGGTGCGTTTATTCTGAACAGGAGGAGATATGAGAGCCATCTTCACGTTCAGGAGGAGCCAGCCATTGAACTATGCTCAACATAGAGGGTGCCCAGCTGCCTGCCAGCAAATATGGAGGGGGCTGAAGACCCTTCCACCCCTAGAAGTTGGGGCGCCTGTCCTAAATCCCATCAGCTGACAGACCATAGGAAACAGCTGACTTAAATCAAGTCAGATCATTGGCTCATCTAACTGAGCATCACCTACACTCACTGGCAGAAGCTCTCCAGGTTTTTTACTCTGGAACGTTTAGCATTTAAAGCATGTTTCCTGCCACTGAACTATGACCCTTCCTAATCTCTTAAGTAAAGCAGGATGTAAGAGACCCTAACTGCAAGAAGCTGAGCTCTGTTCTTTGGGATGTGTTGCCATTGCTTTCCTTCCTCCTCATGATTGAGAGGAGGGATGCAACAGAGAAATGCCCACCCAAAGGGGTTTGCTAAAACCCCGTGTGAAGGACACAGCTTTGCTTCAGTTTTGCCATTGCCTCTACCTTTTGCTCATCAGGCTCTGTGCCTCAACCCTTGCGAAAACAGCAAGAAGTCCCCAAAAATGTAGTGTAGTAGGAGAGCTGGGGTGGAAATCACATCTGGCAACAAATGTGCCCCTTTGGTTATAGCTTTGCTCCTAGAGCATAATATACATCAGGAGGCTTCGTTTGGTCAGAATTGAATATACACCTCCAGAGTTGATGCTAAATACATTGCTCCTGGCAAATGAGCCACCCGAAATGCTAAATGCTGTGAAAATTTGTGTCGTGGACTTTTTAGACTTGTCTACCCATGTAACGAAGGGACACGGGTGGCACTGTGGGTTAAATCACAGAGCTTAGAGCTTGCTGATCAGAAGGTCGGCGGTTCGAATCCCCGCGACGGGGTGAGCTCCGCTTGCTCAGTCCCTGCTCCTGCCAACCTAGCAGTTCGAAAGCATGTCAAAGTGTAAGTAGATAAATAGGTACCGCTCCAGCGGGAAGGTAAACGGCGTTTCTGTGAGCTGCTCTGGTTTGCCAGTAGCAGCTTAGTCATGCTGGCCACATGACCCGGAAGCTGTACGCCGGCTCCCTCAGCCAATAAAGTGAGATGAGCGCCGCAATCCCAGAGTCAGCCACGACTGGACCTAATGGTCAGGGGTCCCTTTACCTTTACCTTTACCTTACCCATGTAACTATCTGAAACTCAAGGGTTGCCACATGTGAAATATATTGGCATATTATTTTCAGCTGTCCATTCCCACTAATGAAAATAGTGCTGCGCTGTACTCTTAAGAACATCATCGACATCCCAAGATGGCTTGCTTCCCCATTCTGTTTCCAGGGAAGACAACAAGGAACCTTGCAGCACCTTAACAGCATGAAACAAGGTGTGGTGGTGGTCTGATTGATCTCAGGGTTCCCCACTCCAGCTGCTGGGTCCCTGGTTGTCAGGCTGCATCCATGCCATATATTTAAAGCACACTGCTTCTCTCAAGGGGTCCTGTGAACTGTAGTTTGCCTCTGGCAGAGCTACAATTTTGGTGTACACCTTCCAGAAGCCCAGCAAGGAGATCTGAAAAACAGAATTTCATTTGTTTATGCCCAAAGTAAATGTGCATTGGATTGCTTGGCAGCCTTAAGGCTGCGCCGCTTACTCAGAAGTGACTCCCACTAAATACCTAGAATGAAGATGGGGTGTCTGTGGCCCTCCAGACTTCCTTGGGCTCTGGCTCTCATCTGCCCCAGATCAGAAGAATCTTTATTTGCGTCAACCACTAGCCATAGCAATAAATTAAAATAAAATAAAAAGTACTGAAGCTGGAGGTAAAAATGTAACTATAAAAAATTCATTTTGGAGGTTTACATTAATAATCAAATAACCAGCCAAAGGTCAACAATGACGGGAGTTGTAGTTGAAGAACACCTGAAATTGTGTTCAGGATTGTATGACAAACACTGTGGAGAAAGTTAGCTACTTTGGTGAACTAAAAGCTCCTTTAAAATATACATAGGGAGATGGGGCAGACAATGTGCAATGCCTGAACTCAACAGCAGGTTGTAGCATTTAACCATGAAGACTCCCAGTTGCAGAAAAGTGTTCTGTGCAGAAATATGACAGACACTAGTCTTAGCACTTTGTTCTGTTCTGTTCTGTTCTGTTCTGCTTTATTATGGCAACACCTTGCAGAGATCAAAATATAGAACTTAAAAGATTGCAATGCTTTATACCAAACTCGAAATATGTGGTAGTCAAGGTGTGATGGAGGGAAGTGGTGGGGCGTGGTGATGGGTAGTCACAGGGGTGGGAATGACTTTTGTTTGTGTAAAGAGTCATTTATTTTTGTCTATGTATTTCATTTTCTTTCATTTTCTTTTTTTCTTCTTTCTGTAACATTAAAATTCAATCAAACAACAAACAAACAAACAAACAGTAAAGATGTTACAAACACAGTATTCAGTTATAATAATTCAAGGAATAGAATAGAAAATAAAAAGGATGAAGCAGATTTTTTTTTGAATATGCTAATAAGCCAGGTAAATTACTGGCATGGCAGTTAAGGAGAAAACAGCAGAAATGTAATTAATAAATTAAATGTAGTGGGGAAAGTAAAAGATACAGTGGTGCCTCGCAAGACGAAATCCATTCCGCGAGTCTCTTCGTCTTGCAGTTTTTTCATCTTGCGAAGCACGGCTATTAGCGGCTTAGCGGCTATTAACGGCTTAGCGGCTTTAAGAAAAAGGAAACATTGCAGATGACTTAGTACTGACGTTACAGGAGCCAGAATCTAGTACGAAAAGGGTTTTAGAATTGATTGAAGAATTTGGTCAGGTCACAGGATTTAAATTGAACAAGTTAAAAACTAAGGTTTTAGAGAAAAATTTAACACCAATGGAGAGAGAAAGGTTTCAGAATGTGACAGGTTTAACAGTGGCTAAGAAAGTCAAATACCTGGGGATTAATATGACAGCAAAAAATGGGAATTTATTCAAAGATAACGATGAAAAATGTTGGGCTGAAGTGAAAAAAGATTTAGAAATTTGGTCAAATTTGAAGCTTTCACTGCTGGGCTGGATTGCTGCGGTAAAAATGAATGTATTGCCTAGAATGTTATTTTTGTTTCAAACATTGCAAATTGTGGACAAAATGGACTGTTTCAAGAGGTGGCAGAGAGATATTTCCAGATTTGTCTGGCAGGGCAAGAAGCCCAGAATAAAATTTAAAATACTAACAGATGTAAAGGAAAGAGGTGGATTTGCCCTGCCAGACCTTAAACTTTATTATGAATCAGCAGCATTTTGCTGGTTGAAAGAATGGCTGCTTCTTGAAAACACTGACATTTTGGACTTGGAAGGTTTTAACAATGTATTTGGATGGCATGCATATCTGTGGTATGATAAGGTTAAAGCACATAAAGCATTTAAAAATCACATTGTCAGGAAAGCATTGTTTAATGTTTGGATAAGATATAAGGATTTATTGGAAAACAAAACTCCAAGGTGGCTGTCACCAATGGAAGCGAAAGCCTTGAAAAAGCTCAATATGGAGGTCAAGTGGCCGAAATATTGGGAAATCTTGGAACAAGATGGAGATAGACTGAAATTGCAGAGTTTTGAAAAATTAAAAAACAAAGTGTGAGACTGGCTTCATTATTATCAGATAATGGAGGTATACAATTTGGACAAGAAAATTGGCTTCCAGGTGGAAAAATCAAAATTAGAAACAGAACTGTTAGAACCCAAAACTAAGACTTTGTCAAGAATGTATAACTTGCTGCTGAAATGGAACACTCAGGATGAAACGGTGAAATCTGTTATGATCAAATGGGCACAAGATGTAGGACACAACATTATGTTTGCTGACTGGGAACAGTTATGGACCACAGGTATGAAATTTACGGCATGTAATGCCATAAGAGAGAATATTATGAAAATGATATACAGGTGGTACATAACCCCAGTCAAGCTTGCAAAAATCTACCATGTGCCCGATAATAAATGTTGGAAATGTAAAGAAACTGAAGGTACATTTTTTTCACCTTTGGTGGACGTGCCCAAAGATTAAGGCTTTCTGGGAGATGATATATAATGAATTAAAAAAGGTATTTAAATATACCTTCTTGAAGAAACCAGAGGCCTTTCTCCTGGGCATAGTCGGCCAATTGGTGTTAAAAAAGGACAGAACTTTCTTTATGTATGCTACAACAGCAGCAAGAATACTTATCGCAAAGTATTGGAAGACACAAGAGCTACCCACACTGGAGGAATGGCAGATGAAATTGATGGACTATATGGAATTGGCGGAAATGACTGGCAGAATCCGTGACCAGGGAGAAGAGTCGGTGGAAGAAGATTGGAAGAAATTCAAAGATTACCTACGGAAATATTGCAAAATTAAAGAATGTTAGAGTGATGTTGGATTGAAATGAAGTGGCTTCTAGCTGTACAGGCTTTAAAGTTAAATATATAGATTAAGATTAAGGATTAGGATTAAAAAAAGTTAAAAGAAATGGAAAATTGGCTTTTAATAGGTTAAAATTTAATGTTATATTATATTAAGATTAAGGATTGGGATTAAAAAGGAGGGAAAGGAATTGCTGGACAAACAAATTGAATTGGAATACAAAAGAGGGAGGTATGAGGAGGTCTGGGAAATAAGTTAATGTAAAAGTTATGATGAAAAGATGGAATTATTTTTAACTGTTTTTTCTTCCTTTTTCTTTTGTATTTTGTATGGTGTATTTCTCTTTTTATTTTTAAATTTCTTTTTTTTCCTTTTATTAAGATGTCTCTTTTTATGTGAAACTTCAATAAATATCATTTTTTTAAAAAAAAGAAAAAGGAAACAAACTCGCAAGAACTCGCAAGACGTTTCGTCTTGCGAAGCAAGCCCATAGGGAAATTCATCTTGCGGAACGACTCAAAAAACGGAAAACTCTTTCGTCTTGCGCGTTTTTCGTCTTGCGAGGCATTCGTCTTGCGAGGTACCACTGTAATCCGAAAGATACACAAAGGCAATTTGTAAGAAATTATACAGAACTGTACCGAGCGAGTTCTGAAAATAAAGAGAAAATTGAAGAATATTTAAAACAAAAAAATTCCAAAAGAAAAAATAGATTTTCTAAATGCACCATTATCGACACAGGAGGTACAAGAGGCAATTACAGAAGCTAAAATAGGTAAAACACCGGGGCTAGATGGACTGTCAGCAAAGTACTATTAAAAAATTGCAGGACCTACTGGTACAACCACTTAAATAGTGAGATACTAGTCACTGGTATCTCATTCATTCTGAAAAGTTCTGAAAAGAGGCCTTTATCACATTGATTCTGCAGAAGATTGCTGGTTCACTTTTAGTTAAAAATTATAGGCCAATTTCTTTTTTAAATAATAATTATAAATTATCTGCCAACATGTTAACCAAATGAAGAAGGTTTTAGTGGACTTAATTCATCAAGATCAAGCAGGTTTCTTGCCAGGCCACCAGATAAAGGATAATATAAGAAATATCATTGATATCATAGACTATCTAGAGGTCGGGAATGAGAAACAAGCAGCTTTAATGTTCATAGATGCAGAAAAGGCCTTTGATAATATTTCATTGACTTTTATGAAGAAGAGGATAGAAATGATGAACATCAGGGAGCCTTTGGTAGAGGTATGGAGGCAATTTACTCAGACCAACAAGCTATGCTGTTTTTGAATAATGGGGTTACGGAAAAATGTAAAATAACGAAAGGGACAAGGCAGGGGTGCCTCCCGTCACCATTATTATTTATTTTGGTGATAGAGACCTTAGCGAGAAAAATACGATTATCTTCCTTATGGTGTGTTTCATCTCCTTTCATTAGTTTGAGTCCTCCCCTCCAGAGCAGGAGAAAGCAAGCATGCTCCCTCTTCCATGTGACAGCCCTTGAGATATTTGAAGACAGCTCTCATATCTCTCCCAGTTCCCTCTTTTCCAGAATAAAAATACCCAACTCCTTCAACTACTCCTCATCAGGCTTGGTTTCCAGACCCTTGATCATCTTGGTTCTTCTCCTCTGCACACATTCCAGTTTTGAGAATCCAGGTAAGACCCTCCCTTTCTCTCCTTGTTGCTAAAAAAATTATCAAAGCACAATATATATTTTGTAATGAAGAGGCATTATAATCCGATGCAGAAAACCCAGCTATTTCACAGTTTATTAGGAATTACTTTAACTTATAGACCAGCTAGCCAGTTTTTAAGGAATCACTTGAATGTCACAATGCCATATAATTATAAAAAGCTCAGGGGAGGTTCTTGAATATAGCTGATTTTTATGTCCGTCTCCACCAGAATTCAAAGATAAATTCTCCTCCAGTGGAAATGTAGCAGACTGACGCCTTTTGGGCAGTGTTATTTTTGCCTGCTACTGTCTTTTTGTGAGCTTGCTTTTGGATCCACAGGTGTCAGTAATGATGATACCAGTTCAAACAACACAGTTATCCAGGCCAGACCCATGACGACCCAAAAGGATGCGATCGTCCGGTAGCCCGGAATATACGTCCTGTCATGCTTCCTCCCTGAAAACACAGAGAAAAGCAACAATAATGTGTGGGGAGGTGATTTAAGGACTCACCAATTCAGTTTATCTAAACTTTGTTAGCTCACATTCACACCATACATTTAAAAGACATTTCTACCACTGAATTGCGAGAAGATGAACACAGGAAACTGCTAATGTCTATTGCCTATTCGTGGCGGTTTGGGCTCATGATGATGTTTGAGCCTGTAAAGGCTTTGGTGTGGTTGCACTACCAAATTTCCAATCAGTGCACATCCTGTAACTTCCTGCTTAATAATAGTAATAACAATAATAATAATAATTTTATTTGTACCCCACCCATCTGACTGGGTTTCCCCAGCCACTCTGGGAGCATATATCAAAACATTATAAAACATACAACATTACAAACTTCCCTATACAGGGCTGCCTTCAGATGTCTTCTAAAGGTTGTGTCGTTCTTTATCTTCTTGACACCTTCCTGAGGTTCCTTGTAACCTCAATTCTTGCAGTGAGGGACCCACCACAAATGGACCTCAGTGTCCAGGCTGAACAATGGGGGTGGAGTTGCAGTTTCAACCAAGAAAAAGGTGCAAAATCACAGTCCAGGAAAACATACTGGGCATTTTCTTTTCTTTCATGTTTGATGCATCCAGCCCAACCTTCTGCAATGCAGGAATCTCAGCTAAAGCATCCATGACAGATGGCCATCCAACCTCTGCTTAAAATCCCCCAGGGAAAGGGTCCACGACCTCTAATGGGAGTCTATTGCACAGCCGAACCGCTCTTTCTGTCTGAAAGGCCCTTGATCATCTTGGCTGACCTTCTCTGCACATGTTCCAACTTGTCAACAGCTTTCTTAAACTGTGGTGCCCAGAACTGGACACAGTATTCTAGGTGTGGTTTGACCAAGGCAGGATAGAGTAGTACTATTACTTCTCTTGATCTGGACACTATACTTCTGTTGATGCAGCCTAGAATACTGTTAGCTTTTTTTTTGCTACTGCTTCACACGCTTGACTCATTTTAAGCTTGTGGTCCACCAAGACCCCTAGATCCTTTTCACATGTACTGCTAGTAAACCAGGTGTCCCCCATCCTGTATTTGTGCTGCTGGTTCTCCTTGACTAAGCGCAGAACCTTACATTTGTCCCTATTGAAATGCATTTGTTAGCTTGGGCCCAGTTCTCCAATCTGTTAAGGTCCTTTTGAATTGATTCTGTCTTCTGTGGCATTAGCTACCCCTCCGAGTTCAGTGTCAGCTGTACATTTGAGAAGCATCCTCTCAATTCATTCAACCAAGCATTTATAAAGACGTTGAACAACAACAGGCCCAGAACAGAACCTGGTGGCACCCTACTTGTCACTGAACTGAGCTTTCATATTTTTCAGTAGAACAGATTGGTTGCCACCAGTACCTTGAGGCCACAGATGGCCTAGCTTTATCTCTAAAACCAGTTAAGCTCACAATATGAAAGTATTTTGAAAGCCTTACCTATTAGATAGTCTCCAAAACCAATGGTGCTGAGGGTAATAAATGTATAATAGACAGCTTCATAATAAGCCCAGCCCTCCATCCATTGAAAGAAGAATGATGGCAAAATAAGAAACATTAGAAGTCCCAGAACCACGAAGACGAAAATGTATTTTGCTGATTTCTGAAAGATAAAGCAAAAAAAGGAAAGAAAAGGGCAGCTTTGATGCAACAGAGCTCAGTTCTCTTGACCTTCAGCCATGCATAGGGATTTCGACTTCATTTGGAGCACAATACCCAGTTCTCTGTTCACATGCAATTGCTTGGTTCACATCTTCTCACTTGGAGCCTGCATTCTTTTCTTTTGGGTTGCTGTGTGGGTAACCTCCAATCTAGGAAGCTCCTTTTAAATTTCTCCAAGACAGGCTCCAGGAGAGGAGATGGTGGCTGCTTTGGCCACAAACTAAGGCATGGTTTGGCTTAGCATTTTGTCCGAACCCAGGCTCATTTTTTGTGCCTGCAGACAAACCACAAGCTGTAAACAAAACAGAAACCTTCATTTTAGAAAGAGGCAAGTGTCTAAAAGCCTTGGTCTGTTGTAATCCTGTGTTAACTTGGCAAACTTGATTTTCTAAACCTTGAAAAAAATGGTGACGATTCAATTTTTGTTCAGTTGTATGTTGTTGCATATACCCTCACACCCACGAACCCATGAGTTTCTCTCATTTCTGTTTGAAGGCAGAGCTCAAATTTGTCTTCCTCAATCATTTAGAGGGCATCATGGACTGGACTTCTGGGGTGGCGCCACCGGCAATGGCGGACTCCCTCTGAACTGGAGGGACTAGCTCCGCGGGAAACGGGTCTTCTCCTCTACGGCGAAGCGGGGACCCTTTTAAAAATCACAGGCGGATGAAGCCTGTGACCATGGGACTCGGCGGGCACCTTTAGCGCCCCCCCAACCCGCTAAGGAACCCACTAACAGGCTCCGAAGTGAAGAGGGGGAAGTGGCGCGGTGCTGTGAGTCAACTGCTATTTCCGTGTAGCAAAGCCGTATAGCCGTTGCCGGAGAGCGCTGCCTTTTTCCTGGGACAATTTGGACTTTAAAATAAGCACCCGTGAGTACTTAGATTTTGAACAATTGGACATCAAATAAGGACTAGCGAGCAGGAAAGAATTGGATTTTAAAAACCTACTTTAATTTGGTACGGAACGGGAAGGTCTAAACAGGAAGTCAGCCTTCCGTTCTTTTGTAAACAGAATAAAGCAAAGACAATTTAAACTAGAGCTCAGAAAATCGTTTTTAAAAGATTGGATTTCACCATTTAAAATTGTGGAACCCCCCTTCGACAGCAGGAGAAGGGGGGGGGGATCTTTTTGGACTGTTTAAAGTGACTTTAAAGTAAAGTAACTTTCCTCCGTCCTGATCCTGGAGCGGGGTGTCAGGACTGACATTTGAAGTTCATTGACCAAAGACAAGTGTTTTTGACAGATAGCTAAAAGAAGAGAAACATAGGGATTCCACTGTTCCCTCTCGCATTTTAAAGGAATATATATGGACAAAGTATCTTAAAAAGGGAAACTTTGTTGCAAGAACAAATAGAAGTTTTCCCCCTAGAGGGAGTCTGTGAAACTGTAACTAACTCCAGGGAGCCGGCAGCTGTTACAGATTACAACTGTGGGAACAGGCATCTGACCTTGCAGGACAATGTATTCAGAAGCTTTGTTGTGTGCTCTCTATAAAACAAATGCCCTACTGGAACAATTACATGAGAAGGTGAATTGGATGGCGACTTCAACTAGAAATTTTGAACAGGCAGTGGGAAATTTTGAACAGACAGTGGGAAAATATGTGGAGCCTACTCAGGAATTAAATCAGGAGTGTGTCTTGACAGAACAGGCCCAACAGGAATATGATTTTTTGGATTTGACAAATGAACTTGGAAAAAGCCAGATTTGGAAAGGAAAAGTTTGGTTTGGCTTGGAAATGGGGGGCTGGATTGACCCCCCTATGCTGGGATGTTTGGACTTTTCAAATATGGCAATGGGCCGTGAGATGTATGATTCTATGATTCTATGATTCTATGTTTGGGACTGTGGGGGTTCTTAATTTTGGAGGGTCTTTGAAACATGCTTTTAAATACTACATGGAATTCAGTGTTGAACATGGAAAAGGGGCTGATCTGTCGAGAAGGGTTAAAAACATTGTCAAGCTGGAGTTACCACGAGCAGGAGACAAGGGAAAATACAGTTACAAATATGAAGAAGAGCCGCGGAAGGGACATGGAAGAGACTTGAGGGCCTCGGATATAAGGTTGCCAGGTTAATGGGCTAGATCGACGGGATAATAAGGACTGACAAAACCCGGAACCAGGAGGAAGGGACGTTGGATGAAGATTGGATCTGTTTGTACCTCTTTTCTCTACCATTAGAACTGTTTTATAAAATTGATGAATGTTAGAAAAATGTTGGAATGAAATTACTTGGCTTTAGCAAAGATGTTTAAAGAATTATGAAAGAATATTATGGTTATGAGAAGTTGGTAAGGATAAGATTTAAGTTTTAAGCTTTAAGGTTTATTTTATTATAGAAAGATAAGATTAAAACAGTTTAGGGTAATGCAATGACAGAATATTATGAAACATGGAAAGGATTTGCTGGGATAATTAATAACTAGGATACAAAGAAAGGGAGGAGGAGGAGGTCTAAGAAAGAAGGCAATGACAGTTAAGGATCTGAAAATAATGAATTTGTTTTTAAATGTTTTTAACGGTTTGTGATGTATTTTTGTATTTTTCTTTTTTTTCTGTCACTTTTTCTTATATTGAATTTTTACTCATATGGTGGGAAGGGGTTTGTTTTTTTTCTTTTTCTACTTTGTCAACTATTTTTATTTTGTACTTTCTTCTGCTTCTATTTTATTTTTTATTTTTCGTAACATTTTGAAAATTTCAATAAATATCTTTTTAAAAAAAAATATTTAGAGGGCATCATGCACATGTCTAATTTATTCTTGTCTTCCTCCTAATATAAAAGCAGCTAATTATACAGTGGTACCTTGGGTTATGAACTTAATTCGTTCCGGAGATCCGTTCTTAACCCAAAACCATTCTTAACCTGAGATACCACTTTAGCTAATGAGGCCTCCTGCTGTGAAATATAATAGATAAGAGAAGAGATCTGTTGGATCAGGCAAGGGCCCATCGAGTTGAGGATCTTGTTCTCAACGAAGCTGACCAGATGCCCACAGGGAACCTGCATACAGGACCCGAGTGCAGCAGCAGTCTATGTTGGCCTCAGTCTTGTGACTGCTAGATTAGAAACCATCTCTAGATAAAGTAACTGAATTACCTTGTTTTCTTTCCCATACACTTGCTCTGCACACCATTCAAAGATTCCTGAGACTAAAAAGCCAATATGGTTCAAGCAGATGAGGTAGAAGGGAATTCCAAAGAGAGCAAAAATAACACAAAAGATCTGACCTTCTTTCGTTCGGGGACAGAGGTATCCATAGCCTGTTGAAAGATTAAGAAAGAGTTGAAAAGGACATCAGCACCAGTCGAATTGCCAATTACCTTCAGATTTTTCAATTTTTCAAAATTTGTGATACAGTTATTGGATTAAAAAATCAATTACAAAATACTTATTTCTTTTGGGATAAATTATGAAATCTCTTTGGTGATGAAATAGGGCAAGCAAGGAGTATCTTAGATAGAAGAACCCCAATCGTGCCCAGATACCCCATAATAGCCCTGAAGGTAAGTCTTCAGGGCATCTGCAGTGAGGAAAGAACAGAGTTCCTCCATTCGTTACCATCATGGCTAGAATCAGTTGCAATTCCAAAGTCCCTAAAGTCTTTCAAGAATGCTCTAAGAATATGATCTCTCTCTCTCTCTCTCTCTCTCTCTTTCCTCTTTACTTTTTCTTTATATTAGTTTGTTTTTTATTGCATTGTATGTTGAAAAGTTTCAATAAATAAGCAACATGCTCCATGTATCTGTAAGGAGCAGACTGAGTTGTTTTCAGCTGAGATCCTATGAAGATTTTGCCAAGCACCAGGAATAATCAGAGAACCAATTAGAAAACTAATAATATCTACTGATCCAAATTCACAAGTGGACAGAGCCAAGAAATGAAGCCTCCTGGGATACCTCAAGTTCAAAAGCTGAGAAACAGATAAGCCCTTTTCTTGGGTCTCAGAAGCTGCAGCTTTAAAGCCTGAACTCAAAGTACAGATTAGTTTATCCCTAGCACACTTGAATCAACTGTTTGTGCTTCACACCAGAAAGCTTCACTAGAGCTTTCCAAACTGTGTGTCGTGACACATTAGTGTGTGGGCTGCAGTGATCAGGTGTGTCATGTGAATGCTAGAGAGGGGTTAGTTTAACCACCAGTTCACTAGCAAAAGTGAATTACTGTGTCACAATTTGAAGCATGTATCAAAAGTGTGTCACCAACATGAAAAGTTTTGAAAGCTCTGAATTAAACAATACTAATAAGGTAGGTTCTCCCACTCATTCAGTGCACTGAAGGCATCCATCCAGACAAAAAGGGTGTGTGGTTTCTTGTGTATTGTGTAGATTACTGGAAAGAAGTTGCAATCCTATGCAAATATATTGGGGAGCAAGTTCCACTGAATGCATAGGGCTGTGCTGAGAAGGACGGATTTGCATTGGGAGACTGGCATTGGGTCAGTTGCACCAGGTGGGATTTGAACTCGTTTCCTAGCCCAACCACTTTCCACAGGGTGGTTTTAATAATAGGTTGGCCCCAGAAGGGTGGGGAATAAATAACTAATCAGGGAATGGTCTTGTTGGGCATACAATAAACAAACTATTTATTTGGCCAGAAATGGAAAGACAAAAATGAGATGTGAAGGATGATGAAGGAGCAAAAGCAAAGCCTGCAGCTTTACACAATTTATCTGAGAGCAGTTGAATGCCCTGCATACTATATTCGCGAAGAAGCCAGAACCAAATGACAGTACCTATTGTGCATAACATAGTGCCCACGAAGAAGAAAGAATTAGCGAAATTCCAGCTGCCTTGTTTGTCATGAGGTTGGGTTCCTACTGGATCTATTCCCATCTGAACAGCTGCTATCAGTTTCTGCAATTGAAGGCAAGGCTCAGTTTGAATATTCCAACAATAAGAATAGCCCCTCCTCTGATTATCACCAGATACTGCTAACCAAATTGCTATGCATTCAGAAGGGACGTTCTTGTGGATCGGTTCAGCACGTTCTTCTCCCAGGGGCCAGCCCAATGCTCATGGGAAGCCCACAAACAGGACCTGAGCACAACAGCCCTCCCCTCACTTGTCACCCCCAGTAACTGATAGGCATAGGGCTTATGCACACTCAACTTTTCCTCCACTCTTTCCAGGCAAAGGCCCACACTCCAAGGGGTGCTTGTTGTGGTTTGCACCAAGCTTTCCCAGTTGAGAGTGTTTGGGTTGTTGAGAGGGATGCAGCAGTTTCACCTTCAAAGCTTAGTGATAAAGTAGACTCCTTACACAAGACTTGAAGATGAGTCTTGACTTGTCAGGATGGCAACTTGGGCTTTTTTTCAGCAGGAACTCTCTGGAACTCAGTTCTGGCACCTCTCCAGTAGGCGCCTTTGCCATTATAGGAGAAGGAGGGAGGTGTTCATGGTGAGTTCTGGGAACTTCCGATACCTCTTTTCCTAGAAAAATAGCCTGATGACAACTATTGTTTATATCTCAAGTTCAATACTAAGTGTTTCTCTCCCTTGAGTCCAAGAGAGGGTTTGGTCTTCTTGCTCCAAAAACATACACTTTAGTAGCAATGCATAAATCATTACCCCTTGGCTTCCCTGTCTTCCTAAATTCTTCTGGGCAGAGTCTGCTTGGAGTATTGGCTCTCCCATATTCTCAGTCAACAAAACAATGGTGAGACTACCCCATCTCCCACCCTCTGTTCTAAGGCACAAACACACTTTTCAAGGCAGTTAACCAGACAATGATTGAGCTTTTCTGTGACCTTGAACAGAGTTACCTGTTTTGCAACTGCTATATGACGTATGTTAAATTATTCTTTGCAAAATATGTTTCACATCAAATACAGTACAAATACTAACAAAAACCTGCTCTTTATAGCTGAATAGCAATATAGCAAAAGTCAATTTGGGTATTCAATTGATTGCTGTTAACAAGCTGGTTTTCACGAGGAAAGCCCCAGAGCAATGAAATGGTGCTCAGACACGGAGCTTTAAATCATGGCCAGGCCTGGAAAGAGTGGAGGAAAGCTCAGTGTGGAGAAGCCCATGCTGCCTCCAACAGTGTTGGCAGAACACTGCCATAATGGCTAGTAGTCATTCCTTGTCTTATCCTCCAACAATCTGCCTAATCCTCCATGGGGATAAATTTTCACATGCAGAAGGAAGGGTGAGTCCTTATGGCTTTATGCTGGCCACTGATTCTGTCCCCACCTTGATTCTCACCTCCTAAACTGTATTCCCCCCGTATATACTTTCTGACCTCCTAACCTCTGATGTCATGCCACGGTCATCCCTTTCAGTCTTGCTAAAGTAATGCCTTACCTGTATGAATACCTCCACCTCTTCTGGGCTGAGATTGGGGTAGTTCAAAAAAAAATCCCCTTTCAGGCGAAAAATTTCTTCTTTTACAAATTTGTGGTGATCATTCTCCAG
Organism: Podarcis pityusensis; assembly: GCF_964106645.2. Classification (NCBI taxonomy): domain Eukaryota; kingdom Metazoa; phylum Chordata; class Lepidosauria; order Squamata; family Lacertidae; genus Podarcis; species Podarcis pityusensis. The sequence goes on from NC_138028.1 coordinate 7,979,436, forward strand.
AATCTCGAAGACGAAGGAACCCATCACCACGTAAGTCATGAAGCCAGCCAGCAGTAGGATGCCCTGAACCCTGTTCACACGCATGTTGTTCTGTGAGAGAATGAGCGCCACGGAAGAAGCAGACACAAGAGCGACTATAGTTTAGTAAGCAAGTCCTTTTTGTCTTGACCCAGACTCAAGCGTACAGCCCCATAGCTGGGCAGTCTCCATAGCTGGACCCAAGCTAACCAAATGAATTCTGACAGGCTCAAATGTACGGTTCTGCACTTAGGCAGGAAGAACCAGATGCACAAATAGAAAATGGGGGACACATGGCTAAGTAGCAGTACATGTGAAAAGGATCCAGGGGTCTTGGTGGACCACAAGCTGAACATGAGTCAACAGTGTGATATTAATACCATGAGATTTATCCAAATTAGCATCATTAAACATCAACAAAATATATCATGAGGTATCAGTGGATATTGACAAATGGCAGTCATTGAACCTGACTCTGTGGGGGGAAGTCAGTGCTCTTAAAATGAACATAATAGCTAGACTAGTTTATATCTTAAGAGGAATTCCAATTCACATACTAAGAAATGGTTGTATGGAAGAGGTGGATGAATTTGGGTATATTAATGTTAGAGAAGATGGTAAATGAAGAGGATGTATTATATATTTATTCTGTTTTAGGAGACAGATACAGATTACCTTCAAATGCTCAATGGCAATATCTCCAGATTGATTAATTCTCATGCAACAAAAAGGGGCCATCAACAAATATAAATCTTTGTTACTAGCAAACCATTTGATATACAGGTATTGAGGGAGGGATGGAATAAAGAATTAGGGACCTCATTTTCGACCTCACAGTAGGAAACTCTTTTTAAGTGCTTTAACGGGATCTCTGGACCTTAAATTGAGGTTCATACAACAAAAAATAATATTTTGAATATATTGGACCCCATTACGTTTGTTTAAAAAAGGGCTATCTAAGGTATCTAACTGTTGGAGGTGCAATCAGCACAATGTTTTCCCAAAACCTATGTGTTTTTCTTGTCCTATATTGAAAGATTTTAGGCAGATGGTAACAGAAACTATCAACAGAACTGTACGGAATAATCTGACATTTACAGTGCAAAATGTTCTTTTGAATTGTATACCAAGCACATGGAACCTTACAAAAGGACAATATGACTTTGCCTTCTACATGGTTAAAAAAATTGTCTCTAGAAAATGATTGCAAGGAAGGTCTCAGATAACAAAACCATATGTGAATATGTTGCTAGAAAAACTAGAAAAAAGGAGTATTTTGAAAAATGTGCTTCCTGTTGTATAGGTGTCTAAAATAAAAGATTATACTGAGTGTGAAAAAAACAACACTGCTTCAATGACTTCTTGGGAAAGTCATTTGGAGTGTTAGGACACTGCATGTCATAATGCATTTTCTCTTTCCGGGTTTGGTTTGGGGGTTTTTAAGAAATACAGTTCATTGGGAAACATAGCGGATGAAAACCAGAAGGCTTTGTCATGGTGGAGCTAGTGTGTTTTCCTACATCCATAACCAGCCCAGGGGTCATTTGGAGGAGGGAATTGAAAGGAGCGGAGAGTTCTTTGCTTGGCTCCTCACTCACCCTGACAGGGTCCTTCAAGTCCAATTCTTCTTAAATGATCCACTTCAACTTCCAATATCTGATGGGAGAGTCTCAGTGCTTCCCTTTCACTGGGTAGCTATTTGTTAGGAGCAGTTAACACACACACCCCGTGGACTCTATGAGGTCATGGGTATATTAACCCTCTTTTGTGGACTGGCTTACCTGGTCCTCTGTGAGGTCACCCCCTCTGTACCTGATGTGCTGCTGAAAGCCTCCAGGTCTGAGAGACTGGTAGGAAGATCAGGCTTCAATATTTTAGAAAATTACAGGGAGCAAGCTTGATCTATTGTTACATCCAGCAATGGGAATGCTCATCAGATTTGCAGATGGCACAAAACTGGGAGGGGTAGCTAATGCTGCAGAAGAAAGAATCAGGATTGGGGGTGCCATTTGTCCTCTTTTTTCAGGACACGACCTCTATTTCATGAGCAATGTCATCATAGCGATCCATAGTTAAAAGCATAAGTTGGCAAATGTGTCCTCTTTTTTTCCAACCCTACATTGAGCCCCAGCTAACAAAATGAATTTCAATAGGGACAAATTTTTGGTTCTGCACTTAGGAAGGAAGAACAAGATACACAAATATGGGGGACACCTGGTTTACTAGCAGTACATGCGAAAAGGAACTAGGAGTTTTGGTGGACCACACGCTAAACATGAGTCAATTGTGTGATGCAGCAGCAAAGCTAATGCTATTGTTAAGCCCTCGGAATGAATAAATGCTAGGATTTTGATTAACTGGGATATGGATTAGAACATAAGCTGCAGAGCTGTTCCAGACAGGGAATTCCTGGGCCTGCTTATTGAAATCAACCTGGCTGACATAGGCTATCAAGAGTACAATAGGGGCCATTAACAATGGAAGGTGTTGTAAACAAAATTTGTCCTTTTCCCTTATGGGGTAACCAAGAGCCCATATAGAGTCCTTACATAGGTTCCCTATTGGTAGGAGAGAATAACAGAGGCCAACCAGACAATATTGAGAAGCAAAGCAGCTAGTAAGCTTGATCTTTATTGATCTGTTGCAGCAGGGTGCTCCTCTCATCTGCAGGAGAGAGGAGGAACCCAGAAAAATGGCGCGCAAGGCCTTATAAAGACTTTTGAAATTGCCAATTGTAGATCAATACCACCCCCAGAAACATCATACATACATCACAGAAGGGGTGTAACCTAAGACCACCCCTCAGATACCTCATACCTACATCACAGAAAAGGCGGTCTTAAAACAGAAATTTGAATGTTGTTTTTCTCCTGTCGTTCTTTATCTCCTGTCTGGCAGGTTACTTGATTGGATTTCCTGGGGAGCCTGGCCAGTCTTTTGTAATGATAAATACTTAGTTCCTGGGCCAGGTCACAGGCTCACACCCTATTCATATCTTAAATGTGCCCTTAAGACAGGATTTGTGAGGAAATAGACAATGAGGAGATTTCCTACTTATCTAAGGTTTCCCATATATCTAAGACCATAAAATTCCTATCACAATATCCCTTTGGGGCTAGAATTTTTCTTTAAAATTTTTGCCCCACAAATAACAACATCGTATGTTGTAAATGGATGCCTTTGTGAAAATATAGGATATCACATAAAAATAACACATGTTGCATTTTGTTACTAAATTACTTGCGGCATTCTAACACTTTGGGAGAAACATTTACTCAGTAGTGGTCTATGCTTTTCACTTAGCAGGAAGGTCCAGTAACGATTGAAAAGTGCAGTTTGCTTTGTTCTCCGCCGTTTTTGTGTGTTCTCAGGTGTCAAGCTAGCTCTCCTCTGGTCTCACACCGCCATAGTGCTACAATATTGTGATAGGAATTTTATGGTCTTAAATATATGGTAATGTTCATAAACGTACCAACCAAGCCCGTACATAGATCAGCACAGGAAGACCGACCTGGAACCATTTTGGTTCCTAACTGAGCAAATGTTTTCTCTGCAAGGTCAAAGTGGGAAAGTTTAAGGACACCTCCTTGTTGTTGTTGTGGGAGCGCTTCCAGCTGTAAGGGAGCTGAACATTCAACCACCAGCACTGAGATGGATGAATCTCCTTTCCCAAACTGAGTGGTAGAACATCTGCTTAGCAGGCAACGAGTCCTGAGTCCATCCTCCAGCATTTCCAAACTCCTACTTGAAATTCTGAATTGCTCCTCACGGTCAGTCTGGACAGTATTGTGCCAAATGTCCCAATGGTCTGACTCTGTGTAAGGCAGCTCCCCGTGTTCTTAAGCATTCTAAATGGAGTGCATTTGTTAAGGAATGCAGACTCTCCAAGTTTCCTTTCCAGTTTCTGATATGATCCTTAGGATGTCCCTATTTTCACTGGAGAAAAGTTGGAGAGTATGGGAATGACTCCATCTCACTAAGAACCAGGAGGCTACCAAGAAGCTGGGAATAATGTGGAATGTAACTTGCCCAAGTTCCCTCAATATTGTGGACCATTGTTCTTTGAATATGGTTGGTCACCAGTGTTAAAGCAATGATTCTTCAACATCAACTTCGTTGGACTGGTCATGTTGTGTGGATGCCTGATGATCGTCTTCCAAAGCAACTACTCTATTCCGAATTTAAAAATTGAAAGCGTAATGCTGGTGGTCAACAAAAGAGGTTTAAAGACTGTCTCAAGGCAAATCTTTAAAAATGTAGTATAAACACTGACAACTGGGAAACACTGGCCTGCGAGCACTCCAGTTGGAGAACAGCCTTTACCAAAGGTGTTATGGGCTTTGAACTCAGGACGCAAGGGAGAAACATGCTAAGACAAAGGCACTCTTGGCAAAACCCTCACCGTGATCAACTCCCACCCAGAAATGAATGTCCCCAATGTGGAAGGACGCGTGGATCCAGAATTCGCCTCCACATTCACTTACAGACTCATCGTTAAAACCGTGTTTATGGAAGACAATCTTACTTGGCTATGAGTGATCGCCAAGAAGAAGAAGAAAGAAGAATATTGTTGAAACAGAACATGGTTCAAATTCTGCATTGGTTGAGATGAAATCTCTCTTTACCCAGATAAATAAATTAGAACTGTTTTTCCCCAAAAATGTGTTTTTTCAAGGGGGAAAAAAGAAACAATCTAACACAGCATCCACAATGGTTCCATCTGCAAAGTATGTTTTATCTATGCAAATAGAATGTTTTTGTTGTGTGTTTCTCTGGGTATGATAGAAATTACATTTAGCACCACTTTCATATCCAAGCAAATCCACATTCACCAAGCCTTTATGTCCTGGCCATGCTAGCCACATCACAAGGGCAGTTGTGAGATTGTGTGAACATTAAATTGCCATTTTTTGGGGAATCTTCTGCGCAAAGCATGTGTTGCTGCCCCCTGTGCACAAATATGGGCATATCTCCATAGCAAAGCTATATTTAGACTATCTTCTTTATGGTGTGCTTTTTTCTTTGTCTTCCAGTGGAGGCCTGAGGTCTTAAGCATTCAGAATTCCCCGCTCTTTGTCCAAACAAGTGCCAAGAGATCTTGGCTGTCCTCATTTTCAACTTCACTCCGATTATACTATGACCCTAAAAAGGCTGCGAATTCAGGGATGAAAAAGAGTGGGGTGGGAAAGGTAGGCATACGCAGAAGGGGGTTTTCCTTCTGGTGGCGGCTGGACAGTCAATACCATGGAACGGGAAAAGTGACCCAAGCAAAAGCACAGATCCCTTCTCCCCAGAGATGCATTCACACACACTTCACTTGGCAGTACCTCAAAACATTCTTTCCTCTCAAAATGTTCCAAGAGCTTTCTCCTGCAATTCCATATTTCAGGGACGGTTATACCTCAGTGGTGGCCAACTCCCAGTTTGGGACCTTGATCTGGCTCCCAGATAATTATTCTCTAGCCCTTCAGAACCCTCCACTGTTTTTGGCGATGGCACATATATATAACTAGTGAGGGAGGGAGACTGTTCCACTGCTGAACAGCTCTTACTGTTGGAAAGTTCTTCCTGATGTTTACTTTCTTGTGACTTGAAGCCATTGGTTCGAGTCTTGCCCTCCAGAGCAGGAGAAAGCAAGCATGCTCCCTCTTCCACGTGACAGCCCTTGAGATATTTGAAGATGGCTCTCATATCTCTCCCAGTCCCCTCTTTTCCAGAATAAAAATACCCAGCTCCTTCAACCACTCCTCATAAGGCTTGGTTTCCAGACTCTTGATCATCTTGGTTGCTCTCCACTACACACATTCCAGTTTTGAGAATCCAAGTAATACCCACCCTCCCTCTCTTGGTTGCAGAATACCAGGCTATTTCACAGTTTATTAGGAACTGCATAACCTAAAGAGCAACTAGTGAGCTTTTAAGGAATCAGCAGAATGACACAATGGCATAAAATTATAAAAAGCTCAACCGAAGTCCTTGAGTGCAACTGATTTTTATGTCAGTCTCCACCTGAATGAAATGATAAATTCTCCTCCAGTGGAAATGTAGCAGACTGACTCCTTTGGGGCGGTGTTATTTTTACCCTCTGCTGTCTTTTTGTGAGCTTGGTTTTGAATCCACAGGTGCCAGGAATGAAGATACCAGTTCAAACAGCACAGCTAACCAGGCCAGACCAACGACGATCCAAATGGCTGCGAGCATCTGGTAGCCCGGAAAATAGGTTCTGTCCTGCTTCTTCCCTGGAGACACAGAGAAAAGCAACAATAATGTGTGAGGAGGTGATTTAAAGGACCCGCCAACTCAGTTTATCCAAACCTCATTAGGTTATTTTCACACCATACATTTAAAAACACATTTCTATCACTGAATTGTGGGAAGACGAACACAGGAAACTGCCAATGTCCTTATTATTGCCTGTTCATGGTGGTTTGGGCTCATGATGCTGTTTGAGCCTGGTTGTGCTACCACATTTCCAATCAGTGCACATCCTATAACTTCCTGCTTAATAATAATAATAATAATAATAATAATAATAATAATAATAAATTTTATTTATATCCCGCCCTCCCCAGCCGAAGCCGGGCTCAGGGCGACTAACAACAGTCAAATAATCCATCATTCTAAAAACATTTCATTATAAAAATTAATTAAAATCAAATTGGTGGCAACCATTAAGCAAAATTCTGTGCAATAAAAATAATTTATTATTTTTACCCCACCCATCTCACTGGGTTTCCCCAGCCACTCTGGGAGGCTTCCAGCATATATCAAAACATTATAAAACATACAACATTAAGAACTTCCCTATACAGGACTGCCTTCAGATGTCTTCTAAAGGTTGTGTAATTCTTTATCTCCTTGACATCTGAAGGGAGGGTGTTCAACAGGGAGGGTGCCACCACTGAGAAGGCCCTCTGCCTGGTTCCCTGTAATCTCACTTCCCACGGGGGGGGGGGGACCACCAGAAGGCCCTCAGAGCTGGACCTCAGTGTCCGGGCTGAACGATGGGTGTGGAGACGCTCCTTCAGGTATACAGGGCTGAGCCTGTTTAGGGCTTTAAAGGTAAGCACCAGCACTCTGCGTTTTATACCAGAAAGATTCTAGTTTATTTTGTTGGCAACAGTTTGTTGTAGTTGTTGGTCACAGGCAGCAGTTGTGGCAGTTGCTAGCTAAGAGAATTGTGCAAAATCACTGTCCAGGAAAGCATTTTCTTTCTTTCATGTTTGCTGCAACTAGCCTAACACCCTGCAACGCTGGAATCTTAAGGAAAGCATCCATGAAAAATGACGATCCAACCTCTGCTTAAAATCCTTCAAGGAAAGAGAGTCCACCACATCTCATGGGAGTTTGTTCAACTGCTGAACGGCTCTTACTGTCAGAATTTCCCCCCAAATGTTTATTCAGCATACCTTTTCTTGTAACTTGAAGAGATTGGTTTGTGTCCTCCCCTCCAGAGCAGGAGAAAACAAGCATACTCCCTCTTCCATGTGACAGCCCTTGAGATATTTGAAGATGTCTCTCATATCTCCCCCAGTCCCCTCTTTTCCAGAATAAAAATACCCAGCTCCTTCAACCAATCCTCATAAAGCTTGGTTTCCAAACCCTTGGTCATTTGTTCTTGAGAAACTTAAAATATGGTTTGGGTTCCAAATTATAATCATTGCAAGCCATCATTTTGGATGAAACCTGATCTGAGCTTTCATATTCTTCAGTACAACAGATTGGTTGCCACCAGTACCTTGAGGCCACAAATGACCTCGTATTATCTGTAGAACCTGTTAAGCCCACAATATGAAAGTAGTTTGAAAGCCTTACCTATTAGATAGTCTCCAAAACCAATGGTGCTGAGTGTAATAAATGCAAAATAGATAGCTTCACTATAATTCCAGCCCTCCATCCATTGAAAGAAGAACGCTGGCAAAATAAGAAACATTAGAATTCCCGCACCCACGAACACGAAAACGTATCTTGCTGATTTCTGAAAAATAAAGCAAAAGAAAAGAAAAGAAAAAAGGCAGTTCTCATGCAACAGAGCTCAGTTCTCTCAACCTACAGCCATGCACTGTGATTTTAGGCTGCATTAACAGATAAATAATAATAATCCCACCCTAGTTAGACTTCATCTGGAGCACAGTTTCCCACTTATGTCACAATTTTTGGTGGTCGAGTTCTATGGTAGTTACACTCATTCCTATTTGAAGGCAGAGCAAGCATTAATCTTCCTCGCTTAATTAGAGGGCATAATGCACATGTCTAATTTAGTCTTGTCTTCCTAATCAGATATGCATATGTATATGCAATATAATAGAAGAAGAGCCCTGCTGGATCAGGCAAGGGCCCATCTAGTCAAGGATCCTGTTCTCATCGAAGCTGACTAGATGTCCACAGGAAACCTGCATACAGGACCCGAGTGTAGCAGCAGTCTATGTCGGCCTCAGTCTTGTGACTGCTAGATTAGAAATCATCTCCAGATAAAGTAACTGAATTACCTTGTTTTCTTTCCCAGACAGTTTCTCTGCACAGCTTTCGCAGATTCCTGAGACTGAAGAGCCAATATAGTTCAAGCAGAGGAGGTTGAAGGGGATTCCAAAGAGAGCAAAAATAACACAAAAGAGCTGACCTTCTTTCGTTTGGGGACAGAGGTTTCCATAGCCTGTTGAAAGATGAAAAATGTGTTGCAAAGGAGGTCAACAACTGTCGATCTGCCAATTACCGTACCTAGAGAAGTTAGTATGGAAGTGAGAGCTGGACCATAAAGAAGGCTGATTGCCGAAGAATTGATGCTTCTGAATTATGGTGCTGGAGGAGACTCTTGAGAGTCCCATGGACTGCAAGAAGATTAAACGCATCCATTCTTAAGGAAATCAGCCCTGAGTGCTCACTGGAAGGACAGATCGTGAAGCTGAGGCTCCAATACTTTGGCCACCTCATGAGAAGAGAAGACTCCCTGGAAAAGACCCTGATGTTGGGAAAGATGGAGGACACAAGGAGAAGGGCACGACAGAGGACGATATGGTGGGACAGTGTTCTCGAAGCTACAAACATGAGTCTGACAAAACTGTGGGAGGCAGTAGAAGACAGGAGTGCCTGGCGTGCTCTGGTCCATGGGGTCACGAAGAGTCGGACACGACTAAACAACAACAAGAGAAGTTACAGAGCAGGGTCCCTACGAAGGGTTGTTTCCAGTAGAGAGCAGCATGTACACTGAGACTGACTGTTCCTTCCTTTCCTCTCTCCTGTACAACCCCCAAATCTGCTCCAGAGGATCCCCATACCCTCTGGAACAGACATTGAGGATGCTCAGAGGGGTACAGAGAGGAGAAGAGGGGTAAGTTTCATTGTGCAAGCAGAGGTCTGTGCACAACCGAAATGGCAGCCTTGAATACAGCCCAATGTATTTATTTTATGTACCGCACTCACTGACCTCCTTTATGCCGATGCACTTGGTGTTAGGATAATTATGTGGGAGCTTCAAGTCTCTCCCTCCTGTTCCTTGGACCGGACAGGCCCACTGTGGAAGAACTGACCTGAGATGCAATGGAAGAGGCCAAGTGTGCAGGTATGACTTTGGAGACCTTGTGAAACATTGGGTGAAATGGAGACTCATCATAGTAAAGGTAAAGGTACCCCTGCCCGTACGGGCCAGTCTTGCCAGACTCTAGGGTTGTGCGCTCATCTCACTCTATAGGCCGGGAGCCAGCGCAGCACACGGAACGCCATTTACCTTCCCACTGGTAAGCGGTCCCTATTTATCTACTTGCACCCGGGGGTGCTTTCGAACTGCTAGGTTGGCAGGCGCTGGGACCGAACAATGGGAGCGCACCCCGCCGCGGGGATTTGAACCGCTGACCATGCAATCGGCAAGTCCTAGGCGCTGAGGTTTTACCCACAGCGCCACCCGTGTCCCACACAGAGACTCATCATAGCAACCCTTTAAAAAAAACACACCAAAAGATTGATAATATATTTGTAACGTGAATCAGGAGTTCACTGCATTTTTGTGGCAATGAAAACAAATGTAGGTTCATCTGCAGTGAGGAGAGAGCGGAGTTCCTCCATTTGTCCCCATCATGGCTGTCAGGAAACTGCCATCAGCTCAGAGGCGAGAGGTGGAAGGGCAGTTGGGTTACAGGGAGCCTCCAAAGATCGTGCGAAGCAGCTCTTCCTTCAGCGAGGAGGGAAGCCCCGCCTCCAGTGGGGAGGGGATGCAGGGATCGCAAGATGTTAGAGAGAGCCGCAACACCGAGCCTGAGCAAAGCGGGGGGGGGAGGCAAGTCCTCCTTTTCCAACGCCCTATCTGCGCAGTCAGTTTATGCGCAGAGAGGGGAGGAGAAGGATGGGGGTCAAAAGACTGTTACGTTGGGGAAAGTTTAAAGACCGCCCACTCCCAGATTCTGCTAGCGACTGAGCAGACATGGACTTGAGACGCTCTGCATTGTAAATGTTTTTGTACCGATAATAAAGCCTGGAGAAGACCAGTGGGAGTCTTGCCTCTTCGCTCTCGAGCAACCTCGCCGGCACATAGCAATGGCTAAAATCAGTTACAATTCCCAAGTCCCAAAAGACTTGTAAATGCTCTAGGAACTTGATTTCTCTCAATTCCAGTGTGACCTGACCGGATCTGTGTGCCCCAGACTGGCCTGTGAATTGAAACATCCTTAACCTTCAGGTTTTTTCACTTCCTCAAAATTTGTGATACAGTTATTGGATTAAAAAATGAATTCCAAAATATTTATTTTGGGATTAATTTAGAAATGTATTTGATGATATGTCTTTGGTGATGAAATAGGGCAAGCAAGGAGCGTATCAGACAGAGGAACCACCATTGTGCCCAGATACCCATAATAGCCCTCAGAGTAAGCCTTCAGAGCATCTGCTCAGCAAAACCTCCATTTTAGCTTCTTTTGAGATTGGACTCAATAAAGACTTGACTGATCTATATACTACTTAATTCTTATTAATTAATTAATTCTTATTCAGAATGCAATTTGTCTGCTGATGTAAGAAGAGTCATTAATTAAGAGGCTGAAAAACAAAGCAAAAAGCTTATCTTAAATTATTGATGATCTATAACGTTTCCCAACAGATAAGGATGATCTGGTTAGCTCAAAATCTTAATCTTATATTACTTTTAACTCTCCATCCTGGTGCTGCTTATAAAAGTGAGATTGAATCCACTAGCATGGGAATAGTAATAATATAATTTTAATTTATTATTTATGTGTCGCCCATCTGACTGGGTTGCCCCAGCCACTCTGGGTGGCTTCCCCTGCCATGCAGAAAAAAATACTTCGATCTTGTCAGGATTCAACCTCAAACCGTTGGAATGGAACGCACTGTTTACTTAAAGGGACAGACACAAGTTTTCAAAGCAGAGGCTGCTAAGGGAGAGATGAACAGAACTCATTATGGCAAAGACATTGATTGTTGGTATCATTCCACAATTATTGGATGAGCAATTGCAAGAGCTCACAGATGAGATGGATACATGAAAATGTATCAGAGAAAGACCAGAATTCTTTAAAACTCATAGAACCTTTGGGGGAAAATATTGATCAACATATGGCTGAGATAGAGAGAGAAAGGATCTTGTGAACAGGTGGAATTGAACTCAGAGGGAAAACCACCAAGCATCTGGCAATTCATAGAATCGTAGAATAGTAGAATTGTGCTTCACACCAGAAAGCTTAACCAGAGCTTTCCAAACTGTATGTCACAGCACATTAGTGTTTCAGCTGCAGTTTGTAGATGTGTCGCGCGAAGGATGGAAAAGAATTAGTTTAACCATGAGTTTGCTAGTAAAACTGAATTACTGTGTCACAAAATGTATAAAAAGTGTGTCACCAACATGAAAAGTTTGGAAAGCTCTGGATTAGACAGTGCTAACAGGGTAGGTTCTCCCACTCATTCAGTGCATGGTTTTCTGCATTGAAAGAATTCATCCAGACAAAAAGGGTGTGTGGTTTTTTGTGTATTTTGTAGCTTACTGGAAAGAAGTGGCAATCCTATGCAAAGATGAGATTTGAAGGATGATTAAAGAACAAAAGCAAAGCCTGCAGCTTAACACAATTTATCTGAGCGAGACCAGTCGGATGCGCTGCATATTATTTTCGGGGAGAAGCCAGCCAGAACCAAATTGTCACTTCCGGCTAGTTGCTACGGAAGATGGCTGAAAATTCCATCGTCTCCATTTCACATGGGTAATTAGAGGCTGAGATGGGAGTAATCAGCCTCCTAAACCCCTCCAGGGCCAGAGGGAGCAGTCTCATCCGCGGTCGCCCAACACCTGGCCCCAAATCCGGAAGGAATAAGCGGCTGGGGGGTGCTGTATGGAAAGCCCCCACACAATTCTGTCACTCTCTGAAGCTGTCTCCACGAGCAACAAGTCTCCATTGGATTTAAACAATTAATTCAGCCTCTGAAGACTTAGAAGACTTGAATGGAAAAGGGATTATCATCTGAGCTGCCAGTCTGACGGAACAGAAAGTGGGGGTGAGCCTTTATTTACTTTACTTCGATATTTGCCTGCGTGATAACATTTGGCAAATCCCCTCTGGAAGGAACGACTAGCGGATTTTTTTATGAAAGCAAGTGAGATTAAAAATTTTGCATTTGTTGATATAATAAGGTTTTAACAACTCTAATAATTACTAACTGTGTGGAAATGACGGGGGGGGGGGAGGAAAATCAAGGTTTTCAACTCTTGGTTTCCTGGAAGAAGATCAAAAGACTCCCTGATTTATTATATTGGAGTAGAAGCAACTTCTCATTAACAACTGGAGAGATGCCAAAGAGTTCTGGATATTTGCCTGGGAGGTTTGTGACACAGCATTAATCTGGAAGGAGGGAAACTGAAAGTAGATTGACCAGCTATCTGAATCAAATGGTATAGCTACGGGGGGGGCGAGTGTAAACCTCTAATATTTTACTCTTCGATACTTGTATTTCCAGACTTACTTGGTAAAGCCCCTCCGGGAAAAGCTAATGTTTGAATAAAGGTAAAGGTAAAGGGACCCCTGACCATTAGGTCCAGTCGTGACCGACTCTGGGGTTGCGGCGCTCATCTCGCTTTACTGACCGAGGCAGCCGGCATACAGCTTCCAGGTCATGTGGCCAGCATGACTAAGCCACTTCTGGCAAACCAGAGCAGCGCACGGAAACACAGTTTACCTTCCCGCCAGAGCGGGACCTATTTATCTACTTGCACTTTGAGGTGCTTTTGAACTGCTAGGTTGGCAGGAGCAGGGACCAAGCAACGGGAGCTCACCCCGTCGCAGGGATTCGAACCACCGACCTTCTGATCGGCAAGTCCTAAGCTCTGTGGTTTAACCCACAGCGCCACCCGCGTCCTAATGTTTGAATAGCAGTTGTTTAAGGAACAACATAGGGAAGACGCCATGATTTGATTCTATTTGGACTGCGTGTCAATATGGCAGCCACCTACAGTGGAAGTCTCCTGGACTGATTTGGCAGAAACACCAGCTTGAGAAGAGAAGATGTGAATTTACAGAGGGGAAGCTTGGATTACAGATGGGGAGCATAAAGAAGAAGGGGGGGACATAAAACCCACACAGAAATATATTGTTTTCACTTAACTCACTTGCAGAATGAACGCAGAGGCTGTTGAAAATAATGATTAACATCAGAATGAATTATGGGAATTATTGTAATGATTATGAAAAGCAGCAGAACTATGAGGTGATTAGGATTCCCTCAGATCTCGAAGCATGGGAAGTCAGCTCAAAATTTATAATTACGCATAATATTGGAACTCTTCGATTATTGGATAATTTGTATAATTTGGAATATATAATATGGTTTGATTGGATTGTTAAAATGGAAATTTAATAAATATTATTTAAAGAAAGAAAGAACCAAATTACCAATTGTGGATAACATAGTGCCCACGAAGAAGAAAGAATGAGTGAAATCCCAGCTGCTGTGTTTTTCATGTGGATGGGTTCCTACTGGATCTATTCCCGACCGAACAGCGTTTACCAGTTTCTGCAATTGAATGAAAGACTCAGTTTGAATATTCCAACAATAGGAATAGCCCCTCCTCTGATTATCACCAGATACCACTAACCAAATCACGATGCATTCACAAGGGACGTTCTTCTAGATCAGTCCAGCACGTTCTTCCCCCAGTGGCCAGCCCAATGCTCATGGGAAGCCCACAAACAAGACCTGAACACAACAGCCCCCCCCCTCACTTACTTGTCATCCCCAGTAACTGGTAGGCATAGGGCTTATGCACACTCAACTTTTCAACTTATTAATAATAATAATAATAATAATAATAATAATAATAATAATTGATTATTTATACCCCGCCCATCTGGCTGGGTTTCCCCAGCCACTCTGGGCGGCTTCCAACAAAACACTAAAATACAATAACCTATTAAACATTAAAAGCTTCCCTAAACAGGGCTGCCTTCAGATGTCTTCTAAAAGTTTGGTACTTATTTTTCTCTTTGACATCTGGTGGGAGGGCGTTCCACAGGGCGGGCGCCACTACCGAGAAGGCCCTCTGCCTGGTTCCCTGTAACTTGGCTCCTCGCAGTGAGGGAACCGCCAGAAGGCCCTCGGCGCTGGACCTCAGTGTCCGGGCAGAACGTTGGAGGTGGAGATGCTCCTTCAGGTATACTGGACCGAGGCCGCTGCTTGTGGTTTGCACCAAGCTTTCCCAGTGAAAACTGTGATTTCTGTTTGAGTTGTTGAAAGTGATGCAGCGGTTTCACCCTCAAAGCTTAGTGATAAAGTAGACTCCTTACACTCCTTACTCCTTTTTTTTAGCCGGAACTCTCTAGAACTCAGTTCCGTCACCTCTCAAGTGGGCAGCATTGCATTTATCGGAGAAGGAAGGAGGTGTTCATGGTGAGTTCCAAGATCTCCCGGCACCTCTTTTCCTAGAAAAATAGCACTGATGGCAACACTATGACAAGCTTTATTGTTTATATCTCAAGTTCAATACTAAGTGTTTCTCTCCTTCCTCCAAAAACATACACTCCATCAATTTGCCTAATCCTCCATGGGGATAACATTCCACATGCAGAAGGAAGGCTCTATGCTGGCCACTGATTCTGTCCCCACCTCGATTCCCACCTCCTGAACTGTATTCCCCCCATATATACTTTCTGACCTCTTAACCTCTGGTGTCATGCCACGGTCATCCCTTTCAGTCTTGCTAAAGTAATACCTTACCTGTATGAATAACTCCACCTCTTCTGGGGTGAGAGCGGTGTAGTTCAAAAAAAATTCCTCTTTCATGTGAAATGTTGCCTCTTCTACTTTTTTGTGGTGGTCGTTCTCCAGAAGCTCAAAGACGAAGGCACCCATCACAACGTAAGTTAAGAGGCCAGCCAGCAGTAGGACGCCCTGTGCCCTGCTTACACGCATGTTGTTCTGTGTGGGAATGAGGGCCAAGGAAGAAGCAGACACAAGAGCAACTATAGTTTAGTAAGCGAGTCCTTATTTGTCTTGACCCAGACTCAACAGTACAGCCCCATAGCTGGGCATTCTCCATAGCTGGGCCCAAGCTAATGAAATGAATTTCAACAGGGAAGGTTCTGCACTTAGGCAGGAAGAACCAGATGCACAAATAGAAGATTGGGGACACATGGCTAAGTAGCAGTACATGTGAAAAGGATCCAGGGGTCTTGGTGGACCACAAGTTGAACGTGTGTTGTTAATACCACAAGGTTTATCTAAATTAGTATTTTTAAACATCAATGAAATGTATCATGACTTATCAATGGATATCAAGAGATAGCAGTTATTGAACCTGACTCTGTGGAGAAAGGTCGATGCTCTTAAACTGAACATAATACCTAGACTAGTTTATATCTTAAGAGAAATTCCAATTCATATACCGAGCAAATACTTTCACAATATTAAATCTTTGTTTAGAAAATGCATTTGGGGCTCTTCAGTTCCAAGAATTCATAAAACAGGAGGATTCGGGATCCCAGATTAAGAAGTGTATCACTAAGCATATTTACTGTCAGGTACACAATTCTGGAGACCCACAACTGGACATCACTGTCCAGATTGGGTACCTTAGAATATTCCTACGTAGCACTACAAGAAAGATGGGTGGCACTCACGTCTAAATACGTTAAGGTACTATTGAAACAATAACATCAATTCGAACAATATGGCATCACATGTCCAAAAAATATACCTTTGACCTCTTCTCCCATGGCAACATGACTTTGTGGGGAAACCCATCTTTAAAAATCGGGAAAGAAATGGTTGTATGGAAGAGGTGGATGAATTTGGGTATATTAATGTTAGACCAGCTGATAAATGAAGAGGATGTATTTTATACATATTCCTTTTGAAGAGACAAATACAGACTACCTACAATGGCAATATCTCCTGATATTGCTAACCACCTTCTACGGAACAGCTACTTTTACAGCCTCAGAGACCCCCGAGATAAGAAAGCAGTTGATTCATTCTTATGCAGCAAAAAACGGCCATCAGCATATATAAATCAATTTGATATACAGGTACTGAGGGAGGGATGGGATAAAGAATTAGAGACCTCAATTTTCACCTCACAGTGGGAAACTCTTTTAAGTGTCTTAACAGGGGATCTCTGTACCTTAAATTGAGGCTCACACAACAAAAAATAAAATTTTGAATATACTGGACCCCATTACATTTGTTTAAAAAAGGGCTATCTAAGGTATCTAACTGTTGGAGATGCACTCGGTAAAATGCTTCCCCAAAACCTATGTGTTTTTCATTGTCCTATATTGAAAGATTTTTGGCAGAAGGTAACAGAAGCTATCAACAGAACTGTATGGAATAATCTTACATTTACAGTGTAAAATATCCTTTTGAATTATATACCCAGGAAATGGAACCTTACGAAAGGACAATATGAGTGGACTCTCCATGGCCTTACCATGGCAAAAAGATGAATACTGATGAATTGGAAAAATAAAAGTGTGGCACTCAGATGACAAAAACCATATGTGAATATGTTGCTAGAAAAACTAGAAAAAGTGAGTATTTTGAAAATGGTGCTTCATGTTGTATAGGTGTCTAAAATAAAAGATTATATTGACTGTGAAAAATCAAGGCTGCTTCAATGACTTCTCGGGAAAGTCGGTCGGAGTGTTAGGACACTGCATGTCAAAACACACTTTCTCTTTCCGGGTTTGGTTTGGTTTCTTAAGAAATACAGTTCATTGGGAAACATGGAGGGAGAAAAGGAGGAGGTTTTGTCATGTTGGAGCTAATGTGTTTTCCCGCACCCATAACCAGCCCAGGGGTCATTTGGAGGAGGGAATTGAAAGGAGGGGAGAGGTCTTTGCTTGGCTCCTCACTCACCCTGATAGGGTCCTTTGATTTTAATTCTTCTTAAATTATCCACTTCATCAACTCCCAGTATTTGATGGGAGAGTCTCAGTGGCTTCCTTTTACTGGGTAGCTATTTGGGAGGAACAGCTTATCCCCCTCCCCCATGGGCTCTATGAGGTCATGAGTACATTCCCCTCTTTTGCTTACCTGGTCCTCTGTGAGGTCACGCCCTCTGTAGCTGCTGGGCTGCTGATAGCCTCTAGGTCTGAGAGGCTGGTAGGAAGATCAGACCACAATATTTTAGAAATGTACAGGGAGCAAGCTTGATCTATTGTCAAGCAATGGGAATGCTCATCAGATTTGCAGATGGCACCAAACTGGGTGGGGTAGCTAATGCCACAGAAGAAAGAATCAGAATTTAGGGTTACCATTTGTCCTCTTTTTCCAGGACATGCCCTCTTTTTCATGGGCAGTGTCGTCATAGCGATCCATAAAAAAATGTTCTATAGCAGCTTAGAGACCAACTAAGTATGTTCTGGGTATAAGCTTTGGTGAAGCTCTGAAGAAGTGTGCATGCACACAAAAGCTTATAACCAGAAAATACATAGAGACCAACTAAGTATGGTCTCTAAGGTGCTACTGGGCAATTTTTTTATTTATTTCGTCTGCGTCAGATCAACACAGCTACCTATCTGAATCTAAGTGACCCATAGTTAAAAGCAGAAATCGGCAAATGTGTCCTCTTTTTACAACCCTAAATTGAACC
Organism: Podarcis pityusensis; assembly: GCF_964106645.2. Classification (NCBI taxonomy): domain Eukaryota; kingdom Metazoa; phylum Chordata; class Lepidosauria; order Squamata; family Lacertidae; genus Podarcis; species Podarcis pityusensis. The sequence continues at coordinate 7,997,533 of NC_138028.1, forward strand.
CAAGTTAACAAAATGAATTTCAATGGGGACAAATGTCAGGTTCTGCACTTAGGCAAGAAGAACCAGAGGCACAAATATAGGATGGGGGACACCTGGCTTACTAACACTATATGCAAAAAGGATATAGGGATTTTGATGGACCACAGGCTGAACATGAGTCAACAGTGTGATGCAGCAGCAAAGCTAATGCTATTGTAAAACCCTCGGAATGAATAAATGTTAGGATTTTGGTTAATTGGGATATGGATTAAAACATAAACTGCAGAGCTGTTCCAGACAGGGAATTCCTGGGCTGGCTTATGCAAATTAACCTGGCTGACCTACAGCTATCAAGATTACAATAGGGGTCATTAACAATGCAAGGGAACTTCTCTCTTGCCCCTAGGTGTGTAGGGGAGTTCCGCATGCCTTGAGGCAGCACAACCCACTGATATCACTGGGTGGGCTGCGAATTGTTATATGCTGGCAATGTAAAAGGAAACCATTCCCTGTCTGCTGGAGCCAGTGGGATGAAGATGGTTCAATGTGGCCAAAAGTCAATTGTTCAGAAATAAGCTGGTGAATAATAATAATAATAATAATAATATGAAATAATAATAATATTATAATTTATTATTTATACCCCACCCATCTGGCTGGGATTCCCCAGCCACTCAGGGTGGCTTCCAACAAAATATTAAAATACAATAGTTAGTTAAATATTAAAAGCTTCCCTAAACAGGACAAACAAGCTGCCCTGATGCTAATAGACACAGAAAAGGCATTTGATAACATGTATTGATGTTTTATGAAAAGACAAATAAAACTAATGGGCCTGGGAGAGAGATTTGAGAGAGGAATTGAAGCCATCTACACCAACCAAAAGGTGAGACTGATTATGAATGGTATTGTTACAAAAAATATAGAGATCATGAAGGGTAGGAGGCAAGGCTGTCCTCTGTCACCTTTATTATTTATTCTAGTGTTGGAAATTCTAATGAAAATGTTAAGAGAAGAGGAAAAAATAAAAGGAGTCAGGATAGGAGAAAAAACATACAAAGTAAGAGCCTATGCAGATGACTTGATATTAACAACAGAAAACCCCCAAAAGAGCATTCCGCTAGCAATAGAATTAATAAATGAGTTTGGAAAACTGGCGGGATTCAAAATAAACTATAAAAAAACTAATTTATTGGTTAAAAACATGAGCTCAGAGGAGAAAAGGGAACTACAGGAAAGTATGGGTCTTGAGATCAAAAATAAAGTAAAATACCTAGGAATCTGGCTATCTGCCAAATGCATTGACTTGTACAAATGTCGGAGCCAGCCGTTACAAATGGCGCAGTTTAGCATAAAATAAAGACACAGAGAGCCAGCAATATTTTCAGGATGGTATGAGCAGCTCCTTTCGAACTTCTCTCCCTCCGGTAACTTTTTTATTATCCTTTGTTCTCTCTCCAGCCGCATGGCCGTTTGCCAATGTCTCACGTTACCTCATCCGGTCAAGGCTTTTATTGCCCCCATCACCATATAGGGTCATCACTGCCCAGAGGAAACACAACTCCATTTAAGGTCAATACATTCCAATACATTGTAAAGCTCAGAGTGCTGGTCAGCCGAGGTCAGGGGGCACCCTGCAATATTACAAGCCTTTACCGTGGCTTTATGACTCCCACATACAAAGATAACTACATAAAAACATGGAACATAATTAAGAAAAATTTAGAAATTTGGAATAGACTTCATCTCTCCTAGGGCAGAATATTGGCAGTCAAAATGAATATTTTACCGAGAATGGTTTTTTTTATTTCAAACCATACACATCCTAGGGGGGATGAATTGTTTTCAAAACTGGCAGAGGGATATTGCCAGATTCATTTGGAACAGTAAAAATCCAAGAATAAAACCCCTAATACTTATTGACCAGAAGAAGAGAGGAGGATTTGCCCTACCTGATTTTAAACTCTACCACGTTGCAGCTGGACTGGCATGGATTAGGGAGCGGATCATACTTAAAGATATGGATTTGTTAGATCTAGAAAGTTTCGATAACCGATATGGATGGCATGCATATTTAGTTTATGATAAGGTAAAGGTAAGGTAAAGGTAAAGGGACCCCTGACCATTAGGTCCAGTCGTGGCTGACTCTGGGGTTGCGGCGCTCATCTCGCTTTATTGGCCGAGGGAGCCGCTCTGGTGGGAAGGTAAACGGCGTTTCCATGTGCTGCTCTGGTTTGCCAGAAGCGGCTTAGTCATACTGGCCACATGACCCGGAAGCTGTACGCCAATAAAGTGAGATGAGCGCTGCAACCCCAGAGTCGGCCACAACTGGACCTAATGGTCAGGGGTCCCTTTACCTTTAATATTGTTGTGAAAATATGTGTTGAACGTTTAATAAAGAAGAAAGAAAGAAAGAAAGAAAGAAAGAAAGAAAGAAAGAAAGAAAGAAGGAAGGAAGGAAGGAAGGAAAGAGAAAGAAAGAAAGAAAATGTTGCTGTCTATAACTGTAAACGTACCTGCTCGGTTAAATGCGAACGCAACTTAACAGCTTGCCTGCTTTGACATGTTTGACAGATCCACAGCGCCACCTACAGATCCAACACACCAATCCATAAACTGAAACACTTTACTGAATGGTTCCAGTTACAGATAGGTAGCCGTGTTGGTCTGCCATAGTCAAAATAAAAAAATCCTTCCAGTAGCACCTTTAAGACCAACTAAGTTAGTTCTTGGTATGAGCTTTCGTGTGCAAGCACACTTCTTCAGATACACTGAAACAGAAGTTGCCAGATCCTTCTATATAGTGAGAAGGTGGGGAGGGGTATTACTCAGAAGGGTGGTGGGAATGGGAGATTGGCAGATAGCTGGGATGAGCCTGCTGACGACTCTTAACGACTGTAATGGGTCTTACAGGAAAAGGCAAGGGGTGAGAAGGTGAGAAATGGCTTAGTCATGTATAATGGGATAAGAATCCAATGTCTTTGTTCAAACCAGGTTTCTCCATGGTTTTAAGTTTGGTAATGAGTTGCAATTCAGCAGCTTCTCTTTCCAGTCTATTTCTGAAATTCCTTTGTAGTAAAACAGCTACTTTGAGATCTTGTATAGAATGTCCTGGGAGATTAAAGTGTTCTCCTACTGGTTTCTCTGTTTTGTGATTCTTGATGTCAGATTTATGTCCATTTATTCTTTGGCGTAAGGTTTGGCCTGTTTGTCCAATATAGAGAGCTGAAGGACACTGTTGGCATTTGATGCCATACACAATGTTAGATGATGAGCAACTGAATAGTCCCGAGATGGTATGTGTGATGTTGTTGGGGCCAGTAATGGTGTTGTCCGGGTGTATGTGGCAGCAAAGTTGGCATCTGGGTTTATTGCAGGCTCTGGTGCCAGTGTCCGTGTTAAGTCTGGTTGTAGTATTATTGTGGGTTAGGAGTTGTTTAAGATTGGGTGGCTGTCTGTAGGCAATGAAAGGTCTTCCTCCCAGAGCTTGAGAAAGAGAACTGTCATTGTCCAGGAGAGGTTGTAGATCTCTGATGATGCGTTGTACTGTTTTAACTTGGGAGCTGTATGTGATGACTAGAGGTGTTCTGTTATTTTCTTTTTTGGGTCTGTCTTGCAGCAAGTTCTCTCTGGGTATAAGTCTGGCTCTGTTGATCTGTTGTCTAACTTCATCTGCTGGGTATTTTAGTTCTGAAAAGGTTTGCTAACCCACAATAATACTACAACCAGACTTAACACGGACACTGGCACCAGAGCCTGCAATAAACCCAGATGCCAACTTTGCTGCCACGTACACCCAGACAACACCATTACTGGCCCCAACAACATCACACATACCATCTCGGGACTATTCAATTGCTCATCATCTAACATTGTGTATGGTATCAAATGCCAACAGTGTCCTTCAGCTCTCTATATTGGACAAACAGGCCAAACCTTACGCCAAAGAATAAATGGACATAAATCTGACATCAAGAATCACAAAACAGAGAAACCAGTAGGAGAACACTTTAATCTCCCAGGACATTCTTTTTTTTTTTTTAAATAATGTTTATTAAAATTTTCAAAAATACAGAAAGTAAAAAGTTAAAATACATTCAGAACCTTATTTTCATATATCCACTTTCTGGGACTCCCCCCTTCCCCCACCCCTATCATATTCCTGTTTCATATTGTTGGCTCCACAAGCTCTCAATTCTGATTAAAAACTTAATTTGTTGAGACCATTGTTCGAATTTAAAATTTCTACACTCCTCATCAATACCCTTAATAAAAAGCCAAAAGTTTCTTTCCCAGGGCCCACCCCATTTTTATTCCACAATTTCCCTTTTTTTTTTAATAATAAAAACTCCCCACATAATAAAAATATCAGAAATAAGAAATAAAAGATAGAATAGATGAAACAAAACCAGTTCAAAGAAAGAAATTGACAAGCCTTTGGATTTTAGTTCTCCCCCTCTGTCCCCGGTTTAATTTCCCCCTGACCACCAAACCATGTTATCCGCCTGGAATTCTTACAATCCATAAATCACCTATTTTCCCCCAACTCCTTGCTGGTTTTTTTTTTTTTTTGTTTTTTGTTTTTTTCCCTTACATAATTTATTTTTTAAAGCACTTAGCTTCAGATCTTTAATAAAGCTCCCCCCATTGTTCTTTCCAAATTGTAGTCCAGTTTCCTCTTGTTCCGCTGCTGAAACGTTCTAATTCAGAAGCTTAGTAAGTCTGCAGGGATTATTGTTATTCAGGAACAAAAACTTGCGTTCAGTCCCTTCCTTTCTTCAATAGAAAATTCTATTGTCTCCTTTAGCTGTACACCCTGTAGACAAAATATTATTTCCGTTTTGCAGCTTTCCCAGAAGATAACCAGTTCTATAAAATTCCAGTGGTATTTTTCCACTTACAACCATCTTTGTAATGTCCCAAAACTCCTCTAGGGGGATTATTGTAACTTTGTTTTCTCTAGTCCAAAAGTCCGATTGTTATCCATGTTTTCGCCATTTTGTATCCAAGTTTTAAAAAGTTGTAGCAAATTGTAACAAATTTAGCCAGCAAAGTTCTCATAATAAAATCCTCTCTGCTTTCCGACTTTGACAGCTACTTTGACAGCTGTCAAAATCTCCGACTCTTTTCACCAGGCTCTCTCTTCAATCACCCCGGTTCCCAGGGGGGGGGTTACGTTTCTTCTCCCTCAATTCGTCCTCCAGCACAGTTCTTATAATTTCCCATCGTGGAATTCTTAGGTTTTATCAGCAATACAAATCTTTTTGGGCCTTGGTTTCCCCGTCCTTGTCTTAGAAGGTTTACAATAGGGGGGGGGACTGACTTCCTTTTTGGATCCCCCCCCGCTCGTGTCCAAATCGAAAGGAAATTCTTTTTTTTTCCTCCTTTTAAACCCAGTTTCCAAATTACTCACGGGTTGTTGTTAAAAAGTCCGAATTTTCAATGGAAGAAGTCAGCGCTCTCCGCCGGATGGCATGCGGCTGCGCTCGGCAGGGATAGCAGAGGACTCAAAGCACCACGCTTCTCCCCGGCACCCGATCCGTAGCCTTTAAAAAGGCTCCTTCACGAGTCGGGAGGGCGCTGACGGTGCCAGCCGAGTCTCCATGTCCACGGCCCTCGTGGCCGTGGTTTTTAAGGGTCCCCGCATCGCCGGTGCGGTAGGACCCAGCCCCTGCCGAGCAGGCTCCCTCCGGAGCTCGGAGGGAGTCCGCCATTCGGCGATGGCGCCAACCCGGAAGTCAATCTCCCAGGACATTCTATACAAGATCTCAAAGTAGCTGTTTTACTACAAAGGAATTTCAGAAATAGACTGGAAAGAGAAGCTGCTGAATTGCAACTCATTACCAAACTTAAAACCATGGAGAAACCTGGTTTGAACAAAGACATTGGATTCTTATCCCATTATACATGACTAAGCCATTTCTCACCTTCTCACCCCTTGCCTTTTCCTGTAAGACCCATTACAGTCGTTAAGAGTCGTCAGCAGGCTCATCCCAGCTATCTGCCAATCTCCCATTCCCACCACCCTTCTGAGTAATACCCCTCCCCACCTTCTCACTATATAGAAGGATCTGGCAACTTCTGTTTCAGTGTATCTGAAGAAGTGTGCTTGCACACGAAAGCTCATACCAAGAACTAACTTAGTTGGTCTTAAAGGTGCTACTGGAAGGATTTTTTTATTTTTACTGAATGGGTCATTCATAAAGCACAGGCAAGCCATTCACGAAGAATGTCAACAATCCATTCACAAATTTGCCCATTCCGAGAATTGTCAATAACTGTATCTTCAGACAACAGGAGCCAGGAATGCCCGATCATAACAGGTGATGCCCGGCCGGCTCTTTAGCCTTCCATTACTTCACCAAGCATCGCCTCTGGCATGTCCGCCCCTGTCATCATAAAACAAAGGGCAGCCATTAACACCAGGATAGGTGGGCAGGACTCACAGACGGAAACCCATTTAAATGCACCCACACTTTTGTGATGAAAACAGGAAAACATCTGTGTGTTAACAAAATGCCTTTGTCTGATGAAACTTACCTGTAATCTCGCCGATGTGCCTCCCTTATTTGATGTATCCACATCACCTTGCCAACAAAGGTCCGTATAGTTAAACCTATGGTTTTCCCAGTAGTGATGTATGGAAGTGAGAGCTGGACCATAAAGAAGGCTGATCGCCAAAGAATTGATGCTTTTGAATTCTGGTGCTGGAGGAGACTCTTGAGAGCCCCATGTACTGCAAGAAGATCAAACCTCTCCATTCTGAAGAAAATCAGCCCTGAGTGCTCACTGGAAGGACAGATCCTGAAGCTGAGGCTCCAATACTTTGGCCACCTCATGAGAAGAGAAGACTCCCTGGAAAAGACCCTGATGTTGGGAAAGATGGAGGGCACAAGGAGAAGGGGACGATGGTGAGATGGTTGGACAGTGTTCTCAAAGCTACCAGCATGAGTTTGACCAAACTGTGGGAGGCAGTGGAAGACAGGAGTGCCTGGCGTGCTCTGGTCCATGGGGTCAAGAAGAGTCAGACACGACTAAACAACAACAACAAGTGACGTACCCCGTGAAGGCGGGAAGTGGGAGAAAGCACCTGTAATGAAAATGTAGATAAGTGTGTTTTGCCTTTTGTTCAGTATTCTCCTCCTTCGTGTGTGTCATGAGCAAGGACCCTGTTGCAACAGTACATTTCTATTGCAATAAAGATCAGCTTTACTAGCCGCTTTGCTTTAATATATATCCCTGGCTGGTCTCTTTCAGGCTCCTGCACCCTTAAGGAACAGGGGCGATTTCCACTTAATTTTTTACAACACACACAAACGGTTTCTCCTGGGGGAATATTGTGGTCTTTCTAAATTGCAAGGGGAGGTACAGCCATCTTTCTTCCAGATAGCATCTCTTGTTGCAAGTCAGTTGCATTTCCCCAGAAATGATCCGCAGCATTTGTTCTCTGTGAAATGCACCCAGCGTGAACTTGCTTTGCACTGATTAAGTGCTTTGTGGCCTGGCAGCACTATCCCTGTGATAAACAGCAGTCCTCCCTTTTTCCTGCGCCGTGTTACAACTCTCATTGAAAACCTTTCTATATCTGAGGGCTGGGAAGAGAGGAGTATTTGGGTAGCTGTTTAAAGACAAACGCCTCTGAAAAGGCAAGGAACAACAGCAATGCCACCCTCTTCCCTAATAACTAGGATTGACAGGTATCACGGGGCCAGTGAAGTAGCCACGCTCATGAAAGTGCCCCAAATATTTACTTATGTGTGGTTTCTCTTCTTCTTTTACTCCCAGGAAGAAGTGCAGGTGGAGTTTTCTGCAACTTGACTCTGGGAGCACCGCCTGTTGTTTAGCCTCAGGAAGCAAAGTACAGTCATACCTCGGGTTGAAGTAGCTTCGGGTTGAGTGTTTTCGGGTTGCGCTCTGCGGTGACCCAGAAGTAACGGAGCACATTACTTCTGGGTTTCGCCGCTCGCACATGCAGAGATGCTCGAAATGACGTCGCCCGCATGCGCAGAAGTGGCGAATCGCGACCCACGCATGCGCAGACGCACAGACGCTGGTTGAGTTCACTTCAGGATTCGAACGGGGCTCCAGAAGGGATCCCGTTCGCATCCAGAGGTACCACTGTATCATAAAACCCTAGAATGGTAGAGTTGGAAAGGACACCAAGAGTCATCTAGTCCTACCCGCTGCAATGTAGGTTGCCCCCGAGGTCTCTGGATGTTTCCCAAAGTTTTAGGGTCTTTCCCCCCCCACCACCTCATTATCAGTGCCTCCAGACAAAAGAGTAAAGCAGGATTAAAGAGCCCCTAACTACAATAAGCTGAGCTCTGTTCTTTGGGACGTGTCGCCATTGCTTTCCTTCCTCCTCATGATTGAGAGGAGGGATGCATAAAGAGAAATGCAAACCCAAAAGGGTTTGCTAAACCCCTGTGTGAAGTGTACAGCTTTGCTTCAGTTTTGCCATTTCCTCTACCTTTTGCTCATCAGGCTCTGTGCCTCAACCCTTGCGGAAACAGTCCCAAATTATGTAGTGTGGGAGGACAGCTGGGAAAAAAATCACATCTGGCAACAAATGTGCCCCTTTGGTTATAGCTTTGCTCCTAGAGCATAATATAATTATTATTATATTTAATAATAATATATTATTATTAATATAGAGCATAATATATTATTATTATAATATACATCAGGAGGCTTCGTTTGGTCAGAATTGAATATACACCTCCAGAGTAAAAACTAAATCCATTGCTCCTGGCAAATGAGCCACCCGAAATGCTAAATGCTGTGAAAATTTGTGTCGTGGACTTTTCAGACTTGTCTACCCATGTACTATCTGAAACCCAAGGGGCGCATTGCTTGCCAGATGTGAAATACATTGGCATTATTTGCAGCTCTCCTACTCAGAAATTAACAGGCATGACGGACTTAGATCTATTAATTTCAGGTGGTTTTGAAAAGATTAGTTGGCTACAGCCCCTTGTTGTCGTTGTGGGAGTGCTTCCAACAGAACATCCAAGCATCAGCATTGAGATGGAAGACTCTCCTTTCCCAAACTGAATGGTAGAACATCTGCTTAGCAGGCAGCGAGTCCTGAGTCCATCCTCCAGCATTTCCAAACTCCTGTTTGAAATTCTGAATTGCTCCTCACGGTCAGTCTGGACAGTATTGTGCCAAATGGCCCACTGGTCAGACTCTGTGTAAGGCAGCTCCCCGTGTTCCTAAGCATTCTAAATGGAGTGCATTTGTTAAGGAATGCAGACTCTCCAAGTTTCCATCCCTGTTTCTGATATGATCCTTAGGATGTCCCTATTTTCACTGGAGAAAAGCTGGGGAGTATGGGAATGACTCCATCTCACTAAGAACCAGGAGGCTACCAAGAAGCTGGAAATAATGTGGGATGTAACTTGCCCAGCTTCCCTCAATATTGTGGACCATTGTTCTTTGAATATTGTTGAAACAGAACATGGTTCAAATTCTGCATTGGTTGAGATGAAATCTCTCCTTACCTGGATAAGTAAACTGTCCCCCCCCCCCATTTTTTTTTAAAAGGGAAAGTAGAAGAAACCATTTTAACACAGCATCCACAAAGGCTTGCATCTGCAAAGTGTTGTAACCTTAATAGAATGGCTTTGTTGTGTGTTTCTCTGGGTATTATAGAAATTACATTTGGCGCCACTTTCAAATCAAAGTCCAACTTCGCCAAGCCTTTCTCTCCTGGCCATGCTAGGCACATCACAAGGGGCTTGTGAGAATGTGTGCATATTACTAAATTGCCTTTATTTGGGGCAGCTTCTGTTTCTGCACAAAGCGTGTGTTGCTGTCACCTGTGCACAAATATGCACATATCTCCCTAGCAAAGCTATATTTAGATTATCTTCTTTATGGTGTGTTTCATTTCCTTTTTTCTTTGTCTTCTAGTGGAGGCCCGAGGTCTTAAGCATTCAGAATTCCCCGCTCTTTGTCCAAACAAGTGCCAAGAGACCTTGGCTGTCCTCCACATTTTCAACTTCGCTTCGATTATTCTATGGGATGTCCTGGGAGGGGGGAGTTTGAATGCCCATCTATCTTTTGATGAGTAGGGGTGCAGTTGCCACCTCCACCTAAGCTGATCTCCACTGCTCTCGTGGGGGGGTTGTGTGTGGGGGTCCTTGTGCGTGTCTGCCTGTGTGTGTGCACACGTAGGCGTTCACACATGTGAGGGTGCAGTGTCCACTGGAAGGCAAAGGCCAGTGTGGTCCTCAAGCCATAAAATTCCACCACCTCCCTCCCACTATACGTGGGACCCTTTGTCTGTCCTGATGTTGGACGAAAATGCCCCTTAGAATCATGGAATCATAGAAGTTGGAAGGGGTCCCAAGGGTCATCTAGTCCAACCCCTTGCAATGCAGGAATCTCAACTAAAGCATCCAGGACAAATGGCCATCCACCCTCTGCTGAAAAACCTCCAAGGAAGGAGAGCCCACCACCTTCCGAGGGAGACGGTTCCACTGCTGAACAGCTCTTACTGTCAGAAAGTTCTTCCTGATGTTTAGCTGGGATCTCCTTTCTTGTGACTTGAAGGCATTGGTTTGAGTCTTCCCCTCCAGAGCAGGAGGAAAACAAGCTTGCTCCCTCTTCCATGTGACAGCCCTTGAGATATTTGAAGACGGCTCTCATATCTCCCCTAGTCCCCTCTTTTCCAGAATAAAAATACCCAGCTCCTTCAACCACTCCTCATAAGGCTTGGTTTCCAGAACCTTGGTCATCTTGGTTGCTCTCCACTGCACACATTCCAGTTTTGAGAATCCAAGTAAGACCCTTCCTTTCTCTCCTTGTTGCTAAAACACAGTACATATCCTGTAATGAAGAGGCATTATAATCTGATGCAGAAAACCCAGCTATTTCACAGTTTATTAGGAATTACTAATTTATAGACCAGCTAGCCAGTTTTTAAGGAATCAGTTGAATGTCGCAATGCCATATAATTATAAAAAGCTCAATGGAAGTTGTTGAGTATAACTGATTTTTATGTCAGACTCCACCTGAATGCAATGATAAATTCTCCTCCAGTGGAAATCCAGCAGACTGACTCCTTTTGGGCACTGTTATCTTTGCATTTTACTTATTTTTTGTGAGGCTGCTTTTGGATCCGCAGGTGCCAGTAATGATGAAAACAGTTCAAACAGCACAGATATCCAGGCCAGACCAATGACGATCCAAATGGCTGCAAGCAGCTGGTAGCCCACAAAGTAGCTCCTGTCATGGTTCCTCCCTCGAGACACAAGAGAAAAGCAACAATAATGCGTGAGGAGGTGATTTAAAGGACAAGCCAACTCAGTTTATCTAAACGTTGTTAGGTTGTGTTCACACCATACATTTAAAACACATTTCTACCACTGAACTGTGGGAAGATGAACACAGGAAACTGCCAATGTCCTTATTATTGCCTATTCATGATGGTTTGGGCTCATGATGATGTTTGAGCCTGTAAAGGCTTTTGGACCACTTACAAACCCTTCCTGGAACCATATACAGCATGGTCTCTGTCACCGTTAGAAGCGTTTTCAATTTAAAAAATAAAGATGTCAGGGAATTGGGCAACATATAAACAAGTAGTAAGACAAGAGCAGGGCCAGTTAAAATTGAAAACATATCAGTTGTAGAGTGTGTTCTGCCTGATTTGGGTTTTGTATTTAGAGGTGCTGCATCCTTTTATCCCCTTTGGATTTAAAATATAAATAATAATAATAATAATAATAATAATAATAATAAATTTTATTTATATCCCGCCCTCCCCAGCCGAAGCCGGGCTCAGGGCAGCTAACAACAGTCAAATAATCCAACATTCTAAAAACATTTCATTATAAAAATTAATTAAAATCAAATTGATGGCAACCATTAAGCAAAATTCTGTGCAGGTTGCCAGAGGAGGGAGTCAGGCTGGGCCCTGACCAAAGGCCTGGTGGAACAGCTCTGTCTTGCAGGCCCTGCGGAAAGATGTCAGGTCCCGCAGGGCCCTAGTCTCTTGTGACAGAGCGTTCCACCAGACTGGAGCCGCAGCTGAGAAAGCCCTGGCTCTAGTTGAGGCCAGCCTAACCTCTCTGAGGCCTGGGACCTTCAGTATGTTTTTATTTGAAGACCGTAAGGTCCTCCGTGGGACATACCAGGAGAGGCGGTCCCTTAGGTACGAGGGTCCTAGGCCGTATAGGGCTTTAAAGGTTAAAACCAGCACCTTAAACCTGATCCTGTACTCCACCGGGAGCCAGTGCAGCTGGTATAGCACCGGGTGAATGTGATCTCGCAGCGAAGCCCCTGTAAGGAGTCTCGCCGCGGCATTCTGCACCCACTGGAGTTTCTGGGTCAGTCTCAAGGGCAGCCCCACGTAGAGCGAGTTACAATAATCCAGTCTGGAGGTGACCGTCACGTGCATCACAGTGGCTAGGTCAGGGCGAGAAAGATAAGGAGCCAACTGCTTAGCTTGGCGGAGATGAAAAAATGCCGCCTTTGTTATAGCTGCAATCTGCGCCTCCATAGAGAGGGAGGTATCGAAGATTACACCCAAACTCTTAACGGACGGTGCTGGCACTAATTGCACCCCCGCAAGAGATGGGAGTTGCCCCCTCAATCCCATATCGCCCCATCCCAGCCAGAGGACCTCTGTCTTTGAAGGATTTAACTTCAACCGGCTCCCACGTAACCATCCAGCCACAGCTTCCAGACATCTGGTCAGTGTGTCTGGGGCCGAGTCAGCATGGCCATCTATCAACAGATAGAGTTGGGTGTCATCGGCATACTGATGGCAACCCAACCCAAAACTCCGGACAAGCTGCGCGAGGGGGCGCATAAAGATGTTAAAAAGCATCAGGGAGAGTATCGCACCCTGAGGCACTCCACACACCAAGGAGTGGCGCGATGACAATTCCCCCCCAAGCGCCACCCTCTGTCCCTGACCAGAGAGAAACGAGCACAGCCATTGAAGGACTGTGCCCTGGATCCCCAAGAAGTGGTGAAGTTTGGGAGTTTGAACTATATGTTTCAAATTTTAAAATTTTAAAACTTCTAAAAATTGCTATTGGATTTGGAAATAATAAATAAAGCGGAAGGGAAACAGTGGACTAATATATTAAATAAATCCCTCCCTAACTGAATTGGAGATTTGTATAAGGGGTAAGAAATAATTTTGGAGAATGACGCATGCACAAAAAAAGAGTGAGGGTGCAACTCCGGTAGAGAGGAGGACGTCGAGGCAAGAACCAGAATGGAAAGGAGAAATAGTAAAGATGTTTGCAGAATTAAAGATGGATATTAAAAATAGTGAGAAAAATATAGAGTCTAAATTGGGGCAGATGGAGAACAAACTAGAGAAAGTGGACAAAAAAATAGATGTAACTGTTAATAAACTAAAAGGACAAATGAAAGAGATTTATAAGAGAACACAAAATTTAGAAGAAGGATTGAAAAAGACTAAATTAGAAATGAAGGATATGAAAAGAGAAGAGGAAAAAACTAGAGAGGAAGTATCTGAATTTAACAAGACACAGGAAGAGTTGTGGGATGCGGTTGCAATGAATGAACTAAGACAAAGACAGACAAATCTGAGATTGAGGTCTGTGCCTGAAGTGCAGGGAGAACTGATAAAAGAAAAATTGACGGCAGAGATTGCCCAATGGTTAGACCTGCAAGCGGAGGATGTGGCTAAAACAATACAAAATGCCTTTCAAATAAGGACAAGGACAACTAGAGCGAAGAAATTCCCTGGAGATTGTTTGATTATTTTCAAAGATAAAGAGATGAGAGACTTAATTTTACAAAAAAAATAGAGAAAAAAGATTAAATATTGATGGGAATTATATAATTATTTTTAAAGATGTACCACTTCGCCTTTTGAAAAAACGAGACCGTTATAGACATTTGTTACAATCTTTGAAGAAAAATCAGGTTGAGTTTAAATGGGAATTTCCAGAAGGAGTGGCATTTACATATAAAGGGAAAAGGCACAGACTTACAAGACCAGATGAAGTGGATAAATTCTTTAGAAGATACAAGGAGCTGATGACAGAAGAAGAGGAAGTGGGAATGAGGGGAGCAGGTGCCAGCGGAGTAGAATTCTCAAGATCAGTGGAGGAAGAGGGGAGAGATAAAAAGGACAAAAGAGGAAAAGGAGAAGATGAACAGGAGGAAGAAGAGGAAGGAGAAGAAGAAGAAGAAAAGAATTTATAAAAAAAACCCTGTAATATTGGAATATTAATTGGAACACAATATGGCGTTAAAATTATGGACATGGAATGTTAATGGAATGAACGATAAAAAAGCGAAATAAAATTGAACAATATTTAAAACAAAAGAATTTGGATATTATATGCCAACAAGAGACACATGTTAAAAAAGCGCACAGAAAAATTTTGATAAATAAAAAATTAGGAAATGAGTTTGTTTCATCTGATAAAAGTAAAAAGAGAGGAGTGGTATTGTATATTAAAAATAAATTGGAGGCGCAACAAATATTTAAGGATGAAGAAGGGAGAATTATAGCAGTTCAAGTCAATTGGCAAGGTGAAAAACTTATAATCATTGGAGTTTATGCACCGAATGGAAATAAAATGGATTTCTTTAAGGACCTGGAGGAAAGATTATTTGAATATTTGGATCAAAAGATTATAATAATGGGTGATATGAATGATGTAGTTTCTATGGAAATAGATAGACTACGGGCGTCTGGGAAAACAAAAGAAGGGAAACTTCCAAAATCATTCTTTGAAGTGGTAGAGAACTGTAATTTGATCAATATTTGGAGACTAAGACACCCATTAGAAAAACAATTTACATTTATTTCAGACGCAAACCAATCAATGTCAAGAACCGATCAGATATGGATATCCAATGAACTAACATCGAGAATCTTAAAGATCGAAATACAACCAAAAGTCTTCTCGGATCATAACGCAATTAAATGTACTCTAAAAGGATATGAAGAAAAATCTTTCAGATGGAGAATAAATGAAAACTTGCTGGATGATCAGAAAATAGTGGAAAGGGCACAGAAATGCCTAACGGACTATTTTGTAAATAATGTGAATAAAGGCACAAGAATGAGTATGGTGTGGGACGCTAGTAAAGCGGTGATGAGGGGTTTTTTCATCCAGCAAAATGCAATTAAAAATAAAATGAGAGGAAAAGGGAAAAAGGAAATCCTAAAACAAATTATGGAAAATGAGAAAAAACTAACTACGAGGCCCAAGGATGAAAAAGTGAAACAAAACTTAAAAGTGCTTCAAACTCAATTTGCGATGATAATTAATAAGGAAGTGGAATGGAATATAAAAAAAATGAAGCAGAGGAATTTTGAATTTGCAAATAAGTCTGGAAAATGATTGGCATGGCAAATTAAAAGAAGGAAAGAGCAAAATATAATAAATAAAATAAAAGTGGAAGATCAAGATATTGAAAATCCGAAAGGAATTAGGAAAGGATTTGTAGACTTCTATAGAGAATTGTACAAAAGAAAGGGGAGATGTAATACAAAAGAAATAGAGGACTATTTAAAGAAGAAAGAGGTGCAGAAAATATCGAATTGTAATAAAAATACTGGGACCGGATGGATTTAGTGCAAGATATTATAAAGAAATGAAACACACCCTGTTAGTACCATTAAAAGAAGTGATGAATAACATCTTAAAAAAGGAAGAAATACCAGAGACTTGGAAAGAAGCCCATATAACTTTCATTCCCAAACAGGACTCAGACTTGACACAAGAATAACAGGCCGATCTCATTATTAAATAATGATTACAAAATGTTTGCAAACATTTTAGCGAATAGGATGAAAAGGATTTTAAAGGAAATGATACAGAAGGATCAAGCAGGTTTCCTTCCTGGTAGACAGATGAAAGATAACATAAGAAATATAATTGATATAATGGAATATCTGACTAACAGGAAGGATAAACAAGCAATGTTAATTTTTGTGGATGCGGAGAAAGCCTTTGATAATATTTCCTGGGAATTTATGTTAAAAAATCTAGAAATGATGGATATGGGCCAGTCTTTTCTAAATGGTATAAAGGCAATATATTCCGAACAAAGAGCAAAATTAATTGTTAATAATGTAATAACAGAAAATATTGCAATAACTAAGGGTACAAGACAAGGGTGTCCTTTATCACCGTTGTTATTCATATCAGTCCTGGAAGTCTTACTAAGTTCAATAAGAAACAGTGAACAGATAGAAGGTGTGTCAGTTGGCCGTAATCAATATAAAGTAAAGGCATTTGCTGATGACTTGGTTATAACGATAGAAGATCCCATAAAGAGTATTAAAGAGGTATTAAAAGAAATAGAAGAATTTGGACAGGTGGCAGGTTTTTAATTGAATAAGAAAAAAAACCAAAATAATGGTGAGAAACATAGACCAATAAACTAGTGAAAGAATACAGCAACAGACTGAGATTGAGGTGGTAAAGAAAGTGAAATATTTAGGGATTGTATTGACTCCCAGAAATATTGACTTGTTTCAAAATAATTATGTACCAGTATGGAACAAAGTTAAACGAGACTTGGAGGTGTGGGGTAGAATGAAATTATCATTTTGGGGAAGAATTGCAACGATAAAGATGAGTGTGTTACCGAAAATGCTGTTTTTGTTCCAAGCAATTCCAATAATTAAAGGAGTTGCAATATTTAAAAAGTGGCAAAAAGTGATTTCAAGATATATCTGGCAGGGCAAAAAGCTGAGAATAAAATTTAAGTTGTTAACAGATTTAAAAGAGAGGGGAGGCTTCGCCCTGCCGGATATGAGATTATATTATGAAGCATCGTGCATATGTTGGTTGAAAGAATGGATGAAATTAGAAAATACAGATTTGTTAGATCTGGAAGGATATGATAATAGATTCGGTTGGCACGCATATTTATGGTATGAAAAAAAACGAGTGCATAAAGGTTTCGAAAATCATATTATTAGAGGATCTCTGATTGAGGTATGGGGTAGGTACAAAAACCTACTTGAACCCAAAATACCACACTGGTTATCACCATTAGAGGTGATGAGTGTTAAAAAGATCAATATGACTGGGAGGTGGATAACATATGGAAGTTTAATTGAGAAAGAGGGAAGTAAGTGGAAAATGAAACCATATGAAGAAGTGAAAGAATATGTAAACGATTGGCTGCATTACTTTCAGATTAATGAAATGTTTAGAAAAGAGGTTACAGAAAGAGGCTATTTTGAAAAAGAATCTAGGTTTCAACGAGAAGTATTGACTAATGAAGTTAAAAATTTATCTATGATGTATAAATTATTATTAGAATGGCATTTGAAGGATGAAGAGGTTAAATCAGTTATGATTCAATGGGCCAAAGACTTTGGATATAACATTCAGTTTGATGATTGGATTAAATTGTGGAAGGGATGAGATTTACGGCATGTACCACAATTAAAGAAAATGTTATGAAAATGATATATCGATGGTATATAACACCAGTTAAATTAAGTAAGATGTATAAGGTGAGTAATAAATGTTGGAAATGTAAGGAGAAAGAAGGGACATTTTATCATATGTGGTGGGAATGTAAAAAAATGAAGTGCTTCTGGGAAATGATATATAATGAGATAAAGAAAATACTGAAATATACATTTGTTAAAAAACCAGAAGCATTTCTATTAGGAATATTAGGTGGTGAAATAAAAAGGAACGATCAGAAAATATTTCTGTATGCAGTAACAGCAGCCAGAACTCTTTTGGCCCAGAAATGGAAACAAGAAGAAATGCCTACGATTGAAGAATGGAGATCGAAATTAATGGAATTCGCGGAACTGGACAGATTGACAGGGAGGATTCGCAACCGACGAGACCAAAGATTCACTGAGGTCTGGAGTAAATTTACAGAATATATTAAAAATATTTGTGATAATGATATAACGTTTGTAAGTTTTCAAGAAGCTCTGTAAGAAGATTTGGTAGAAATATTGTTTAAACAACATGGTAAGATAAGATATATATAGTGCAATATAAATTAAGAAATGTGGAGATTTGTGATAATTACAGAAAATTATCAGACATGTTGATGGAAGTTTAAAAGAAAAAAAGATATGTGATGAGTTTTTGATGTTTAATGATGTTATAAATTTGTTTTTATTGGAAAATTAATAGCAATCATATATATAAAAAAAAATGAAAACATTTGAAGAAATTAGGTACCATCTCACGGGCTGGCTCCAGTATCATCAACTAAATAATGTTTTTAGCTTGGATTAAAAATATATCAGGCTTTAAAGAAGAAAAAACATAATTACAAAAAGTATTATTAGGAAGTAACAAAAAATTACTATCTAAAGTATATGATTTATTACTAGAATGGGATCTAAAGGATGAAAATAAAAGAAGCACAGATCAAATGGGCCCAAGATATCAGATATGCAATAGAACTAGACCAGTGGGAAAGACTATTGAAAATTGACTAACATTCACTTCCTGTTATTCTATAAAAGAGAACATGATGAAGTTGTTTTATAGATGGGACATGACACCATTGATTGCCAAAATCTATAAGACCAAATCCAACCTTTGCTGGAAGTGATGCCCTTATGGTGGGGATGCGAAAAAGGGGGGGGGGGATTGAAGCTGCATCCATGAAGAATTAAAAACATGCTCAGAATATCTATAGGAAAAAACCATGAGACATTCCTGCTGAGCATAGTCTCCACAAGATAGGAGAAAATTATTTCTATATGAAATCTCAGGAGCCAAAATACTCCTTGTAAAGAACTGGAAAGGAAATCACATACCTACAAAAGAGGATTGGTTAATTAAACTAACAGAGTTTATAGAATTGGCAAAATTAATTACGGTAATAAGGTATCAAACACACCAGAAATTAAGGGCAGAATGGATATGGTTCGAAGAATATATGAACAAACACTGCTCTAAAGATAACATGCTGATATGTTTAGACTAAGCTTGTAAGGTGACTTGATGTTATACCATAATAGTACTATAAAAGAAGTAATTACAGTAATAGATGATTGTTGTTGTTGTTGTTTAGTCGTTTAGTCGTGCCCGACTCTTCATGACCTCATGGACCAGAGCATGCCAGGCACTCCTGTCTTCCACTGCCTCCCACAGTTTGGTCAAACTCATGCTGGTAGCTTCAAGAACACTGTCCCACCATCTCGTCCTCTGTCGTCCCCTTCTCCTTGTGTGCTCCATCTTTCCCAACATCAGGGTCTTTTCCAGGGAGTCTTCTCTTCTCATGAGGTGGCCAAAGTATTGGAGCCTCAGCTTCAGGATCTGTCCTTCCAGTGTGCACTCAGGGCTAATTTCCTTAAGAATGGATGCGTTTAATCTTCTTGCAGTCCATGGGACTCTCAAGAGTCTCCTCCAGCACCATAATTCAAAAGCATCAATTCTTCGGCGATCAGCCTTCTTTATGGTCCAGCTCTCACTTCCATACATCACTACTGAGAAAACCATAGCTTTAACTATATGGACCTTTGTTGGCAAGATGATGTCTCTGCTTTTTAAGATGCTGTCTAGGTTTGTCATCGCTTTTCTCCCAAGAAGCAGGCATCTTTTAATTTCTTGGCTGCTGTCACCATGATAAATGATAGCAATGTAAATAAGAACTTAAATGACTCAAAGATGTCCAGTGCCGGTGGAGGGTAGTCAAATGGCTGTGGTACTTCATCCTTTTTTCTTTCTTACCCTTTCCCTTTACTCTCTTTGGCTTTTGGGGTTAAGTGTGTGTACTTTATTGTTTGTTTGTTTGTTTGTTTGTTTGTTTATAAATATGCTTAAATAAAACATTATTATTTTTTAACAAAAAATGAATTGTGGGAAGACAAACACAGGAAACTGCCAATGTCCGTATTATTGTCTATTTGTGATGGTTTGGGCTCATGATGATGTTTTGGCCTGCAAAAGCTTTGGGGTGGTTGCGCTACCACATTTCCAATCGGTGCACATCCTACATACCCAGCTCCTTCAACCATTCTTCATAAGGCTTAGTTTGCAAACTCTTGATCATCTTGGCTGCCCTTCTCTGCACATTTTCCAGCCGGTCAACATTCTTCTTAAATTGTTGTGCCCAGTACTGGACACAGTATTCTAGGTGTGGTCTGACCAAGGCAGAATAGAGTGGTACTATTACTTCCCTTGATCTGGACACTATACTTCTACTGATGCAGCCAAGAATAGCGTTAGCTTTTTTTTGTTGCTGTTGCTGCTGCTGCATCACACTGTGGACTCATGTTAAGCTTGTGGTCCACCAAGACCCCTAGATCCTTTTCACATGTACTGCTAGTAAGCCAGGTGTCCCCCATCCTGTATTTGTGCAGCTGGTTCTTCTTGACTAAGTGCAGAACCTTACATTTGTCCCTATTGAAATGCATTTTGTTAGCTTGTGCCCAGTTCTCCAATCTGTTAAGGTCATTTTGAATTGATTCTGTCTTCTGTGGCATTAGCTACCCCTCCGAGTTCAGTGTCAGCTGTACATTTGAGAAGCATCCTCTCAATTCATTCAACCAAGCATTTATAAAGACGTTGAACAACAACAGGCCCAGAACAGAACCTGGTGGCACCCTACTTGTCACTTTTTTCCAGGATGTCAAGGAACCATTGATGAGTACTCATTGAGATGGCTATTATTATTATTATTATTATTATTATTATTATTAAATTTTCATACTACATAAAAGAAAAAGGTAAGATACCCTTTCAATACAAAAGAAAAAACATATAAACATACATAAACCTATACCCCCCATGAATTCCCATATCACTCCCCTCCACCACACCTCAACTTCCTTAACTTTTAATTTCAGTACAATCTTTATGTTACTGAATTTTAATTTCCTTTTTGCATCCTAATTGGTTTTATCCTTTCCTCTTTACTCCTTTAGTCTAAGCATATCAACATGTTCTGTTTTGGTTTGTCAGCCTTCTTATATAGGCAGTTAGCATTGCCATTTCTATGAATTCAGTTAGTTTGTATAACCATTCTTCTTCCGTGGATATTGCTTCACTTTACATTTGCTAGCGTATATTATCCTGGCAGCTGCTGTAGCATATAAGAAAATTCCTTTCATTTTCTGAGGTATGTCTTTTCCCAGTTAGCCTAATAAGTATGCCTCTGGTTTCTTTTGTATAGATGCTTTTAACATTTTTTAAAGTTCTTCATGGATAACACCCCAAAAACCGGTTAAGCTCACAATATGAAAGTATTTTGAAAGCCTTACCTATTAGATAGTCTCCAAAACCAATGGTGCTAAGTGTAATAAATGTAAAATAGACAGCTTCATAAAAAGTCCAGCCCTCCACCCATTGAAAGAGGAACGATGGCAAAATAAGAAACATTAGAATTCCCACAACCACGAACAGGAAAATATATCTTGCTGTTTTCTGAAAGATAAAGCAAGAAAAGAAAAGGAAAAAAGAAAGGTTTGATGAAACAGAACTCAGTTTTCTTGGCCTTGAGCCATGCACAATGATTTTAGGCTACATTAACAGATAAATAATAATAAAAAGGTAAAGGGACCCCTGACCATTAGGTCCAGTCGTGACCGACTCTGGGGTTGCAGTGCTCCTCTCGCTTTATTGGCCAAGGGAGCTGGCGTACAGCTTCCGGGTCATGTGGCCAGCATGACTAAGCCGCTTCTGGTGAACCAGAGCAGCGCACGGAAACGCCGTTTACCTTCCTGCCAGAGCGGTACCTATTTATCTACTTGCACTTTGACATGCTTTTGAACTGCTAGGTTGGCAGGAACAGGGACCGAGCAACGGGAGCTCACCTCGTTGCAGGGATTCAAGCTGCCGACCTTATGATTGGCCAGTCCTAGGCTTTGTGGTTTAACCCACAGTGCCACCCGCATCCCTATAAATAATAATAATTCCACCCTAATTAGACTTCATCTGGAGCGTGGTTTGGTGCTGATGTCATGATTTATGGTGGTCAGGATCTACTGCCCTCTGGGGCAGAGGAGCTGTTCAGGCAGGGGAAAGCCAGGATTTATGAGGTAAGATTTCTGGCAATGCTCCTCAGATGGTTCTGGGGAGTTCACTGCATCCCACCGTGTCGTTTAAGCCCGTTTCTGCCAACTTGAAAGGCAGAACGGGTGTGCCCTGGGAAGGGTGTCCTTGCCATGGACGAACCTCCATCTCTGGCATGATTTGTGATCACCAGTTTGGAATATTGCCGTTAATCATGAGGCACTCCTGAAATGGCATATGATAATGGGCTGCAATCAATCAGTTGCCGAAAGGATGGGATTTGGTTCTTCGAAGGTATTTGAATGTGTGTGGGTTTTTTCCTGAAGCTTGAAATTCCCCGTAACAGCCAAAAAGGAAAGGGGAGGACAAAACACTTTGTGCTTTCATCCAAATGATTCTTTTCTCTCTTGTCCTCCCCTGCAAAAATGGAATAATTGTGTGGCTATGGTACTTTGTTACCAAGGAAAAGAAGGGGGAGGCTTTGATTTATGCTTAATAAGGAATTTAACAAGGTTTTACTATGCCCCCCCCCCCGACTGAGGCTGAATGGACTTTATTTTAAAATGATTGTTGGACTGGAGCGGGAGTGTGAGGGGAAAATGCTGAGTAAAGAAGATAGAACAGATAGGATAAGAGGCTTGAGAAAAAAGGATTTCGTTTTAGAACAGGCAAGTAACTAAAAGCCTTGGTCTGTCGTAATCCCAAGTTAACTTGGCAAACTTGATTTTCTAAACACTGAAAAAAATGGAACTACAGTGGTGCCCCGCAAGACAAATGCCTCGCAAGACGAATAACTCGCTAGACGAAAGAGTTTTCCGTTTTTTGAGTCGTTCCACAAGACGAATTTCCCTATGGGCTTGCTTCGCAAGACGAAACATCTTGCGAGTTCTTGCGAGTTTGTTTCCTTTTTCTTAAAGCCGCTAAGCCGCTAAGCCATTAATAGCCGCTAAGCCACTAATAGCCGCTAAGCCAATAAGCCGCTAATAGCCGTGCTTCGCAAGATGAAAAAAATGCAAGACGAAGAGACTTGCGGAACAGATTAATTTTGTCTTGCGAGGCACCACTGTATAGGGGAAAGTAATGTCCGAGTTTGTAATACAGTGGTGCCTCGCAAGACGAAATTAATTCGTTCCGCAAGTTTTTTCTTCTTGCGAGTTTTTCGTCTTGCGATGCACGGTTTCCCATAGGAATGCATTGAAAATCAATTAATGCGTTCCTAGGGAAACCGCCTTCAGACCAGGTCCGGGGACAGTCTGTCCCCCGACCTCTTCTGAAGGCTGGGGGGGGGGAGAAGGGCTTTTCTTCCCACCCCCAGCCTTCAGAAGGCTGTTCTGAAGGCTGGGGGTGGGAAGAAAAGCCCTTCTCCCCACCTCCCGCCCCGCAAGCTCCGGGGACAGGAGGGCTTTGCTGCCGACCGCCAGCATTTTAAAAGCCCCCGCTGTCCCGGGGCGATTTTAAAATGCTGGTGGGTGGCAGCGAAAGCTTCGCTGCCGCCCGCCAGCATTTTAAGATCGCCCGGGACAGCAGAGAAGTCTCCGCTGCCCCGGGAAGGCAGGCGGGGGGAGCAAAGACTTTTGCCCCCCGCCGGGCTTCAGAAGAGGTCCAGGACCTCTTCTGAAGGCCGGCGGGGGGCGAAAGTCTTTGCTCCCCCCGCCTGCCTTCAAAAGCCGTCCGCGATAGCGGGAAGCTCTTCCCTGCTATGCCGGACTGCTTTTAAAATGCTGGCGGTGGGGAGCAAAGCCTTTCGGCCCCCGCCGGCCTTCCTGGACCTCTTCTGAAGGCCGGAGGGGGGGAAAGGCTTTGCTCCCCACCACAGCATTTAAAAGAGGTCCCCGGAGATTTCCCTATGGGCTTTCGTCTTGCGAAGCAAGCCCATAGGGAAATTCGTCTTGCGAAGCGCCTCCAAAACAGAAAACCCTTTCGTCTTGCGGGTTTTCCGTCTTGCGAGGCATTCGTCTTGCGGGGCACCACTGTATCTAAACTGTGTTGTACATTTTGTTAACATTTATGGATGAAAAGGTGACGAATTGTTAAGCTGTACATTGTACATTGTTAAGCTGTACATTGTTGCACACTCCCTCGCACCCACTAACATTTTGGAGAATTAAGAAAAATAAATTCCATGAATTTAGGAAGATATATTTTGCAAATTTATACTGGAGCCAGTTTTACTAAAGGCAAACAGCTATGTTTCAAAAATATGAGCTTCTTAAAACAAATAATTTGGCGAGCTTCTCCCATTCCTATTTGAAGGCAGAGCTTGAATTTATCTTCCTCACTTATTTAGAGGGCATAATGCACATGTCTAAATTATTCTTGTCTTCCACCTCTTATCGAGGCAACTAATCATATTTGCATATGTATATGCAATATAATAAGAGAAGAACCCTGCTGGATCAGGCAAGGGCCCATCTAGTTGAGGATCCTGTTCTCATCAAAGCTGACATAATAATAATAATAATAATAATAATAATAATAATAATAATAATATTTTTTTTTTATACCCCACCTTCCCCAGCCAAGACCGGGCTCAGGGCGGCTAACAACCGATAATAAAAACAAGTTGATTAAAACACAATTTAAAAAAACAAGATTAAAATACAAAATTAAAACATTAAGATGCAGCCTCTTCACAGGAGGAGAAAGGAAAAAGAAAGAGGGGGAGGGAATTAAATTGACTCCAAGCCAAAGGCCAGGCGGAACAACTCTGTCTTACAGGCCCTGCGGAAAGAAATCAGATCCCGCAGGGCTCTGGTCTCATGAGACAGAGCGTTCCACCAGACCGGAGCCTCAGTCTGACTGGTAAGATTAAAAATCATCTCCAGATAAAGTAACTGAATTACCTTCTTTCCTTTCCCAAACACATTCTTCGCACAGCTTTCGAAGAGTCTTGAGACTAAAAAGCCAATATAGTTCAAGCAGATGAGATTGAAGGGGATTCCAAAGAGAGCAAAAATAATACAAAAGATCTGACCTTCTTTCGTTTGCGGAGAGACGTTTCCATAGCCTGTTGAAAGATTAAGAAAGGGTTGCAAAGGACGTCAGCAACTGTCAATTTGCCAGTTGCCTAGAGAAGTTACAGAGCAGGGTCCCTACGAAGGGTTGTTTCCAGTAGAGAGCTGCTTGTGCATTGAGACTGACTGCTGCTTCCTTCCTCTCTCCTGTACAACCCCCAAATCTGCTCCAGAGGATCCCCATACCCTCTGGCGCAGACATTGAGGATGCTCAGAGGGGTACAGAGAGGAGAAGAGGGGTTTCATTGTGCAAGCAGAGGTCTATGCACAACCGAAATGGCAGCCTTGAATACAGCCCAATGTATTTATTTTATGTACCGCACTCACTGACCTCCTTTATGCCGATGCACTTGGTGTTAGGATAATTATGTGGGAGCTTCAAGTGTCTCCCTCCTGTTCCTTGGACCGGACAGGCCCACTGTGGAAGAACTGACCTGAGATGCAATGGAAGAGGCCAAGTGTGCAGGTATGACTTTGGAGACCTTGTGAAACATTGGGTGAAATGGAGACTCATCATGGCAACCCTTAAAAAAAAAACCAAAAGATTGATAATATATTTGTCATGAAAATCTGGGGATCACTGCATTTTCATGACAATGAAAACAAATGTAGGCTGATCTGCAGTGAGGAGAGAGCGGAGTTCCTCCATTCGTGACCGTCATGGCTAAAATAAGTTGCAATTCCAAAGCCGCAAAACACTTTAAGAATGCTCAAGGAATTTGATTTCTCTCAATTCCAGCCTGACCTAGCCTTGCCTGTGAATTGAAACATGCTTAACCTTCAGATTTTTCAGTTTTTCAAAATTGGTGATAGTTATTGGATTAAACAATGAAATACAAAAAACTTATTTGCTTCAGGATGATATGTCTTTGGTGATGAAATAGGGCATGCAAGGAGCATCTTAGACAGAGGAACTACCATTGTGCCCAGATACCCCATAATAGCCCTCAGGGTAAGCTTACTGCTCAGAAAAACCTCCATTTTAGTTTCCTTTGCGATTGGTCTCAATTAAGACTTGGCTGATCTATCTGCCAATTTAATACTTATTAATTTATTCTTATCCAGAATGCAAATTGGCTTCTGGTGTAAGAAGAGGCATTATTTAAGAGGCTGAAAAACAAAGCAAAAAGCTTGTCTTAAATTATCAATGATAATTTATTTGGGGAGCAAGTCCCACTGAATGCATAGGGTTGTGCTGAGAGGGACAGATTTGCATTGGGAGACGGGCGTGGGGTCAGTTGCACCGGGTGGGATTTGAACTCGTTTCCCTAGCCCAACTACTGGATGGAAGGGAATAAATAACTAATCAGGGAATGGTCTTGTTGGGCATACAATAAATGAACAGGGAGGACAAAAATGAGATGTGAAGGATGATGAAGGAGCAAAAGCGAGAGCAGTTGAATGCCCTGCATACTATATTCGGGGAGAAGCCAGAACCAAATGACAGTACCTATTGTGGCTAACATAGTGCCCACGAAGAAGAAAGAATTAGCGAAATCCCAGTTGCTGTATTTTTCTGAAGGGTGGGTTGCTGCTGGAATTATGCCCTTCCGAACAGATCTTATTAATTTCTGCAATTGAAGGCAAGACTCAGTTTGAATATTCCAGCAATAAGAATAGCCCCTCCTCTGATTATCACCAGATACCGCTAACCAAATCACGATGCATTCAGAAGGGCAGTTCTTCTGGATCAGTTCAGCATGTTCTTCCCCCAGTGGCCAGCCCAATGCTCATGGGAAGCCCACAAACAAGACCTGAACACAACAGCCCTCCCCTCACTTGTCACCCCCAGTAACTGATAGGTATAGGGCTTATGCACACTCAACGTTTTCTCCACTCTTACCAGGCAAAGGTCCGCACTCCAAGGGGTGCTTGTTGTGGTTTGCACCAAGCTTTCCCAGTGAAAACTGTGGTCTATGTATGGGTTGTTGAAAGTGATGCAGTGGTTTCACCCTCAAAGCTTAGTTATAAAATAGACTCCTTACACAAGACTTGAAGACAAGTCTTGACTGGTCAGGATGGCAACTAGGGCTTTTTTCAGCAGGAACTCTCTGGAACTCAGTTCTGGCACCTCTCAAGTAGGCACCTTTGCCATTATAGGAGAAGGAGGGAGGTGTTCATGGTGAGTTCCGGGAACTTCCGATACCTCTTTTCCTAGAAAAATAGCACTGATGGCAACACTATAACAAGCTTTATTGTTTATATCTCAAGTTCAATACTAAGTGTTTCTCTCCTTCCTCCAAAAACACACACTCCATCAATTTGCCTAATCCTCCATGGGGATAACATTCCACATGCAGAAGGAAGGCTCTATGCTGGCCACTGATTCTGTCCCCACCTCGATTCCCACCTCCTAAACTGTATTCCCCCCATATATACCGTATTTTTCGCTCTATAACACGCACCCAACCATAACACACACGCAGTTTTTAGAGGAGGAAAATCCGTAGGCATGCCACCCATAGGCATGCCCTCCATAACACGCACAGACATTTCCCCTTACTTTCTAGGAGGAAAAAAGTGAGTGTTATGGTGCAAAAAATACAGTACTTTCTGACCTCTCGACCTCTGTTGTCATGCCACAGTCATCTCTTTTCAGTCTTGCTGAAGTAATGCCTTACTTGTATGAATAACTCCACCTCTTCTGGGCTGAGATTGGTGTAGCTCCAAAAAAATTCCTCCTTCATGTGAAATGTTGCCGCCTCTTCTACTTTTTGTGGCGATCGTTCTCCAGAAGCTCCTGAGCACAACAGCCCTCCCCTCACTTGTCACCCCCAGTAACTGGTAGGCATAGGGCTTATGCGCACTCAACTTTTCCTCCACTCTTTCCAGGCAAAGGCCGCACTCCAATAGCACTGATGGCAACACTATAACAAGCTGTGTTGTTTATATCTCAAGTTCAATACTAACTGTTTCTCTCCCTTGAGTCCAAGAGAGGGTTTGGTCTTCTTGCTCCAAAAACATACACTTTAGTAGCAATGCATAAATCATTACCCCTTGGCTTGGCTGTCTTCCTAAATTCTTCTGGACAGAGTCTGCTTGGAGTATTGGCTCTCCCATATTCTCAGTCAACCAAACAATGGTGAGACTACCCCATCTCCCACCCTCTGTTCTAAGGCACAAGCACACTTTTCAAGGCAGTTACCAGACAATGATTCAGCTTTCCTGTGACCTTGAACAGAGTCACCTGTTTTGCAGTTGCTACATGACGTATGTTCTCCTTTTCCCAATATATTTTTATAAAATACGTGTCCCAACAAATATAGTACAGTTGAACCTTGGTTTTTTAATGCCTTGGTACTCTGACATTTTGGCTCCCAAATATCGCAAACCCAGAAGAGAGTGTTCCGGTTTGCGAAAGTTTTTCATAAGCTGAACGTCTGATGCAGCTTCTGTGCCTTCCAATTGAGTGCAGGATGTGCCTGCAGCCAATCGGAAACCACGCCTTGGTTTTCGAATCGTTTCAGGAGTCGAACGGACTACTAGAACAGATTAAGTTCAACAACCAAGGTTTGAATGTACAAATATTAACAAAAACCCACCCTTAATAGCTGAATTGGAGGAAATGTAAATTTGGGTTTTCCGAGGCAATGATTCAGCTTTTCTGTGACCTTGATTGGAGTCACCTGTTTTGCAGCTGCTACATGGCGTATGTTCTCCTTTCCCTAAATTATTCTTTGCAAAATACGTTTCCCAACAAATGCAGTGCTAATACTAACAAAAACCTGCTCCTTATAGCTGAATCGGAGCAAACGTCAATTTGGGTTTTCAATGGATTGCCGTTAACAAGCTGGTTTTCACGAGAAAAGCCCCAGAGCAATGAAATGGTGCTCAGACACGGAGCTTTAAATCATGGCCAGGCCTGGAAAGAGTGGAGGAAAGCTCAGTGTGGAGAAGCCCATGCTGCCCCCAACAGTGTTGGCAGAACAGAGCCATAATGGTTAGTAGCCATTCATTGTCTTATCCTCCATCAATTTGCCTAACCCTCCATGGGGATAAAATTTCACATGCAGAAGGAAGGGTGAGTCCTTATGGCTTTATGCTGGCCACTAATTCTGTCCCCGCTGCCAGCCTGAGTTTTGACCAAACTGCGGGAGGCAGTGGAAGACAGGAGTGTCTGGCGTGCTCTGGTCCATGGGGTCACGAAGAGTCAGACACGACTAAACGACTAAACAACAACAATTCTGTCCCCACCTCAATTCCCACCTCCTAAACCGTATTCCCCCCATATATACTTTCTGACCTCTCAACCTCTGGTGTCATGCCTTAGTCATCTCTTTCAGTCTTCCTGAAGTAATGCCTTACCTGTATGAATAACTCCACCTCTTCTGGGGTGAGAGCGCTGTAGTTCAAAAGAAAATCATGTTTCAGGTGAAACACTGCATCTATTACTTTTTTGTTGTGATCCTTCTCCAGAATCTCAAAGACGAGGGCCCCCATCACCACGTAAGTCAGGAAGCCAGCCAGCAGTATGACGCCCTGTGCCCTGCTCACACGCATGTTGTTCTGTGTGGAAATGAGGGCCAAGGAAGAAGCAGACACAAGAGCGACTATAGGTTAGTAAGCAAGTCCTTATTTGTCTTGACCCAGACTCAATAGTACAGCCCCATAGCTGGGCACTCTCCATAGCTGGACCCAAGCTAACCAAATGAATTTCAACAGGGACAAATGTAAGGTTCTGCACTTAGGCAGGAAGAACCAGATGCACAAATAGAAGATGGGAGAGCCAGTGTGGTGTAGTGGTTAAGAGCAGTGGACTCGTAATCTGGTGAACTGGGTTCGCTTCCCCACTCCTCCACATGCAGCTGCTGGGAGACCTTGGGCTAGTCATACTTCTCTGAAGTCTCTCAGCCCCACTCACCTCACAGAGTGTTTGTTGTGGGGGAGGAAGGGAAAGGAGATTGTTGGCCGCTTTGAGACTCCTTCGGGTAGTGATAAAGCGGGATATCAAATCCAAACTCTTCTTCTAAGTAGCAGTACATGCAAAAAGGACCCAGGGGTCTTGGTGGACCACAAGCTGAACATGAGTCAACTGTGTGTTATTATTACCACAAGATTGATCTAAATTAGCATTATTAAACATCAACAAAATGTATCATGACTTATCAATGTATATCAACAGATAGCAGTCATTGAACCTGACCTTGTAGGGGGAAGACAATGCTCTTTAGAACTGTATCACTAAGCATATTTACTGTCAGGTACACAATTCTGGAGACCCACAATTGAAAGTAACTCCAAATTGGGCTACCTTGGAATATTCCTATGTAGCACTGCAAGAAAGATGGGTGGCACTCGGGTCTAAATACATTAATATTCAAGATACTATTGAAAAAATAACATTAGTTCAAACGATATGGCATCACATGTTCAAAAAATATAAATTTGACCTTTTCTCCCATGACAAAATGGCTTTGTGGGGAAACACATCTTTAAAAATCGGGAAATACTGTAATAGGTTATGATCTGGTGAATTACAGTAACAACTCTGTGAAGTATAGAGTTTTGTGTTTTTTTCACCCAATCTCCCCCTTTACTTTGCCTTCTACACGGCTGCTGTTTCTCCCCCAAAAAATGTGTCTAGAATATGACATTGCAAGGAAGCTCTGAGGACCAAACCATATGTGAATATGTTGCTAGAAAAACTAGGGGAAAATGTGCTTCATGTTTTATAGGCATCTAAAAGAAAAGATTGAAGACAGGAGTGCCTGGCGTGCTCTGGTCCATGGGGTCACGAAGAGTCAGAGAGGACTAAAGGACTAAACAACTAAACAACAACAAAATAAAAGATTATATTGACTGTGAAAAATCAAGACTGCTTCAATGACTTCCCGGGAAAGTTGGTCGGAATGTTAGGACACTGCATGTCAAAACACACTTTCTCTTTCCAGGTTTGTTTTAGGTTTTTTTTAAGAAATACAGATCATTGGGAAACATGGAGGAAGAAAACCAGGAGGTTTTGTCATGTTGGAGCTAATGTGTTTTCCCACATCCATCACCAGCCCAGGGGTCATTTGGAGGAGGGAATTGAAAGGAGGGGAGAGGTCTTTGCTTGGCCCCTCACTCACCCTGACAGGGTCCTTTGATTCCAAATCCTCTTAAATGATCCACTTCTTTGACTTCCAATATCTGATGGGAGAGTCTCAGTGCTTCTCTTTCACTGGGTAGCTATTTGGTAGAAGCAGCCTGACCACACCTTCATGGGCTCTATGAGGTCATGGGTATATTACTCTCTTTTGTGGACTGGCTTACCTGATCCTCTGTGAGGTCATGCCCTCTGTACCTGATGGGCTGCTGAAAGCCTCCAGGTCTGAGAGGCTGGTAGGAAGATCAGCCTTCAATATTTTAGAGGGAGCAAGCTTGATCTATTGTTACATCCAGCAATGGGAATGCTCATCAGATTTGCAGATGGCACCAAACTGGGAGGGGCAGCTAATGCCACAGAAGAAAGAATCAGGATTGGGGGTGCCATTTGTCCTCTTTTTCCAGGACATGTCCCCTTTTTCATGGGCAGAGTCATAGTGATCCATAGCTAAAAGCAGAAGTCAACAAATTTGTCCTTTTTTTTGCAACTCTACATTGAGTCCCAGCTAACGAAATGAATTTCAATGGGGACAAATGTCAGGCTCTGCACTTAGGAAGGAAGAGCCAGATGCACAAATATATGGGGTGGGGGTGGACAATCTGGCTTACTAGCAGTACATGTGAAAAGGATCTAGGGGTTTTGGTGGACCACGATCTTAACATGAGTCAATAGTGTGATGCAGCAGCAAAGCTAATGCTATTGTTAAGCCCTCAGAATGAATAAATGCTAGGATTTTGATCAATTGGGATATGGATTAGATTAGAACATAAACTGCAGAGCTGTTCCAGACAGGGAATTCCTGTGCTGGCTTATGCAAATTATCCTGGCTGACCTCTGGCTATCAAGAGTACAATAGGGGCCATTAACAATGCAAGGGAACTTCCCTCTTGACCTTAGGTGTGAACAAAAACTGGGGATTTGGGAGTTTGCCAGGGTACCTGCTCTGGGGGAGGGCAAGGGGTTTCTGGGAGAAAGAAGGTGGGGGGGAGGAGAGATTCATCTTGGAGAGAAAGGCTGAAGGATGCTTGTACTGCTGCCTCTTGAACTGATCATGCCGTAAGAGCTGGACTCCTTCCATGCAGACTGAAGGTGTAA
Organism: Podarcis pityusensis; assembly: GCF_964106645.2. NCBI lineage: Eukaryota > Metazoa > Chordata > Lepidosauria > Squamata > Lacertidae > Podarcis > Podarcis pityusensis. Next base: position 8,029,665 of record NC_138028.1, read on the forward strand.
ATAGCTGAATAAACCCTTTTTCTTAAAGTACTGTTTCCACCATCAAAATAAAAAAAATCCTTCCAGTAGCACCTTTAAGACCAACTAAGTTAGTTCTTGGTATGAGCTTTCGTGTGCAAGCACACTTCTTCAGATACACTCTGAAGAAGTATCTGAAGAAGTGTGCTTGCACACGAAAGCTCATACCAAGAACTAACTTAGTTGGTCTTAAAGGTGCTACTGGAAGGATTTTTTTATTTTGATTATGGCAGACCAACACGGCTACCTATCTGTAACTGTTTCCACCATGTCTTCTATTCTCCAAAGTGACTCTAGGCTACATCAACAGAAATAGTGTCCCGATCACAGGAAGTAATAAAGATAAAAGGTAAAGAACCCGAGGATGGTTAAGTCCAGTCAAATTTAACTATGGGGTGTGGCGCACATCTCTGCTTTCAGTCCGAGGGAGTCGGCATTTGTCATCAGATACCCCTGGTAGTGAGGCTGTATCCATATGATATAAGTAAAAAAACCCTGCTCCTTTTCCCTTATGGGGTACCCAAGAGCCCATACAGAGTCCTTTTGTAGGCTCTCTATGGGTAGGAGAAAATAACAGAGACCAACCAGAGAATATTGAGAAGCAAAGCAGCCCATACGCCTGATATTTATTAACTGTTGCAACAGGGTGCTCCCCCACATGCAGGAGAGAGGAGGAGGACCCCGAGCCATGTGTGTAAGCCCTTATATAGATATTTTAAATTGCCCGCCCTGGAGTCCAAGACCACCCCCAGAAACATCATACCTACATCACAGACTTGAAGCCATTGGTTTGAGTCATAGTTGTCAACTTTCAGATTTGAATATAAGGGATCACCTGTCCCAGGCACTCCTGTCTTCCACTGCCTCCCGCAGTTTGGTCAAACTCATGCTGGTAGCTTCGAGAACACTGTCCAACCACCTCGTCCTCATGGTTCAATGTTACTAGTGAGCAAAGTTACCCAGTCAGGATTTGAATCTTGGTCCTAACTTTGGGGGTTAAGTTTCTATTTAGCTGTCCATTAATACTGACAAACCGTATCTCCCATTCATCTCTCAGATCCCCTTGTAAATCTAAAGTACTGACCTCACCACATCCTGCGGTAAAAAAATTCCCCAAGTTAATTACACATTGTGTGAAGGTAGGTGTGTGAAGCTACAGCACTCCTACTATCAGATTAAGTGACACATTCACTCTCTCTCTCATACACACACACACACACACACACACAGAGTAGAGCCCCTCCGAGCCAAAAGCCCAAAAGCAGAAAGCCCAGCCAGCAGCCAAACGAAGCCTCAAGCAGTGGTTCCTACAGCGCAGCAACCCGGCAAAGGGATACAGCAGCAAGGAAAACCGCACCGTCACCTCTCCGCTGGGAAGTGCTGAAGCAGAGGCGAGTCCCCAGGCAACGCGGCCGATTTGATCGGCACAAGGCATGCAAGCTCCAACCCCCAGTCGTTCTCAGACTGCTTAGTGGTGAGCAACGCAGCCAAGCAACACAGTTGGAGCCTCCCTCCTCCCTGGCCGGCCGGCAGGGAGGGAGGGAGAGGAGCTGCTTCCTTTGAAATCTGGGAAATTTATGTGATATCAACAATCCGGGGTAGCAGCGGGAAATGGCGCTGGAATAAGGGAGTTTCCCTCCAAATAAAGGAAGGTTGAGTCCTCCCTTCCAGAGCAGGCGAAAGCAAGCATGCTCCCTCTTCCATGTGACAGCCCTTGAGATATTTGAAGATGGCTCTCTCTTTTTTTTTTAATAAATATTTTTTATTAGATTTTCCATAAAAAAAACATTTTTACAAAATTATACATCCATTTTTAACTTAAACCCTTTTTTCCAGAACTTCCCTCAGCTTGTCTGATAATTTTCCGTTTATTTTTTATCCTCGTCTCACATTTCCCAATATTATATTGCACTCAAATACTCTTAATCACATCATATTTTTTAAACAATATTTCTAACAGTAATTTCACAGAGCTTCTTGAAAGCCAACGAACGTTATTTGCTCTTCACAGAAATTTTTGATATACTTTGTAAATTTCTTTCAGTCCTCGGAGAATCTCTGGTCATGTTGGTTCCTAATTCTCCCCGTCAATCTGTCCATTTCTGCGTATTCCATCAGTTTCATCCTCCATTCTTCTTTCGTGGGCATCTCTTCCTGTTTCCATTTCTGTGCCAGCAAAATTCTGGCTGCTGTTACTGCATACAAAACTAATTTCACATCTTTTTTTTACTAATTTCATTATCCAGTATTCCCAACAAGAGAGCTTCTGGTTTTTTAACAAAAGTATATTTCAGCATTTTCTTTAACTCATTATAGATCATCTCCCAGAAGCTTTTTACCTTCTTACATTCCCACCACATATGGTAAAATGTTCCTTCTGTCTCCTTACACTTCCAACATTTATTACACACTTTATACATTTTACCCAGTTTTACTGGTGTTATATACCATCTATATAACATCTTCATAACATTTTCCTTAATCGTTGTACAAGCTGTAAACTTTAACCCATCCTTCCATAATTTAGTCCATTTCTCAAATTCAATATTATTTCCGAAATCTCTAGCCCAACTAATCATAACAGATTTAACCTCTTTGTCCACAGTATTCCATTCCAACAATATTTTATACATTTTAGATAAAATTTTCACTTCATTGTTTAAGATTTCTTGTTGAAATCTAGATTCTTTTTCAGAATATCCCCTCTCTAAAACCTCTTTTTTAAACATTTCATTTAACTGAAAATAATGCAGCCAATCCTTAACATATACTTTTACTTCTTCATATGGTTTCAATTTCCACTTATTTCCTTCCTTTTTTAATAGTTTCTCATATGTTATCCATCTCCCGCTCATATTTATCTTTTTAATACTCATAACCTCTAATGGTGATAACCAATGTGGAATCTTTGGTTCTAATACATTTTTATACCTATTCCAAACTCCAATCAAAGATCCTCTAAAGATGTGGTTCTCAAACCCTTTATGTATTCTTTTTTTATCATACCATAAATACGCGTACCAACCGAATCTATTATCATAACCTTCTAAATCCAATAATTCATTATTTTCTAACTTCATCCATTCTTTCAACCAACAAAGACATGACGCTTCATAATATAACCTCAAGTCTGGCAGGGCGAAACCTCCTCTTTCTCTTGCGTCAGTTAATATTTTAAATTTAATTCTTGATTTCTTGCCCTGCCAAATATATCTTGATAATATTCTTTGCCATTCTTTAAATATTGTCACTCCTTTTATTATTGGTATTGTTTGAAATAAAAATAACATTTTCGGTGGCTCTCATATCTCCCCCAGTCCCCTCTTTCCCAGAATAAAAATACCCAGCTCCTTCAACCACTCCTCATAAGGCTTGGTTTCCAGACCCTTGATCATCTTGGTTGCTCTCCTCTGCACACAGTCCAAGTAAGACCGACCCTCCCGCTCTTGGCTGCAGAATACCAGGCTATTTCACAGTTTATTAGGAACTGCATAACTTAAAGAGCAGCTAGTGAGTTTTTAAGGAATCAGTTAAATGTCACACTGCCATACAATTATAAAAAGCTCAGCAGAAGTTCTTGAGTTTAGCTGATTTTTATGTCTGTCTCCACCAGAATGCAATGATAAATTCTTCTCCAGTGGAAATCTAGCAGACTGACTCCTTTGGGGCGGTGTTATCTTCACCGTTTACTCTTTTTAGGTGAGCTTGCTTTTGGATCCACAGGTGCCAGGAATGAAGATACCCGTTGAAACAGCACAGCTATCCAGGCCAGACCAACGACGATCCAAGCGGCTCCGAGCATCCGGTAGCCCGGAAAATACGTCCTGTCCTGCTTAATCCCTGGAGACACAGAGAAAAGCAACAAGAATGTGTGAGGAGGTGATTTAAAGGACTCACCAATTCAGTTTATCTAAACTTCGTTAGCTCACATTCACACCATACATTTAAAAGACATTTCTGCCACTGAATTGTGGGAAGACGAACACAGGAAACTGCCAATGTCCTTATTATTGCCTATTCGTGATGGTTTGGGCACATGATGCTGTTTTGGCCTGCAAAAGCTTTGGGGTGGTTGCCCTACCACATTCCCAATCTGTGCACATCCTATAACATCCTGCTTAATAATAATAATATTTGTACCCCACCCATCTGACTGGGTTTCCCCAGCCACTCTGGGAGGCTTCCAGCATATATCAAAACATTATAAAACATACAACATTACAAACTTCACTGTACATTTACAGGTAGGTAGCCGTGTTGGTCTGCCGTAGTCGAAACAAAATAGAAAAAATCCTTCCAGTAGCACCTTAGAGACCAACTAAGTTTGTTATTGATATACATCTGAAGAAGTGTGCATGCACACGAAAGCTCATACCAATAACAAACTTAGTTGGTCTCTAAGATGCTACTGGAAGGAATTTTTTTACAGTGGTACCTCGGGTTACATACGCTTCAGGTTACATACGCTTCAGGTTACACACTCCGCTAACCCAGAAATAGTGCTTCAGGATAAGAACAGAAATCGGGTTCCGGTGGTGCAGCAGCAGCAGGAGGCCCCATTAGCTAAAGTGGTGCTTCAGGTTAAGAACAGTTTCAGGTTAAGAACGGACCTCCGGAACGAATTAAGTACTTAACCCGAGGTACCACTGTATTTTGTTTCCCTATACAGGGCTGCCTTCAGATGTCTTCTAAAGGTTGTGTAGTTCTTTATCTCCTTGACATCTTCCTGGTTCCTTGTAACCTCACTTCTTGCAGTGAGGGACCCATCAGAAGGCCCGCGGAGATGGACCTCAGTGTCCGGGCTGAACAATGGGGGTGGAGTTGCAGTTCCAACCAAGAGAAAGGTGCAAAATCACTGTCCAGGAAAACATACTGGGCATTTTCTTTTCTTTTATGTTTGATGCATCCAGCCCAACCCTCTGCAATGCAGGAATCTCAGCTAAAGCATCCGTGACAGATGGCCATCCAACCTCTGCTTAAAATACCCCAGAGAAAGAGAGTCCACCACCTCTCATGGGAGTCTGTTCCACTGCCGAACAGATCTGACTATCACAATTTCCCCCAAATGTTTAGTCCGAATCTTCTTTCTTGCAACTTGAAGCCATTGGCTTGAGTCCAACTTGTCAGGGATCTAGCAGGGTCAGACGAATGGGAGGGGTCTGACTTGGACAATGAGAGAACACAATCACAGGCAAGACAGGAGTGGGTTAACTTGACCCCCTTTCTTCTCAGTCTTACAAAGTTGGCAGAGTAACAGAGAATGAGACCCAAGGGAGAGACATCTTGAGGTTACTAGGCAAACATGAAGGCAAGAGAGTTCAGGGGAATCTTCAGTGGAGAACAAAAAGAGGGAGTTCCTATGGTCTCCTCACAGCAGGAGGGAGGAGAGGGTGAGAAGGCTATGTAAGGGTCAGAGGAGCAGGGCCAGACGTTGTCAAACCTTGTGTTGTCTGAGGAACAGAAACTCAGACTGAGCACCTGATTACCAGAGAATGATTGGTGTGTGCCGCGCTTTGTTTCTTTGACCTGTAAATAAACGTACATGAATTTTCCAGAGGCTCGTTACTGCATACTGGAGCCATCTGACTGCCTGAGATCATTATACTACTCTAAAGATCAAGAGAAAACAAGCATGCTCCCTCTTCCATGTGACAGCCCTTGATATATTTGAGGTTGGCTACCTTGTCTCCTCTCAGCCTCCTCTTTTCCAGGCTAAACATATCCAGCACCTTCAACCATTCCTCATAAGGGTTGGTTTCCAGACCCTTGATCATCTTGGCTGCCCTTCTCTGCACATGCTCCAACTTGTCAACAGCCTTCTTAAACTGTGGTGCCCAGAACTGGACACGGTATTCTAGGTGTGTTCTGACCAAGGCAGAATAGAGTGGTACTATTACTTCCCTTGATCTGGACACTATACTTCTACAGATGCAGCCGAGAATAGAGTTAGCTCCCCCCCCCACACACACACACTGCTGCATCACACGGTTGACTAATGTTAAGCTTGTGGTCCACCAAGACCCCTAGATCCTTTCTGCATGTACTGCAAGTAAGCCAGGTGTCCCCCATCCTATATTTGTGCAGCTGGTTTTTCTTGACTAAGCGCAGAACCTTACATTTGTCCCTATTGAAATGTATTTTGTTAGCTTGTGCCCAGTTCTCCAATCTGTTAAGGTCATTTTGAATTGTGATTCTGTCTTCTGTGACATTAGCTACCCCTCCGAGTTCGGTGTCATCTGTACATTTGAGAAGCATCCTCTCAGTTCATTCAGCCAAGCATTTATAAAGACATTGAACAACAACAGGCCCAGAACAGACCCCAGTGGCACACCACTTGTCACTTTTTTCCAGGATGTTGAGGAACCATTGATGAGTACTCTTTGGGATGGCTTCTGTAAATCCAGAACTGTTCCTGGAAAATAGGGATACTTGGAGGGTCTGTACTTGAGAAACTTAAAATATGGTTTGGGTTCCAGATTATAATCATTGCAAGTCATCATTTTTTATGAAACCTGAACTGAGCTTTCATATTCTTCAGTACAGCAGATTGGTTGCCACCAGTACCTTCCCCCCCCTTTTTTTAAATTAAAGACTTTATTGATTTACAAAAGTGTGTGCAATGTCTCTCTCTCGTATTTTTTCCGTGTAACATTTTTACAAATCAGTTTCATTTGTTGAGACATTAGGAAGAAAAGGGGAGGAAGATGAGTGGGGTTGGGGTCGGGTGGCGATGTTTCTCTTTTACTTACTATACGTAGGGTTTGGTGTCAGCGTTGCTTGTGCAGGTTCTTTGCTGTTCACTTGTGTTCCTTTGGTGGTGAGAGAGGTTGGGGTTGGCCTAGGATGTGGTTATTCATTTGAGGTTGGCTGTGGTGGTCTTTGTTTTCATGTGTGAGTGGGGTGGGTGGGTGTTTTGGATCAGGTTAGCCATATTGATTTGTATGCTGTTGATGGGTTTTTGTCATTGTCTTGTTGGGCTGTGTACGTGATAAAGGGGAGCCATACCGGGTTGAAGGTGTCTTCTTCTATTTGTCCCCTTGTCAGTTTCAGTTTATTGGATAATTTTTCTAGTCAGGCTGCTTCCCATACTATTTGGTACCATTGGTCCATGCTTACTCCTGACAGGTCTCTCCAGTGTCTGGCTATGATGCTTCTGGATGCTTAAAGTAGGTGGGTTATGAGTTCTTTGCGGTGTAAGTGGGCATTATTGTCTTGGAAGATGTTTAGTAAGGCCAATTCTGGGGTGGTTTCTAATACTTGCTTGGTTATTTTACTTATCTCTCGTATGGTTCTTGTCCAGAATAGTTGGGTTTTAGGGCACTCCCACCACATGTAGAGGTATGTGCCTGTGGATGTGCACCCTCTCCAGCATTTTGGTGAGGTTCCTGGGCATATTAGCTAGTTTTCTTGGTGTTAGGTACCACCTGTAGGTGAGTTTCAGGGTGAGATCTTTTCTTTTTGTTGATATGGATTTAAAGGGGGGTTTAGAACACATTTTGTTCCATTGAGTGGGGTTAATCACATAGCCTACGTCATCCTCCCATTGTTTTTTGATTGCGTCTAGGGAGTTCGTGGGATTTTATAGTAGTATTTTGTATATTCTGGATACCATTCCTCTACCTGTCCCTTTGTTGTTAGAAGGAGGTTTCGAAGGTTGTCAGAGGCCTAGTTGCTGTTGATTTTACTGCTGGATTGTTTAAGAGGGTATGCAATTGGTGATGTGTTAACCAGGGCATTTGGGTGTCTTCTAGTTTGTCTTGTATTTCTTGTGTTGACAAGGGTTTGTTATTTTTCTAGAAGTCTATTAGGCAATATAAGCCTTTGGTTTGCCAGGATTTAATCTGGAGGTTTTGTGCTGCGTGGTGGAATAATGGGTGGTACGGCACGGGAATTAGTGGGGATGGGATTGGGGACAGTTTGCCTATTACTGCCACCAGTACCTTGAGGCCACAAATGACCTCGCTTTATCTGTACAATCAGTTAAGCCCACAATATCAAAGTATTTTGAAAGCCTTACCTATTATATAGTCTCCAAAACCAATGGTGCTGAGTGTAACAAATGTAAAATAGATAGCTTCATAATAAGCCCAGCCCTCCATCCATTGAAAGAAGAATGATGGCAAAATAAGAAACATTAGAATTCCCATAACCACGAACACGAAAATGTATCTTGCTGATTGCTGAAAGATAAAGCAAGAAAAGAAAAGAAAAAAGGCAGGTTTGATGCAACAGAGCTCAGTCCTCTTGACCTTCAGCCATGCACTGTTATTTTAGGCTGCGTTAACAGATAAATAATAATAATTCCACCCGTTAAACTTCATCTGGAGCACAATTTCCTGCTGATGTCACAATTCATGGTGGTCAAGCTCTATGGTGGTATTTCATTCCTAATTGAAGGCACAGTTCAAGTTTATCTTCCTCAGATGGCATAATGCACATGTCTAATTTAGCCTTGTCTTCCTAATCAGATATGCATATGTATATGCAATATAATAGAAGAAGAGATCTGTTGGATCAGGCAAGGGCCCATCTAGCTGAGGATCCTGAAAGCTCATGAAAGCTCATGAAAGCTGACCAGATGCCCACAGGAAACCTGCAAACAGGACCTGAGTGCTGTCTATGTCTATAGCAGTCTATGTCGGCCTCAGTCTTGTGATTGGTAAGATTAGAAATTATCTCCAGATAAAGTAGCTGAATTACCTTCTTTCCTTTCCCATACACTTTCTCTGCACAGCTTTCGAAGAGTCTTGAGATTGAAGTGCCAATATAGTTAAAGCAGATGAGGTTGAAGGGGATTCCAAAGAGAGCAAAAAGAACACAAAAGAGCTGACCTTCTTTCGTTTGGGGACAGAGGTTTCCATAGCCTGTTGAAAGATTAAGAAAGGGTTGCAAAGGACGTCAGCAACTGCCGATTTGCCAATTGCCTAGAGAAGTTACAGAGCAGGGTCCCTACGAAAGGTTGTTTCCAGTGGAGAGCTTCTTGTGCATTGAGACTGACTGCTTCTTCCTTCCTCTCTCCTGTACAACCCCCAAATCTGCTCCAGAGGATCCCCATACCCTCTGGCGCAGACTTTGAGGGTGCTAAGAGGGGTGCAGTGAGGAGAAGAGGGATAAGCTTCATTGTGCAAGCAGAGGTCTGTGCATGACCAAAATGGCAGCCTTGGATACAGCCCAATGTATTTATTTTATGTAATGCACATATTGACTTCCTTTGTGCCAATGCACTTGGGGCAATTAACAGTTTCAAACAAAGAAACTTCCTCCAGGCATAATGATGTGGGAGCTTCAAGTGTCTCCCTCCTGTTCCTTGGACCGGACAGGCCCACTGTGGAAGAACTGACCTGAGATGCAATGGAAGAGGCCAAGTGTGCAGGTATGACTTCGGAGACCTTGTGAAACATTGGGTGAAATGGAGGCTCATCATGGCAACCCTTTAAAAAACCCCAAAAGATTGATAATATATTTGTCATGAAAATGTGGTGGTCACAGCATTTTCATGATAATCAAAACAAGTGTAGGTTGATCTGCAGTGAGGAGAGAGCTGAGTTCCTCCATTCGTGACCGTCATGGCTAAAATAAGTTGCAATTCCGAAGCCGCTAAACACTTTAAGAATGCTCAAGGAATTTGATTTCTCTCAATTCTAGTGTGACCTGGCCTTGCCTGTGAACTGGAACATGCTTAACCTTCAGATTTTTCAGTTCTTCAAAATTTGTGATACAGTTATTGGATTAAAAAATGAATTACAAAAAACTTATTTTATTTTGGGATAAATTTAGAAATGTATTTGATGATATGTCTTTGGTGATGAAATAGGGCAAATAGGTTATAGTTATTGGATTAAACAATGAATTACAAAAAACTTATTTGCTTTGGGATGATATGTCTTTGGTGATGAAATAGGGCATGCAAGGAGCGTCTTAGACAGAGGAACCACCATTGTGCCCAGATACCCCATAATAGCCCTCAGGGTAAGTCTTCTGCTCAGAAAAACCTCCATTTTAGTTTCCTTTGCAATTGGCCTCAATTAAGACTTGGCTGATCTATCTGCCAATTACTTCTTATTAATTAATTCTTATCCAGAATGCAAATTGGCTGCTGGTGTAAGAAGAGGCATTATTTAAGAGGCTGAAAAACAAAGAAAAAAGCTTATCTTAAATTATCGGATGATTGGGATGATCTGGTTAGTTTAAAATCTTCATCTTATATTACTTTTAACTCTCCCTCCCTTCAGTGAGATTGAACCCATTAGCATGGGAATAATAATATAATTGCAATTTATTATTTATGTGTCGCCCATCTGACTGGGTTGCCTCTAGCCACTCTGGCTAGCTTCCCCTGTTCTGCAAAAACAATACTTCGGTCTTGTTGGAATTCAACCTCAAACCGTTGGAATGGAATGCACTGTTTACCTAAAGGGACAGACACAAGTTTTCAAAGCAGGGGCTGCTAAGGGAGTGATGAACAGAACTCAATATGGCAAAGACACGGCTGAACGCACCATTGATTGTTAGTATCATCCCACAATTATTGGATGCGCAATTGCAAGAGCTCAGAGATGAGATGCACAGAATGGTGAATGAAAATGGATCAGAGAAAGACCAGACTAAAGAATTCACAGTACCTTTGGGGGGAAATACTGATCAACATATGGCAGAGATAGAGAGAGAAAGGATCTTGTGCACAGGTGGAAATGAACTCAGAGGAAAAAACCACCAAGCTTCTGGCAATTCATAGTCACAGAATCGTAAAATTGCAGAGTTGGAAGGAACCCCAAGAGTAATCTAGTTCAACCCTCTGCAATGCAGAAATCTCAACTAGAGCATCCATATCAGATGGCCATCCAACCTCTGCTTAAAAACCTCCAGTTAAGCAGAACCCACTGCCTATAGTGAACAGTGGTTCCTCCAATTCTCGATCAGAGCCTTCAGAGGGTCGCAGAGAGGCCTTAGCACTCTTGAAATCCTCTGAGTCATTTGAGTCAGTTTCAGATTCAGAATCAGAACCTTCATCAGTGAGTGTGGGGCTTTGCTGCTGTTTATCCTCAGACTCTTCACTGTCATCAGGATAACATTGGAAAATTCCCACATTCTCCCCCTACTTGCCATTGTACTCAACACTTCTAGTGAGCCTAACTGTATTAGAGTCAGTCATCATTACTCTGTAAGAACCTTTCTGATATCCTAGAAAGATACCATGCAAACCACGTTTGCCTAACTTGGAGCTTTGTGGTGTGTGAACCCACATATCAGAACCAAAAATTCTCATGTGCTTGATGTATGGTTTCTTGCCAAACATCTTTTCATAGGGGGTACAACCAATCGGTGATGACAATATGCGATTATAAGTATAAACAAAACAGCTGAGCACTTCTGCCCAATAACTCTGTAAGATTGGCGTCATGCAGCAAGGTTATCAAGCCTTGAAGTAATGTTTGATTTACCCTTTCACAAAGTCCGTTCATCCTTTTTTTTAAAAAAAAATATTTATTAAAATTTCAGAAGAAAAAGATTACATTAATAAGAAAAATAACAATAAAGAAAGAAAAATACAAAGTACAAAAAAGAAAAAAACAGTTAAAAACAATTCCATCTTTTCATCGCTTCTCTTACATTTACTTGTTTCCCGGACCTCCTCATACCTCCCTCTTTTGTATTCCAATTCAATTTGTTAGTCCAGCAATTCCTTTCCTTCCTTTTTAATCCTGATCTTTACTGTGGATATATTATAACATTAGATTTTTACGTATTAAAAACCAATTTTTCCATATTCTTTTATACCAGTACAGCTAGAAACCACTTAACTTCAATCCAACATCATTCTAACATTCATTAATTTTGCAATATTTCTGTAAATAGTCTTTAAATTTCTTCCAATCTTCTTCCACCGACTCTTCTCCCTGGTCTCAGATTCTGCCAGTCATTTCCGCCAATTCCATGTAGTCCATCAATTTCATCTGCCATTCCTCCAGTGTGGGTAAGTCTTGTGTCTTCCAATGCTTTGCAATAAGTATTCTTGCTGCTGTTGTAGCATACATAAAGAAAGTTCTGTCCTTCTTTAACACCAATTGGCCGACTATGCCCAGGAGAAAGGCCTCTGGTTTCTTCAAGAAGGTATATTTAAATACCTTTTTTAATTCATTATAAATCATCTCCCAGAAAACCTTAATCCTTGGGCACGTCCACCAAAGGTGAAAGAATGTACCTTCAGTTTCTTTACATTTCCAACATTTATTATCGGGCAAATGGTAGATTTTTGCAAGCTTGACTGGGGTTATGTACCACCTGTATATCATTTTCATAATATTGTCTCTTAAGGCATTACATGCCGTAAACTTCATACCTGTGGTCCACAACTGTTCCCAGTCAGCCATCATTATGTTATGTCCAACGTCTTGTGCGCATTTAATCATAGCAGATTTCACCGTTTCATGGTGAGTATTCCATTTCAACAGCAAGTTATACATCTTTGACAAAATCTTAGTTTTGGGTTCTAACAATTCTGTTTCTAATTTTGATTTTTCCACCTGGAAGCCGATTTTCTTCCGTGGACTTGAAAGGTCATGTTGAATTCCTTTCTCAGTCAGAAAAGCTTCAAACTTTTGAGAAGTGAATTCTCCCCCTCGATCTGTAAATAAACATTTCACCTGTTTATCATGCACATTTTTCAACCAAGCACAGAATTCCTTGAACCTAGGAAATGCTTTTGATTTCTGCTTGAGATTGAACACATGAATATATCTGGAATATGAATCAATGAGAACCATGAAGTACCTGGCTTCACCCAAAGAGGGTGTTAGTGGACCAACGAGATCAGCATGCACTACCTGGTATGGTTCTGTAGCTTGTCTACTAGATACCTTACCTTTTGCAGTCATTTTGACCTTGTTTGCTGTGCATGCCTTACACTTCATGTGGTACCTGCAGCGTTTAATAGTCATACCTTCAACTAAGGCAGGCATTTTGGAAACTGCCTCGAAGTTTAAATGACCAAGTTTCCTGTGATAATCATGAATACATCCTGCATGCAAAACCTTCTTAGTATTTGCAATACAAGTTTCATCCTGCACAACATCAACAGAATCATCATAATGTAATACAAACAAATGATCAACATAATCAGCATGCAATACAAAGTCATCTTTCTTGGTGATGGTGCACTTCCTCTTCTTGAAGGAAACATCTATGTCCTGTTCAGTCAGCTGCGAGGCACTCAATAGGTTGTGTGCAGCATCTGGAACAAAAAGAACGTTGCATATTGATGCATCCAAACTGTGAAGCACAACCGTTCCGTAGCCTTGACTGGAGATCATGTGGTCATCCGCTTGGTGAATCGCACCTTCCTGCAGAGTAATGGACACAAACAGGTGTTTGTCTTTGTAGACATGCCGGGTGGCTCCCGAGTCTATGATAAAGAAAGATCTAGATGTCTTCTGGACCTTTGGAGTGTAGCGTGAGACCATGGTCTTGTGTTGCATTGTCCTGGACTTCTGACCTTTGCCTTTTCCACACGTTGAACTTTCGCTGCGTTGCTCTGTTGCCTTGGCATTGGGATGTTTACATTCCCCCTTCACGTGGCCTAGATGCCCACATAGTAGCATTTCACTGCCTTCAAAGCTTTGGCACCATCTAGTGGTTGCACTGCATTCTGGGATGACGTCTGTGAGGACACCTCACACTACACCGATCCGCTTCATTCAACACCACAGCAGTAACATGCACTACCGTGAGCTGAGCCGTAGGCAAAACAGCAAGCTGGCTGGCAATCGCTTCCCAACTTGAACCCAAAAAATGTAGAATCATGAAGGAATACACAGCCTCTGGAAAGGTGATTCCACGCTGTTGCAACTCATGCCTTAGATTCTGCATTGGAATGGACAGTAAGGACTGACATGACCCGAGACCAGGAAGAAGAGACGTTGGATGAAGATTGGAAGAAAATTTATAAAGAATTTTTTTCCCCTAGGGAATTAGCCTAAAATTAATGAACATTAGGGAAAATGTTGGAATGAAACTATATGACTCTAGTAGAAAAGATATCAGGAGTTATGTAAAATCGAGTATTAAGTGTTAAGCTCTAAAGTATTTTTTGGTAAGATAAGGTTAAATAACTTAAGGTACTTTGAATAACAGAATATGGGGAAAGGATGGAAAGGATTTGTTGAGTTAATTAATAGGTAAATTGTTAAGATAAATTATTTAGTAAAAATTGAGAAAGATGGAAAGAATTTGCTGAAATAATCAGTTAAACTAGAATACAAAAAGGGAGGTGTGAGGAGGTCAATGAAACAAGCAAATGGAAGTTAAAGATATGTAATATGGGATTTGTGTCTTTTTTTCCTTCTTTTTTATCTTTTTGCTGTATTGTTGCATTGGTTTTTATGTCTTGTTTTTTTTTCTATGTATTGTAGTGTTGTTTTTAAAAAAAATTTCTTTCTTTTCTGCAATTTTGAAATTATTAATAAATATTATTTTTTTAAAAAAAAATAGATTCTGCATTTCCATGAGGTGAGCATGTACATCTGCTCCATCAGCAAGTGCCATATCATGCAACTTGGCATAAAAGAACAAAGAAGCTCCCACCTCTGTTCTTAAATGTGACTGTTGGAGACTGTCCCACATCTCTTTGGCTGAGGCCTTGTCACGCAACAGGCAAAACTCTTCAGGGGACACAATAAGCGTTAGAGTTCCCCTTGCTTTGGAATCCTTAGCCTCCCACTCTTGGGTAACTGGAGCTGGGGGGCGCGCGTCTGTTATGACATTAAACAGGCCCTCTTTTCTTAGCAGGGCTTCTGCATACTGTACCCATTCCTGATAATTCCCTTTTGAGAGCTTTGGTATCCCCATCGCAAATTGAAGAGCCTCCTGTACTTTTGGATTGGCCATTGTGTCTTTAAAGCAAGCTAAGTCTGTTTCCCAGCAGCTGCATTTCAAACAGCACCCTTCTGCCACAGCCGGTTAGTGCTTTGGCTTGAAGTTCAAAGTCCACCCTTATTGCCAATTAATTAGGGACTGGCAGGCTTCCCGGGGTAATGAGCACCTACCTCCCATCAATCTTCTTGACACGCAGAGAAGATAATCTGCATTCTGTTCTTCTGGGCCCAAAACCAAAAATGTCGGAATCTCCGTTCGACCGAGCTCCTCCAAGCTCCTCCGGAATCGCCTCCGACAGTAATTAACGACCTGAGCCTCTTATAAGGCTCCAAGCACATTCCCATTACGCAGAGTATCCAGCACAGGGAAGGACGAGAAGTATGAGCTACATGCTAAGAGTTTTATTACTAAGCTATGGAGACAGAAAAGAAATACATCGTCTCTCTGTGAGAGCAGAGAGCAACTGAACAAACAAAGGAACAGGAAACCAGTAATGTCACATCTGTCTCCCGTGAGACTTCCAACAGTATGGAATCTCTGGAATGCAAAACAGAGTCTTGTGACTCCAAGCAACTGCACAGTGGCAACACACAGAAACTAACACCCACAACCTCATGATGGAGTGTGTTCCATTGTCAAACAACCCTTATTATCAGAAAGCTCTTACTGTCAGAAGTTTTTCCTGATGTTTAGTCGGAATCTCTTTCTTGTCTTTTGAAACCATTGCCTCGAGTCCTATTCTCCAGAGCAAGAGAAAACATGCATGCTCCCTCTTCCATGTGACAGCCCTTGAGATATTTGAAGATGGTTCTCATATCTTCTGTCAGTCTCTTCAACCATTCTTCATAAGGCTTGGTTTCCAGACCCTTGATCTTCTTGGCTGCCCTTCTCTGCACATGTTCCAGCTTGCCAAAATCCTTTTCAAATTGTGGTGCCCAAAACAGAACACAGTATTTCAGGGGTGGTCTGACCAAGACAGAATAGAGTGGTACTATTGCTTCCCTTGATCTGAATACAATACTTCAGTTGATGCAGCCACCAAAAACCCGGATCCTTTTCACATGTACTACTAGTATGCCAGATGTCCCCCATCTTATATATGTGCAGCTGGTTCTTCCTGCCTGAGTGCAGAAGCTTACATTTGCCCCTATTGAAATGCATCTTGTTGGTTGTGGCCTAGTTCTTCAATCTGTTGTTTGGAATCCCAATTTGTGCTTCACACCAAAAAGCTTAACCAGAGCTTTCCAAACTGTGTGTCGCAACATGTTAGCGTGTTGGCTGCAGTGTGTAGGTCATGCCAACGCTGGAAAGGGCTTAGTTTAACCACCAGCTTGCTAGTAAAACTGAATTACCGTGTCACAAATTGATGCATGTATAAAAAGTGTGTCACCAACATGAAAAGTTTTGAAAGCTCTGGATTAAACAGTGCTAATAAGGTAGGTTCTCCCACTCATTCAGTGCATGGTTTTCTGCATTGAAGGCATTCATCCAGACAAAAAGGGTGTGTGGTTTCTTGAGTGTATTTTGTAGCTAACTGGAAAGAAGTTGCAATCCTATGCAAATATATTGGGGAGCAAGTTCCACTGAATGCATAGGGTTGTGCTGAGAGGGACGGATTTGCATTGGGAGACTGGCATTGGGTCAGTTGCACCAGGTGGGATTTGAACTCGTTTCCTAGCCCAACCACTTTTCACAGGGTGGTTTTAATAATGTGTTGGCCCCAGAAGGGTAGGGAATAAATAACTAATCAGGGAATGGTCTTGTTGGGCATACAATAAATGAACTATTTATTTGGCCAGAAATGGAAAGACAAAAATGAGATGTGAAGGATGATGAAGGAGCAAAAGCAAAGCCTGCAGCTTTACACAATTTATCTGAGAGCAGGTGAATGCCCTGCATACTATATTCGTGAAGAAGCCAGAACCAAATGACAGTACCTATTGTGGATAACA
Source organism: Podarcis pityusensis (assembly GCF_964106645.2). NCBI lineage: Eukaryota > Metazoa > Chordata > Lepidosauria > Squamata > Lacertidae > Podarcis > Podarcis pityusensis. The sequence continues at coordinate 8,046,506 of NC_138028.1, forward strand.
TAGTGCCCACGAAGAAGAAAGAAGTACTGAAATCCCAGCTGGCCCTTTCTTCATCACCAAGTCTTCCTATAGGTTCTACTCCCATCTGAACATATTTTACCAGTTTCTGCAATTGAAGGCAAGACTCAGTTTGAATATTCCAACAATAAGAATAGCCCCTCCTCTGATTACCAAATCGCTATGCATTCAGAAGGGAAGTTCTTGTGGATCAGTCCAGCACGTTCTTCCCCCAGTGGCCAGCCCAATGCTCATGGGAAGCCCACAAACAGGACCTGAGCACAACAGCCCTCCCCTCACTTGTCACCCCCAGTAACTGGTAGGCATAGGGCCTATGCGCACTCAACTTTTCCTCCACTCTTTCCAGGCAAAGGCCGCACTCCAATAGCACTGATGGCAACACTATAACAAGCTGTGTTGTTTATATCTCAAGTTCAATACTAAGTGTTTCTCTCCCTTGAGTCCAAGAGAGGGTTTGGTCTTCTTGCTCCAAAAACATACACTTTAGTAGCAATGCATAAACCCTCATTACCCCTTGGCTTGGCTGTCTTCATAAATTCTTCTGGACAGAGTCTGCTTGGAGTATTGGCTCTCCCATATTCTCAGTCAACCAAACAATGGTGAGACTACCCCATCTCCCACCCTCTGTTCTAAGGCACAAGCACACTTTTCAAGGCAGTTACCAGACAATGATTCAGCTTTCCTGTGACCTTGAACAGAGTCACCTGTTTTGCAGTTGCTACATGACGTATGTTCTCCTTTTCCCAATATATTTTTATAAAATACGTGTCCCAACAAATATAGTACAGTTGAACCTTGGTTTTTTAATGCCTTGGTACTCTGACATTTTGGCTCCCGAATGCCACAAACCCTGAAGTGAGTGTTCCGGTTTGCGAATGTTTTTCGTAAGCCAAATGTCTGACACAGCTTCCACGGCTTCTGATTGAGTGCAGGATGTGCCTGCAGCCAATCGGAAACCACGCCTTGGTTTTCAAACCATTTTGGGAGTCGAGCGGACTACCGGAACAGATTAAGTTCCACAACCAAGGTTCAAATGTACAAATATTAACAAAAACCCGCTCTTTACAGCTGAATTGGAGGAAATGTAAATTTGGGTTTTCCGAGGCAATGATTCAGCTTTTCTGTGACCTTGATTGGAGTCACCTGTTTTGCAGCTGCTACATGGCGTATGTTCTCCTTTCCCTAATTTATTCTTTGCAAAATACATTTCCCAACAAATACAGTACTAATACTAACAAAAACCTGTTCTTTATAGCTGAATCGGAGCAAAAGTCAATTTGGGTTTTCAATGGATTGCTGTTAACAAGCTGGTTTTCATGAGGAAAGCCCCAGAGCAACGAAATGGTGCTCAGACACGGAGCTTTAAATCATGACCATGCCTGGAGAGAGTGGAGGAAAGCTCAGTGTGGAGAAGCCCATGCTGCCTCCAACAGTGTTGGCAGAACAGAGCCATAATGGCTAAAAGGAAGGGTGAGTCCTTATGGTTCTATGCTGCCTACTGATTCTGTCCCCACCTCAATTCCCACCTCCTAAACTGTATTCCCCCCATATATACTTTCTGACCTCTTAACCTCTGGTGTCATGCCACGGTCATCCCTTTCAGTCTTGCTGAAGTAATGCCTTACCTGTATGACTAATTCCACCTCTTCTGGGCTGAGAGAGGTGTAGTTCAAAAAAAAATCCTCTTTCAGCTGAAACATTGCATCTTCCATTTTTAGGTAGTGATCCTTCTCCAGAAGCTCAAAGATGAGGGCACCCATCAGCAAGTAAGTCAAGATGCCAGCCACCAGTAGGAGGCCCTGTACCCTGCTCACACGCATGTTGTTCTGTGTGGGAATGAGAGCCAAGGAAGAAGCAGACACAAGAGTGACTATAGTTTAGTAAAGCAAGTCCTTATTTGTCTTGACCCAGACTCAACAGTACAGCCCCATAGCTGGGTACTCTCCATAGCTGGGCCCAAGCTAATGAAATGAATTTCAACAGGGAAGGTTCTGCACTTAGGCAGGAAGAACCAGATGCACAAATAGAAGATGGGGGACACATGGCTAAGTAGCAGTACATGCGAAAAGGATCCAGGGGTCTTGGTGGACCACAAGCTGAACATGAGTCAACCGTGTGTTATTATTACCACAAGATTTATCTAAATTAGCATCGTTAAACATCAACAAAATGTATCATGACTTATCAATGGATATCGACAGACAGCAGTCATTGAACCAGACCCTGTGGGGGAAAGTCAAAGCTCTTAAACTGAACATAATACCTAGTTTATATCTTAAAAGAAATTCCAATTCACATACCAAGCAAATACTTTCAAAATATTAAATCTTTGTTTAGGAAATGCATTTGCAGAAGTGGCAGGATTTAAGCTAAATAGGAATAAAACTAAATTATTAGTTAAAAACATGAAGGAAGAAGAAAGAACTGAATTAGAACAAAACATTGAGACTGATGTCCATAAAAAGGTTAAATATTTAGGGATTTGGTTAACATCAAGAAATATAAACCTATTTAAAAATAATTATGGAAAAATTTGGCTTGAGGTAAAAAGAAATTTAGAAATATGGAGCAGAATGAATCTCTCAATGTTAGGAAAAATATTGGCGATTAAAATGAATGTGCTGCCAAAAATGCTATTTCTTTTTCAATCAATACCAGTCATCCTGAAAGATGAATGCTTTAAAAAATGGCAGAAAGAGATTTCAAGATTTATCGGGGGGGGGGGGGCAAAAAGCCAAGGATAAAACATAAAATACTTACAGATGTAAAAGATAGAGGCGGGTTTGCCCTCCCAGACCTTAAATTGTATTATGAATCTGCTTGTTTGGTATGGATCAGGGACTGGATGAGATTGGATAAGCAAGAGGCATTAGAACTAGAAGGACATGATAACAGATTTGGCTGGCACGCATACTTATGGTTCGGGAAAGGAAAGGTTCATAGAAGTTTTTACAACCATATAATCAGGAAATCACTAATGAGAGTATGGGAGAGATACAAAGACTTATTGGAACAAAAGACCCCGTGGTGGCTTTCATCACATGAAGCATTACTGCTCAAACTACTTGGAAAGAAAGGGAAATGGCTCACATATGCTGATTTATTAAAGGAACATGATGGAAAATGGAAATTAAGAGATTATGATGAGATCAAAGACCACTTTCAGAGTTGGTTGCATTATCGACAACTATATGAAACACATAAAGAAGACAGCAAGAAAGGATTTAGTTATACTAGATCTAGGTTTCAAACGGAAGTGATTGAAGGGAAAGTGAAACTACTGAAGGCCGCATACAGCATATTATTAGAATGGGAGACGAAAGATGAAGAGGTAAAATGATTAGAGAACTGGGCCAAAACAAACAAGATGAATTTTAACAGGGAGAAATGTAAAGTATTGCACTTGGGCAAAAAAAATGAGAGGCACAAATACAAGATGGGTGACACCTGGCTTGAGAGCAGTACATGTGAAAAGGATCTAGGAGTCTTGGTTGACCACAAACTTGACATGAGCCAACAGTGTGACGCGGCAGCTAAAAAAGCCAATGCAATTCTGGGCTGCATCAATAGGAGTATAGCATCTAGATCAAGGGAAGTAATAGTGCCACTGTATTCTGCTCTGGTCAGACCTCACCTGGAGTACTGTGTCCAGTTCTGGGCACCACAGTTCAAGAAGGACACTGACAAACTGGAACGTGTCCAGAGGAGGGCAACCAAAATGGTCAAAGGCCTGGAAACGATGCCTTATGAGGAACGGCTAAGGGAGCTGGGCATGTTTAGCCTGGAGAAGAGGAGGTTAAGGGGTGATATGATAGCCATGTTCAAATATATAAAAGGATGTCACATAGAGGAGGGAGAAAGGTTGTTTTCTGCTGCTCCAGAGAAGCGGACACGGAGCAATGGATCCAAACTACAAGAAAGAAGATTCCACCTAAACATTAGGAAGAACTTCCTGACAGTAAGAGCTGATCGACAGTGGAATTTGCTGCCAAGGAGTGTGGTGGAGTCTCCTTCTTTGGAGGTCTTTAAGCAGAGGCTTGACAACCATATGTCAGGAGTGCTCTGATGGTGTTTCCTGCTTGGCAGGGGGTTGGACTCGATGGCCCTTGTGGTCTCTTCCAGCTCTATGATTCTATGATTCTATGATTCTATTCTATGAAATCAGTTATGATTAAATGGGCACAAGATGTAGGGCATAACATTATGATGGAAGATTGGGTTAAATTATGGAAAACTGACTAAAAATTTACAGACTGTTCCCTATTGAAGGAGAATTACATGAAGATGATGTACAGATGGTACACAACACCAGTGCAGTTAGGGAAAATGTACAAAACTAGTTCAAATATATGTTGGAAGTGTAAGGAAAAGGAGGGGACATTTTATCATATGTGGTGGGATTGTAAGGTAATTAAAAAATTTTGGGAAATGATTTACAACGAATTGAAGAAAATGTTCCATTTAACATTTGTTAAAAAACCCAAGGCATTTTTGTTGGGGATTGTAGAGAAAGACCTGCCAAAAAAGTTGAAAAAACATCTTCATGTATGCGACAACTGCCGTGAGAGTTCTGGTAGCACAAGGATGGAAGACTGAAGAAACCCCAACTAAAGAATCATGGCAACAAAAATTGACGGACTATGCAGAACTGGCAAAATTGACATATAAGCTATGGGACAAGGATAACTGTGACTTTAAGGATGAATGGGAACCCTTTACAAAGTACCTGAAGACGCATCGAAGCAAACTGGACTCCTTGGCAGGTTTTGAATAAACATTCACAAAGCTTTTATTGATAATAATCAGCTAAATAGTTTGAGGATCTATACAACTTTGTAACATGCAGAAAACAGCATTCTTAGAGAAACCAAAGACTGGAACTGAGGGAAGTCGGGGTGGGGGGTTGTGTGTGTCAGGGAACTGCAGGCAATGAGGGAGGAAAGAAAGGGAGGATTTAGAGAACGATCCCCTCTGATTAGCAGTTTCTCGTCCTCAGAGGAGAGAGAAGAGGAGAGTGAGTCTGAGCTGGAGGGGCTACTTCTGAGAAAGAGTGCTCCTCGTCACAGGGAAAGATGGAAGGGGCCAGGCAGATCGCTGTGCTGGGGGGAGCGAGGGAGAAAAGACGCTAGTCGGAGCAAGAAGTCATGGAAGTCGGATCACTTTGTTTATTTCTGCCTGTAATTGAGTCGGGAGGCAATAAAGAGTGAAAATTATGGCTGGCTGCCTGGTATGCTTTCTCTGCTGAAAGCAGCAACACGAAGCAGCTGGAAAGCTGAGTGTGGGAGGGGGGAGGAAGGAAAAATGGGGGGGGACAAGGATGATATGTTTATGTTTTTGGATAATATGTCTTGTTATAATTTTGAATAAAAAAAATAAAAAAAATGCATATGGGGCTCTTCAGTTCCAAGAATATCTATTCAAACAATGCAAAAATTGATCAAGGAAGTAGGATTTGGGATCCCAGATTTAGAACTGTATCACCAAGCGTATTTAATGTCAGGTACACAATTCTGGGGGACGCGGGTGGTGCTGTGGGTTAAACCACAGAGCCTAGGACTTGCCGATCAGAAGGTCAGCGGTTCGAATCCCTGTGACGGGGTGAGCTCCCGTTGCTCGGTCCCTGCTCCTGCCAACCTAGCAGTTCAAAAGCACGTCAAAGTGCAAGTAGATAAATAGCTACCGCTCCAGCGGGAAGGTAAACGGCATTTCCGTGCGCTGCTCTGGTTCGCCAGAAGCAGCTTTGTCATGCTGGCCACATGACCCGGAAGCTGTACGCTGGCTCCCTCGGCCAATAAAGTGAGATGAGTGCCGCAACCCCAGAGTCGGCCACGACTGGACCTAATGGTCAGGGGTTCCTTTACCCTTTACCCTTACACAATTCTGGAGACCCACAACTGAAAATAACTGTCCAAATTGGGCTACCTTGGAATATTCCTGTGTAGCCCTGCAAGAAAGATGGGTGGCGCTCGGGTCTAAATATGTTAATCTTCGAGATACTATTGAAAAAATAACATCAGTTTGAACAAAATGGCATCACATGTTCAAAAAAATATAAATTTGACCTTTTCTCCCATGACAAAATGGCTTTGTGGGGGAAAACGTCTTTAAAAATCGGGAAATACTTTAATAGGTTAAGATCTGGTGAATTACAATAACAACTCTGTAAAGTATAGAGTTTTGGGGTTTTTTCATCCCATCCCCCCTTTACTTTGCCTTCTACACGGCTGCTGTTTCTCCCCCCCCAAAAAAAAGTCTCTTGAATTTGACATTGCAAGGAAGCTCTGAGGACAAAACCATATGTGAATATGTTGCTGGAAGAACTAGGAAAAACCTATTAATGTCGAATAGGTTTCTAAAAGGACTCCCATATATTGACTGTGGAAAAAACAACTGCTTGGGAAAGTCGTTCAAGGTGTTAGGACACTGCATGTCAAAACACACTTTCTCTTTCCGGGTTTGGTATGGTTTGGTTTCTTAAGAAATACAGTTCATTGGGAAACATGGAGGGAGAAAACCAGGAGGCTTTGTCATGGTGGAGCTAATGTGTTTTCCCACATCCATAACCAGCCCAGGGGTCATTTATAGGAGGGAATTGAAAGGAGGGGAGAGGTCTTTGCTTGGCTCCTCACTCACCCTGACAGAGTCCTTAGAGTCTAATTCTTAAATTATCCACTTCATTATCTCCCAGTATCTGATGGGAGAGTCTCAGTGGCTTCCTTTTACTGGGTAGCTATTTGGGAGGAGCAGCTTAACCCCCCCCCCCCATGGGCTCTATGAGGTCATGGGTACATTACCTTCTTTTGCTTAGCTGGGCCTCTGTGAGGTCACCCCCTCTGTAGCTGCTGGGCTGCTGACAGCCTCTAGGTCTGATAGGCTGGTAGGAAGATCAGCCCACAGTATTTTAGAAATGTATAGGGAGCAAGCTCTGATGAGCAATGGGAATGCTCATCAGATTTGCAGATGGCACCAAACTGGGAGGGTAGCTAATGCCACAGAAGAAAGAATCAGAATTTAGGGTTGCCATTTGTTCAGGACATGCCCTCTTTTTCATGGGTAATCATAGCGATCCCTAGTTAAAAGCAGAAGTTGGCAAATGTGTCCTCTTTTTTGCAACCCTACATTGAGCCCCAGCTAACAAAATGAATTTCAGTAAGGACAAATGTCAGGCGCTGCACATAGGAAGGAAGAACAAGATGCACAAATATAGGATGGGGGACACCTGGCTTACTAGCAGTACATGTGAAAAGGATCTAGGGGTCTTGGTGGACCACGATCTTAACATGAGTCAATAGTGTGATGCAGCAGCAAAGCTAGTGCTAGTGTAATAGATTGGGGGCGAGTCCCCCCTAAACCCTAGGAATGAATAAATGCTAGTATTTTGATTAATTGGGATATGGATTAAAACATAAACTGCAGAGCTGTTCCAGACAGGGAATTCCTGGGCTGGCTTATGCAAATTAACCTGGCTGATCTGTGGCTATTAAGAGTACAATAGGGGCCATTAACAATGCAAGGGAACTTCTCTCTTGCTCCTAGATGTGAATGAACACTGGGGATTTGGGAGGTTGCCAGGGTACCTGCTCTGGGGGACAGCAAGGGGTTTGGGGAGGAAGAAGGGGGAATGAGAGCTCCATCTTGGAGAGAGAGGCTGTATGCCTGCACTGCTGCCTCTTGAACTGACCATGCCGTAAGATCTGGACTTCCTCCATGCAGATCGAAGGTGTAGATAGCTGAATAAACCCTTTGCTTAAAGTACTGTTTCCACCATGTCTTTTATTCTCCAAAGTGACTCTACGCTACATCAACAGAAACATAGTGTCCAGATCACAGGAAGTAATAAAAGTAAAAGGTAAAGAACCCGAGGATGGTTACATCCAGTTGAATTTGACTACGGGGTGTAGTGCACATCTCTGCTTTCAGGCCGAGGGAGCCGGCGCTTATCATCAGATAGTCCATGCCATACATTTAAAGCACACTGCTTCCCTCAAAGGCTCCTGGGAACTGAAGTTTGCCTCTTACAGATCTATAGTTTTGGTGTACACCCTCCAGAAGGCCAGCAAGGAGATCTGAAAAACAGAATTTTATAGCACAACTATTAATATTTACTCAGAAGGAAGCCTTCTTTGTTTACAGCCAAAGTACCGTATTTTTCGCTCTATAAGACACACCCGACCATAAGAGGCACCTAGGAGGAAAACAAGAAACAAGAAAGCCACGCAAAACCTCTTGAGCGAAGGAGCGCTCTGGAGGCTTTGTGTGGCTATCCCTGAAGCCAGAAGAGCAAGAGGGATCAGTGCGCAGCAATAGCTGCGCAGCCTGCATTCACTCCATAACACACACACACACATTTCCCCTTACTTTTTAGGAGCGGGAAAGTGCATCTTATAGAGCAAAAAATACGGTAAATGTGCATTGGATTGCTTGGCAGCCTAACAGCTGCAAAGTTTACTCAGAAGCTATTCCCACAAAATACCTAGAACAAAGGTCTGTGGCCCTGCAGACTCTCATCTGCCCCAAATTAGAAGAATCTTTATTTGCATCAGCCACTAGCCATAGCAATAAAATAAAATGTACTGAAGAAAGAGGTAAAAAATTAACTATACAAAATAGATTTACATTAATAATCAAATAACCAGCATGTCAACGATGACAGAAGTTGTAGTCCACCTGAAATTGTGTTCAGGATTGTATGACAAACACTGTGGGGAAATTTAGCTATTTTGGTGAACTAAAAGCTCCTTTAAAACATACATAGGGAGATGGGGCAGAGAATGTGCAATGCCTGAACTCAACAGCAGGTTGTAGCATTTAACCATGAAGACTCCCAGCTGCAGAAAAGCGTTCTGTGCATAAAAATGACGGACACTAGACTTAGCACCTCGTTCTGTTCTGTTTGGCAATGAGCCGCTTTCATGCTTTATTACAGCAACTCCTTGCAGGGCAAAGGCTCTCCACAATCACATGTCCAACTAGGGCTGCAACACTGACCAGTGAAATTTAAGATCTTGACCTTGATGAATTGGGCATTGCCTCCAAGCTAACCCACAAACCAGCCTGTTGAATTTGGAACCCCTTGTGAACCTGCTGAGCTTTGTTGGCACAACTGGATGCAGACAAACCTCAGTTGGACATGGGGACATGCCACTCTCCTTTCCAGAGGCTTAGTTTAGTCAGCATTGAGTATACACCTCCAGAATTAACACGAAATGCATTACTTCTGGTAAATAAGGCACCATAGCCGCTAGAGGGCAGTGAAAATTTGTGTCCCAGGCTTCGTAGACTTGTCTGCCCATATTTTATCTGAAACCCAAGGGGCGCATTGGTTGCCAGATGTGAAATATATTGGCATTATTCTCAGCTCTCCTACCTCACTATTATTCCTACAAAGAAATTAAGGAACATGACGGACTTAGATCTATTAATTTCAGGTGGTTTAGAAAAAAATTGTTGGCTACAGCCCTTTGTTGTCGTTGTGGGAGTGCTTCCAACTGAACATCCAAGCATCAGCATTGAGATGGAAGAATCTCCTTTCCCAAACTGAGTGGTAGAACATCTGCTTAGCAGGCAGTGAGTCCTGAGTTCAAACTCCAGCATTTCCAAACTCCTGTTTGAAATTCTGAATTGCTGCTTGTGGTCAGTCTAATCAGTATTGTGCCAAATGTCCCACTGGTCTGACTCTGTGTAAGGCAGCTCCCCGTGTTCCTAAGCATTCTAAATGGAGTGCATTTGTTAAGGAATGCAGACTCTCCAAGTTTCCATCCCTGTTTCTGATATGATCCTTAGGATGTCCCTATTTTCACTGGAGAAAAGCTGGGGAGTATGGGAATTACTCCATCTCACTAAGAACCAGCAGGCTACCAAGAAGCTGGGAATAATGTGGGATGTAACTCGCCCAGCTTCCCTCAATATTGTGGACCAGTGTTCTTTGAATATTGTTGAAACAGAACATGGTTCAAATTCTGCATTGGTTGAGATGAAATCTCTCCTTACCGGGATAAGTAAACTGTTTACCTCCCCCCCCCCCCCAATTTTTTTTTAAGGGAAAGTAGAATAAACCATTTTAACGCAGCATCCACAAGGGCTTCCATCTGCAAAGTGTTGTAACCTTAATAGAATGTTTTTGTTGTGTGTTTCTCTGGGTATTATAGAAATTACATTTGGCGCCACTTTCACATCAAAGTCCATCTTCGCCAAGCCTTTCTCTCCTGGCCATGCTAGGCACATCACAAGGGGGTTGTGAGAATGTGTGCATATTACTAAATTGCCTTTATTTGGGGCATCTTCTGTTTCTGCACAAAGCGTGTGTTGCTGTCACCTGTGCACAAATATGCGCATATCTCCATAGCAAAGCTATATTTAGACTATCTTCTTTATGGTGTGTTTCATTTCCTTTTTTCTTTGTCTTCCAGTGGAGGCCCGAGGTCTTAAGCATTCAGAATTCCCCGCTCTTTGTCCAAAGTGAGTGCCAAGAGACCTTGGCTGTCCTCCGCATTTTCAACTTCGCTCCGATTAGACTATGACCCTAAAAAGGCTGCGAATTCAGGGATGGAAAAGTGTGGGGTGGAAAAGGTAGGCACATGCAGAAGGGGATTTTCCTTCTGGTCACGGCTGGACAGTCAATACCACGCAACTGGAACAGGGAAAGTGACCCAAGCAAAAGCACAGATCCCTTCTCCCCAGAGATGCATTCACACACACTTCACTTGGCAGTACCTCAGGACATTCTTTCCTCTCAAAACGTTCCAAGAGACTTCTCATGCTTCCAACGCACTCAGCACCTCTGGATCCATCGCTTAAGTCCAGCCAAGCTACTGTGGTGTTGTGATCAGAGTGTTGGACTAGGACCTGAGTGGCCAGAGTTCAAATCCCTGCTCAACTCTGAAGCTCACTGGGTGACCTTGAGGTCAGTTTGCAGGCTCTCAGTGTAGCCTGCCTCACAGGGTTGCTGTGCAGATGAAATGGGGAGGAAGAGAACCACCACCTTGAGCTGAGAAAAGGTGAGATATAAATGACAAAAGATCAATGAATGAACGGCAGTTAGACTGGTGATCATATAACACTGGCCCTAAAGGATCTACGTTGCTCCCTGTATGTTTCCGAGCACAATTCAAAGTGTTGGTGTTGACCTTTAAAGCCCTAAACCGTCTTGGCCCTGTATATCTGAGGGAGCATCTCCACTTCCGTCGTTCAGCCCAGACACTGAACTCCAGCTCTGAGGGTCTTCTGGCAGTTACCTCATTGCAAGAAGTGAAGTTAGAGGAAACCAGGCAGAGTCTGCCTCCGAGTCCAAGTTCCTCCCCATGGAAAATGGTGCCTAGTTGGCTGCAGAGTGGAGGAGGAAGAGGAGTCCGTAAGTGACAGTGGAAACCAATTCTGGATCCACACGCCCTTCCACGGTGGGGACATAGGTTTCCGGGAGGGAGTTAATCACGGTGTGGATTTGCCAAGCATGCCTTCCTCTTAGCATGTTTCTACCTTTCGTCCTGAGTTCAAGCATCTTCAAAACCCATGACACCTTTGGTAAAGGCTGTTCTCCAGCTTGAGAGATCACAGGCCAGTGTTTCCCAGTTGTCGGTGTTTATACAGTACTACATTTTTTTAGATTTGCCTAGAGAGAGCCTTTAAACCTCTTTTGTTGACCACCAGCGTCACTCTTTCCATTTTTAAGTTCAGAATAGAGTAGTTGCTCTGGAAGACGATAATCAGGCATCCGAACGACATGACCAGTGCAACGAAGTTGATGTTGAAGAATGTAGTGCATGTGATGTCACTCGTCTACGTTGCAGCAGTGGGCACTTGTGGGTGAGGAGGAATCTCTGGTGACCACACACATGCATCACACCGAACCAGGAAGTGACCCCCAAATGTCATAAAAGGGGGCAGAGTGGGGGCAGAACAAGGTGTTTGCAGGCTTTTTCAATGGGTCATCTGATTGCACACAATTCATGCAAGCGTGCAATGATTCAAAATGCAACTGCCATCAAACGGAGTTGCCTGCAGTTCATGCCATATAGCTCAATGTTGTCCACACTAACTAGTAGCAGCTCTGCCAGGTTTCAAGTAGGCATCTACGTGGAGATGCTGGGGGGCGGTGTTTAAACCTGAGACCCTCTGCATGTAAAAAAGATGCTCTACCAGGAGCTATAGCCCTCCTGCCTCCCCCTGCCAGGTGTGTGTGTGTGTGTGTTCCTGTGCTCCTCCAACCCAGCATTTCCCACAGAAGGCAGCTGCTTAGAATCAAGGAATCACAGAATTGTAGAGTTAGAAAGGACCCCAAGGGTAATCCAGTCCAACCCCCTGCAATGCAGGAATCTCAACTAAAGCATCCGTGACAGATGGCCATCCCACCTCTGATGAAAAGCCTCCAATGAGTCAGTGTAGACAATATTGAACTAGATGGACCAATGGCTTGACTCTGTCCAAGGCAGCTTCCTAGGTCCGTATATTTCACACATCCATCCATATTCTGATTTCCTTTAATAAGACAAGCCTTGTGGGTGGGCAGATCTTTGCTATGTTCTAGGGGGCGGGGATAATGTTTTGCAGGAATTATTCATAGGGAATAATTTGTTCTCTGTGGCCTTCTAGGCACATCCAGTTAAAATCTACACCGCCACCCCCGCCAGGAATAATTTAAACCAATTAACTGTTGACAAGATGTAAAGTTGCAAATCTCAAGGGGTCTGTCTGCATGAGGAAATGCAAACTGCAAGAGGGGGGGTGGTCCTCTTACTTTCTTCTCTCCAGCCCCCTCCACGCTGCTCTTCCGATCCTGGGTGATCGGATGGAAACTATTCCTGTCTTGTTTAGCTGGGAAAGAGCTCTTTGCTAGAAACAAGGGAGACACACAGACAGAGGGGGAGAGAGAGAGAGTGGAAAGCAGGCATCCAAAAATAGGCCAGTCGTTCAATGGAAGAAGCCATCTGTAGTAGGTAGCACAAACAGATCAATCACTCGACATATGCTTGTCCCACGCTGCATTTAAAATGTCATGCACACACAAAGGAGCTGATAAGGAGCAATGGAGACTCTTTTCTCTCTGCACATAATGAATTGTACGTGCAAGACTGAATGGAGGGAAAACTGCCTCTCATCTATATTATAATCTGTCATCCTCCTCCTTGGCCTCCTCATCAGACATCATCATCCTCCCTTTATTGAAATCGGCAATGTTTTCTTTTGGTCCCTGAAAGACTAATGGATCTATTAGGGCATTGGGCTATGCTTTTACACAAATGTTTATGCCCCTCAACATCCACTAGTCTTTCAGGGGACACGGAAATCACAGAATTGTAGAGTTGGAAGGGACAACGAGGGCCATCTGGCCCAACCTCCTGCAATGCGGGAATCTTTTGCCCAATGTAGGACTTGAACCCACGACCATGGGTAGACTGTGTGAGAGAGAGGAAGCTCCTCGTCTGAGCACTGACATCAGGGGCCAACAGAGGCAAACCAAGGCAAACCTGGTAATCTCTGGACCTGGGTCCTGCTCAAAAGATTTCAAGGGCTGTGATGTCCTCTATATCGGCAGCCTGTTTTATTTATTAAATGATTTCCATATTGTGTATTCTACATTGGGTGTATGGGGTGTTAGAGGAGGGGTAGTACCTCTGGTGGATGATACATTGTACTTCTTCTGGAGTAGTCTTTCCATCTTTGGTCTCCACCCTCCGCTGGCAGTAGGAGTACAATATGGGCATGTCTTTAAGTTAACATCTTACATTAAAAACCTGACAGTACCAAATTATCGAAGGCTTTTCACCAAAGCCAGACTAAACGTCTTTCCTTCTGCAGTGTTGGATGGCAGGTTGAGAGGAGTTCCCTACCAGGACAGACTTGGCTCGTGTGCTCAAGACATCGATTCCATAAAACATATTTTGTTGCACTGGGCAAAATATGAGCAAGCCAGGGCTGAACTGATATTACCCTTGCTGGTACCTTTCCTGGGAAAATCAGAGGCTCACTATGTCAGGTTCCTATTGGAAGACCGGACAAACGCTAGAACATTAGCAGTGGCAAAGTTTTTATCGGTGGTTACAAGAACCAATGATCCCTATATTCTGAACAAAATGCTTGTTTAACCTGGAGGTAGGCTGTATGAATTGTGTGTTGCTTTGTAACGATTTGTTGGGTCTCTGGACCATAATAAAGATTAATGATGGTCTCCACCCTGCACCCGGCTCTCACCTGTGGCTCCTAGAAGCTGTCAACATGTAACAGCGGCCACGCCCCGGGAATGGTTTTGACTGGCTGGCTAAACCAGATGAGGGGAGCTGATGGGTCTCAAACCCTCAGTGAGCTAGGGGCTTCCCCTTCATGTGAAGACAGGCTGTGGCAGATTGAGCAGATGAGACTAATAGTGGGTCTAGTCACAGAATCGTAAAATTGCAGAGTTGGAAAGAACCCAAGAGTAATCTAGTTCCTCTGAGTTCATTTCCACCTGTGCACAAGATCCTTTCTCTCTCTATCTCTGCTATATGTTGATCAGTATTTCCCCCCAAAGTTCCTGTGAATTCTTTAGTCTGGTCTTTCTCTGATCCATTTTCATTCACCATTCTGTGCATCTCATCTCTGAGCTCTTGCAATTGCTCATCCAATAATTGTGGGATGATACTAACAATAGTGGGTCTAATGGTCAAGAAGGCGGTTTCTGCACATGCTGTAGAGGGAAGTGAGGGGCAGGTGGGGCTCGTCCGCCTGGGAAAGGAGCCCATCTAGGAGAAGGAAAACTCTGATCCTAAACCTCTGCTGCCTTGCGGAATATCTTTGGGAGAAGAAAAGGCTCAGGAGTAAACCCTACACAAATCCGGAGTGGAGTCCCTAAGACAGTTGGATGGCACATTGCAGCAGCTCCAGGCTCCTTTTTGTCGCAACAAGTCTTTAGGTCTAAGCGATCATTGTTCTTCCTTGTTTTGTAAACAAATAAATAAAATAATAAGAATGGTTGAGCCAGCTTAGAGATTAACAAGCTCCAGCTGCTGCTCCAATGATTAAATATAAGCACATTTTCGAACCCCCTAGCTCAGATTTTATTCTTCCATGTGTTTTTCCTTGACAGGGCCAGAACAAATTAGGGGCGGTTTTGTGCACAATGACACTCACACACAAACCACATGCACAGAGGGTTTCGGACTATTTTAAGCTGCTTATCTAAATTCGGCAAATATTTTTAGGTCAAAACCACTTCATTTTGGTTCAGAAGGAAGCAGGCAAGCTGTTTGAACTAAAAGGGGTTGGAACTGGGCTGCACAGTTTCATTTGAAAAGGGTTAGTTCAACATACACCCCTCAATTGCTAAAAAAGAAGGGCAATTAAGTCTTTGTTGGGTTACTTTCTTTCCCTCCCCCCAACATCAGTTCACTTGTGAAGGTATGAAAAATTGGTATAAACAGGGCTGGGAACATGTGAAGTTTTATTTTGCTCTTTGAAATCTAGGGATAAAAGCTGCTTTATACTGAGTCAGATCACTGCTCCATCTAGGTCATGCACACTTAATCCTAAAATGGGCATTTTGGTACATATTACCCAGCCAGAGAACTGCATTACAGAATTTGGAAAGCTGCAAATTTCAATGGGTGGCTATGTTTAGGTCTTTAATTAATTATTATTAATTACCGTATTTTTTCGTGTATAACATGCCCCCATATATAAGATGACCCCTATTTTTTTGAGACTTCAAATTAATGGGGGAGATTGCCCAGAGTTCTTGAGCTTTTGGGGGTGGGGACCACAGCTGCCAATCGCATGCCTTGCCGAAGCCACCAATCGCCTGTCTGTTCAAGGCAGGCAGCCAACAATCACCCGTCCCCCGCTCTGCAATATCCACGTATAAGACGACCCCTGATTTTTATTTTAGTAACAAAAAAAAATTGCCTTATACATTGAAAACTACGGTAAATGTGTATGCTACCATTCATCTAGAGATCTCAGGGTGGTTCACAGCATAGCAATACAATATAAAGAGACAAAATACATAATAAGAACAAAACAAAGTGATAACCCACAACCACATTAAAAAGGATAAAAGATGTTAGGCAGCCCCAAGGCCATTTGGAGAGGACCGTTTTCACCTGGCACCCAAAGGTGTCTACTGTAGGCACTGAGTGAAACTCCCTGGCGAGAGGTTTCACATTTCAGTTTTAAACTGGGTGCTAAGGACCTCCTAGGTAGTTGTGTTATTGTAGACGGGGAGGAAGGCAACAGAGGAGGAAGGCAACAGGCAGTGCCAGCCGCCGGACTGTTTCTAAATAAGAAGGCAAGCAGCTGCCGGCTGGCTAAGGTTGCTGGGACGGAGCCTATTTGCCTTAATGCAAACCTGCCTCCGTTGTGCTCCTTAAAGGCAAGAGGATGGTAATTTAGCATGAAAGGGGATTGTGCATTTTGTGACCCTGGCATACAGTCCTCGGTCTTGAATCTGTCTTCCCTGGACTCTGATCTTTCTCGGGGTTAATCTTTAACAAGCTAATGGCGAGTGGACAAGGGCGGGCTTGCACCAGGAGTACTGCTTGGAGCTGATGGGAGTTGTAGTCTGAGCTGCCCTATGCTGCAGTCGGACTGCAAGGATTTCTTCAACCTCCTTAGGCTGCTGCCCACACAAATAACTAACAGTATCCAATCTCAGCAGACAGAGACAGAATCTGCATCCTTCCTAGCCACAGGCATGTTGATAAATAAGATCTGTAGCTGGGCAGAGAATGCTCTCTCTCCCTAGTGTGTTCTGCCTGGCCCCATCATTAACATCCTTTGGGTGCTAAGGAAAAACCTCCCTCTTTCCCCAGGCATTTGACGTGGTGGTGATAAATATTCTGTTTCCTGAAAATATTCTGTGTTCTGCTGCTTTTTGCTGTGCCACTGCAGTGGTTGTATTGCAATGCATTCTTTTTTGGTTTTACAATATGCTTTTGACGTGTAATTTTTGGAAGTCACTTAAGAGTCTCCTTTGCAGCAAGTAGCTAATAAATGATGATGATGATGTTATAGTTTTTTTGGGGGGGGGACGACCCCCTAATCCCTAGAAATTAAAAGATGATAGGATTTTGATTATTTGGGATGTGATGGGAGAATAGAAGTTGCAGATGAATTCCTGGGCTAGTCTATGCAAAATGACCTGGCCAAGCTAAGGCCATTAAGCAACAATACAGGGCCATTGAAGGCCATTGGCAATGCAAGAGACCTGCTCTCCCCCCTCGCCCGAGGTGTGAACAGAAACAAGGGGTTAAAGGTTGCCAGGGGAAACTGGGTGTGAGTTGACAGGGGGGGAAAGAGTTTTAGAATGGGTTCTGGGTAGAAGGGAGAACAAAGAATGGGGTCCATCAAGGGCAGGCTGGCTGCAGGATGGCTGGGAGAGATGCCTTGGACTGTACTGCTGTGGGGAACAAGCCCCTCCTGAAATGACCATGCTGTAACATCTGAACTCCCTCCATGCAGATTGAAGGTGTAAATAGGTGAAAAAATCATATTTCTTAAAGCTAGGACAGTCTCCTCAGTGTCTCAATTCTCCAAAGGACCACAGACCCTGGGTGTGTGCCTGGAACTTCATGGGCTCTTGCTACTGCTTGGCAGAGAGAGGGGGAGGCACCCAACTTTTATAAGAACAACAACAACAACAACAGATTCCACATCTTAAGGCAATGATTTCACAATGTGGTTGTCTGAAATGTGAGTGGGGGACATGTTCAATGTCGTCTTCTTCTTTGGCGATCACTCATAGCCGAGTAAGATTGTCTTCCATAAATGAGTCCGTAAGTGACTGTGGAGGCCAATTCTGAATCCACACGTCCTTCTACAGTGGGGACATAGGTTTCCTGCAGTAGTTGACCATCGTGAGGGTGTCCCAAGCATGCCTTCTTCTTAGTGCGTTTCTCCCTTTTGTCCTGAGTTCGAGCATCTTCAATGCCCACAACACCTTTGGTAAAGGCTGTTCTCCAATTGGAGCACTCACAGGCCAGTGTTTCCCAATTGCTGGTGTTTATACTACATTTTTAAAGATTTGCCTTGAGAGAGTTTTTGAACCTATTTTGTTGACCACCAGCATTATGCTTTCCATTTTTAAGTTTGGAATAGAGTAGTTGCTTTGGAAGACAATAATCAGGCATCTGCACATCATGACCAGTCCAACAAAGTTGATGTTGAAGAATCATTGCTTCCACACTGGTGATCTTCTTCCAGTACACTGGCATTAGTTCACCTGTCTTCCCAGGTGATGTGTAAAAAATTTTGGAGACACTGTTGATGGAATCTTTCAAGGAGTGGGGCACATGTTCAATGTACAAGAAGCTGAGCAAGTGCAAATAGGAATGGAGCAGACAGTCCCTCATACATTGTGGTTTTTTTAAACAATATTTCCTGAGATCTTTCATGGGTACTATAGAAGGCACACTTGCACCTGCAGATGATTCTTCCTTTAGGTAACCTAGCGTACATTCATCCCACAATCTCTTCTGATAAGAGAAGATCTTCAGGTTTCAGTGGCGTTGCACAATCCTGCTGAACCTGTCTGGCCAGACAAAAGAAACATGGTACCTCCTAACTAGACCAAGGTTGTGTCTGTGCCAAACTGCTTACGGCTCTCTTAGGAGTTATCGCCTGCACCTTGCCTTGTGCCACACACTCTTCATTGATTGAGCAATTGATTAGATTTCCTTGCCACCTTCCCCTGGAAAACTTTGCAAACAAAGAAGTGCAATTTTGAAAAGCGCCATAAAACAACCAATAAATGAGTGGAATAAAAGTGGCAATAAAACCAGATGATAACGCTCGACAAGTGAGGAAATGAAGTCTTCAGGTGGGGTTAAAAGGACCATAGCTGTCAAGCGTCCCTTATTTGGCAGGACAGTCCCTTATCCCAGGGCCGTGTCCCGCTGCTGTCCCTTATTGATGATGTCCCTTAAATTTCCCGGGTTTCAAAGGAAGCAGCTCCTGTCCCTCCCTCCCTGCCGGCCAGGGAGGAGGAAGTCTCCAACTGTGTTGCTTGGCTGCGTTGCTCACCCAATAAGGAGTCTAAGAATGACTGGGAGGTGGAGCTTGCATGCCTTGTGCCAATCAAATCGGCTGCGTTGCCTGGGGACTCGCCTTTGCTCAGCGCTTCCCAGCAGAGAGGTGACAGTGGTTTTCCTTGCTGCATCCCCTTTGCTGGGTTGCTGCGCTATGGAAACCACCACTTGAGGCTTCATTTGGCTGCTGGTTGACTAAAATCTCTTATTTTGGCTGCTGATCCCTTATTTTCGAGGCTGCTGGTCCCTTATTTTCAAATCTGTAAGTTGACAGCTATGAAAAGGACATCTATGTGAGATGGGCTTTCTAGAAAGAGGATGCCACATCAGCAGGATGCCACAAGAGGAAAGGCTTCACGCCAGCTGCCACCAACCTTGGGTCAGATGGCAGAGGCAGCAGGAAAATCTCCAGAGCAGAACTGACCACAGGAAGTTGACTTTACTGAGACAAACCACTGATCCACATAGCTCAGCATTGCCTACACTAACTGGCAGAGACTCTCCAGGATTTCAGACAGGGGACATTCCCAGCCCAAACTGGAGGTGGCTGGAGTAAGGGTAGCAAAAACAGTGCTGAGAAGCTCAAATCATATATATGACTGATACCCTTCTTTGGAAATTAAACCAGTGGCCAGACTTTAATATTCAAAAACTTTACTTGAAGAAACATAGCTATAGATGAATTAAAACATAATATTTACAGTCACATGCTTCTCTGAGCATGGGCTTACAGTCTCTTCTTCTAACTTCCAAGCAACTACATTTTCCTCTCTTTCCAGAGCTCAGCATTTTAGGCTATGCCTTGCAGCTCCTATGAGAGTTTTCCACTTTTACCTTCTCCTGCAGCTTTGCTTTCCTTCTTCCAAGCAGAGAAGATGCTCTCTAACACTCTATTCAACTTAGCAGTGTTCACAATGCAGTCATCTCGTTTCACGCAAAATGGAGTCTCTCCTTCACGAGATACCTCCCATGTGACCGACATTAGCCAATCACGCCAGAACTTCTAGAGAACTCTCTAGAATTCAGTTACGAGCCAATCAAATTTAAACACATAGCGATCATACAAGCATTTACAATTTTAGTGAATTACCGTATTTTTTGCACCATAACACTCACTTTTTTCCTCCTAGAAAGTAAGGGGAAATGTCTGTGCGTGTTATGGAGCGAATGCCTACGGGTGGCAGGGGGGATCTGCTGCAGTTGTGAGCAGAGGATCCATGGTTCCCTTTCCTTCCCTCCTCCGTGGCTCGCTTTGAAACAGCAAAGCGGGAGAAGAGCCGCTGAGTGGGGAGGAGAGAGGGACAGAGAGCCTGCTTGCTTTAAAGGAGCAAAGCGGGAGAGGAGAGGAGCCGCTTACACGAGTGTAAGCGGCTCCTGTCCGGTTGGCTCCTTTAAAGCAAGCAGGCTCTCTGTCCCTCTCTCCTCCCCACTCAGCTTGCTAAATAGCATTATTAGCAGCATCCTTCTCCACACACCCCATGCGTGCTCCTTGTCCCTTGAGTGCTTTTCCTTCCCTCCCCACTTAAAACGTGGTTACAAAGCACGGATCCACATGGATCCTCAGCATTTTTGCATTGGGCTACCCCAAACTCACTGTCAGATCACATGTCTGTGGCCACAGCATGAACCACAAAAAATCATACATCCACTGTTTCGTTTAGAATATTTTTTTCCCTTGTTTTCCTCCTCTGAAAACTACGTGCGTGTTATGGTCCGGTGCGTGTTATAGAGCGAAAAATACGGTAAATTACTATACTGAACAAAGAGACCACAGATCAAACCTGGGCCTTCTGCATGCAAAGCGGATGCTCTACCACTGAGTGCAGCCCTTCCCTGTTATGTGTTAGGCCATGCAAACACATACATGATTCAAAGGGGGAAACTCTGCCGATTACATCCTTGCAGCAGGCCCCTATTGTTCGACTTGGAAGAACTCTTGTCTCTGGATTGACAGTGTCTTGGTCAGACCATCCCATGCTTTGCCCTGTTGTCCTGATCTCAGAGACAGCAGGACTCAAACCAGGGTCTGTTATTGCTGGCCGAGCTATCCGGGAGAGGTCAGAGCAGAGAATCAGGTGGCGCTCCAAGGCGGCCATCACATGCGAGTGTGAACTGGGACAACCTTGGGCTCCAGCTGTGCAGCCTGTGTCTGGCAAGCCTTGTGGTGTTAGGCAATATGGCATGTTGTATAATGTCTCTTTCCTCCCCTGTTAGATATGCATTCCTCCAGCAGAGCACAGGCCAGGGGAGCGCAAACGATTTTAGAGAAGTCGCATCGGTTGTGGGAGCTTATCAGGTTGCATTTGGCTATGTCTTATGCCTGCGCATTGAGTAGTGGAGAGAGTATTGGATGGGGACCAGGGAGACCCGGGTTCAAAAAACCCTCCCTCTGCCATGCAATTATACCCTCCAATATTTCTGATGGAAATAGGGACATCCTATTCCATAATAAAAGCAAGAGTAAGAATAAGATTAAGAATATGACTAAGAATAAGAATTATACCCCACCCATCGGACTGGGTTGCTCCAGCCACTCGACAGCTTCCAACATATATAAAAACATAATAAAACATTTAACATTTATAAATTTCCCTATACAGGGCTGCCTTCAGATGTCTTCTGAAGGTTGTTTAGTTACTTATCTCCTTGGCTTGGGGAATCGCATAACTCCAAACCCTCCAACATTTCTCTGATGAAAATAGGGACATCCTTAGGAAAAGCAGGGCTTTCTGAGATCAAATCAGAAACCAGGGCGGCTTCTGTAAACCTGGGACTGTCCCCAGAAAATAGAGATATTTGGAGGGTCCATGCAACTGTGTGGATGGGCCTGAGCTAGTCAATCTCTCTCCCTTTCTCTCTCTCGGGGCATAACCTAAAATCCCAGCTTATGGTTAGAAGAAAATGGAAGACATTGCACCCTGCATGTTTGCCACCTTGAGCTCCTGCTAGGTAGATACCCGTGCACGTCAACTGGCAAAATCTGCAGCTCTGACACTGTGTGATCCCATTGCACCATCTCTGTCGTGCTGGCCACTTACTTTAAAAGATTATTAGACCAATTCATGGAGGAAAGGCTGTCAATGGCAACTTGTAACAATGCCTAGGTTCTCCCTCCATGGTCAAAGGTATTATGCCTCTGAATGCCAGTTTCTGGGAATCGCAGGTGGGCAGAGTACTGTTGCGCTCAGGTCCTGCTTGCGGGTTTCCCACGGGCGCCAGGTTGGCCACTGTGAGAGCAAGATGCTGGACAAGACGGTCCATTGGCCAGATTCAGCAGGGCTTTTCTTGTGGTTCCTGGATATCCATTTGGGTTCCAAGAAGCTGTTGTGGGCATCACACAACTCTGCAACAAAGCACATGTCACAACCTATTTTGTTGGTGAAATATACTTGGAGTCGAGAGTGGATTACATGCTTTTTATTCAGCTCATAGTGGTGAGGAGGAATGGAAGTTCCCCAGAATGTCTGCTTTATATACATTATTTACACAATGGGCCCCATGTGATTGGCTAATTCTGGGATTCTCCTGTAGGCCAATCAGGTTGTGGATTCACTTCCACCTGGAGTTGGATTGGGTGGCTCCTGTGGACCAATCAGACTGCTGCATTATGGATTCTATTGTTCTAGGACCAATCAGACTGCTGCATTTTGGATCCTATTCAACTCAGTACTGTACATAACACCTGGCGATGATGCTTCTTCTCAAGCCTAATTTCAGTGGGAGAGAGGACTGGGGACTCCCCATGGAACAGGGAAGGTCTCTTCATGCACTTGTGTGCACAGGCCCCATGTTGACCATCCCTGCCTTAATACACATCCCAATTGAGGCTGCAGAGCAAGGCAGGAGCAGTCAGAAGACCTTAGGAAGCTGCCTTATAATACCCAAACAGACCATTGGTCCCTCTAGCTCAGAACTGTTGACGCTACCTGGAAGCAGCTCTCTCTGTGGCCGGAGGCAGGATTCTCTCCCAGTCTTTCCTGGAGATGCCAGGGATTGAACCAGGATGCAAAGCGTGTGGTCCACCAGTCTGGACAACCTGCCCCAGAGAAATTCCCCAAGAAATTCTAGGGCATCGCACGAAGAGTGAGTCCTGCTCAGAGGGCAGCTTGTGTGACGTGCTATCAAGAGCAGACATTTTTGAAAGGTTGCTCATAGTTGACCTATTGATCACAATTTCCCCAGGGCGCTTAACTGGCTGACATTCCTCAGATTAGCCTAATCCGTCCAGCTGTTGCAAGGGTGCCTCCCTAGGCAGCAAGAAGAAAGAAGCAGCCAATTAACTGGCAAAAGCCTCTTCCCAGGCTAGCGCAGTGGGAATTCTGCCAGTAGCTTTGGCAAGAGCAGGACCTCAGCCCTTTCCAGAGAAACATCTGCGGCACTTGGTCAGAGCCCAGCCTCTTGAATGAAGCGGCAGCAGTTGGCTTCTCTTGATCATGAAATATTATTTTAGTGTAAGCCAGAAACCTGGGTAACCACTGGCTTCTTGGTAGGCCGCTAACACATCCTTCCACAAACCTGTGTAACTACCAGCCCAGCACCCTATTTTCAGTAGCCATCCCGGTTTCTGATCTGATCCCGGAATGTCTTGCTTTCCCTTAGGATGTCCCTATCTTCATAGGAGAACCAATGGATTCAAGTTACAAAAAGGAGATTCCGACTAAACACCAGGAAGAACATTCTGACCCTAAGAGATGTTCAGTAGTGGAGCTGTCTCCCTCAGGAGGTGGTGGACTATCCTTCCTTGGAGGTTTTTAACCAGAGGATGGATGGCCATCTGTCTTGGATGCTTTAGCTGAGATTCCTGCATCAAAGGGGGTTGGACTAGATGATCCTTTAGACCCCTTCCAGCTCTACAGTTATATCACTCCTTTGTGTTGGACACAAATTTAATAAACAAACATCAAATTCAGTCTTCATATACCTTTATCTGCCCACTACATTGTAGATAGCCCTGACAGCAAAAGGCAAGACGTAAATAAATATGTATTGTCTCCTAAAATGCATGGGGGGGGGATGTTGAGTGCACTTTAAAGTATTCTGGGATGGAGAGGATGGGATTTGGCCTAACTTCAAATCTGCACCCATGCATGAAGCTCCCTGTGAGGGGAGGGGAGAGGGGGTGTTTAGTAAATAAGTCTCAGTTTCTCAGTCTTGCTTACCTTAGAAGGCTTTTGTGCAGATGAATTAGATTAGAACGATAACATCCCTTCCAATGCCACAGAAACTATGAATAGTATTAGAACAATAAATGCTTTGAGAATAAGCTACTCTCAGAGGCGAGCAAAGCCATTGGTAGGCAACTCTCCTTTGTAACGTTTATGTAGCTTGAGTTATGCATAGCGATTCATGTATATTTATGGGGTTTTTCCTCAATGTGAGCACGTGGTACAGCCCTCCCGGGGCTTCCAACTCTTTAGGATGCAGGTTAGTATGTCAGAGGGAAGTGCTGGCTGCAACACATGATTTTCCTAAATAACTTTAGAAGCTCTTAGATTGGAACGAGCTCTTAGAAAGGACGCACTTGGCTGCCACCCAATTCGACAGCACAGTGTGGTGTTCTGCCCTGCCTTTGGTCCAATACAGTGGTACCTCGGGTTAAGAACTTAATTCATTCCGGAGGTCCGTACTTAACCTGAAACTGTTCTTAACCTGAAGCACCACTTTAACTAATGGGGTCTCCTGCTGCCACTGCGCTGCCAGAGCACGATTTCTGTTCTCATCCTGAAGCAAAGTTCTTAACCTTGAAGCACTATTTCTGGGTTAGCGGAGTCTGTAACCTGAAGCGTATGTAACCTGAAGCGTATGTAACCCGAGGTACCATTGTATTTTCACCAATGATGTTGTGGGACAAGGATCGGATGAAGCACCCCTACATAATCTCCCAGCGTGCTACACGAGGCTGGACGAACATCGCCTGGCTTTGGGGCGTGAAGGTCACTCCCCGCAAGGCCCATTCCACCTGGCCTAGGGGGCGAGGCCCACACTCACCAGCCCCACTGAAGAGGCTCCTCATGAGGCTGAAGGAACATCGCTTGGCTGTGGGGCATGAAGGTCGCTCCCCGCAAGGCCCATTCCACCTGGCCTAGGGGGCGAGGCCCACACTCACCAGCCCCACTGAAGAGGCTCCTCATGAGGCTGAAGGAACATCGCTTGGCTGTGGGGCATGAAGGTCGCTCCCCGCAAGGCCCATTCCACCTGGCCTAGGGGGCGAGGCCCACACTCACCAGCCCCACTGAAGAGGCTCCTCATGAGGCTGAAGGAACATCGCTTGGCTGTGGGGCATGAAGGTCGCTCCCCACAAGGCCCATTCCACCTGGCCTAGGGGGCGAGGCCCACACTCACCAGCCCCACTGAAGAGGCTCCTCATGAGGCTGAAGGAACATCGCTTGGCTGTGGGGCATGAAGGTCGCTCCCCACAAGGCCCATTCCACCTGGCCTAGGGGGCGAGGCCCACACTCACCAGCCCCACTGAAGGGACTCCTCATGAGGGCAGAGGAACATTGCCCGGCTGTGGGGCGTGAAGGCCGCTCCCTGCAAGGCCCTTTCCTCCTGGCCTAGGGGGCAGGACCCACACTCACCAGCCCTACTATGTTAAATATGTATTCTGTAGTTGACCTCCTTTGTAATATTTTATTTTGAAATCTTCAAGTTAATATTTTATGTTGCTTTGACTGTATACTCTACTTTCTTCAGATTGTTTTATCGATTTAATATGCTGTAAACCGCTTTGAGATTTCTCTTTAAAATATAAAGCGGTATAGAAATTTTAAAAATATAATATAAATAAAAAATATGCCAATCCACTGCACCCCAAAGTAATCTGAGAGAGAAACTCACCAAATAGTTTTCCAGCCAAGTAGTGGGGTAGGAGAGCTGGGGGTGAAATCACATCTAGCAACCAATGTGCCCCTTTGGTTTCAGAGAGTACATGGGTAAAGGTAAAGGGACCCCTGACCATTAGATCCAGTCGCGGACGACTCTGGGGTTGCGGCGCTCATCTCGCTTTATTGGCCAAGGGAGCCGGCGTACAGCTTCCGGGTCATGTGGCCAGCATGACTAAGCCGCTTCTGGTGAACCAAAGCAGCGCACAGAAACGACGTTTACCTTCCCGCCGGAGCGGTACCTATTTATCTACTTGCACTTTGACGTGCTTTCGAACTGCTAGGTTGGCAGGAGCAGGGACCGAGCAACGGGAGCTCACCCCATCGTTGGGATTCGAACCGCCCACCTTCTGATCGGCAAGCCCAAGGCTCAGTGGTTTAGACCACAGCACCACCCGCATAGAGGAGTCTAAAAAGCCTGTGACACAAATGTTCATGGCCCTCTAGTGGCTATGGTGGCTCTTTTTCCAGAAGTCATGTTTTTGGAATTAACTCTGGAAGTGTATACTTGATTCTGACCAAACAAACCCTCCTATGTATATTTTGCTCTAGGAGGCTTAGTGTAAGAGATGCCCTGGGTGACCTTTGGCCAGTCACCATCTCTTAACCTGACCTACCTCACAGGATTGTTGTGAGGTTGAAATGGGGATGAGGAGAGCCATATACACCATCTTGAGGTCCTTGGAAGATCAGGGTGGTATATAAAGGTAATAAGGAATACAGTGGTACCTCAGGTTAAGTACTTAATTCGTTCCGGAGGTCTGCTCTTAACCTGAAACTGTTCTTAACCTGAAGCACCACTTTAGCTAATGGGGCCTCCTGCTGCTGCCACACCACTGGAGCACGATTTCTGTTCTCATCCTGAAGCAAAGTTCTTAACCTGAAGCACTATTTCTGAGTTAGCGGAGTCTGTAACCTGAAGCATATGTAACCTGAGGTACCACTGTAAAGCATAATATAAGAAAGTGAAGAACTAACCACATAACACACTGTCTGTCTGTCTGTCTGTCTCTCTCTCTCTCAAAACTGTCAAAGACAGATTTGATCAGCTTATCATTCCAGGCGTTTGAATGAATGAACTAAAGTGGACTTCCTGTTTGAATCATGGGTCTAGCGGGCAAACAGGAAGCAGCAGTTAGGATTTAATCCGTAGGCTGTGCGTATGTCATTATGAGAATAAAAGCAAGAAGACAGTGCTCACTCCACAGCCAAAGAAATTCTGTTGACAGATACATTTGCCTTCACCCATGACAGTCTTGGGTTGCCAGAGAGAACCCATGATCCAGAAACAGAAATCAGGCTTCAGAGGCAATATCCCTGAATGGAATGCACTTAGTCTCTACACAATGGATTTTGACCAAGTAGATATCATATGGTCTCATCTGATTCGCATCTCAATTCTCTTTTAAAGCCATTCAAGTTGGCCATCACTGCCTCCAGTGGAAGCATGTTCCATAGTTTACGATTTGAAATCACAAGGTTACATGATTAACATTAAAACATGTTACAGTCAGAAGAATAGGGCGGATCCTAAAACATATCTCTCAGGTGTCAACGGCCAGGGAAATGAGGTTTATTGCCGGCATGTGCCAAAAACTAAACAATGAAAGTGCCGGATGCACCCTGAATAATGAATTTTGTTTTAAGGTGAGTGAATTAAAAAAGTAGTCACAAGATCAGGGATGAAGAATAGTTGTTGAACTCCAGCTCCCATCATCCCTGGGGGCTGAAGAGAGCTGTAGCCCCAAACGCCTGCATACCCTCCAACATTTCTCCAGTGAAAATAGGGGCAGCCTATTCCATACCCTCCAACATTTCTCCAGTGAAAATAGGGACGTCCTAAGGAAAAACGTGACATTCTGGGATCAAATCAGAAACCAGGATGGCATCTGTAAATCCAGAACTGTCCCTGGAAAATAGGGACACTTGGAGGGTCTTCATGTGAGGTGAGGGAAACAGGAGGGAAAGAGGACTAGGGAGAAAAGGCGGCCGTGATTTCAAGCATAGTGAAGCAGTTGGGAGTGTGCTCTTCCCTCGAATGCAGTGATTGAACGGCACTTCAGTGCCCGGCTGAGCTCTCCAAGAGAGTCTGAGGGGGTTCAGTCTCCTCTGATGATAATTGGAGTGTATTTATGGAACTGGAGAGATTCTCTTTGGCTGTGCGCCAACAACAGTTTTCCTGATGAATAAGTGGCCCGATAAGCATGTCTTTTTAAAAAAACCACCACCACCACAAAACCATTAACTCACATTGGGAGCGGCTTGGATCCTGAGTTAATATTCCTACTCCTTCCTTCATTTTGATGCACCAAACTCTAGGCTTCTAGTTAAGTGAAAATGCAATGCTGTGGCTTCATTTCCCCAGGGAGGTTTGCCTGACACCTTCATTGTGCACCTTTTAAAATGTGCTGGGGAGGGGAGTTTATTGGGTTGTTTTGTTTTTGTTTGTATTAAGTCTTCTTTTGTTTTTATATTGTGTTTTTATGGTGTAATCGCCCTGAGACCTGTGGATATAGGGCGGTATACAGATTTAATAATAATAATAATAATAATAATAATAATAATAATAATGGACTTGAATCTAAGCAGACTGCGCTAAGTTTTATTCACAAAGTGAATGGGCTGGGAGGTTCCTGTTGCTGGTCATCATTTTGAGACACATCTCAGCTTCCGTCTGGGAAGCGCTAATCAGAGACCACGAAAGTTTCCACCTTGGCTTACGTAGTGCCACAGCACAAGCCCATTTGTTTGGCGGCAGTGAACCCTCCGAGTCGTCTTGGCATGAGAGAATGCCAAGAGACAACCGCGTCAAAGCATTGAGAAAAAGCCATTGAGACGGTTGGGCAGGCGCTTAAATCTCAGGTTATTAATGGCTTCCGATGTCATTAGCAAGACAGTGAATTCCGTACATCCCATTATTGCTCCTCTGAGTCATTTGGTCTCTGCAGGTTTAAGCTGTTTACAGAAAGGAAGCAGTAAAAATAATTGCACCACCGACAATGCCTGTGATGGACAGCACTCGTGTTCCTTTCAGGCCCTCTAAAGTCCTTTACGGCAAATTCTGTTCCTGGATTTGCATCATGAGAACCCATGAAAAAATGCAGAAGGGATCTAGCATCCCACAAAATTATGCTGATAGCGTGCTCCCTTTATCTCTGACTCTTGACCTTTTGTTCAAAAGATTCAGCGGACTGATCTCTGGCTTTTCTCCACCCCACCTCCGTCTGTGCCCAAGCAAGAGTTTGCATTCTCCTCTAAAAGGTAAAGGGGCGCCTGACCATTAGGTCCAGTCGTGACCAACTCTGGGGTTGCAGCGCTCATCTCGCCTTATTGGCCGAGGAAGCTGGCATACAGCTTCCGGGTCATGTGGCCAGCATGACTAAGCCGCTTCTGGCGAACCAGAGCAGCGCACAGAAATGCCATTTACCTTCCCGATGGAGCGGTACCTATTTATCTACTTGCACTTTGAGGTGCTTTCAAACTGCTAGGTTGGCAGGAGCAGGGACTGAGCAACGGGAGCTCACCCTGTCGTGGGGATTTGAACCGCCGACCTTCTGATCGACAAGTCCTAGGCTCTGTGGTTTAACCCACAGCGCCACCCGCGTCCCCGGACACGGGTTGTACCATGGTCTAAACCACTGAGCCTCTTGGACTTGCTGATCAGAAGGTCAGCGGTTCAGATCCCTGCGATGAGGTGAGCTCCCATTGCTCTGTCCCAGTTTCTGCCAGCCTAGCAGTTTGAAAGCATGCCAGTGCAAGTAGATAAATAGGTACCACTGCGGCAGGAAGGTAAACGGTGTTTCTGTGCGCTCTGGTTTCCGTCACGGTGTTTCCATTGCACTAGAAGCAGTTTAGTCCTGCTGCCCACATGACCTGGAAAGCTGTCTGTGGACAAACGCCGGCTCCCTCGGCCTGAAAGCAAGATGAGTTCCGCAACCCCATAGTTGCCTTTGACTGGACTTAACCATCCAAGGTCCTTTACCTTTTTTTACCTCATGTGGACGCCTAACTAAGGTTGGCTGACTCCAAGATGAGATGTAACCCAGGAAAGAAAGAACAAGGAGAGTTGAGGGTAAGCAGTTTCAAAGAAGGTGGTCAGAGCATCGGACGCAAGGTGAGGAACCATTTCCAGCCTTAGGGTAGCTTTCACTTCTGGGCAACTTTCTGGTACCCGCATGCCAATAGCACCTGCTATGGTAAAAGAGAATAAGTGGAATGACATCACATACCAAGATTAAATTGATTAATTAATTAAACAAATCTATAAATATATAAATAAAAAATAAAATAAAATAAAATTCATTCATAATAAATAATTTACATATATTTCGGAATCCTCAGTTGGTTAGAGCGTGGGGACGCGGGTGGCGCTGTGGGTAAAACCTCAGCGCCTAGGACTTGCCAATCGCATGGTCGGCAGTTCGAATCCCCGCGGTGGGGTGCGCTCCCATTGCTCGGTCCCAGCGCCTGCCAACCTAGCAGTTCGAAAGCACCCCCGGGTGCAAGTAGATAAATAGGGACCGCTTACTAGCGGGAAGGTAAACGCCGTTTCCGTGTGCTGCGCTGGCTCGCCAGATGCAGCTTGTCACGCTGGCCACATGACCTGGAAGTGTCTGCGGACAGCACTGGCTCCCAACCCCTAGAGTGAGATGAGCGCACAACCCTAGAGTCTGTCAAGACTGGCCCGTACGGGCAGGGGTACCTTTACCTTTACCTATGGTTGTAGAGACCAACAACGTGGGAGACAGCAGTTACGAGTTACCGGTTTTTGCAGCCACTGCAGGCGCTGTGATTCCCCAGCTCTTTGGCTTCACCCAAGAAGCGCACACCATCGTTTCTCGAGGCAGATGGACGCCAACGCCAACAACAACATCATCATCATTAGTAGTAGTAGTAGTAGTAGTATACAGTGGTACCTCTGGCTAAGAACGGAATCCGTTCCGGAGGCCAGTTCGCAACATGAAAAGCCCGCAACCTGAAGTGCCGTATCTGCGTAGGTGTGTGGTGTGATTTGGCACTTGTGCTCATGCGCAAAGCGCGATTTAGCACTACTGCGCATGCGCAAGCAGCAAAAGCCAGAAATAACCCTTTCCGGTACTTCCGGGTCGCCGCAGGACGCAACCTGAAAAAATGTAACATGAAGCATAACATGAGGTATGACTGTACTGCCCTATAACCGCGGGTCTCAGGGCAGTTCACAGGACAAAATGAAATAACCACACCCACACTTATGGATGGCAGGAGCTGGATTGAAAGCAACACGCTGCGGATGAGCAGGAACGATTTGGCATTTTTGTGCTATGAACAGGTGAGCTGATTAGCAAGCGATTGCCACCCACCTGAGAGAGAGATGATGGTTAGTTTCCCAGCTCTCCCAGACTCAAACATATGTGATCCGAAGGAAATTAAGAGACCCTTAACGTGAAACAAATATCTTCTTGGACAACCTTGCCAGCTAATTAGGAGTGGCGCACGGCAATCAATCAAGACGCAAACATCGTTTAATGCATTTCAGCCTCCTGGATTGTTTATACCTGTTTCGGAGGTTAATCGGAGGGTAATGGATACTGGAAGGTTGATAGATTCCCAGTTTTGTAGCCTCCAGCCGCCATCCTCTCTGACGGTTGGCATGCTGGATGAGGCTGATGGGAATGGGAAGCAAAAGAATCTAGAGGGACCATGTAGAGGGAGGCCGCTGGCCGCTAAAGAGCTGTTACACTGGGAACCAAGTTGCGGGCACATCTCAGACTGGTGAGCAGAGGGGTAGCAGGCGTCAATTCACCCTGCGTTCTGCCACCTAACTGGGGCTAAGGGAGAACCCTGCAATAGCCTCTGTAATAAAAGGGTGGGGAATCTGTGGCCCTGCAGATATTTCTCTCTCATATATATGAAAAAAGATTTTCAGTTTTCTACATTTCAATAATTTTACAATAATTTTAACATTTCAAAACTTGACTTTCTTCCCCCTCTTTCTGCAGTTCCTTAAACTTATTTTTAATATTTTCTTCATATCCAAATTAACTTAATTTGCTCATTTATTCATCTACTTTAAATATATACTTTTATGAAACTGCAGGTTGTTCTAATAATCATGCCAATATTCTTATCTGTTTACTATGTGCTTGTAAATATTCTATAAACCATTTCCATTCTTTTATAAAAAGTTTGTCATCTTGATTTCTAATTTTTCCGGTAAGTTTCACCATTTCTGCATAGTCCAAAAGTTTTTGAATCCATTCTTCTTTTGTTGGGACTTCTTATTCTTTTCATTTTCAGGCAAGTAATATTCTTAATTAATTGGGATATGGATGTAAAAGGTAAAGGTAAAGGACCCCTGGACAGTTAAGTCCAGTCAAAGGGGACTATGGGATTGCGACACTCATCTTGCTTTCAGGCCGAGGGAGCTGGTGTTTGTCCACAGACAGCTTTCCAGGTCATGTGGCCAGCATGGCTAAACTGCTTCTGGCGCAACGGAACACCATGACGGAAGCCGGAGCACACGGAAACACTGTTTACTTTCCTGTCGCAGTGGTACCTATTTATCTACTTGCACTGGTGTGCTTTCGAACTGCCAGGTTGGCAGGAGCTGGGACAAAGCAACTGGAGCTCGCTCCATTGTGGGGATTCAAGATGGCAAGCCCAAGAGGCTCAGTGCTTTAGACCACAGCGCCACCTGCGTCCAAGTACCCGCTTGTACTTGGATGAAAGTACAAACTGCAGAGCTGTGCCAGACAGGGAAATTCTGGGCTGGCTTCTGCAAACCAGCCTGGCTGACTTAGTGAAGAGCAAATATGTTAACATGACAAAAGGTGTTGATGGGCCACCGGGGAGAGGAATCCTTTATCCTGGGGAGTGAGATGTTAGCAAGATGACGAGTTGCGTGTTTGAGGGGACAGGAAAAGGGAGCTTTCCAGCAAGGGGTGCTGGGAAGAAGAAGAAAGACTGGGATCCATATTGGAAAGGCTGGCCAATGATGTTCTTGCCGAGGACGTTGGAAATCCAGTACACGGTCAAGAAGGCGGTGGTGGTGGATCAACAGCTGGCACCCCTGGGTCAAATCCAGCCTTTTGGAGGACACTGCCTGTCCCATTGCTGATCTGGAGGCAAAAGTGTGAAAGGAAGGAACAATGAGGGCAGTCATGGAACTTGACAGCTGTCCACTTTGGGTAGCAGTGTGCAGACTTGCCCTGCCAACTTAGACAATAAGCTCATTGGGGAAAACAGTTACTGGTAGTTCCGCTCTCTTAAGAAGCTGCAGGAAGGGAGGTGCTCCTTCTGTAGACTTCTTGGTTTCCTTAGTGTTTCCCTCCATGGCTTCCCCCAGAAACCTGAGTGTCTCTGCTTAGTTCCGTCACAGCAATCTGCTCCTCCTCCTACTACTGATGCAGCTTCATTAATGTGACCCCAAAATCCCAGATCGCCCCCCAAACTGATGCCAAAGTTTAGTGCCAACTTGTGACCCTGATTTGCTGTGCCAGTTACTTGGTTTGGGGGAAAGTGGCACAAAACTTGGGCTTTGTGGCACAAAATGGGTACTAAACTTTGGCATCAGTTTGGGGGGGGGATCCAGAATTTCGGGGTCACACATTAATAAAGCTTTCAGGTGCCCCAATAATAGAATAAGTTGTTGGCAAGGGCTTTAGGGTCATCCCAAAGCCTCGCCTTGGCACAGACTGAAGCTGCAGACAGTTGCTTTGATCTTCAGAGCTTGGTTTGCTTTCAAGAGACGTCATTAATTTCCCTGCGTGGATGAAGTGCCCGTCCACACAGCCTTATCTTATCTAAATAGGTTGTTACAGCAGACGTTGCACTCCAGTCGCTTGGGATGGGGCGTTAGGAGAAAGGAGGAGGGAAAAGGGTGCTGACTTAAGCGAAACGCACGGGGAAAGAGCAATTTGCAAAATGCAGAGCGACAGACGGGGAACATTGCAGGCTAAGGAAGCTGACTAGGAACACTTAAATCACCAAGCTGACAACCATTCCTCTCAAGGCCAGGGCTATAGGAAAGGTCTCCGCTTGTACCTACATTGGTTGGCATCCATATGTCTCGGGAGAAGATGGAAGGGTGCACCTTCAGGGGTGAAGTCAAGCTGTTGGAGAATTACAGCTCCTGCTGTGGCCGTAGAGACCAATACAGGAGAGACATGTTTTGCGGCAGCTGGGGCAGATGAAGGCATCCTGTTGGGCTGCTGCAGATGCACCACGGCATTTATTCTCTCTGTGATCCTCCCAGAGGTAGAGGTGGGAGATATATCAATATATAAGGCTCTCTTCCAACTCTGTGATTCTGTGATAAAGGGCACATCGTGAGTCTTGTAATTTGTCTCATCTCCAGACACACGGGAAAATGCATCATATTTTTGTTCCACTTTTTAAAAAAATGCTTTTAATAGTCAAAGACTCTTGCAGCAGGACCCAGATTTAAAAGCTCCAGCATGTCTTTACAGCAGAGAGCAGTGGTGTTGGTTTGGGAGGTGGACGCCCCCTTTAGACTCATTTTCCATAGCAAGAAAGAGATGCTAATTCGAGCGAAGTTTTCCGCAATTAAGAGGAAAATGAGAACACCCCGCTGCTTGCGTGATTTAGAATGCAGTTATTACTACAACAGCTGACAGGCCTGTCTCCCTGACATGAGAAACTGCAAAGGCTGTGGGTTTCACTGTGTTATTTCTAGTGAATGGCCCTGTTATTTTGCCCGATTAGCCTAGTGAACTGTGCACCATAGTTTGATCTAACCCCAAGTTTTACATTGTTGTTGTCGTCCTCGATTCTCCACTCTCCCCCCCCCCAGCCTAATTATGCAATAGACTAGGAGAACTGGAGTGAGAAAGGGCTTTTCTTTTACAAGCAGTCCCTACTACTAGAGTGGATGCATAGTAAAATCCACCCCCTCTATCCACTGAAAGCAAATGGAGTGTAGGGTCCTGGTGATTTCTAAAACTCAGGTGCTTTTCACACACAGAGATACAATCTCCACTGCCATGTGTCTTTTAAAACTATACAACATAAATGATTTTTTTGACCAGTGAATAAATAATAATAATAATAATAATAATAATAATAATAATAATAATTTATTATTTCTACCCCGCCCATCTGGCTGGGTTTCCCCAGCCACTCACTTGCAGGCATGAAAGGCTTTAATGCCAAACCAGATTCTCTCTCTCTCTCTCTCTCTCTCTCTTTTTCTCTCTTTCTCTCTCTCTCTCACCACACCAAACATCCATTCAGCCTACCTGATGGAAATCAAAAGCTCGTTCCCAGTTTTGTGACATTTTAGATAGTTACAGCAAAGAGACTCTGGATTTGTGCAAAATAAAAAAGAGGCAGTTCAACCCTTAGTTGTAGAATTGTGGAACTGTAGAGTTGGAAGGGACCCCTGAGGGTCATCTAGTCCAACCTCCTGCGGCAGGATTCAGAATATTTTGTCCAACGTGAGGCTCAAACCCACAACCCTGAGATTAAGAGTCTCATGTTGCAACAACTGAGCTATTTATGAATGTTAATAATGTCACCTACCTTTTCCTTTACTTGTTCCCAGTACGTTTCTAAGCACAGTTCAAAGTGTTGGTGCTGACCTTTAAAGCCCTAAATAACTTTGGCTCTGTATACCTGAAGGAGAGTCTCCACCCCCATCGTTCAGCCCGGACACTGAGGTCCAGTTCCGAGGGCCTTCTGGCGGTCCGCATACTGCGAGAAGTAAAGTTACGGGGAACTAGGCAGAGGGCCTTGTCGGTGGTGGCACCCGCCCTGTGGAAGGCCCTCCCATCAGATGTCAAGGAAATAAATGGCCTCGGCCCAGTATGCCTGAAGGAGCATCTCCACCCGCATCGTTCTGCCCGGACCCTGAGGTCCAGCTCCGAGGGTCTTCTGGTGGTTCCCACACTGCAGGAAGTAAAGTTACAGGGAACCACGCAGAGGGCCTTCTCGGTAGTGACACCCGCCCTATGGAATGCCCTCCTGTCAAATGTCAGGGATATAAAGAATTACATAACACTTAGAAATCACATGAAGGCAGCCGTGTTCAGGGAAGTTTTCAATGTCTGACATTTTACTACTTTTTTATATTTTGCTGGAAGCCACCCAGCGTGGCTGGGGGGTGTTGCGGTGCCGTCCCCTTTGAGCAGCAGGGCGCTTGGGGCTGCACAGTTGAGGTGGCAGGCAGCACGGCGATTGCAGCTGTGTGGCGGAGGTTAGTGGCCAAAGTTTTTATTTCCCCCCTGCAGCTAAAAAAAGCCAAACAACTCTGAGTGGGTGCTCCCCCTAATAAAAGGTCAACAAGTACCGGCACCTCTTTTTCTAGAAAAGAAAAAGCCCTGTTGGACACAGTATTCCAGTTGTGGTCTGAAATTCATTTTGTTAGCTTGGACCCAGGTCTCCAATCTGTTCGGGTCATCTGGGTTCCTGATCCTGTCTTCCGTGACACTGACTACCCCTCCCAGTTTGGTGTCAAATCGCCTCCTTTGCTGACCGAAACGAAACTCCCCGTCTTGGTTTTTGGGGAAAAGTCAGCCAAGCTACGGCAGCAGCAGCTGGTGCTTGCTGGAGAGGGAGGGAGACCGCGCCGTGCTTCCTGGGAAACGTAGTCCTTCCCGGAGCGCCGCGCGTGCCCAAGGATCCCGGCCTCGGACTCCATCTCCCGGCGGCGCGCGGGGCGGCAGGCAGGCGGGAGCGCGCGGAGGGGGGCGGGCGGGTTGGTAGGAGCGGCTTGCTCCGCGCGAGCCTCCCTTTACGCACAGCCGGAGACTCGCATTGTATCCTATCGGGCCAAAAGGGGATGATGTCACCTGCGGGCTGGTAAGGCGAAAGGAGGCAGGCGCTGCTGCCGTTGCTGGTGGCGGCGGCAGGAGGAGGAGGAGGAGGAGGAAGCGAGATCGAGCCTGGTTCCCGGGCTCCTTTTGTAAGCAGCCGCGGACAGAAGGAGCAGAAGCAGCCGGAGTGGGCTTCGCCTCCTCCGGAATGGAGCGAGCGCCAGGTAAGCCTCTCCTGCGCCTCTCGCCATTCATCGGACGCGCCGCTCGCTTGGAGAGCCGGGCCGGGCTCTGCGTTTTTACGCACGGGGCCGGAGGAAGCGGCGCTACCTTCCGGGGAGGGGGAAGCGCTGGTGGGGAAGGTGAGCTCCGGAGCAAGGGAGAAGGACCCCGAAGGAAACGGACTATTGGGGGTAGCGGCGGCGGCGGCATGAGGATGCGGTGTCCGCTCGGGCGAACAGGGGGCGGGTGGGGTGGGAAAGGGAAGCGCCCAAGTCTGCCAAGGGGGCGGCACGGGCTGGGAGCAAAACCAGCCAAACTTTAAACTCCCAGCCTTTCCTTGGGAGGGGGGGATCTCTCCGGGCGCTGGAGGCTCTGCATCTCTGGGAACAGCTGGGGGGCGGCGGCCGGGGAGGGGGCGCCCTGGGTTTGTGCGGCTTCCCCGCTGCAGTTTGCGCCGGGAGGAGCGAGCCTGTGTGTGTGTGTGTGTGTGTACGTGTTTTTGTGCCTGTGTGTGGTTTTTTTGGCTAACAAAAGGGGCAGATGCGGAGAGGGCGGGTGGAGAGAGGCTTCGCTGCTCCCTTTCTTTTCGGCTGCGGCTTTCTTTTCCTTTCAATGGGACCGGCCGGGGTGGGGTGGGGTGTCGGTTGGAGAGAGGGAGAGGTCGAGTAGAAAACCTCCTCCACGAGTTCTCTCACTCTCTGTCTCTTTTTTGGGAGGGGTGTGTTAAAATGTGCTCTCACCGCACCCCTACCCCACCCCTCGGGTTCAAAGGTGCCTGGAGCGGGGGGGGGTGCGGGTTGGGGGGGGAGAGTTTTGATTCCTGCGGATTTCTTGGGGTGGCTTTTCTCCATCCAGGGGAAAAGGAGGCGTGGATGTCTCCACTGGTTTTAGCAATACCGCAGTATGGGAGCGTGTGTCTGCACGCGTGTTGCCACCTCGGGATCACAACACCTTTCCCCCGTTTGTTCTCCTTCCCAGTTACCTTTCCTCAAGAGTTGAGCTGCACACTTGCAGAAGGGGTTGCAAAAACAGAAAAAGAAAATAAAAGCAAGAACGCCTCCTGGTTGCGGACAGCTGCTTCCTCCCCCCTCTGATGCTTCTTACAGCCCCTTTTAAGAACATGATAGCGCACCCCCCCCCCACCGCCGGATCAGGCCAGTGGCCCATCTCGCCCAGCATCCTGCCCTCATATTGACCAGCTGGATGCCCCCATGGGATGCCTGCCAGCTAATATTAATGACTACACTAATATTGAAATGCTAATACCCGGTGTCTTAAGGATTTGGAATCCTTAACGATGAAGGAATTGGATGTCTAGGAGACAAAAGTTGCAAGGCGGAGCCAGTGCTGCCTTTTCAGAAATATGAGTTTGGAATGCCATTCAGAAAAAAAATTGAGACTTCCATGTTTACGCATGCACAGATGCACTCTTCCTTTTAAAAAACACTGTTGCTTCACATTTTCAGGGGAGGACATGTCTCGATCTGTGCCCTCCCTGTGTTTCAATAAAGAGCAGCCAGGGTTCCAGATAATCAGCTATTTAAACCTATTTTCTCCAGGGGGAAAGATGGGCTAATCAGGTTTTCCCCCCCCTCCCCCTGTGGAAGATGCAGAAACTGCTGTTGGCTGTTCCTGCCACCTGGTCTCTCTATCTTCCTTCCCTTCTCCCCCCCCCCCCCGCTGCCACCCAAAGGATTTAGGGAGATGAGGCTTGCTTCCACTCTTTCCCTTATTATAACTAGGTGCACCTTTAACATACCCACTGAGGGATCTGGGTGGTCTTTCCCTGCTCCCCAGATTCAGGGGAAATGAATCAGTTGCACAATTGCTTGGGCGGCAGGCCGTCAGAAAACCAGTGGCCAACTAGGTGAGGCAGGAATTGCCTGTGTGCACATAGATGTATCTGTTGAATTTCAGTTCTGTTTTCTCCTATGTGCGCTGCATGCTGTGTCTCCCCCCCCCCCCCAGCGGTAACAAAACCTCATCCGAGTTGAGGATTTTTGAAGGAGAAAGTGTCTGCAACAGGAGAGAGAGAAAGAGAGGGGAGGGGGCATTGGAAATCTGGTTGCTATGGTTACTCTTGCAGTTGGAATCATTGCGATTTTTCACGCACAGAGCCCCCTCCCCAGTAGATCTGGAGTCTTCTCCACCCCTTTGCCTGGTAACTGGGAGGGTGTGGTCTCCCCAACAAAAAAATAATCTCTCAAAAGACAGAATTCAGATGAGTGTCTGCGGTCTTGAGTCTTGTGACGGCTGTGTTTCATTTTATGGTCAAAAGAAAAATGAGTGTCTGCCTGTAGCCGTTTCGTAGCTTTATTTTATTTCATGGCGACAGTGCAACTGAGAAGCCCATTTTGCTCTCTCTCCTTTCTCTGTCCCTATATTAAAGCAGGGAATATGGGTGGTTTGGGCGTGTGTTGTACGACATGCTGTGAACAAGGAAAGCTGCTTTATTAGCAACGGGTGTGGGTGGGTTCCCCTGTTACGTTTGTGGAACAGCCTTGAGTACCTACTCATTTGCTAGAGCTGTCTCTGTGCAGATGCGTAGGCAGGCATCGCACACTCTTAATCCCATGGGGTGTTTCCCTCTACTCCTCCTCCTCTTCCTCCTCGCTGACTCCACTCCAGGTTGACACTGTTGCTGCTCATCGGCACTTGTTGCAAGAGACAGCGGGGAGAAAGACGGTTCAGCTTTGTTCTTCTTGCACAAGCTCTGCGTTGTGGGGAGCCTTGCGAAGCCTGGGTGGAGGCCGAGACTATCCGAAGAAACTCTTGCAGAGAGGGCGTTGTGAAATAGCTTCGTTGGTTACATTTTCTTACATGAGTTAATAGCTCGCCTTGCTTCCCATCATGGAAGCCAGGGCAGTGTGTTTTGTGAAGTGTTAGAAACTCAGGTATATAAGCTAGGCGCCAAATGGCTCCTTAAACCAAGGCTGCAGTCGCCAAAGCAGAATGTCTAGTTGCCATTTTGGGGCAAGACGGCTCCAAAGTCTTCTTTTTCAAATGATGAACTGACTGTGATTGCTTCTCAGTTAAACATCTGGCTAGTTCAGATGGCTACCTTGAGCTAGTTTAAGAGCTTTGAGAACTTAAAGAAGAAAAGTCGCTTGATCCAGGGACAGTCCACACAAATATTGACCTATTCCGACCTCTCTTTTTTAATGTTGACACGGACCATTCATAATGTAAGAATATTCTTCACAACTGGGAGCAGGGCAGTGGGGTGGGGGAAGTCAAGACAAGCTACAGGGACTAACTAGAATATTGTTCACTGCTCCTGCTCAGGCTGCACAGAAAAACAGGCATTTTGGTTCCTGAAATTTATTCTGATGGTGCAGATAAAACATAACTGATAGAGATCTACAGGATGGGGTGTTAGTGTGTGAAAACAGTCCAGACCCAATGATCCCCAGGTGGTGGAGATGTCAGGCACCATCCTGGCACCCAGGAATCTTCACTTGGTCGCAAGTGGCTGATAGCCGGGTGCAAAATGCGCCTGGCGCCTGGCTAATTTCAAACACTGGTTATGTGTAGCTCTTGGGTGCTCTCCCACCCAGGCACTGGCCAGATGTGGCCCTCTGCTTAGCTTAGGTGGTGGCGGCCTCATTTGCCTTCATACCATCCTCTGGGATTGTCCTGGGCTTCTGTTCTGCAGCGATGTGCTATAAGAATTTTGCTCAGAGCTCTTCATTGTATCCGAATGTCACCCCGCACTAAAACTTGCTTTGTAATTTCATTTTCTCTGCAGGATCTATGTAAATATCTACAAATGCAAAGTCTTCTTTTTATACTCAGCGTAAGGTGTGGTCATAGTTCAGCAGCAGAGCAGGTGTAGAAGGCAGAGGAGGAAGAAACCGCTGCCTGGGGCCTTGGATGCCGTCTGCCTGTGACAGTAGACAAGGCTGGCCAAGACAGACTGACTTTCATAGCACAGACGCTCTGTGTAAGTCATAGCTTCCCCCAAAGAATCTGGGAGATGTGGTTTGTTGGGGGGGGCAGGGTTCTTAGGAGACCCCTATACTCCCCTTGCAGAGTTACAATTTCC
This sequence comes from Podarcis pityusensis, assembly GCF_964106645.2. Classification (NCBI taxonomy): domain Eukaryota; kingdom Metazoa; phylum Chordata; class Lepidosauria; order Squamata; family Lacertidae; genus Podarcis; species Podarcis pityusensis. Next base: position 8,087,415 of record NC_138028.1, read on the forward strand.
ATAGGGGACTCTGGGCATTGCTGTTCTGCGAGGGGAATAAGGGTTTCCTTAACAACTCTCAGCTCCCTTAACAAACTGCAGTTCTCAGGATTCTCTGGGGGAAACCCATGACCGCCTAAAGTGGTATGATATTGCTTTAAATACATAGTGCAGATGGGGCCCAAGTCCCAGAAAAGGAAAGGGGAGAACAGTCTCTGATGCTGACTGGTAGACCTTTGTGTCGTAGCTCTGTGCATTTCAGAAGAACGCTTCTTTCAGGATCACGGAAAGCTTGCTAGGCCTAGAAATTTGGGGAGGGATCGTCCTTAAAATCTGACCTACTCAATGGCCAGCTTGAGAGAGTGGCAGAGTCTCCTCCCTCCCCGGGCGTCTGATTCCAATATATATGGCCAGCAAGATTTGTATGCATGTGCATACCTGGATGTGAAATGGACATGTGGCTGTGTCATTTGCACAAAATGTTGGCCAACAGTCAATAGCATCCTTATCTCGGAAGCTTCAAGTGAGCAATGTGTGTTTATAATCCTTATCTCTTTCGAGTCCAGTAACCCTGTGAATGACATGATGACGATTCCCTGCCTTTTTATGTAGGGACCCGGAGTCCAGGATTGGTGGCTCAGCCCAGTCTCCTGTTGAGTTCAAAGACAGGCAGGGAGTTGAACTTGGGCTGTTGAGACCATCGCGCTACTTGATGCAGCTCCAGGCTGGACAGTAGATATTCTCAGTCGGCTGATGTGTTGCCAATTTTGATGTAGATGAATCGACGCTCAGTCCATGTTCAGGCCAAGGGGCTGAGGCAACATTGATGTTAGCGGGAACTGACAGGCTTGAAACAACATCTCGGCAACAGGCCGTATGGCATGAGGGAATAAGTCCCAAGTTTCTGCAGCGGTCAAACAATAGACCTTAAATCTTTTACTGGAAGGATTTTGCAGGGAGTGACATTTGCATTGAGATGTACCACATTCAATTGTCAGCATGGACTTCTTTTTGACATTAGGGGGACAGAAAGAGCATGATGGGAGTTGTAGGTGAGAGGATGATGGGAATTTATTTTTATTAATTGCCCTTATATCCCATGTTTTCCTCCTCAAGGTGGTGTATATGGGTCTCCCTCTCCTCATTTACGTCACATAAAACAATCCAGAATAAAATTCACGCGTCAAGGAGAATATTTCAGATCCTTCGCTAAGCACTTTCCCCATATTCATTTGCCTACTTGATTTATAGAGCTGCCCAATAGCAGAAGTACTATAAGAAGCCATTGTAGTGTAATGGTTAGAACAGGGGTCAGCAAGGTTTACCTCGCCTGGGCCAGTTCACTCCCACGGAGATCGCTCCATGGGCCGGATCGCATCTGCGCAGACGCGATTTCCGGTGTCTGCACAGACGCGATTCCTGGCGCCGCGGAATCAAGTCCCCACTCCGTGCTGCACCGGTTTAGCGCAGCGCGCGGGGACTCACCAAGTGGGTGCCTCAGTTTGGGGGCGGCTTGTGGGCCTTTTAAACAACCCTTCCGGGCCACTTCTGGTCCATGGGCCGCAGGTTACTGACCCCTGAGTAAGAAGAAGAAGAAGAAGAAGAAGAAGAAGAAGAGGAGTTTGGACTTGATATCCCACCTTTCACTCCCCCTAAGGAGTCTCAAAGCGGCTAACAGTCTCCTTTCCCTTCCTCCCCCACAACAAACACTCTGTGAGGTGAGTGGGGCTGAGAGACTTCAGAGAAGTGTGACTGGCCCAAGGTCACCCAGCAGCTGCATGTGGAGGAGCGAGGAAGCGAACCTAGTTCACCAGATTATGAGACTACCGCTCTTAACCACTACACCATGTTGGTGTTGGACTAGGACCTGGGAGATCAGGGTTCAAATCCCCACTTTGCCCTGTCTAAACGGCGCCATCCTTTTCTCCCTCTGTCGAAATATAGGCCAGTTGCAAGCTCCTTGCAGGCAGGGACCTGTTCTCATATTGCTCTGACACGCCGTGTATATAGGTGGCACTGTCGGTGATAGAACGATTGTGCCCACAGTCTTCCAGCATGGCCAAAAGGCCTGGGCACGCTGCCAGCCAGTCACTGTCCTTTAAGACTCTCTTCCCAAAAGTTGGGGTTGCCGACATCTTTGCAAAACCGCCTTTTCCATGCATTCCTTCGCAGCATCTTGGGCGATCTCTGCTTGCCTCGTTGAACTGGTTGTTTTCCCGGCTTTGCTTTAAACAGAGATCAGGAGGCAGAGTTTCCCCCACTTTCTTCCTCTGTTTGCTGGTGGCTTGATTGCTAATTCTGCCATCTGTGTAAAGAGAGACTGCATAGCTCTAGGCAGGGGTGGAGACTGGGCTTTTGCAAGAAATCCAGGGTGGTTTATTATTGATTACAGAGCTTGTTGCAAATCCGCAGAGCTAGCATTTGCTCCCTGAAGAAACGCTCGCTTGGGTCGCTGCTAAGCTAGGACTGCTTCCAAGTTGCTTGGTACAGGTGGGGGACATTGAGCACATTCTGTTGCCATGTTCAAATTCCACATCCTCCTGGATCAGATCCAAGGCTTGCTTTTGCACATTGTTCTCTTTTTAGCAGGGGCTAGCCAGATTTTTATGGGAAGCATACAGGTAGCAAGAAGGCAACATGCCCCATCCCTGTCCCCTAGGAATAGATGCCCCCCATGGCCAATTGGAGGGCTGTAGAATTGGCATTTGAAGAGGAAGCCTGAATCCTAAAGGCTTACAGACGGAGATTCTTGCATTGCAGGGGGTTGAACTAGATCAGAGGTAAGCAACCTAAGGCCTGGGGGCCAGATCCGGCCAAATCGCCTTCTAAATCCGGCCCATAGATGGTCCGGGAATCGTGTGTTTTTACATGAGTAGAATGTGTCCTTTTATTTAAAATGCATCTCTGGGTTATTTATGGGGCATAGGAATTCATTCATCCCCCCCCCCCCAATATAGTCCACCCCCCCCCCCCCAGGTCTGAGGGCAGTGGACCGGCACCCTGCTGAAAAAGTTTGCTGACCCCACTAGATGAATCTTTGGGTCCCTTCCAACTCTACAATTCTGTATTAAAATATCCTGTGAGATGGCAGGCAGCCTTGGGGAGGAATTTGAGTTAACCTAGCAAAAAGAGGAGAGACCCAATAGTGTCTGGTCCGTTAAGGCAGGGTTTCTTGAACTTTCGTCTCTGGGTGTTGTTGGACTCCAACTCCCATCATCCCTAGCTAGCAGGACCAGTGGTCAGGGATGATGGGAGTTGTAGTCCAACAATAGTTGGGGACCCAAGTTTGAGAAGCACCTTAGTCTGCCCTCAACCACCCTGCACCTGCCTGTCTGCCTTCTTCCTTCGAAGCAGTCAAGAGGAGTGGAGTTGGTTGCTCAGTGTTGCTCTTCTTGAACTCAGCAGGATGGAGATGAAACTAGAGCTTCTCTTTCTCCAGGGAGATCAAGGTGGCATCCATGGTTCTCTTCCGCTTCATTTCATCCCTACAACAACCCTGTGAGGTGGGTTAGGCTGAGAGGCAGTGTCTGGACCTAGGTAACCCAGCGGATTTCATGGCCAAGTGGGGATTTGAACCCTGGTTTCTCTCAGGTCCTAGTCCGACACTCTAACCACTACACTGGCTTACTACCCCTGGTTGACTCTGTCTATTATCATGCTCTGTACAGTTGTACCTTGGTTCTCGAACGTAATCCGTTCCAGAAGTCCATTCGGCTTCCAAAATGTTCGAAAACCAAGGTGTGGCTTCCGATTGGCTGCAGGAGCTTCCTGCACTCAAGTGGAAGCTGTGTCAGACGTTCGGCGTCCGAAAAACGTTTGAAAACTGTAACACTTTCTTTTGGGTTTTTGGCGTTCAGGAGCCAAAACGTCGGGAGTACCAAGGTGTTCGAGAACCAAGGTACGACTGAATTATGTTTTTATTATTATGCTCCATAAAATATGTTCTTAATGTTGTGCACCGCCCTGGGATCATTGGATATAGTACAGTATATAAATTTAATAATAATAATAATAATAATAATATTTTTTTATTTATACCCCGCCCATCTGGCTGGGTTTCCCCAGCCACTCTGGGTGGCTTCCACCAAAATATTAAAATACAATGGTCTGTATTTTGTGTGTGGTATAGTGTGGTATAGTGGTTAAGAGCGGTGGACTCATAATCTGGTGAACCGGGTTCGCTTCCCCGCTCCTCCACATGCAGCTGCTGGGTGACCTTGGGCCAGTCACACTTCTTTGAAGTCTCTGAGCCCCACTCAGCCCACAGTGTGTTGTGAGGGAGGAAGGGAAAGGAGATTGTTAGCCGCTTTGAGACTCCTTAGGGGGAGTGATAAAGCGGGATATCAAATCTAAACTCTTCTTCTTCGTCTTCTTCTTCTTCTTCTTCTCCTCCTCCTCCTCCTCCTCCTCCTCCTCCTCCTCCTCCTCCTCCTCCTCCTGTTAAACAGTAAAAGCTTCCCTAAACAGGGCTGCCTTCAGATGTCTTCTAAAAGTCTGGTAGTTGTTTTTCTCTTTGACATCTGGTGGGAGGGTGTTCCACAGGGCGGGTGCCACTACCGAGAAGGCCCTCTGCTTGGTTCCCTGTAACCTCACTTCTCGCAGTGAGGGAAGCACCAGAAGGCCCTCGGCGTTGGATCTCAGTGTCTGGGCAGAACGATGGGGGCGGAGACGCTCCTTCAGGTATACTGGACCCAGGCTGTGTTTCCATGTGTTTCCGTGTTCTGGATCAGAGTATGCTCTCCTAGACTGCTGTTCCTGTAGCTTCTCAGAATTTGTCATCTTCTGGGTCCCCCAAGTAGCTCAGCTAAGCATGCAGCAGCCCAGAACTGGTCCGACCATGTGTTGGAAGGGTGGGATAAAGGAAACTTGACATGTGCACAACACCTTGCTGGGTCAGGACCAACACTTGCAGGTGTGTAGTTATTCAGCTATTTTACAAGCGACGCTCCCAAGTTTTTATTGCTATTTTTAAAAATGCAGTGGGCTTCCAAGATCAGAGGCTGCCTTTGAAATGACACACGGTGTTCTCCTTGAAGTAGCTTGTATTTACGGTCTGTTCACGGGAGCTATTGCTGCCTCCGCCTTCCGCCTTTCTGAAAATGTGGCAACCTTTCTTTTTTTGATAGCGGGAGAAGCTCGGCTGGGAACGGGGTGGGCTTTTCAAGCAGCGACTTAATCAGTTCTGCAGGGACTAAAAATAACTCTTCAATGCCACGGCTTATCACAGAAGTGAAAGCAAACCTGGATCCCAAACTGGCCTTGGTGTGTGTGTGTGTGTGTGTGTGTGTGTCTGTCTGTGTGTCTGAGAGAGAGAGAACGACACTTGCGTACAGAGACATACAACTTGCAAAATGTAGGACTGGAAGATGGTATGGAAGCAGTTGTGTCCACAGGGAAATACAGTGGATGCTTGGGTTGCGGACGTGATCCGTGCGGGATGCACGTTTGCAACCTGTGTCTGCGCGTCTGTACACGTGCGGGCTGCGATTCGGTGCTTCTAAATTGTGCTTTGCGCATGCGCAACCGCCGAAACCCGGAAGTAACCCGTTCTGGTACTTCCAGGTTTTGGCGGTCCGCAACCCGAAAAAACGCAACCTGAAGCAGCTGTAATCCAAGGTATGACTGTATCCTGTTTTGGGGGACGAATGCTTGCGGACATCACATGCTGCGGAAAAACACAATGCTGGCTAACACTCTGTGGCAGTTAATTCATTAAAATAAATAATACCTAATAGATGTGAACATAAAAGCAGCCCTGAGGGATCAGTCCAGCAACTTGTTCTCACAGCCCCACGTCTTTAGCAAACCCTCCAGCAGGACCCCTAAGCCCAACTGCACCCTCCCCACTTCGGAATTGTAGAAACTGGTATTCAGAGTAGAGATGAATGGATTTGTCCATCTTCACTCTCTTGGTTTCTCAGCTTTCGAGTTGTAAATTCAGTTCTCCACATTTCTGTGTTTGTTTTGGATTGAAAATTATTGTTACCGTTATCATTATTTATTTGCATACCGCCCAAACCTGCAGGTCTCAGGGCGGCTGCAACGTAAAATCACAATATAAAAACACAAAATACATAATAAAAACCAAAACAAAAGCAAATCAATAATCCCCCCTCCCCAACACATTTTAAATGTGCATTGGATGTCAAAGGCCTTGTTAAAGAGGCCTAAAGGTGTAGAATAATAATCTTTTATTTATATCCTGCCCTCCCCAGCTGAAGCCGGGCTCAGAGCGGCTAACAACAGTGAAAATAACACAGTTTACATAAAATCACATTCAATTAATTGAAACACATTCTAAAATCAATTCATTCTAAAATCAATTCAAAATCAAATTAATGGCTAGAGTACTATGAGGATTACCAAAGGAGGGGGTCAGACTGTGCCTTGGCCAAAGGCCTGGTGGAACAGCTCTGTCTTGCAGGCCCTGCGGAAAGATGTCAAGTCCCGCAGGGCCTTGGTCTCTTGGGACAGAGCGTTGCACCCGATCGGGGCCACAGCCGAAAAAGCCCTGGCTCTGGTTGAGGCCAGCCTAACCTCCCTGTGGCCTGGGACCTCCAAGATGTTTTTGTTTGAAGACCGTAAGGTCCTCTGTGGGGCATACCAGGAGAGGCGGTCCCCACAAATGGGGAGCCACTGCAGAAAAGGCCCTTTCTTGTGTTGCTGCCTTCTGGACCTCTCGTGAAAGAGGCACACAGTTAGGGGTGGTGGTAGGAGCCGGTTCAAAGGCTACAGAGGTCCTGGCTTTTAGGGAATTGTGAGTTGCCTTCATTTCTTCCTGACTATCAATGATGACCCAGAAACTCATCCATCTAGGTCAGGGCTCAGCAAACTTTTTCAGCCATGGGCTGGTCCATTGTCCCTCAGACCTGGGGGGGCGCAGACTATATATTTTGGGGGGGGGGATGAACGAATTCCTATGCCCCACAAAGAACCCAGAGATGCATTTTAAATAAAAGGACACATTCTACTCATGTAAAAACACCAGGCAGGCCCCACAAATAACCCAGAGATGCATTTTAAATAAAAGCACACATTCTACTCATGTAAAAACACGCTGATTTCCGGATCCTCTGTGGGCCAGATTTAGAAGGCGATTGGGCCGGATCTGGGCCTTAGTTTGCCTACCCATGATCTAGGTTGTGTGCATTGCAGGGGGTTGGACTAGACAACCTTTGGAGGTCCCTTCCAATTCTACGATTCTAGGAGTGTACGACTGCAGCGTGTCCCCAGCAGCATGTGGCTGGAGCAGCCTTTGTCTCTCCTGTTTCCAGGAAACCCTTGTTCTCTGCTAGCGTAGCAGATGATTGCGTAGCGTTGTGCTTGTGCTGTTTTGGTCCCAGAAACCTACTTTGCATCTCCTAAGTAGGTTATGTTTATGTTTTCCTGGCTTCCCCCTCAGCCTGTCACTTTCTCTCTTTCTCCCTGCCCCCCCTCCCCCCCCATCTGCCAAGTGGTTTTTCCTGCTGCAGCTCCTGGAGGTGTGAAAGAGATTTGCTGAAGGGCGGTCAGCCAAGGTGGCTCACCTGCTGTATCCTTCTGTCTGGGTTCCTGTAAGTGCCGGCCTTTCCTGGAGTTGTTAGCAGTTCCTAGGCTCTGGACTGAGTCCCTGGACAATCCTTTTCTCTCCCTTTCTTCCTGCACCAGACTTCCAGGTTTAAAAACTGCTGAAACATTTGCTCCTGCCAGGAAAGGGCTATCCTGGTGCTCTCAGAAACCTCTCCCTCTTGCCTAGAAATCTGCATAGATTCAGAGCCCTGACTGAGGTTTCGCCAGGCATTGTCTAGTGCATTTTGGGAAGAGGTGGAAAAACAATTCCTTATGGCCTAGAAACTTGATTAAAAAAAACCAAAACCTGAGATGACATTACACTGGTACCTCTGGTTGCGAACAGGATCCATTCCGGAGGCCCGTTCGCAACCTGAAAATGGCGCAACTTGAAGCGCCATATCTACGCAGGTGCACGGCGCGATTTGGTGCTTGTGGGTTAAACCACAGAGCCTAGGGCTTGCCGATCAGAAGGTCGGCGGTTTGAATCCCTGTGACGGGGTGAGCTCCTGTTGCTCGGTCCCTGCTCCTGCCAACCTATCAGTTCGAAAGCACGTCAAAGTGCAAGTAGATAAATTCTCTGGCGGGAAGGTAAACGGCGTTTCCGTGCGCTGCTCTGGTTTGCCAGAAGCGGCTTAGTCATGCTGGCCACATGACCCGGAAGCTGTACGCCTGCTCCCTCGGCCAATAAAGCGAGATGAGCGCCGCAGCCCCAGAGTCGGCCACGACTGGACCTAATGGTCAGGGGTCCCTTCACCCTTTACCTTTAAATGCAGTAAATAAGATATTCTGTTTAGGATTAGGGTTAAGGTTAAGAAAGCTGGAGGGGTCAGCCAGATGAAGATGTCAATTTCCAACCTGGCATCTAGAGATCTCCATGTGGTTGGAACTGGACCCACGCCATTCGCAAAATGCACCTGGTACCTGGGGGGATTTCAAACACTGCTTGACGGAATGGGCTTATTTTTGACTGCTAGCTTGACAGCTTTTGACGTGGAGATCTAACCCACCTCCATCTCTATAGAGGTGCACTTGGGGCACATCTGGACTGAAGTTGTGGATTATTATTTTTTTAGATGAGTCTGCAATGAAAATTCCAGAGCACTGGACCCTAAAACAAGACACCTGTAGCTCTTTCTCACCCAGCAATTGGGTACTAATTTAATCCATTTGTACCGGGATTATATAATTTGTACCGGGATTATATAATTTCAGGGATGCGGGTGGTGCTGTGGTCTAAACCACTGAGCCTCTTGGGGTTGCCGATCAGAAGGTTGGTGGGTTGAATCCCCGCGACAGGGTGAGCTCCCGTTGCTTGGTCCCAGCTCCTGTCAACCTAGCAGTTCAAAAGCACACCCGTGCAAGTAGATAAATAGGCGGGAAGGTATACATCTTTTCCGTGCGCTACTCTGATTTTGGTGTTCCATTGCGCCAGAAGCAATGGAACTGCTGGCCACATGACCCGGGAAAACTGTCTGCGGACAAACGCCAGCTCCCTTGGCCTGTAAAGTGAGATGAAACCCCACAGTCGTCTGCGACTGGACATAACTGTCAGGGGTCCTTTACCTTTTTAAAAATATAATTTCATCAAAGTGGTTTCGCTAAGTCGCTGGTAGTGCAAAACTGTGGGAATACTGTATAGAGCCTCCCTAGGAAAGTAAGTAAGCAGGCTGTGGAATCTAGCAAATTGGCATTCTGTTCTGACCTTGGGAATGTCTTAAAAGTAGCTGTGGAGCCTTATCTTTATGTATAAGAATGCTGGGAACAAACACAGTAAGAAATGCATAAACATCCTAAAAATCTCGCTGGCTACAAAAGTCTTGCTGATCGTTCCTCCTCCCTTCTGGAAGAGGAAAGAGCAAAAGGTTTCTTAGTTTCAGCAAGCCCTGGGGTGGATTATATGCAGCACCTCTCACAAATTAGGGTTTTTGCAATGCTTCTGGGTTTCTGCCTTGATACCTATAACCCACCCTCTCTCTCTCTCTCAGTATATATAGTGCATTTTGCCAGTTTTACAGCTCACCAGGTTTAAGCAGAAGGTGGTTTCTGTCTGGTGGCTGAACTGGATTTTAAAAGGAATAACTTAAGTGTGGCACTTTAAAAAAAAAGAAATAAAATCTTTGTTCATGCTGGAAAATCTACATGGGTTTGCTTCTGTAGCTGGTTAAACAGTGCTAGTATCAAACCACTTTTGCTGTTCTTAATAATGAAAAGGGCTTTGTATCAAGGCAGTTTCACTCCAGCTTGTGGGTTTGCATCTGCAAAACGTGGCTTCAAGCCTTTTGCTCAGCCTTGTGCTGCGAAAATGGTTAGTGGTCGAACCATCCAACGCTTGGTGCATTCTGTTTCACAGTACAGTCCTACCTTAGATCCCGAACGCCTTTGTAGACAAACGTTTTGGCTCCTGAATGCCGCAAACCCGGAAGTGAGTGTTCCAGTTTGTGAACATTCTTTTGGAATCTGAACGTCTGACGGGGCTTCCTATTGGCTGCAGGAGCTTCCTGCAGCCAATTGGAAGCCGCGCCTTGATTTCTGAATGTTTTGGAAGTCGAACGGACTTCCAGAACGGATTCCGTTTGACTTCCGAGGTACTGCTGTAATCAGAAGAGCTGATGTCAAAGGATCCAAAAGCGACGTCTGCTATGATATTCCTGTGATAACTGCTAATACCTAGAATCATAGAATCCTAGAGTTGGAAGAGACCACAAGGGCCTTTGAGTCCAACCCCCTGCCAAGCAGGAAACACCATCAGAGCACTCCTGACATATGGTTGTCAAGCCTCTGCTTAAAGACCTCCAAAGAAGGAGACTCCACCACACTCCTTGGCAGCAAATTCCACTGTCGAACAGCTCTTACTGTCAGGAAGTTCTTCCTAATGTTTAGGTGGAATCTTCTTTCTTGTAGTTTGGATCCATTGCTCCGTGTCCGCTTCTCTGGAGCAGCAGAAAACAACCTCCTGCTCAAAACCCTAAAAGTCAGTAAGGATGCAATGCCCTGCTTTCCCTGTATTCACCCTGAAAATCAAGATTAAGTGAGGTTTCTGCCCTACCTGAGCTCACCTTAGAACACCTGCATTACGGTTCAACAGGTGTACTAACCCCAGTCAGACTCCCTCCCTGATGCGGTTCCTGGAGCAAGAACTGAGAGCCCCCCTTGGGACTCAACCTGCCCACCCACCTCTCCAAGAAAGTGAAAAGACAAAAAGACTTGATATCCCTGTCTAACTAGTCCCTAGTTAATTAGCATCATGCTGACGAATCCTCGCGGCATGTGATCTATAGCCTACTTGTATCACATGATTTAAGGTCTCTCTGCTGTTTGACATCCTCTGCTACATAACCATCCTTCTTCCTTTGGCCAAACACCACCGTGTAGAAAGTGCATTAATCCATAGCTAGATGGAGTTTGAGTAGTTTTTCATAGAATCAGAGTTGTAGAGTTGGGAGGGACCCAGAGGGTCATTTCATCCAGCCCCCTGCAATGCAGGAATCGCAGCTAAAACATCCAAGACAGATGGCAACCCAACCCCTGCTAGCGTACAATAAATGTCAGCATCTGTATCTGCTAGCTAGCTTCCTTTTTTTATGAAATCCTTTTTATTTGATTTTACAAATGCAGTGGTACCTTGGTTTACGAACTTAATCCGTTCGGGAAGTCCGTTCTTAAACCAAAACTGTTCTTAAACTGAGGCGCGCTTTCCCTAATGAGGCCCCCCGCCGCCGGTGCCCTTCCACCATTCGGGTTCCGTTCTTAGACCAAGGTAAAGTTCTCAAACCAAGACACTACAGTGGTACCTCGGGTTAAGAACTTAATTCGTTCTGGAGGTCCGTTCTTAGCCTGAAACTGTTCTTAACCTGAGGTACCACTTTAGCTAATGGGGCCTCCCGCTGCCGCTGCGCTGCCAGAGCACGATTTCTGTTCTCATCCTGAAGCAAAATTCTTAACCTGAGGTACTATTTCTGGGTTAGCGGAGTCTGTAACCTGAAGCGTCTGTAACCTGGCCCACGGGGTCACGAAGAGTCGGACACGAATAAACGTCTAAGCAACAACATTATTCTATAATCTATATTTTATATCAATCCGTATTGTCCATAATATTTGTTACATTACAAGTGAGATTAAAATCCTGCTAATGTTTTCATCTGCTTGCATTGGTCTCTTAAATAGATTATAATTTTTTCTCATTCTTTTAAAAAGCTTTTTGTCCTCTTTGTTCCTGAGCTTTCCACTCAGCTTTGCCATTGCTGCATAGTCCATTAGCTTAGCTTGCCTTTGGTCCCTGGTAGCGACCGTTTCTTCTTTCCATCCCTGGCCTAGTAGCATCCGTGCGGCTGCTGTCGCATACATAAAGAGACTTTTCTGGTCCGTTGGAACTTCTGTACCTATAGTTCCTAATAGAAAAGCTTCCATTTTTAAAACAAAAAGTATTTTAAACATTTTTTCCATTTCATTATATATCATCTCCCAGAAAGCTTTTATTACCTAGCACGACCACCACATGTGATACAAGGTACCTTCTTTTTCTTTACATTTCCAGCAGCTGTTTGTACTTGTTCTATACATTTTTGCTAACTTATTAGCTTCCAGGGAGGCAAGTGTTTTGCTTACCAAGAGGCACATTGGAAGCTGCCTTATATTGAGTGAGACCAGCGCTCCATTTAGCTCAACATCGTCTGCTCAGACTGGCAGTGGCTCTTTAGGCTATTTGGCAGGGTTCTGACCAATTCCATGGAACAAGTCCTTAAAGCGCTCACTGTATGCCCAAAAGTGCTCTGTAGATGCTTTTTGAAGGATGTGCCGCTAGAAGTTCTTCACGGACTGCTGAAGGGTGGCCTTTATCTTTTGGGATCTGTGGGGTGGAGATCTGAGGAGGAGACGAGAAGGCAAAACAAAAATCTCAGGAATTCCGAAGCTTGATAATCATCTTCCCCATCCTGCCCAGTGCATCTTGTTTTTCCTGATCTGTGCAATTTGGAGTTAAAAGTCTTTGCTCCTTGAGAAGGGGAAGAATGTCAGGATTTAACTAGTAAATGTTTGTGAAACTAAAATATTGACGGTTCTCTTTCCTGCCCCATCTTCTCTCTTGCTTGTATTCACTGGTCTGGATGACATGGAAACCGTGGTTTGTTGTGAAAGGGTGGGCTGTAGGAGAAGCGATTGCATCTGCTTGGCTCCTTCCCAGACATTTTGTTGCTGTGCCCCTCTGAACCTCAGCCATCGTTTGGCCTAGCACATTGTCCAGGCTGGTGGTTTAGCTCTCTGCAGGCTAAGGTTTAACCAAGGTTCCTCTTATGGTTTGCAGCCCATGGTTTATCCAGGAGACCTAAATCACAAGCCCAGGTTAGGTCAACACGCTATGCCAAACCATGGTTTAGCTTTGCGTGGCTTGAATTCAATTCGCCATAGCTCTGCGCTTGCGAATTTCTTTCTCTTTTCATGGCTTTCTAGTGGATATTTCCCCAGTGCCTGTTAACATAGAATGCATTTCTGTATGTTGTTCACGCTAGCATAATCATTTTGACGCACATTCCCCCTAATATCAGCCTTTTGGTAGGAGATCCGCTTTAATTATTAATTAATTATAAAAACAGCGTAAAATACAGTATAAAAACATGAATAACAATAAAATTCAAAAATAAAAAATCAATTTGATAACCCCCAGGGCTAGCTGGCTGAATTGGTCTTACTTGGGCCAGCGAGGAGGCCAGGGGAGAATTAGCTGTGGGGTCTCAGAGCGGGTGATCTTCATAAAAGGGGAGGGGGAAGGAAGAGAAGGGAAATAAAAGATCAGGCTGAATTCAAATTAAAGGCCAGGCGGAATAGCTCTGTCTTACAGGCCCAACAGAAGGAGGTTAAATCCTGCAGGGCCCTGGTCTCATAGGACAGAGCATTCCACCAGGTCGGAGCCATCACTGAAAAGGCCCTGGCCCTGGTGGAGGATAGTCTGACTTCCTTAGGGCCCGGGACCTCTAAACTATGGTTATTCATGGACTGTAAGGTCCTCTGCGATATCCTCCTGAGCCCTTTTGTCTCCCAAAGATACCCCCAAAGACAGCAGAGGTTTAGGATCAGAGTTTCCTTCCCCTGGATGGCTTACCCCCCCCCCCCCCGCCGGGTTGAGAAGCCCTATCTGCCCCCCTGGGTGACAAACAGTTCTGTAACTGAAAAAAACCACACAATTAAAAATAAAATAAAAACATACCTAAAACATTGAAACAGTTAAAACAATAAACTTTCTTTAGATGTTTAAATATGTTCTAAGACCAGATGTGGCCAAGTCCCTGCTGAAACATAAAAAAAGTCATTTTGAAAGAGTTCAGTGACTAACAGTCAAGTGGCAGGGAGTTCCACAGTACAGGTGTTGCAACACCTGTGGAACGACTGCTTACAAACGTGGCAAAGGGCTCTGAGTCCTTATGCAGGGAAAGTGCTCTAAAAATACCAAGCCTTGTTTTAGCGGAGCTCGCTGCGCTCTTGGCAGTAAACGCGTCTTCCAGGAAAGCTCTGCCTCTTCGTTCTCGGTAACCTTCCTCCAGAAGAGCCGCTTGCAGAGTTCCTCGGGCGCTCTCTCTGCTGTCAGCTCCCACGCTGCGAAGGGCGAAACTCATGCTCCCTCGGTGCGCTTTGATAGGCAAGTGTCTTCATGCTCCTTATCTCCCCAAAGGAATGTGCTGGCCAGTACACAGCGATGTGCAGGAAGGCTGATCAGCTTAGCCACGTCCTCTCTCTGCATGGTTTTAAGAGCTTATGGTTAGGTGCCCTAAATATTTACTCTTGTGTTGCTTTTGAGAGGGGATGAGTGAAGGAGAAGAAGAGCATAGAAGGCCAGAGGTTCTGGAATAATAATAATAATAATAATAATATTTATTATTTATACCCCGCCCATCTGGCTGGGTCCCCCCAGCCACTCTGGGCGGCTTCCAACAAAACACTAAAATACAATAACCTATTAAACATTAAAAGCTTCCCTAAACAGGGCTGCTTTTAGATGTCTTCTAAAAGTTTGGTAGTCCCCGTATTTTTTGCTCTATAAGACGCAACAGACCACAAGACGCACCTAGTCTTTGGAGGAGGAAAACAAGGAAAAAAATATTCTGAATGCCAGAAGCCAGAACAGCAAGAGGGATCGCTGCACAGCGAAAGCAGCGATCCCTCTTGCTGTTCTGGCTTCTGGGATAGCCGCGCAGCCTGCATTCGCTCCATAAGACGCACACACATTTCTCCTTACTTTTTAGGAGGGGGAAAGTGAGTCTTATAGAGCAAAAAATATGGTATTTTTCTCTTTGACATCTGGTGGGAGGGCGTTCCACAGGGCGGGCGCCACTACCGAGAAGGCCCTCTGCATGGTTCCCTGTAACTTGGCTTCTTACAGTGAGGGAACCGCCAGAAGGCACTTGGCGCTGGACCTCAGTGTCCGGGCAGAACGATGGAGGTGGAGACACTCCTTCAGGTATACTGGACCGAGGCCATTTAGGGCTTTAAAGGTCAGCACCAGCACTGGAATTCCCTAGGAGGTGGGCGCAGGGTACCTACACCTGCTGTGAGCATGATGAAATTATATATTTTTTTCAATCTGGGAGAGAGGCAAAGGATGCCTGCCCGAGAACCAGTGTGGTGTAGTGGTTAGAGTGCCGGACTAGTCCCTGAGAGACCAGGGTTCGAATCCCCACTCGGCCACGAAACTCACCGGGTGACCTTGGGTCAGTCATTGCCTCTCAGCCTTAACCTACTTTACAGGGTCGTCGTTGGGGGTGGAAGGGGAGGGGAGGAAAACCATGTTCACCACCTTGAGCTCGTTGCTGGGGAGGGCGTGGAAAGGTGGGAGATAAATGCAATTAATTAAATAAATAAAGCCTGGCAAAAGAACAGGCAGGGGATATAAGGGATCAAGAGGTCTTTGAGGGATCCTGGACCCAGATCGGTTAAGGGCCTTGTAAAATAATAATAATAATAATAATAATTGAATTTATATACTGCCCTATACCTGGGGGTCTCATGGAGAATAGAAAACCAAATTAATGCAAGAACCTTTGTTCCTGTGTTTGAAATTTGGATTATGAGAACTGCTGCTGCTGTCGCCCACGGAAGTCATGTAAATCTTTTCATATTGTAAGCCGCCTTGAGCATTGTTTTAACTGTGGAAAGGTGGCATACAAATCTGATGATGATGATGATATTGGCCAAATATTATTTTCTAATACAGTGGTACCTCTGGTTGCAAACGGGATCCGTTCCGGAGCTCCGGTCGCATCCCAAGGAATTCGCAACCGGAGGTGCCGCTTCTGCGCATGTGCGTGGCACGGTTTAACGCTTCTGCGCATGCGCACGGTGTGTAGCGCACATCTGTGCATGAGTGCATGGTGAAACCCAGAAAAATACTTCCGGGTTTACTGCGTACGTATCCCGAAGGATACTTAACTGGAGGTCAACACACGTAGAGGTACCACTGTACTAATACTGTGTGTCTGCCCATATCAAGTACCATAAAAGGTTATTAATTGAATCATAGAATTGTAGAGTGGAAAAAAGACCCTGAGGGTCATCTAGTCCAACCCCTGCAATTCAGGAATCTCAGTTAAAGCATCCCTGACAGATGGCCGTCCAACCTCTGCTTAAAAACATCCAGTGAAGGAGAGTCTGCCACGTTCCAAGGGAGTCCGGTCCACTGTCAAACAGCTCCTACTGTCAGAAAGTTCTTCCCGTTTTCTTGTCGGAATCTCCTTCCTTGTAACTTGAATCCATTGGTTTGGGTCCAGCCCTCTGAAGCAAGAGAAAACAAGCTTCAAAGACGGCAATATATAGATACATTGATCCTTTAAGGGTTAATGAGCCATGTTTGCATTCCTTGAGCCCAAGGGGGAAGGTTTTGAATATGAAAAGCTGATCTTGCCTATTTCAGGCTCCGGTAAACTGTATTATTGAGGGCGGCTTAAACTGCATAAATCCCAGAGGACTATGGAAAAACTCTGTGCATTTTGAATGTGTGCCCTGTGATGTGTGTGTATTGAAAGAAAAGTTTGCATGAGAGATTTGCATACCAGGTGTTCATATGCTTGTGTTTGGATTTGAAAGCCAAACAGGCTCTGTGGTTGGAGGTCAGCGTCTAATCCTGTGTGTACATTCCTCAAGCAAAGGTTGTGGGGGTATTTTTTTGAAAATAACTGAACTCCATGCATTTGAGAGGGCCACATTTTCAAGTGGTATTTTCAGCCGAAAGGCATCTGACTGAAGCAAAGAGGTTTTCTTCAACTGTCTCCCACACAACCAAGTGAGCCTCGGTTCTCTAGAGTTTGGCCTGCAATATGAACCGAGGATTGTATGCAGTGAAGTCGCCCTGATTGTGCAAAGACCTCCACTTGCACCACGGGACTTGCCCTCCTGCTCTGTGCATCATCCCAAATCTGTCCTGCAAATTTTTTTTTTGGAGGGGGTCAATGGAGAGTCCTCTTGTGTCAGCAGAAGTCCTTGCAGAACTGGGGCGACTTTATTGGCTCCAACCCTGAGTTAACAATGATTGAGGCTGTTGCAAGGTGTCATAGAACAGGGCCTGTTCTGTGTTGGCATCTTGGTTATATAGAATGGCCTCCCTTCTGAGTTACAATCAGTGCCATTGTTACTACAGTGGTACCTCGGGTTAAGTACTTAATTCGTTCTGGAGGTCTGTTCTTAACCTGAAACTGTTCTTAACCTGAAGCACCACTTTAGCTAATGGGGCCTCCTGCTGCCGCGCCGCTGGAGCACGATTTCTGTTCTCATCCCAAAGCAAAATACTTAACCCGAGGCAATATTTCTGAGTTAGCGGAGTCTGTAACCTGAAGCATATGTAACCTGAAGCGTATGTAACCTGAGGTACCACTGTATTTTTTTTACTTACTGGTGCCAGTTGAAGACTTTCCTTTCTTTGCCCAGGCCTTTACTGTGGCACGATTCAAATTGTGGTCAGCTGGAGATAACGGATTGTCTCCAATTTTTATCATAAATACTGTTCTGGGTTTTTATTTGATGCTTAGTCTTCATGTTTGGTCTCTGCCCTGTGTTTTTTGTGGCTCGCAATTTGCATTGTAAGCTTGCCCGGTCATGTAGGGTTGGCTGGAAATTGAAATTAATACCTTAAAGTGCTACCAGTTTTCTATTTTTTCAGGTATTCCCTCTACCTGTACTGTTTAGGTATAGATTCTTGGGTGAAAGCAGTCTTGCCCATATGCTACTTTCTCCTTGGGTGGAAGCTGAGCATGCCTGAAGCAAGACTATCCTGCATCTATTATGGGATAGAAATGCTCATTTAAACAAGCCATGGACAACACTTCTGAAAGGGACCTATTTGCTTAACCTTGGAAAGTTTCCAAAGGGTTTGATTTCTCCTCCTTTGGTTTACATGGTGATTCTGGTTGCATTGGAGGACCCGAGAAAAGCTTTGTTTCGTTCTGGAAGTATTAAATTTATAGTCGCTTCCTCCTGCAGAGGGGCGCCCTGGAGCATCTAATGACAGATTAGCAATTCTTATTTGCCGAATAACCCTTCCTTGCCCAGGTCTTGCTGAAGCCCAATTAAGTCTGCCTTGATCCCTAAATGAGATTTTTGCCAGCCGTCTTGTCCAGCTGAAGTGTTTGCTTCCACTAATAGCAAAGAGGATTAATTAACGGAATGTCCTGACCAAATATAGAAGCACACTTCGCGGTGTTTATTGAGTTGCGGTGCGTATTGGGTTTTCCTCTCGCACAATTTCTCAAAACTGTGAAGCTTCCTTCAGTGATGCGCCGTCTCGAGGGTTCTGCCTGCGCAAGCGTTTTGGCTTGACAGGTGGAATTATCCCCCCCCCCCACTCTTTCCCCCATGTGCTGTTCTGGGGGTTCTCCTGACCTCCCAATTTTGGGGGGCAGGTGCAGAGGAGGAAAGGAAGGGAAGCTCCCTTGTGGAAGTGGAAATCCTTGCTCAGGGCTTCCACTGATGGGGCCGTTTGGGTGGGTGACTCCTGGCCACTGTTTTCACAACTGTTCCTACCTACATGAGCCTATCACAAAACAGCTGGCATAAAGGAATTAAAAGAAATTCCTCGCTGCATCTGCTGGAGACAACTCTTGTTGCCGCAAGTGAGCGGTGATCTTGCAAGTCTGGCGAGTTTTTCCATGTGATCCCATGTCTGCAGGTGCCCAGGGGTAATTCTTGAGCTGGCACTGCTGTATTTATATTTGATTTTAAATGGGAGTTACCTGCCAGTTGTTCCCTGTGTGGGCTTTTAAAAACCACGGCTGTGGAATATCTCTACAGAACACATCATTTCACGATTTTCGCTTTGCTTTCCTTCTCACAACCGCCTCGTGGTCCCTTCTAACTCTACAATTCTAAGCCCTGTATGGTATGTTAAGTTGTTTTAATGCCCACCAGGGGTTTTTTTGGTTAAAAATGAGGTGCCAGTACTCACTGCTTGGTAAAAGTGCCCTTGGTGCCTCCCCATGAGGAACCCTAAAGCTAGAGCAGAGATTGCCAGCATGGTGCCTCTGGGCACAAAGAGGTCCTTGAGATCTTCCCCTGGAGCCTCCGATGTTTCTGAGCCCCTTTCCCTCACTGCCCCCTTGGTCATGCATTGGTGAAGGTTGTTACCTTTTTCTCCCCTGAGAAGTAAAAAAGGTAAAGGGACCCATGACCATTAGGTCCAGTCGTGACCGACTCTGGGGTTGCAGCACTCATCTCGCTTTATTGGCCAAGGGAGCCGGCGTACAGCTTCCGGGTCATGTGGCCAGCATGACTAAGCCGCTTCTGGCGAACTAGAGCAGCGCACGGAAACGCTTTTTACCTTCCCGCCGGAGCGGTACCTATTTATCTACTTGCACTGGTGTGCTTTCGAACTGCTAGGTTGGCAGGAGCAGGGACCGAGCAACGGGAGCTCACCCCGTTGCGGGGATTCGAACCGCCGACCTTCTGATCGGCAAGTCCTAGGCTCTGTGGTTTAGACCACAGCGCCACCCGCGTCCCTCCCCTGAGAAGTAGATGGAGCTAAAGAAGGAAGTTGGTAGAGGGACACTCTCTCTATGGGCTTTTCAAGGTTCAGATTAAGTCCGCCAGATCAGGCTTTTCGTCCCGCTACTTGGAAGAGCAAAGTGTGTGTACATGCATTCCTTTTATGGGGGTGGCTGGGAGGATGTTTCAGGGATGGGAGAGATGGGTCTGCAGTTCAGCACAGGAGTGTAGCACAGGAAGCTGTCAAATACTGAATTGGACTACAGTGGTACCTTGGTTCTCAAACGCCTTGGTACTCAAACAACTTGGAACCCAAACACTGCACACCTGGAAGTAAGTATTCCAGTTTGTGAACTTTTTTTGGAAGCCAAGTATGCTCCGTTTTGCGTGCCGCATTTCTCTTTTGAGTGCTACGCTGAGGTCTTGTCTGTTTTTGCTATTTATTTTGCGTTTTTGTGGCTTTTTTGTTTTGTTTTTGTGACTGTGGAACCCAGTTCAGTTACTGATTGATTGATTGTGTGACTGCAGTACATTGTTTATTGCTTTCATTTTACGGATCAATGGTCTCGTTAGATAGTAAAATTCAAGTTAAATTGCTGTTTTAGGGGTTTTTTTAAAAGTCTGGAACGGATTAATCCATGTTGCATGGCTATCGGAAACCACGCCTTGGTTTTGCAACGGACTTCCGGAACGGATTAAGTTTGAGAACCAAGTACAGTGGTACCTTGGTTTAAGAACAGCCCTGTTTACAAACTATTCGGTTTACGAACTCTGCAAAACCGGTAGTAGTGTCCTGGTTTGCGAACTTTACCTCGGTCTAAGAACGGAATCCGAACGGTGGAAGGGCACTGGTGGCGGGAGGCCTCATTAGGGAAAGTGCACCTCGGTTTAAGAACTGTTTCGGTTTAAGAACGGACTTCCAGAACGGATTAAGTTCATAAACCAAGGTACCACTGTATTGGGCTGTGTTAGGATTGTCATACGTCCGGGAAAACATGGACATTTCCTCTTTTGGGGGGTCAACATACCCATCTGGGTGGATTTTTACAGGAAATGTCTGGGTTTTTTGCTTGGGAGCAGCTCGGGCTCAGGCTGCTCTACACGCAGCTGCTGCCAGCCCGAGCCAGCAAAAACGGGGCATGGCGGTGGCCCTGCAGTCCTGCATGCCTCTTTCCCCAGCTTGGGCTGGCAGCGGCTTGGGCTGTCCTCTTTTTTGCACTTCAAGATATGGCAACCCTAGTTGTCTTCACTGACTGGCAACAGCTCTCCTGGGTTTGGAGAGATGTTGGGGATTGAACCGGGCGCGTTCTGCATGAAAAGCAGATCCTCTGCTCCTGAGCTGTGGCCCTTCCCTGATGCTTTTGGGCTGCAACTCTCATTGTCCCTGACTATTGTTGATCCTGGTTTGGATCCAACAACATCTGGAGGGCACCACATTGGGGTGTGTGTGTGTGTGTGTACGCACACATGTTAGCATTTTGTATCTCTTGACTGTGGCAAGTGCCATGGGAAGTTCCCAGGCAGAGCAGGATGGGATCAAAGATCTGGTACCCGAATGCAGAAGTTCCAATGGGGAATTGCATACTTACCTGCCTCAAACCTCTGCCAAGCCCTCATGCAACAAGGCTTCTTAACCCGCTTGCTGTGCGGCTGCTGGCTCCCCCCCCCCCCTTCCTGAGCCCTTGTAAATTAACTGCTTTGCCGTAACACTTCTGGGAAATGTTCCACAGTGGTGTTTCTAATAGCAAGCCATTGGGTTTTCATTTACAACAATGCTTCTCATTGTAGTGGTTTTCCCCTCGAGAGGTGCAGACAACATCCAGTGTGGAGATGTTATATACATGCATTTAAAACCGATAATAATAAATCTCCCTTCGCAAGAAAATGTATGTAAGGTCGAGAGACATCTTAGCTGAAGGCAACCCAGTGAACTATCTAATGGAATAGATACCTGAATATGGGAGTCTTGCATCCCAAGCAAAGTGTTTTTGCCACGACACTGGCTTCAATCCAGCCTTCCTCAGCCTGGTGGCCTCCTGGTGCTTTGAACTATCATTCGCAACAGCCCCAGATGACTCTCTGCAGTTGATGGGAGTTACAGCCTGGGGTATCTGAAGGGCAAGAGTTTGGGGGTGGCTGCTGCAGACCAGCGAGTTATATTTGATCTGTGCACAACCCCACACAAAATCGACTGACGATGTGCGTATAAAATGGTTTGTCTGCAACCACAAAGGTGCAAAAGGCTGTCTTTTCAGAGGTGTAAAATAGCTGGGAGAGCAGCCTGTTGCATGTAATATATTCTTGCTTGTGCAATTTCATGCGGACAAGCAGAGCATGATGCAGATTGCATGTTCAACCCCTTTCCCCCCAGCTGGCAGTCATTTCACCAGGCACTCAGCGTTTGAAATTTGCCAGGCGCATTTTGCTCCTGGCTATCGACCAGCTGTGACCAAGTGAGGATGCCTGGGTGTCAGGATGGCACCTGATGTGTCCACCATCTGGAGGTGCATGCCTGGGGATCCTTGGATCTGGGCTGTTTTCACACACTAGCAACACACCCTGTAGAATTCTCTCCGTTACATTTTATCTACACAATCAGAATGAATTTCAGGAACCCAAAAGTCATATTGAAAAATGGCAACTAGACATTCTGTTTTGGTGACCGTAACCCTGGTTTAAGGAGCCATTTGACGCCTAGCTTATTTATCAGAATTTCTAACACTGTGGCAACTGTCCATAGGCTTTCAAGCAGCCTTAGGGACTAGAAACCTGTGCTGTATGGTGTGTGTGTTTTAAGGAAGACCTGGATCCCACGGATGCTGAAATTGTGTCCAGGTACAATCACCTGTGTTTGCACGGTACAGTCATGCCTCGGGTTGAATATGCTTCGAGTTGAGCGCGTTCGAGTTGCGCTCTGCGGCAACCCAGAAGTAATGGAGTGCGTTACTTCCAGGTTTCGTCGCTTGCGCATGCGCAGACGCTAAAAATGACATCACGTGCATGCGCAGAAGCGGCAAAAAGCAACGCGCACAGATGTGCCATTGCTAGTTACATTTGCTTCTAGATGAGAACAGGGCTCCGGAACGGATCCCGTTCGTATCTAGAGGTACCACTGTACTGGCTTGGCTTCCTTTCTCAAAGGAGGGGGAGACTTGATGCTAAATGGCTTAGAGATGTGCTGCCATTCGAATGCTTGGCATGGCTTGACAACGCCTCTTGAGAGGATGACTACAACTGGAATAGACAGGGCAGCAGAGGTTTCCTAGGGCTTGTCACTTCAGCTACAGAAGATGAACTCTTGTCTTCCAGCTTCCCAGCAGGAAGGTAGTGTGTGCCCTTTTCTTTTGGGGGAGAATGGTTTGGAAAGTATTTTGGGCATTCTCTAAAGATAAATCAGGAGTCACCAAAGCATGTTTTGCAGGACTCGTTCACTTAAAAAAAAAAGGTCGCCTATCCCTTGTGGTTGCAGAGGCAACCTTGAAATTGTGACGGCAGGTTTTTGTTTTGTTTTTTGCTTTATTTATTTATTTAAAAAACACCCTCTTAATTAAATTTATACACTGCCCTCGGTCAAAACGGCACAGGGTAGTTTCCAACATAACAAGCAACATAATGTATATACATAACGTAACAGCCATACAATGCAGAAAATTAAAACACTTGTATAAATACAATTCATAAGAATAAGCAATACATAATACTGTATCAGATAATGCATAATGCGCAATGCATAATAAGCAATGCATAACAAGCAGCAACGTCAAATTACCCACAGTGTCGGCAATAAACCCAGCCATAAACTCTGCATCTCATCCCCTGCGAAATGCAAAAGTCTTTAATAAAACAAAAGTTGTTATCTGCTCATCTTGGATCGAGGCTATAAAACATAATGTGTTGTTTTTTTAAACAACAGCAGTGTTATGAGAAATGCGAAGGAGTGACAAACCGGCGGCAGCGCATGGAAGCCACGCACAAAGTCCTTTACGCCAGCTGTGTGCCACTCTCATGGCATGGGCAGTCCCTGACCCCGGGGTGGAGCAAGGGGTGTGTGGTGGGGGCAGTCCGCCACATGTGTTGCCACTGAGGGGGGTGACAAAATGGGGGGGCACTCACTGTGGGGCCTGCACCGTGCTCGAGCCACTCCCGAGAGTGATGCAGTGGCTTGGGTGCCCGCAGGCTTCGCGTTGCCCCAAACCATGGGTAGGCAAACTAAGGCCTGGGGGCCAGATCCGGCCCAATTGCCTTCTCAATCCGGCCCACAGATGGTCTAGGAATCAGTGTGTTTTTACATGAGTAGAATGTGCCCTTTTATTTAAAATGCACCTCTGGGTTATTTGTGGGGCCTGCCTGGTGTTTTTACATGAGTAGAATGTGTGCTTTTATTTCAAATGCATCTCTGGGTTATTTGTGGAGCATAGGAATTTGTACATATTTCCCCCCAAAAAATATAGTCCGGCCCCCCACAAGGTCTGAGGGACAGTGGACCAGCCCCCTGCTGAAAAAGTTTGCTGACCCCAATGGTCCGCCCGCCGTCTCCCCCTCAGCTGCAGGGTGGCTGAGTTGGAGGAGGTAGGCAGACTCCTTGGAGGCCCCATGGAGCGTCCTGCCCCGGCTGGGTGCAGGTCACACGTGCTGCCCCAGGCGCCCAGTCAGCTTGCTCCGCTGCCGCCTGACCCCTAAAAGCATTTGGAAGGAGAGACAACCGCTCTCGCCACCACTGGCATCAACCCGAAAGACAGAGTCCAGTCGGGCTGCCTCCGCTGGTACCTCGGGTTACAGATGCTTCAGGTTACAGACTCCGCTAACCCAGAAATAGTGCTTCAGGTTAAGAACTTTGCTTCAGGATGAGAACAGAAATCGGGCTCCGGCGGCGCGGCAGCAGCAGGAGGCCCCATTAGCTAAAGTGGTGCTTCAGGTTAAGAACAGTTTCAGGTTAAGAACAGACCTCCGGAACGAATTAAGTTCTTAAACCGAGGCACCACTGTAGTGCTTAATCAACACACTCCTGTGTAGCAAACAGTAAGGAAAAATCCTTGCAAACTAGCTGTAGCTGTGAAAGGGCAGGGAGTTGAGGCGTTTGAGGCTCACCTCCCTTTCCTGAATAACCTGACTGCCAGCACTGCCGCTGTCAGGATGAACCCCTCCTGATCACGGGTGGTTGCCTGACAGCTAATCCACAGCAGGTCTTCTGGAGCCCAGGCTGCTTTGAAGGTTGTATGTCGCTTACGGACCCTCTGAGTGTCCCCATTTTCCAGGGACAGTTCTGGATTTACAGGAGCCGTCCTGGTTTCTGATTGGATCCCGCAAGGTCCTGCTTTTCCTCAGGATGTCCCTATTTTCAATGGAGAAATGTTGGAGGGTATGGAGTCATGTGACCACTGAGCCAAGCAGTAAGATTCAACCTTTAGACATCTGAAGGCAGCTCTGTACAGTGGTGCCCCGCAAGACGAATGCCTCGCAAGACGAAAAACTCGCTAGACGAAAGAGTTTTCCGTTTTTTGAGTCGTTCCGCAAGACGAATTTCCCTATGGGCTTGCTTCGCAAGACGAAACGTCTTGTGAGTTCTTGCGAGTTTGTTTCCTTTTTCTTAAAGCTGCTAAGCCGTTAATAGCCGTTAAGCCGCTAATAGCCGTGCTTCGCAAGACGAAAAAACCGCAAGACGAAGAGACTCATGGAACGGATTAATTTCGTCTTGCGAGGCACCACTGTATAGGGGACTTTTAAAATGTTCAGTGTTTTATTTTGTTTTTATATATGTTGGAAGCTGCCCAGAGTGGCTGGGGCAGCCCAGTCAGATAGGCAGGCTATGAATTAATGAATGAAATAGGATGTCCCCATTTTCATCCATCGGAAAAATGTTGGAGAGTATGCAGTTGCTCTCCTGAAGCCACACTGAAACTGTTCACAGCATTGCTTAGATGTGTGTGTGTGTGTGTATAAATATGTAGACACATATATGTATAACTACATTATTTCATCATATTTTAATCTAGTCATACCTCGGGTTACAGACGCTTCAGGTTGCGTTTTTTTGGGTTATGGACCACCAAAACCCAGAAGTACTGGAACAGGTTGCTTCCCGGTTTCGGCGGTCACACATGTGCAGAAGTGCTAAATTGCGCTATGCGCAGAAGCGTCAAATTGCAACCTGCATGTGCGCAGACGCGCCACTGCGGGTTGTGAACGTGCATCCCACACGGATCACATTCACAACCCAAGCGTCCTCTGTATTACAAAAATTTTCTCTCTCACAGTTATTTTGTCATTTTTCTTCCACTACTCTTATCTCGAATCCTGCCATAATTTCATTTACTGTGATAATATATATATATGTATATATATATTCTATTCTATTCTAGTTATTAATTATATATTATATTGTATTAATATATATTATAGAATTATATATTATATATTAATTATACATATTAGTCTATGGAAGCCATGCATTCTTCTACCAAAAAGTTCATCATTTGAATCTCTTTAATTTCGCGGTCAGCTTTACCATTTCTTCATTGTCCATGACTTTCAAGAGCCACTCCTCCTTTGTTGCAACTGGCTCTTCTTTCTATTTCTGTGCATATAATATTCTAGCTGCTATTTTCCAAACGCCTTTCAAGCACCAGTTGCCTAGAAAGCAAGACTGCTGCGTTTTCAGCTACCTCAGAGTGCTGCTCTTTCAAATCCCCCGATTTCGCTGCCTTCCTTTTGTGTCTTGGCGAGTTGGCGCAATTGGTGATCTTTGGGCTTTCCCCTTCGAAGTTACCTTGGGCGCCTGTTTGTTCGACTGGGCGGATGGCGACTCTTTGCTGTGTTCAAAATGAAGCCTTTGGATTTTTACTTTAGCTCCGGGTAGCCTTAGGAGATGGCCTGCCTTTCCTTCAACGCGAAACATTTCTGTGTCTCTGGAAAATTTTCTGCAGCTCTTATATTTCCGCTTACCGATTACAAGAAAAACCCAACCCATTCCTTTCTAAACACTGTGTCATTTCATAAAATTAGCCTGCAGCTTGATGGATGAAATAGCTGTCAAATTGCACAGTTTCCAGAGTTTTTAGTTTTAGCTGTCAGATAACCATACTTGGGGAAATATCTATATATCCAGTGCCTTCTAAATATTTATCCCAAGAGAAGCTCTGGATTTGTTTGACTTGAACATTTAAACAGCATTAAGTATGATTAGTTCCCCTGCCCTCCATCAATCACATAATTGTGTTCAGATAGAAATGTACAGTGGCGTAGCGTGGGGGGTCAGGGGGGGCCAGCGCAACATCTGGGGGGGCGCGCTCGCACTCGCAGCTCTCTCCCCCTACCTGGCTCACTCACTCTCTCTCACTGCAGTGCTGGCTGTGCGAATCCGATCTGAGCCGCTGGGTCGCCGCCCACTGTGGAGGGGGTGGGTGCCAGGCGTGCGGTGCGGAGAGAGAGCGAGGGACTATCTGGGGGAGGGACAGTGCAGCGGCCGCCCAGCGCAGCGCTGAGCGCGGGAGAGAACCACACCAGACCAGCCCAGGCAGCAGCAAGAAGAAGCTGGCAGCGGCGGCAGGTTAGGGGGCGCAAATTACTTCCCTTGCCCCAGGTTAGGGGGCGCAAATTACTTGCCTTGCCCCGGGTGCTGACAACCCACGCTACGCCGCTGGAAATGTAGGATTGCCTTATACAGAATTGTGGTTTGTTTCTCCATTTAACGCTATTGTCTTCACTCCAGGGTCCCCTTCCGTCCCCCCCGCCAGCCCTTTCTGGAGATGTTGGGGATTGGACAATGTGCTCTTCTGCATGTGCTAAGCTGCAGCCCTCCTTGCTTTTTGAGATTTTTATGGTACATCAAATTTCCCTTTGGTTTTTAGACACATTTCACAGTAAACAATCAAAGCCACTTGGGGAAAGAAACCTTTCCTCTTTAAGTGTCTGGAAATTCTTCCAACTAAAATAATTGGAAAATCCCAGGCATTGAAAGGAGGCGTTTTTATATGCTCTAGAAACACCTGATGGCGCAACCAAGAGGAGCTACCGTATTTTTCGCTCTATAAGACGCATATTTTCCCTCCTAAAAAGTAAGGGGAAATGTGTGTGTGTCTTGAGGAGCGAATGCAGGCTGCGCAGCTATCCCAGAAGCCAGAACAGCAAGAGGGATCGCTGCTTTCGCTGCGCAGCAATCCCTCTTGCTCTTCTGGCTTCTGGGATTCAGAATATTTTTTTTCTAGTTTTCCTCCTCCAAAAACTAGGTGCGTCTTACGGTCTGGTGCGTCTTATAGAGCGAAAAATATGGTATCTCCTGGTGGCCGAACCCTTTTGGGGTCCCCCAGTATTTTGGGGGGAGGGGGCCAGGGCCCCTCCAATATTCAAAAGCAGCAGAGGAGGTCAAGCATGAAGCTGAGTGTGGCCAGATTCAGTGGCCAGCTTATTCTCCTCCTGCCATGGAGAGGGAGGAGTGGGGAAGGGGTGCACCATCAGGGGTGAAGTCAAACCGTTACAACGCCTGCTGTGGCCGTAGATAGTAATGCGCTCCTCTGCGCTCCTCCCGGAGGTCATTCCTCCTCCTCCTCCTCCTCCTCCTCTGGCTGATTGTCTCCAGGCACTGCGTAGGATAACTTAAAAAAAGAATAACGTAGATACAACATTTCGAACGGAAAAGACAAATAAATGCATCGGTAAGAATGGAGGAGCCACCAGTAAAAAACAGTAAATATCAGTGAATGACCAGATAGTGAAGAACGTGATGAATCTAATGAACCTGGGAATGCCAGCTTGAAGAGATGGGACTTCAGGAGGTGTTTAATAATAATAATAATAATTAATAATAATTTTATTTATACCCCGCCCATCTAGCTGGGTTTCCCCAGCCACTCTGTGCGGCTTACAGCACCAAAAATGGTAAAATATTAGACATTAAAAACTTCCATAAACAGGGTTGCCTTCAGATGTCTTTTAAAAGTCAGATAGTTGTTTATTTCCTTGGTATCTGATGGGAGGGCGTTTGAAGCTTGCTGCTCTT
Source organism: Podarcis pityusensis (assembly GCF_964106645.2). NCBI lineage: Eukaryota > Metazoa > Chordata > Lepidosauria > Squamata > Lacertidae > Podarcis > Podarcis pityusensis. Next base: position 8,115,895 of record NC_138028.1, read on the forward strand.
TCTGCTGTGTGAACAACACACGGACGGGTGTTTGACCTTTGGCTATGTGGATTGTTGCAGCAGAGAGCTCAACCGGCCTCAGGTTCCCCCTCCCGGGTTTAAAAGATAAACCCGCAGCAGGATTTGGGGGGGGGGGGGGGGCTCTCAGGCAAAGCATGAAGGACGCTGTAATATGCTTTCTAGCAGGCCTGTCCCACAAGGAGCATGCATGCTTCCTTGGCGTGCGTTGCGCTATTGTGTTTCAAAAATGCCCTCTTAAAATTGAAGAGGGGCAGAACAAGACACCTGGCCCTTAGACCAGGGCTGAGGACACCTGCGCCCTTTGCTTTCGAGGTAAAAGTGAGCGACTGGAACAGAACGGCAGAGGGACGGGTGCTTTCGGGTCCTCAGGCACCGAGTTCAGGCCCTGACGCCTCAGCTGTTTGGAGACGTCCGCATCTGGTGGGAAGTCAAACGGAGACGTGACGGTGACATGTGTAACCTGCCCCTCCCTCACCCCCCCAATCCCTGCCGGTTGCTCTGCTGCGACTTGGGGGGAAGCGTCCTGGCTTCCTCTTGCATGGGAAGCCGTCTGTCATCTTGTCTGATTGGCGGGGGCCTGCCAAAAAGGAAACACCTGGGTCCTTTCCCGTTGGCTATCGTTCCGGCGCATTTGCAGCTTTTCGCCTCCCTTTGGGCGGCCTCGGCAGGCTTTATCGGGGGGCACAGGCACCAGAACTCGAGCTCAGCTGCTGCCAGGGTCCTGGCCTGACTTCCCATGTATTAGAGAGGGATACATATGGTGCATTTTGAGGTGGCTCAAGTGAGAAGTTGTGGCCTTTCCAAAACCATGCAGCCTGCTGCCTTTTGCTTGCTCCTTAATTCAGCTCCTTAATCACAGAAGGGCTTGTAACTTTTTTGTTAAAAGAAGCCTTCTCTGATACCTAGTACAGTGGTACCGCAGGTTACATACGCTTCAGGTTACAGACTCCGCTAACCCAAAAACAGTGCTTCAGGTTAAGAACTTTGCTTCAGGATGAGAACAGAAATCGTGTTCTGGCGGCGCGGCAGCAGCAGGAGGAACAGTTTCAGGTTAAGTACGGACCTCCGGAACGAATTAAGTACTTAACCTGAGGTACCACTGTATGCTGATATTTAATCTATTTTTAGTTCATTGCTGATTTTTTTTTTTGGAATGTTCTAAATTATTGTGGTTCTTTTTATCAATAACTTTCCGATAATTTTATTTTTGGGTAAAGCACTCTGAAGGTTTTTGGTGTTTTCTTTTGTTTTTACAACCAGATGGTGTATTAATTTTATGAAATAAAAAAACAGCAAAGGCACGGTCTTTTTCTCGAAACTGTGTGAGACATCTTCTAGCTCAGTGTTTCCCAAACTTGGGTCTCCAACTGTTTATAGACTACGACTCCCATCATCCCTAGCTAGCAGGGCTAGTGGTCGGGGATGATGGGGATTGTAGTCCAAAAACAGCTGGAGACCCAAGTTTGGGAAATGCTGTTCTAGTGCAACGATGGTGCTGCCATGGTAATTGTTAGAGGAGGGCTGCAGCTCGTTGGTAGAATATAATAATAATAATTTATCATAATAATTTATTACGTATACCCCACCCATCTGTCCGGGCCTCCCCAGCCACTCTGAGCGGCTCCCAACAGAATATTAAAAACACGATAAAACATCAAACATTAAAAACTTCCCTAAACAGGGCTGCCTTCTAAAAGTCAGATAGTTGTTTATTTCCTTGACATCTGACGGGAGGGCGTTCCACAGGGCAGGCGCCACCACCAAGAAGGCCCTCTGCCTGGTTCCCTGTACAGTGGTACCTCGGGTTACATATGCTTCAGGTTACATACGCTTCAGGTTACAGACTCCGCTAACCCAGAAATAGTGCTTCAGATTAAGAACTTTGCTTCAGGATGAGAACAGAAATCGTGCTCCGGCAGCACGGCAGCAGCAGGAGGCCCCATTAGCTAAAGTGGTGCTTCAGGTTAACAGAACAGTTTCAGGTTAAGTACGGACCTACGGAACAAATTAAGTACTTAACCCGAGGTACCACTGTAATCTCACTTCTCACAGCAAGGGAACCGCCAGAAGGCCCTCGGAGCTGGACCTCAGTGTCCGGGCTGGATGATGGGGGTGAAGACGCTCCTTCAGGTATACTGGACTGAGGCTGTTTATAAATGAGGTTACCTGGCAAAAGCAAGCTCACCCCTCTAATTGAGCTTATATACATTCTTAAGGTACATACATAAGATGCTTGTTTAGAATTATATTTTGCGAATGATTTGTGTTCTTACGTAGGTGCACTGTTTTCTACTTTCTGGCTGTCCCACGATTATATTGCAAAGTGGTTGTAAATTAAGACTTGCTAGGAGTTGTTTCACCTTCCAATTTCAAGACCAAAGCATTTCTCTTCTTACCAGTAAAATGTTTGGTACGCCAGCAAATTTTTATTCTGAAAATGCGGCTCAGTGAAAGAAGGGTTTGAGAACCACTGGTGCAGATGTGTGGTTAGTCTGTGGTCCTTGGTGCTCGGCCACATCTCCCATCAATCCTGTTGGCTGTGCTGGCTGGAACTGAATTGTGTTTTCGAAAACATTTAGATTGTTGGGGATGTTGGACCTAGAGAGCCCATTTACCATGGGTTAGCCAAGAAACAGTTATGTGCAAAATAAATTTTAAAAAATCCTTCCAGTAGCACCTTAGAGACCAACTAAGTTTGTTCTTGGTATGAACTTTTGTGTGCATGCACACTTCTTCAGAACCATGCACACGAAAGCTCATACCAATAACAAACTTGTTGTTGTTGTTGTTGTTTAGTCATGTCCGACTCTTCATGACCCCATGGACCAGAGCATGCCGGGCACTTCTGTCTACCACTGCCTCCCGCAGTTTGGTCAAACTCATGCTGGTAGCTTCGCGAACACTATCCAACCATCTCATCCTCTGTCGTCCCCTTCTCCTTGTGCCCTCCATCTTTCCCAACATCAGGGTCTTTTCCAGGGAGTCTTCTTTTCTAATGAGGATATCCAAAGTATTGGAGCCTCAGCTTCACGATCTGTCCTTCCAGTGAGCACTCAGGGCTGATTTCCTTAAGAGTGGAGAGGTTTGATCTTCTTGCAGTCCATGGGACTCTCAAGAGTCTCCTCCAGCACCATAATTCAAAAGCATCAATTCTTCGGTGATCAGCCTTCTTTATGGTCCAGCTTTCACTTCCATACATCACTAATAACAAACTTAGTTAGTGTCTAAGGTGCTACTGGAAGGAATTTTTTAAATTTTGCTTCGACTACAGCAGACCAACATGGCTGCCTACCTGTAACTAGAGGTATGTGCAAGTTGCATTAAGAATGACAGAAGTGGAGACAGTTCAGATATTGAACGCATTGTAGGTCAGATGACCCCACAGACAATGCTAGTGAGTTAATGTCTGGACGCAGCGTCTTGTTTCCTCTTTTTGACAGCGAAGGGCAATGACCTCTTTGACTTCATGTTGCTCTGTAGATATAGGGCAACGCATCACAGACAGCATACCCTCATTTTGTGTCTCCTTGTTCATCCAATGTTAACTAATTTCTCAGGGCATTTTCCATGGATCAATGGTAAACATCCATCAGTATTCATGCCTCGGGAGGTGGAGTTGCCTTATATAACACCATAGTGTGCTTGCTCTGCCCTCCTACGGAACTCTTCGATTCCAAAACCGCCAGTGGAACAACAGAGATAATGTGTGATTTCCCAGGGAAAAGGCATTTGAAAGGTTGCACGTGCCGAGTTGGTTTGGTTAAGGCAAACTGGTTGACAGATTCCGCTGTTTGATACGCGCTTCTCAAACCAGCTTCAGTCCAACTAGAAAAATCAAGCTGCATTCTCGTTGCACTTAAGAATGGTGTGTGCATTTGAGGCAGGCGTTTGGGCGTGCTCAGATGACAACTTCACAAATTGATGTTTTGGACAGAGGGGGTTTGCAAGAGGGAGGAAACAAGGAAGTAATAATAATAATAATAATTTATTATTTGTACCCTGCCCATCTGGCTGGGTTTCCCCAGCCACTCTGGGCGGCTTCCACAAAGACCAAAAATACACGTAATATGTCATACATTAAAAACTTCCCTGAACAGGGCTGCCTTAAGATGTCTTCTGAATGTCAGGTAGTTGTTTATATCTTTGACATCTGATGGGAGGGCGTTCCACAGGGCGGGCGCCACTACCGAGAAGGCCCTCTGCCTGGTTCCCTGTAGCTTTGCTTCTCGCAATGAGGGAACCTCCAGAAGGCCCTCGGCGCTGGATCTCAGCGTCCGGGCAGAACGATAGGGGTGGAGGCACTCCTTCAGGTATACTGGGTCGAGGCCATTTAGGGCTTTAAAGGTCAACACCAACACTTTGAATTGTGCTCAGAAACGTACTGGGAGCCAATGTAGGTCTCAAGACCGGTGTTATGTGGTCTCGGCGGCCACTCCCAGTCACCAGTCTAGCTGCCGCATTCTGGATTAGTTGTAGTTTCCGGGTGACTTTCAAAGGTAGCCCCACATAGAGCGCATTGCAGTAGTCCAAGCGGGAGATAACCAGAGCATGCACCACTCTGGCGAGACAGTCCGCGGGCAGGTAGGGTCTCAGCCTGCGTACCAAGCGGAGCTGGAAGGTCATATATGTAGGGTGAAGACATCCCTGCCCTCTCTCTGAGAATTCATCTTGAAACACAAAGCTGGGGGGCAGGGGAGACATAGAACTTAGTCACGTTTCATAGAATCATAAAATTGTAGCGTTGGAACGGACCATGAGAGTCGTCTAGTCCAACTGCCTGCAATGCAAGAGTCTTTTGCTCCATGTGGGGTTGGAACCCACAACTTGGAGATTAAAGAGTCTCATTCTCTACCAACTCAGCTTTCTCAGCTATGTTTTAAGCTGATAACGTGAACCTACCCGTAGAAACCTGTGTAGCAAGTTTAGGAATTGTTGGATCCCCAGCAATAATTAACAGTTTTGCAAAGTACTCTCCTTTTGCCAAGGCCTAATTTTAGCAAAGGTTGACAGAATCGCCTGCGCTAGTATAAAAATACCTTCTGTAGCTCTCTAGCCTATTAAGATAAGAATGAAGCAAAAATATGTGCAGGTGAAGGATGCAAAGTATCGGATTGGAGAGCATGCAAAAAATGTCACATTTTGTTCCCGGTGTTGTTGAGTAATTCGTGTTTGTGTGTGTTTTCGAAGCCCTTAAAAGCCTTCTTAGGATAATGATTTACTGTCTACATTTTTGGTCTTCCCTCCCCTCTAGAACTTCCAAAGGGCGTATTTACCTTCCTGGCTGTTTTTGTCTGAAACCTGCTTAATCAGCTGAGACAGCTTCTGATCTCTTCATGCACTCGCCCTCCTTATATAACTTCTAGGTTCAGGAGTGTGTGTGGAAAGACCTGGCAGATGTGGTTGGCGCATGGTGCGCTGCTACATGAATCAAGCTTGGAAGGTTTTTTTATTTTAATGTTGCTGAACTTCAAAAAGGCACACGATCTTGATTTTTGCGTCTGATTTTTACAAGCGAGGAGCGCATCTAGCTTTGCCTCTTACATGTAACCGGACACCCAGGATCAGAGTCCTGCCTTTTTATTTAAATTAAAGCTGGAAATCCTGTCTGGGGAATTCGATGAAAAAGATCACAGCATGTGTGCTTTCTCCAGAAGAACATGATCCTATAAGCTGGTGTGCTTGTTCTTTTTGACTGTCAGGTGTTGTTTTCCTTTTTTACTAATAGTTTTGTTTGTTTTTACTGAGTTTTCTAGAAAGAAGCATAAACAAATACAACCAAACAATGCAAACTAAAACATAATGAATCAGGACATACAAGTAATGCAGGGACCGTGAAGTGCCATTTATAATCGAACTTCTTTTCTTAGGTATTTTTTTGGCTTGTGTTCGCTTGAAGATTTGTGGATAGGTCTATGCTCATTGATTCGCCTATGCCTCCAATCCTAGCTTAAATAGAACCTGTGTCTTGCTTGCTTTTCTGTGACCTGGGGTCTGAACCAAAATCCATCCCTAAGACTCTCCAGTTACAGTTGGAAGCAAGTCACTTAGAATAGTCTCAAACCTGGTCATGTACAGTGGTACCTCAGGTAACAGACCCTTCAGGTTACAGGTGCTTCAGGTTACAGACTCCGCTAACCCAGAAATAGTACCTTGGGGTAAGAACTTTGCTTCAGGATGAGAACAGAAATCGCACGGCGGCAGCGGGAGGCCCCATCAGCTAAAGTGGTACCTCAGGTTAAGAACAGTTTCAGGTTAAGAACGGACCTCCGGAACGAATTAAGTACTTAACCTGAGGTACCACTGTACTATGGTTTGCGAGACCTCCCATTCCCGACAAAACTGTTCTTTAATTTTTTTAATTAAACAATTGTGTTGCACGATATTAATAACACAATTAGCGTTTGTACATATGAGCACTCCTCTTTACAATGAAGCGAAGGTGTTATTTTAATACACTACAAAAGGATATTCAATTTCCCCATCCCCCCAATAAACTTTTTGACTGTGCAATACTAGCTCGACAAGTGAGGCGCAGGGTGCCACATTAATTTTTACTCACAAGTTCAGGAAAAACTCGCCTTCTTTTGCAGCCAAATAGATGCAGCTGCTTTGGAAGATGTGTTCCGTTTTTTGATAGCTGCAAATTTGCACGCCAGAAACCAGTTAGAAAGTCGACAAACGGTTCTTATGTCATATTGCTCCTAAGTTAAGGGAGCAGTACTGAATGTGATAAGCCAGAAGAACTTCTTGTGATTTATCTCACTCCTGCATTTAAACACACACACACACACACACACACACACTGCTAATTTGAAGCATGTTTTAGAGACAAAAGCCTATTATGTGGTGTGCTTTACTGAATTTACCTTGAGTTAAGAATCTTAAGCATTGATTTTACAGCTTTGCCTAGAGCTGGAAAAGAATTACCCGATTAGTGCATTCCTATTGCACATCTCTAAAAGACTTGCACTCCAGTGACATACCTTCAGGCAGAGCAGTGATTTATCCAACCTCCTTTCAGCGCATAATATGTTTGTAGAAGTATATTTGCGGAGTAAAATGGTTATTAAGATCTAAGATATCGGATGCTAAAATGGCAAATGTTAGCATCTGAAGAGCCTGCTGGTGGCCCATCTAGACTTGTGTCCTGTTCTTATCGGTGACCACCCAGGTACCTGTGGGAAACCTGCAAACAGGATTCTTGCCCAAGAGACCTCTCCCCTCCTGCAGTTTCCAGCAACTGGGATTCAGAAGCACTGCTACAGCCTTCATGGCTAGTGGCCATCAGTAGCCCTCTCCTCCATGAAATTGTCAACTCTTAATCTTTATACATTGGTACCTCGGGTTACAGACGAATTAAGGAAGAACCTTCTGACAATGAGAGCTGTTTGACAGTGGAACAGTCTCCCTCGAGAGGTGATGGACTCTCCTTCCTTGGAGGTTTTTAAGCAGAGGTTGGATGGCCACCTGTCCTGGATGCTTTAGCTGAAATTCATGCATTGCAGGGGGTTGGACTAGATAACCCTCAGGGTCCCTTCCTACTCTCCAGCACTGGACTGGATGGACCAATGATCTGTTGCTGTGCAAAGCATCCTTCCTCAACCTGCTGCCCTCCAGATGTTTGGAACGGCAGCTGCCATCATCCCTGGCCGTTGGCCATGCTCGCCGAGGCTGTTGGGATCGGTAGTCCAACATCTGGAGGACAAAGATTCCCCATATCTGCTCTGTGCATTCTCAGGTTCTTACATCAGTAGATAAGGAGAGGTGGAAGGCAGGTTTCAATGATAGGGACGAGTTGCTGGCTGAACAGAAACGGAAAATGCTGTTGGAGGAAGTAAGTGCCTCTCAATACCAGTTGCTGGGAGAGTGCTGTCGTGCTCTGGTCTTGATTGCTTGCTTCCCAGAGGCGCCTAGTTAACCCCTGGTACCAGTAGTGATGTATGGAAGTGAGAGCTGGACCATAAAGAAGGCTGATCGCCGAAGAATTGATGCTTTTGAATTATGGTGCTGGAGGAGACTCTTGAGAGTCCCATGGACTGCAAGAAGATCAAACGCATCCATTCTTAAGGAAATCAGCCCTGAGTGGTCACTGGAAGGACAGATCGTGAAGCTGAGGCTCCAATACTTTGGCCACCTCATGAGAAGAGAAGACTCCCTGGAAAAGACCCTGATGTTGGGAAAGATGGAGGGCACAAGGAGAAGGGGACGACAGAGGATGAGATGGTTGGACAGTGTTCTTGAAGCTACCAGCATGAGTTTGACCAAACTGCGGGAGGCAGTGGAAGACGGGAGTGCCTGGCGTGCTCTGGTCCATGGGGTCACAAAGAGTCGGACACGACTAAACGACTAAACAACAACAAGCACAAGACGCTGAACCAAGCATGGGGAGAAACTGCAGCTCCTGTTCTTCAACATGGGAAAAAGCTTCTTCTTCCCCTCGCATTATCTTGCTGAGCTTTTCCTTCTCCTGTTCCGCGAGGATTATGGTCTGCGTTCCCGTCCCTGCTGGCTTATTAAACCTAGAAATGCAAGCTACCTGTACGTGACAGATAAAGCCTTGGAGAGCATAGAGAAAAGAACAAACTCTGGGCTGGTTTGAATTTTGGGAGGGAGTTGAAAGGCTTCTGCACACATGGCAGCGAAGATTCCAGATGGACTTCAAATGGGAGGTGAGAGCTTTGATCATGGAAGCCATAGATCAGGAGAAGCCCTTTCAGTTTCGTTGGGTCAGAAACGAGCTACGTTGCAGTGTGTAGCTCTTGGACAGACACAAGGCAATAAAGACTTTGATCTAAGACTTATTGGAAAGTTGAAATGAAGGGCAATGCGTGCATTCATCGACGCCTTGGGGGAATACCCCCCCTTTGAATTATCATATAGCCAGGGTTGGAGTCAGTTTTTATTTTATAAAACTGGCTACCTCCACCATGTTTAAACCTTTAAACAAACCCAGTTCCTTTAATATGCTTAGCAATTTTTGTCATATCCTGCTTCTTCTAAAAACAAGGGAGCTTAATTAAATATATATATGCATAAATGATACCCCAAATGTTGAAATACTACAAAACCCACCTGGGAGTAATTACAGCGACAGAAACTCATATTTTGTTTTCTTGATCTACCTTCCTGAAGATGTAACAAAAATAATAATAATATGTTGGCAGTTTGCAGAGGTGAGCCTTGTCTGTTTTCTGAAAAATGCAGGCATGTCGTCTGGTAATTCCCCCCCAGAGGTTATGATAAGGAAGGGACCCTAATCTTCCACGCTGCTATCCAAAGTCGTGTTACTTCTTTGTAGGGAAGATTGGATATATAATGGATGAAAAGTTGTTTCATTTTATCCTGTGATGGGAAGCCCAAACCTTCACAAAATGTTTTAGAACATAAGAACATTAACAGGGTATTTTTCCTTCAGATAACTACAACCCATGAAACAAGCCCAGATTTAAATATGGATAACTGTAATGAAAAATGAGAAACAGCTTGAAGGAATAAAGGTTTTAGGGACCATATCAAAGAAGTGATTTCCTGCAGAAAGAAGTTCCAAAGATGAGGGGTTATTACTTAAAGCCCCCGTCCCTGGGATATGCTAGCTTGAGCTTTTCTTAGAGGAAAATTACAAGCGTCACCCAACCCCTCTGTAGCCGCAAATATATGAAAAGCCCTCAGTTTGAGACTTAATTGCTTGGCTCCTGATGGTTTTTTGAAGACCGTGCGCCAACAGCAGCTATTTCATTCATACACACTGTGGGCAGTCAGTGCTCCCTTGTTTAGGCTCTGCTTTTAAAATGCTGCATTCTTTAGAAACTGTATCCGCACACATTAGCAGGATGGAACCAAGAACAGTTGCCAGTAATCTGTGGGGGAAGAAAAACATTGAGTTTGGAGGCTTTTCAAAGACTGCGCCACTGTTGCCTCTAATTCCCTTCACCCCGGTTCGTTCTCGTTCTCTTTTATCCATATGGTGGTGAAAAGTCATTTTGGGGAATACTGAATGATGCTCCCCACCCCTACTGCTAGAAAGGCAAATTCCACACCACTGGACGTCTAATATTTGGGTTTAGGGTAGACAGCCTCTAAATTAGACATGAATGAAGCTTTCTTGGGTCTCGCTGGGGAAGGAGTGAAATACCTCCTTGGTCCAAATTGGTTTAGTGAAACTCCCTAGAGTCTGAACTGATTGCCCTCAGGCATGATTGGACCACAGGTCCCTTAACCCCCAGCCAGCCAGCTTGGCTCAACAGATACCAGGACGCACAAGACTGCTCTAAATGGTGTTATTGTTTTTCTTTTGAAAATTGCACGGCTTTTATTTTCAGATGAGGAGTAGATAACCACAGGAGATATTTCTGTGGAGTGGAAGATTTATATAAAACTGATAAGGCTACCCCGCCTCACCAGCATATTTTATTTTATACAAGAAGCAACAATCAATATTCAACCACTCCTTGCCGAAGCACCAAAAACATGGACCCTGCAGTTGACAGTTTGTGATGTGTGATTAACAGGGTACCTGTTGCCACACCCATTCCCGTTTTCCTACTCCTGTGGTAGCGTTTTGAACATTGCAATGGAATCTTCTGAAAAGCACAGACATTTCTATCCTGTTCAGTGTGAGAAACTCAGACATATAAACGAATCGCCAAATGGCACCTTAAACCTAGTGTATGCACCTTAAACCTAGGTTACAGGCGCTAGGCACCTTTTGTGGTGATTTTGTTTGTTTGTTTTGGCAATGAGATGATGTTATATTTTCATTTCTATACTGCTTTATATTTTAAAGGGAAAAAATCCCAAAGCAAAAATGGATCTTGACTGCCTGGGCAAGATCCATAAGGTGCAAAGTGGAGGATCCCCAGGGTTGATCTATTTTTCAGTACATGCATCCTATTCAGTGGAGGGAAGCTGAAACGGACCGTGATACCTTGGCTTATTTGACTTCTGAAATCTGAGAACAGATTGTGGGTCCGTTCTCTTCATGTGCCAGATGTGGTTTAATGTAGAAATAGCTGCAGCTGTTCCTCATACAAAAGGCAGAACATCTTTCATCAGACTCTAAGCTCAGAGGTTACCGATGTGGTACTTGTGGGAGCTGTGGTGATCTCTTCTGGTGCCTGAAAACCCACCGAGGCACTTCCCCCTTGGTCATGAGGTAGCAAGGTCCATTCCTTACTTCTCCCTGGAAAAAACCATAGAAGAGTAGCTCTCATTTCCACGTCCTCTTACACCTCTATGTGCTCCCCATGACTCAAGATAGGTTTCGTTGGATCCGATTTTGACCCTGAGCCCTTGGAAAAGCGAAATTTAAGGGTTGATGGAGATAAATGATCTGTGTGCATTGGGGGGGGGGGGGAGAGAGTGTTGGTTTAAAGCAGAGTCCCGTGCCCAGCGGAAGGATGAGGAGTACGTGCTGCATACTCTATATTGCTTTATTTACAGTTCAAAGCTGGTATATTACAGAAAGACATCTTGCCTCTGCTGGAGCAGAAAATGCATCCTCTCTCCTCGACAGCTCGGAGAGAATCACCAAGTGAAACAGCAAAGTATAGTGAAAAACAGGAAACCAGTGTACGTCACATCCAGTCTCCCTTTCCCGTGAGAAACTCCAACAGTACAGACTGTGGAATGTAAACACCTGTCTCGTGACAAGCCCTTTCGCTGCACAGTGAAGGAAAGCAGAAACCAACATCCTCCCCCTTTCTGTGAACATCACTGGGCAGCGTGTTCGTACAATATCAGTACAAACCCAACTTCTGCACATAGGTACAGTGTTGATCCCTTGATACAATCTTGGACAATACATCAGCAGGAATTTCATTACCTGGCATATAGGACACCGTTACGAGTCCCTTCTGAATACATTCCCTAGCATGCTGCAACTTTAATTGCAAGTGCTTCGTGCTTTGCTTACAACCTTCAGACTTCAGCAAAGCCAAACATGCTTTGTTGTCCTGGTAAACCTGGATTGGACATTTGACAGGAATTTTCATATCTTTGCACAATTGTACTAACCATTCACAATCCTTAAGTGAATACGATAGTGCATTCAGTTCGGCTTCACAAGTACTTAAACTAACTGTTGTTTGCTTCTTGCATGACCAATCAAACAGACCTTGATTGTACATGTAGCAAACTCCAGACGTACTTTTCCTGTCTGTAGTGTCACTTCCAAAACTTGCATCTGCAAATATCTCAAGACCACCAGACTTCTGATTGTTAAATCTCAGTCTGTAATGCATAGTGCCTTTCAAATACCGCGCTATGCGTTTCAGAGCTTTCCAATCCTTGACACTAGGATTGTTGACTTGTCTGCTTAGCAAATTACAGCTAACAGCAATGTCTGGTCTTGAACATCTGGCAATGAAGTTTAGCTTGCCTAGCACACTTCTGTACAGTGTAGTGTCAGAAAATGCTTCTTCAGTGTCATCTACCTGATAACCTGTTGTCATCGGTGTGTCTACAGGGTTAGCATCCATCAGATTTAGTTTGCTTAACACATCAGCAATTTTCCGTGACTGGTGTACTAGAATGTTACCATCTTGACCTCTCTCTATTTCCAGAGATAGGTAGTTGTTTACCTCACCAAGATCTTTCATGTCAAAGTGCTCTTTCAGTTGAGCTAGGGCGTTATTGTACATTGCGACATCTTTCCAAAAGAATAATAAATCATCAACATAAAACAAACAGTACAGTTTCTTTTGCCCCTCCTCTTTGACAAATACACATGGATCAGCTTTCCCTTGCTGAAAACCTAGAGAAAACAATACTTCAGTGAGTTTTGTGTGCCAACACCGTGCACTTTGTTTGAGACCATAAAGGGATTTCTTCAGAGCACAAACAAATCCCTGTTTTACCTGTACGCCATCAGGTGGAAGCATATAAAGTGATTCATCCAGAGATCCGTACAGAAAAGCTGTATTAATATCATGGTGACTAATGTGTAGATTTTCCTCTGCAGCTAGCTTGAGCATAAGCCTAATGCTTTCATATCTCACTGTGGGTGAATAGGTCTCGTGATAGTCTTCACCTGGTACCTGTGCAAAACCTCTGGCTACCAATCTGGCTTTGTGTCTGACTATCTTGCCATTTTGATCTGTCTTCGCTTTGAAGACCCATTTGCTTCCAAGCAGTTTCATTCCTGGAACTACTGGAACTAGCTCCCATGTTTTGTTCCTTTCTAAGGAATCAAGCTCAGCCTTCATGGCATTTAACCATGGCTCAGCTTCCTTTGAATCCAAACCCTGGATGTCTTGGAAACTTGAAGGTTCAAATACCTTCTTGGAGCTTTTAACAGCTGTTACTGCTATCGTAGCAAACTCATCAGCAAATCTCTTTGGAGGTCTGCCTTTTGTGGCTCTCTGTGACCTACGAATTAGCCTTAAGTCTTCAACACTCTCCTCTTCCTTCTTAGGAGAAAAACGACCTACTGTGAACAATGGTTCCTCCAATTCTTGATCAGAGCTTTCAGAGGGTCGCATAGAGGCTTTTGCACTCTTGAAATCCTCTGAATCACCCGATTCAGTTTCAGATTCAGACTCAGAACCTTCATCAGTGGGTTGTTGTGGTTGCTTTTGACTATCCTCAGTCTCATCACCGTCATCAGGATAACATTGGAAAATTCCCACATTCTCCCCCCACTTTGCATTGTACTCAACACTTCTCGTGAGCTTAATTGTCTTAGAGTCAGTCATCATTATTCTGTAAGACCCTTTCTGATAACCTAGAAAGATACCATGCAATCCACGCTTGTCTAACTTGGAGTTTTGTGGTGAGCGAACCCACATGTCAGAACCAAAAATCTTCATGTGTTTGATGTATGGCTTCTTGCCAAACATCTTCTCATAGGGGGTACAACCAATCGCTGAAGATAACCTGCGATTGTAACTGTAAACAAAACACGAGAGAGATTCGGCCCAATAACTCTCTGGAAGATTGGCATCATGCAGCAAGGTTTTTAACCCTTGAAGCAATGTCTGATTTGCCCGTTCCGCAAGTCCATTCTGCCATGGCGAGCGAGGACTAGACAAATCGTGTTGAATTCCTTTCTCAGTCAGAAAAGCTTCAAACTGCTGAGAAGTGAATTCCCCCCCGCGATCAGTGAATAGAGTCTTTATCTTCTTACCATGCACATTTTCCAACCAAGCACAGAATTCCTTGAACCTAGGAAAAGCCTCTGATTTGTGCTTGAGATTGTACACAAAAATATATCTAGAAAATGCATCAATGAGAACCATGAAGTACCTATTTCCACCCAAAGAGGGCGCTAGTGGTCCAACTAAATCAGCATGAACAACCTGGTATGGTTCTGTAGCTTGCCTACTAGACACCTTACCTTTCGCAGCCATTTTCACCTTGTTTGCTGCGCATGCTTTGCACTTCATGTGGTACCTGCAGGGTTTAATAGTCATACCTTCAACCAAGGCAGGCATTTTAGATACTGCCTCAAAATGCAAATGACCAAATTTTCTATGAAAATCGTGAATACATTCTGCATGCAAACTTTTGTTAGAACCTGCAATGCAACAAGTGTCATCCTTTTCAACATCATCATAATACAAAACAAACAAACGATCAACATATTCAGCATGCAATACATAATCATTTTTCTTTGTGATGATGCACTTCTTGTTCTTGAAGGAAACGTCAATGTTCCGCTCATTCAGCTGTCCAACGCTGAGCAGATTATGTTTGGCGTCTGGCACGTAAAGCACATTCTGTATCGATAAGTCCAAACTGTGAAGAACAACAGTTCCGTAGCCTTTACTGGGAATAATGTGGTCATCCGCCTGGTGAATCGCACCTTCCTGCGGTGTAAAAGACACAAACAGTCTCTTATCATTGCACATGTGGTGGGTTGCCGCTGAATCAACAACGAAGAAAGATCTAGACGTCTTCTGGACCTCTGCAACCTTTGGAGTGAAGCGTGAAACCATAGCCTTGTGCTGCGTTGTCCTAGACACCGGACCTTTGCCTTTGCCTTTTCCGCGCGATGAGCTTTCGCTGCGCTGCTCTGTCTTGGCCCTGGGATATCTGCATTCCCTCTTCATATGGCCTAGACGTCCACACGAGTAGCATTTCACTGCCTTCAAAGCTTTGGCGCCATCTGGTGGTTCCACTGCACTATGGGATGACGTCTGTGAAGACTCCCCCTTGCCCATGCAGCTAGCACCCCGGCGATCTGCTTCATTTTGAATCACAGCAGTTACAAAGTCCACTGTCAGCTGAGCGGTTGGTTGCACAGCAATCTGGGTTGCAACAGACTCCCAACCTGAACCCAAAGATTGTAGTATCATGAAAGAATACACAGCCTCTGGAAAGTTGAGTCCTCTCTGTTGCAGCTCATGTCTCAGATTTTGCATCTCCATCAGATGTAAACGCACATCTCCACCTTCAGCAAGAGCCATATTATGCAGCTTGTTAAAGTAAAACATAGTGGATCCAGCTTCTGTCCTTAAGTGAGCTTCTCTCAAAGCGTCCCAAATTTCTCTGGCTGAGGTCTTATCACGCAATAGACAGAGCTCTTCTGGGGATACTATCAATGTAAGAGTTCCCCTTGCTTTGGAATCCTTAGCTTCCCATGCATCTGTAACTGGAACTGGGGGGGTTTCTGTAATCACCTCAAACAAACCCTCTTTCCGCAGAATTGCCTCTGCATACAGAACCCAGTCCGCGTAATTTTTCTTGTTGAGCTTAGGAATCCCACAAGCATCCTGAAGGGCCATCATGACTCTGGCATTAGCCTTCAGCGTCATATATGCTGCTTTAAATCTTGCTGCGTCACTGCTGCAGCTGCCTTATTCCAAAAGCGCACTTAAAAGTTACTTTCGATTTCCCCAGCATAGTAACTTGTGCCTGGGAGCCTTTTGCCTATTCCCGGCAAAACGGCTTTGAAAGTTCAAAGTCCAGCCATAAATCCATTAACTAGAAGCTGGCAGGCTGCCCGGAGCAGTAGCACATACCTCATCAATCACCTCTACGCGCAGAGCAGATTCCGATCCGACCTGTCCCTCTGCATTCCGATCCTTTGCCGGCACTCCGATTCGACTTCTGGGCCCATAACCACGTGTTGGTTTAAAGCAGAGTCCCGTGCCCAGCGGAAGGATGAGGAGTACGTGCTGCATACTCTATATTGCTTTATTTACAGTTCAAAGCTGGTATATTACAGAAAGACATCTTGCCTCTGCTGGAGCAGAAAATGCATCCTCTCTCCTCGACAGCTCGGAGAGAATCACCAAGTGAAACAGCAAAGTACAGTGAAAAACAGGAAACCAGTGTACGTCACATCCAGTCTCCCTTTCCCGTGAGAAACTCCAACAGTACAGACTGTGGAATGTAAACACCTGTCTCGTGACAAGCCCTTTCGCTGCACAGTGAAGGAAAGCAGAAACCAACAGAGAGACCTTCAATCCAAAATCCAAATATGCACACTGATCGGAAAAGGTTGGCAATATCTGATCTCAGAAATGCAGAATCACTGTTCATATAGGCAGTAGTGTGTGTGTGTGTGTGTGTGTGTGTAGTCTTCCCCCTTTGTGTTGTGACACACTGACTTCACATCGGAAATAGGGGTGATCTTCAGTTAATAAAACCTGAAAGAAGGGCTTAGGGCTGCCATTCCACCCCCCCCCACCCCCCAATTTCCCCAAAATATGGGGAAATTCTTGTTCGTAAAGTGGTCCCTTATAACTGAATACAGATTTCTCTTTTTCTCTCACCCCCCCCCGCCCCCCGGAAGCTGTACTTAAACTGGGCACATGCTTCCTTTTATCTGAGAGTAAATAAAACTGGTTACTGCTTTTGGCTGAAACGGGGTGGGTGGCCTTTCAGTCAAACCCAGCGCCCACACTGTGAGCAGCCAAGAAAAACTCAGTTGGGAGCTGACTTTCCCGAGGCAAACGCTAACTATTGAATTGGACTGGTTGACTCCCAAACCCCACAAGGTGGTAACTGGCATTTTCAGCCTAACTGCAGCTGGCCTCCCTGCATACATTTGGATTGTGAGAAGCTCTGGTCATAGGTTGTACCCACAGCACACATTGAAAGCAAATAGCTTCCCCCAAAGATTCCTAGGAAGGGTAGTTCCCCGCTCCCAGAGCCTCAGCTCCCATCGTCCTCAACAAACTACAGTTCCCAGGACCCCGACTGCCGTCATTTGCGTGCTCTTGATGGGTCCAGCCTAAATATTTGAGCCCATCTGCAATCTAAGATTGTTGTTGTTGTTTAGTCGTTTAGTCATGTCCGACTCTTCGTGACCCCATGGATCAGAGCACGCCAGGCACTCCTGTCTTCCACTGCCTCCCGCAGTTTGGTCAAACTCATGTTCATAGCTTCGAGAGCACTGCCCAACCATCTCATCCTCTGTCGTCCCTTTCTCCTTGTGCCATCCATCTTTCCCAACATCAGGGTCTTTTCCCGGGAGTCTTCTCTTCTCATGAGGTGGCCAAAGTATTAGAGCCTCAGCTTCAGGATCTGTCCTTCCAGTGAGCTCTCAGGGCTGATTTCCTTCCGAATGGAGAGGTTTGATCTTCTTGCAGTCCATGGGACTCCCAAGAGTCTCCTCCAGCACCATAATTCAAAAGCATCAATTCTTCGGCGATCAGCCTTCTTTATGGTCCAGCACTGCATTAACTGTGCGCTGTGTACAGATTCGCCCTGGACAAAGCTCCAAAAGTGGAAGAGTCTCTAGGGATGCAGGAGCGATCTTGACTCATCAGGCGCTGAGAGAGAGAAAAGTAGGGCAAAACTCTCAGTGGCACATAAGCTCATCTTCATGTCCCCGGCTTTGCAGGTCAGTAATTTTGACATTTCTGGATTGTGGCAGGGAATACGCTGGATTTGCATCTTGTAAGCGGTAGAACCCCCTCCCTGTACTGCAGATCGGTTCCTTTTGGACAACTCCCACCTTTGCACCCTTAAATTCAATTTGCTTTAAGGATTTGCAAACCACTTAATACAGAACATCCAGTCAGGGGACAAGTGTGCATAAATAAAATGCACAGTATAAAGTTATTTATTCCATTGACAGCTCACCTTTCCTGCAACAAGTTGAAAGTGGTATACAGTGGTACCTCGGGTTAAGTACTTAATTCGTTCCGGAGGTCCGTACTTAACCTGAAACTGTTCTTAACCTGAAGCACTGCTTTAGCTAATGGGGCCTCCTGCTGCCGCTGCACCGCCAGAGCACGATTTCTGTTCTCATCCTGAAGCAAAGTTCTTAACCTGAAGCACTATTTCTGGGTTATTGGAGTCTGTAACCTGAAGCGTATGTAACCTGAAGCGTATGTAACCCGAGGTACCACTGTACATCATTCTCCCTTTGCTCATTTTTTTTAAAAAAAAATTCACAACTACCCTGTGAGGTAGGTGAGACTGAAAGGCAGTAACCGGCCCGAGGTCACCCAGTGTGCTTTGTAGCCAAGTCTGGATTTGAACCCTGGTCTCCCAGATCCTAGACAGACACTCTAACCTAGGGGTCGGCAAAGTTTTTGTGGCTTTGGCCGTTTCACGGTCCCGCAGATGCTGCGGTGGGCCAGAGTGCGCATGCAGGTGCAAACGCTATTTCTGGCGCTCCTTCCGGCACAGAGGAGGGGTCTGCAGCTTCCCATTGGCTGCAGGAGCTTCCTGCAGCCAATGGGAAGCTAGCCAGCATTGCAGAAGGCGGTCCCCAATCTTCTCTGCGCCGGTTTAGCACGGCTCATGGGAGCCGACTGAGTGGGCAGGTCCGTGGGCCGGTTAAACGACCCCCATGGGCAGCTTGTGGCCCATGGGCCTTAGGTTGCCGACCCCTGCTCTAACCGCTACACCAAACTGAAGGAACAGTGCAATTAGCAAGCCAGTTTCGACTCTATTCTGCTCTTTACAAGTCCATTTCAGTCACCTTGTCTGCCTGCTGTGGTGACTTGATGGAAGGGGTTGAGCTGCGTGTTGACTTTGATCTAAAGATAGGCATTTAAAAGTCAAGCACATCATTAGCTGCCGGAGAAGCACTTCCTTGTAAACAACTTTTTGGTGACTCAGAATAAAAAATGCTGAAAACTGCCGCCTTCTCCTCCCCAGAGTTGACGGGCATTTGGCATGTGTTTTTTCCCCTACTCCTCCCAAAGCAGGGATGCTGACACGCCAGAACTTCCTGGCTCGGTGCCAGTGTGTTAGGAAACATTTTTTGGGTTCCATAAGCATTTTTCCTTGTTTACAGTAACTTCTGATGTTCCTGAGAGAGGCTTTCAAGGTTTGGCATGCCCTGCCGCCTTTGCAGTACAGATCATGCAAATCTTGTGCTTCCTTGCACAGCTTGCTAAGCGGAACGCATGGGCCTTCAGCCGCCTGGCTGCCTGGCATGTTGGGCTTCCCTGTAAGAGCAGAACAAAACATGTGTATTTGCCTTGTGTTAATCTGAGGAATGCGGCAACTTGAGTGTGGCAAAGCAGGTTACAATTTTGGGGTACGGGGGGATTTGAGACACAGTAACTGTGAGAAGAGGCTAAGCAGAGCTCACAGCTGCAAAAGCACTGCGTTGTTGTTGTTGTGTGTGTGTACACATACATGCACATTGCATTGCTTTTCTTTTCTTGCATTTATACCCCATCATTTTCTCCATTGAGCTCAACAGAAGCGGTACAGAAGTTGTATTTTCCAAATACAGTGGTACCTCGGGTTACATATGCTTCAGGTTACAGACTCCGCTAACCCAGAAATATTACCTCAGGTTAAGAACTTTGCTTCAGGGTGAGAACAGAAATCATGCAGCGGCGGCTGTAACCTGAAGCGTCTAACCCGAGGTACCACTGTAACGTCATTCACTGCTTGTGCTCAGGCGGCACAGAAAAACCATTTTGGTTCCTGATATTCATTCCGATGGGGCAGATAAAATACAACGGATGCAATTCTACAAGATGTGGTATTGGTGTGCGAAAACAGTTCAGATCCAATGATCCCCAGGCATGCATTTCCACATGGTGGAGGTGTCAGGTTCCATCCTGGGGCCCAGACGTCTTCGCTTGGTCACAAACCTGGTCACAAAACTCACCTGGCCCTGGCTAATTTGGATCACTGTAGCCTGGGATCTGGAAAGGGTCTTTAGCTCACTGATAGACCATCAGTTTGCATGCAGGTTCAATCCTGGGCAGGTCCAGGTAAGAACTGAGAGAGGCACCCTGCCTGAAATCCTGCAGAGCCAGTCAGTGTTATTAATTAATTTTTTATTTATACCCCGCCCATTTGGCTGGGTTTCCCCAGCCACTCTGGGTGGCTTCCAACAGAATATTAAAATACAATAATCTTTTTAACATTAAAAGCTTCCCTAAACAGGGCTGCCTTCAGATGTCTTCTAAAAGTCTGGTAGTTGTTCTCTTTGACATCTGGTGGGAGGGCGTTCCACAGGGCGGGTGCCACCACCGAGAAGGCCCTCTGCCTGGTTCCCTGTAACTTGGCTTTTCCCAGGGAGGGAACCGCCAGAAGGCCCTTGGCGCTGGACCTCAGTGTCCAGGCTGAATGATGGGGGTGGAGACGCTCCTTCAGGTATACTGGACCGAGGCACTAACAACATTACTGAATATTCTTGATGATTTAAACCGAAAACATGCACATTAGGACCACTTTCCTTTGCGGCAGCAGGGGAGGGGTTGTCTATAAAATGCGGGGATGTTAATGCCCTAATTCCTGGGTCTGTTAATACGGGGGGTGGGGTGGAATAAGCACGGCGAATTGTTTCCACTCCATTCTCCCACATAAACAAAATGATAAATAGCCAGTCTCTGCTTCCCTTGTTTTTTTGTTTTTGTCGCGGCAGCTCTCTTAATTACTTTTTCTCGTGTGTCTGTGCCGACCGGCCATTGTTTGCCAAGTACAAAGCCGCGTTTGCTGGGCATTCCTTTTTGCCGCTCGCTGCTCCATTGTTGATTCCCGGGGCGCGACAAATTGGAAGCCATCGCGGCGAGCTCTGTGTGTAGGCTTTCCCCATCTTAAGCCTCTTATCCGGCAGCCGGATCAGAATTTCCAAATGGTTCTGCGCCGAGCCTTTTGGTGCACACAGATACAGAGCCATCGGTCCCGTGCGGGCGTCATGGCAACCGGCCGCCATGGTCTCCGGCACTGTGTCAGCTGGGTGGCTGCAAAACTGCATTTTTGAGATTTTCATATTATAAGAGGTTTAAAACACAAACAAAACCCACACACCTCCCGACAGCTGTTGCTTGTGTTGAGGGAGCTTGTGTTTTTGTTTTTGTTTTTGCTTAATTTAATTAAGTTAGCAGAATGGTGTCTTAATTCAACAGAGGCCGCCACCGTTTTTAAACACTACTGAGCAGCCTTCACAGGAAGGCAGCACTGTACAGTGGTACCTCGGGTAACAGACGCTTCAGGTTATGTAATTTCGGGTTGCGCACCGTGCCAAACCAGGAATTACTGGAACGGGTTACTTCCGGGTTTCAGCGCTCACGCATTCACAGAAACGACGAATCGCAACCCGCACGTGCACAGAAGCGGTGCTGCGGGTTGCAAACACCGCGGGTTGTGAACGTGTCTCCCGCACGGCTCACGTTTGCAACCCAAGGTTCCACTGTATCGGGAAGCTTTTAATGTATTTTGCGTCGTTTTATATTTTGTTGGAAACCAACCAGAATGGCCGGGACAATCTAGTCAGGTGGGGGGGATACAAGTACAGTAAGTTTATTATTATTATTATTATTATTATTATTATTATTATTATTATTCACCAACCCCTAGTGCAAGCTGTATTCTCCCAGTTCCAGGGAATTGCGGGTGAGCAGAGTCCTGTTGTGCCCATGTTCACCTTGCAGACATACCTTTGAGGCATCTGGTTGCCAGAGTGGTGCATGCTCTGGTTATCTCCTGCTTGGACTACTGCAATGCGCTCTATGCGGGGCTACTTTAAAGGTGACCCGGAAACCACAAATAACCCAGAATGCGGCAGCTAGATTGGTAACTGGGAGCGGCCGCCGAGACCTTATAACACTGGTCCTGAAAGACCTACATTGGCTCCCAGTACATTTCCAAGCACAATTCAAAGTGTTGGTGCTGACCTTTAAAGCCCTAAACAGCCTCGGCCCAGTATACCTGAAGGAGCGTCTCCGCCCCCATCGTTCTGCCCAGACACTGAGGTCCAGCGCCGAGGGCCTTCTGGTGGTTCCCTCCCTGTGAGAAGTGAGGTCACAGGCAACCAGGCAGAGTGGCATCCGGAACACCCTCCCACCAGATGTCAAAGAGAACAACAACTACCTGACTTTTAGAAGACATCTGAAGGCAGCCCTGTTTAGGGAAGCTTTTCATGTCTGATGTTTTATCAAGTTTTTAATATTGTATTGGGAGCCTCCCAGAGTGGCTGGGGAAACCCAGACAGATGGGTGGGTATAAATAATATATTATTATTATTATTATTATTATTATTATTATTATTAGAACGGAATGTTGGATCAGGTGGGCTGCCTTTGGACTGTGCTGGCAAGCTCTTCTTATGCTTTTATGCCAGGGGTCAGCAACCTTTTTCAGCTGTGGGCCGGTCCACCGTCCCTCAGACCATGTGGTGGGCCGGTCTATATTTTGGGGAGAGAAAAAAATGAACGAATTCCTATGCCCCACAAATAACCCAGAGATGCATTTTAAATAAAAGCACACATTCTACTCATGTAAAAACACACTGATTCCCAGACCGTCCATGGGCCGGATTTAGAAGGCGATTGGGCCGCATCCAGCCCACGGGCCTTAGGTTGCCTACCCTTGTCTTATGCCTGCCATGTTTTTGACTACAGTGGTACCTCGGGTTACGTACTTTAATTCGTTCTGGAGGTCCGTACTTAACCCGAAGCACCACTTTAGCTAATGGGGCCTCCTGCTGCCGCCGCGCTGCTGGAGCACAATTTCTGTTCTCATCCTGAAGCAAAGTTCTTAACCTGAAGCACTTTTTCTGGGTTAGTGGAGTCTGTAACCTGAAGCGTATGTAACCCGAGGTACCACTGTACAGTTGCCAAAGCTCCAGCCACCACTGTCCTATAGGCACCTCTGGACAAAGCCCACGGCAGTGATGCAGTCTAGATCTAGGTTGCGGACTGCTGTAGCGAGGTCCCTTTGAAAAGGTATTGATTGGTGGTGTTTGATTGTCGGCTGCTTTTGATAGCAGTGGAGTTGACAGTGGAGTTTCACTGAACTTGCTTTGACCTTGTCGCTAATGTCTAATCTGTTCCTTGTCAATAGCTTCCTGTGTCCTACCTTGGGGGTCTCCTCCAGCCAGTCCACCACGAGAAATTGTGTTAGAAAATCAGATCTATAAGCTAATCGCCAAATGACACCTTAATCCTAGGCTTCAGTCGCCACAACGGAATGTCCTTTTGCTTGGCAATAGAGATTATTATTATTATTTCTATACCACTTTATATTTTAAAGAAATATTCCAAAATCAAATAAAGGCCCAGGAGATTTCCTTGACAAGGTGGCCGTAGATCAGCGTTGGGGCAGGTGCTTGCATTCAGAAGGTCTCAGGTTCAATATTTTATGTCTTCAAGTGGGTGAAGAAAGGAGCCCTGTCTAAAACCCAGGAGAGCCATTGCCAGTCAGTGATGGGCCCACCTGTGCAATACAAGGCTTATTTCTTGCCTGCTTTATGGAGTTGTTGCAAAATATTACAGTAAGGCAATGTATGTAAAGCCCTTTGAACACTTTAAAAAGAATGCTAAGCGAATGCTGGGCTAATAATACGGTTGCAACCTTGTAAATAATCCCACAAAGGCAAAAGCACCATCACCACCCTGCTGTGGATTGGCAGAGGATAGAAGCAGAACTCCATCCTTTTTGCAACAGTGGCTGGATTTTTCTTTCTAATTCTCCCCCTGCCCCCCCCAAAAAAACCACTTTTATTATAAGAAACTAATTATTACCAAGTTTGTCCTTTTTTGCCATAGTAATTTGCTTCAGAACTTAACTGAATAAAAAGGCTGACGTCTACTCACATATTACAGATAAATGGGCAGTAAGTATATTAACAAGAACTGGTCCTGTCTTTCAGGAGCGTTGAAGGGATTGTAGGATATGTGTTTGATGTTTTAATTTGTTGGAAGCCGCCCAGAGTGGCTGGGGCAGCCCAGTCAGATGGGTGGCATATAAATTATTATTATTGTTATTATTATTATTATTATTATTATGGCCAGATTTCTGCGTTGGGCATGAAAGAGTGGGAGCGTCTCACTTGGTTTCTGTGCTGGGTACAGAAGAGGCATGCAACACTCCTTTCACTCCCTGGCCAGCCCATACGCAATGCCTTGTTGCCTTGTTGCTTACCGCTGTGAGGCTAGTACTTAATTACAAGGCTATATAGCCTGGTGTGAAGAATTGATGCTTTTGAATTTTGAATTATGGTGCTGGAGGAGACTCTTGAGAGTCCCATGGACTGCAAGAAGATCAAACCTCTCCATTCTGAAGGAAATCAGCCCTGAGTGCTCACTGGAAGGACAGATCCTGAAGCTGAGACTCCAGTACTTTGGCCACCTCATGAGAAGAGAAGACTCCCTGGAAAAGACCCTGATGCTGGGAAAGATTGAGGGCACAAGGAGAAGGGGATGGCAGAGGACGAGATGGTTGGATAGTGTTCACAAAGTTACCAGCATGAGTTTGACCAAACTGCGGGAGGCAGTGGAAGACAGAAGTGCCTGGCGTTATCTGGTCCATGGGGTCACGAAGAGTCGGACACGACTAAACGACTAAACAACAACAACAACATAGCCTGGTGTCAAAGTGCAAGGGTCAAAGAATCATTGAGTTAGCAGGGAGTGAGGCCCAGTTCCGTTCTTGCTCTGGTTGAAATCATTTTGGCTGTGGACATACCCCATGCAAACACAATGGCATTTCTTGTTTGTGGACCCGTGTGTGTGTGTGTGTGTGTGGTATCACGGTGCCCAAAGGCACACGAGTCCTGGTGGATTGGTTCCAGCCTCTACCTTGAGAAGCTTTCCTGCACCCGTAAGTCCCCGTATACATGTCTCGCCCAACCTACTTTTGAAAACCTTACTTCTGCACCGTTGGGAGGCTGAGGGCAGGAATGTGGCGCAGCCTAGCCAGACTGCATGAGCAACTTTTGTGCTGTCTAAGCTGGCATCTGCCTCAAGGGCATTGTGCAACGTTGGGTGGGATTTCTGTGGAAAGTCCGTGGCAGCGTGTTGGCAGAACGCCTTCCTTTTCATGGAAACACTGGCGGAGCTGAGGAATGGGACTGGGCTTCTGCCAAAAGCGGGTAATGAAGAAGCCTTGCGTGATCTTCACATGCAACGCAGCCTGGGTCATGGGACTTGCTTGAGTCTTGCTGCTGTTGGGAGGTTGGAGTTTGCTTGCTAATCTGCCATCCTAGAGACTTGATTGTCCAGGCTGCTAGGAACTTGTTTCCAGTATGTTGCCGAAAGAAACTTTCCCCTATTGCCTTTAATAAAGGGCGGGAGCCTTTACAATAACCAAAGAAATGCAACTCTTGTGCAACTCTTCCAATTGGACCATTTAGATCTAGGCTGTTGGCTCTGACTGGCAGCCGCTCTCCAGGTTGCCAGGATGAGATCTTCCTGATAGGGCTGGGCAATATCTAGTTTACAACATTGCGATATACCACCAGCTAAATATCAGCAATATATCAGTATATCATGATGTCTGAAATAAGGATGCGACTTTGTAGAGGCAAACAGTAGGGCCGGGCGATAACTGGTTTTCAACATCGTGATATATCACCAGCTAAACATTGCAATATACTGATATGTCGCAATGTCCGAAGTAGCGATGGAGCTCTGCAGAGGCGTCGGCTGGCTTCACAGTTTTCCCCACATTGTGATTTTTGCATAGCAAACACACACATATCATGATTCACAATATATTGCCAGGTCAAAGATTATGTAACCACTGTCACGATATGGACTTCAAAGTGGTTTTGGAGGATATACAGCAGACGCTCAGGTAGCGAACGTGATCCGTGCTGGAGGCACGTTCGCAACCCATAGCATTCGCAACCCGTAGTGCCGCGTCTGCACACGCGTGGGTCATGATTTGGTGATTCTGTGCATGCATGAGCGCCGAAACCCGGAAGTAACCCGTTCTGCTACTTCCAGGTTCAGCGTGGTGCGCAACCCGAAAACGCGCAACCTGAAGCGCCTGTAACCCGAGGTATGACTGTATTGCCCAGCCCAACTTCCCTGTTGCCTATTACCTCTCATTTTTAAAAATGGGCGGTTCTAGGATGGAACGTGGGGTGTTCTGCGTGTAAGCCACGGCCTGCGCCATCAAGCCACAGACTTTCCCCATAAATGCAATCACGTTGCACCATTTGCCTACGTGAACTAGATGTTGCCAGCCTAGTTTTGTAGATGTCACATGACAACACATTAATAATAATAATAATAAAAAAATTTGTATACCGCCCTTCATCCGAAGATCACAGGGTGGTTCATTGGTGGCAAGACTAGTGTCTCCTCCTGAGACACTCCACTTCTTAGCAATGCTTCTTCTTAACGCATCCCTTGCTGCAAGCATGAAGGTTCGGCCGTGATCTCCAACTAACAACAAGCGTTGGCGTGCCTATTATCTCTTAGTAATAGAGAAAACAATGTAAATTGCTAATTCCAGGCTTTTTGCAGCAGACGTGCTCCCTGGGAGCGAGCCTGTTAGACAGACGCTGAACTCTTAGGTTTCAGAGTAGAACTTAAAGATGAGTTCTACTCTGTGTCTCTTGGGGGGGGGGGTTGTTGTTTCTGTTTTGCTTTAGCCTCTTATGAGTTTAATGACTGGGGAAGCAGGGAGTGGTGTGGATGAACAGGAGCTCGCTGAAAAGCAACTAGTACTTTGTGGCTTTCTCCAATCAACTCTGCAGACCAGCTGGCAGAAGAACTGAGGGAGGGGAGGGGAGATGATGACATCCTTCTGAGCACTGGGCTTTCCGCTTCCAGAAGTTTCCTAGCGGCACCCATCTCCCTGCAAACAAGCACCATTGCTTTAAAAGGCCGGAGGAGTAAAAGAACATTTTAATAATAATAATAATACTAATCTGCTGAACGAGGAAAATAACCAGCAGGGTCCAGTCACAGCGAGGGGATTTGAACCCTCGTCTCCCAGGTCCTAGTCTGACACTCTATAACCACTGCACCGCACTGTCTCTGGGGTTATCACCTATTCAGTACACCTGCAATGACCATTGGTGCACTTGATACTCCCATATCGTTAAAAAGCATGGCAGCCGCTCAGTCAGGTCCTGCCAGCGAGCGGTTTAAACTTCCAGGTGTTTGGGCCAGAGGCTCCCCATCGGAATGATGTAATCTGGGGACTACTTATTGAAGAACAGGGCTTTAAATAGAGGCGGGCAGCGGGATGTGGGCTTGGGTAGCCCTGCTCACTGCTAGCCCAAACTGTTAACACGTTCTCCTCTTCCCTCCTTTGTAGGGTTTAGCGTCTAGGAAGGCGAACCAGGAGAACTCCAGCCATGGCCCCACGGAAAAGGAGCGGGCGAGGGATCTCTTTTATCTTCTGCTGCTTCCGGAGTAATGACCACCCGGAGATCACTTACCGGCTGCGGAATGACAGCGCCTTTGCCCTGCAGACGATGGAGCCTGCCCTCCCCATGCCTCCGGTGGAAGAGCTGGACGTTATGTTCAGCGAGCTTGTGGTGAGTGATCGCCCCGCGCTTGTCTGTATTGCTGCTTTTATTTATTTCTATTAAAAATGAATTTATTATTCATTAGAAATAACAGTAAAACCAGACCTTAAGCAAAATGATGAAAACATAGATTAGGTCTGCTGTTTTTATTTTTTAATGTACAGGCGGGGGGTTCCCCCCCTCCCCGTTCCTGACCCCTGTGCGCATCGATGGAGCAGGCATAAGCCCGCCCCGTTCTGCCCTGTTTTCCGGCCACTTCCGGGTCGGCAGCGATGAGCACGTGTGTGATTGCAAGCCAACTGGGCACACGTAAAATGCTCGCTACCTGCTCGTAATAAAACCACAGTCCTGTCTTGGTAGGCTTGCCGAAGCAAAATAAGTTTTTGGACAGGTGTTGAAAGCAATACGATGGAAGTAACGGAATGGTTTACTTCCGGGTTTCGGCACATGCGCAGAAGCACAAAATGACGTCACGCGCATGCACAGAAGCACCAAATTGCGTCACGTGCTTGCGCAGACACAACGCTGCGGGTTGTGAACGCTGCAGGTTGAGAACGTGCCTCCCGCATGGATCACGTTTGCAAACCGAGGTATGACTGTACATTATTTCTGCGGCCCCCCTGTGTGGCTCAGGAGCCCAGTTATGTCCCCCCCTCCCCTTCAGAGCTGGCAGCCCCTCACCCCTTTTCGAACACTCTCCCTTGCGGAGTGTTCCCTCAGCCTCCTCTCCTCTCCCCTCTCCTTGTGAGTCCTCTGGGCAGCCGCTGCTGCCACCCCTGGTCTCTGAGCTGCCCTGGAGACAGGTGCCTCCTCACACTGCCTCACAGGGGCCTGGGACTTGTCTTTCCATTCCCAACAGCAAGGGCTGGTGGGCTAGCTGGCTGGGCTCCCTTGCTTGCTTGCTTATTCTGAGGCCGCCTCAGCTCCTGGCAACCAACACCCCCTGGCCAACCCCAGAGGCACCATTCGCCAGCGGAGCTTGTAGCCAGGGCTGCTGCAACAAACAGCTGTGGAATCCTTTGGGAGGCAGAGACGCAAAGGGGCATCAGAGGAGTGAGGGGGAAAGAGGTACAGAGCCCAGAGTTCCCTGCAGGACCCCTGACCATCTTTCCAGGCACCCCAGGGTGCCATGGCACACTGGTTGAAAACAACTGACGACGGTCACCTCCAGACTGGATTATTGTAACTCGCTCTACGTGGGGCTGCCCTTGAGACTGACCCAGAAACTCCAGCGGGTGCAGAATGCCGCGGCGAAACTCCTTACGGGGTCCTCGCTGCGAGATCACATTCACCCAGTGCTTTACCAACTGCACTGGCTCCCGGTGGAGTATAGGATCAGGTTTAAGGTGCTGGTTTTAACCTTCAAAGCTCTATACGGCCTAGGACCCTCGTACCTATGGAACCGCCTCTCCTGGTATGTCCTACGGAGGACCTTACGGTCTTCAAACAAAAGCATCTTGGAGGTCCCAGGCCACAGGGAGATTAGGCTGGCCTCAACCAGAGCCAGGGCTTTTTCAGCTGTGGCCCCGATCTGGTGGAACGCTCTGTCACAAGAGACTAGGGCCCTGCGGGACTTGACATCTTTCCGCAGGGCCTGCAAGACAGAGCTGTTCCACCAGGCCTTTGGCCAGGGCACAGCCTGACTCCCTCCTTTGGCAATCCTCACAGAACTTCTAGCTCAAATGGTTGCCGTTAATTTGATTGGAATTAATTTTATAATGAAATGATTTTAGAATGTTTTACCATTTTACTGTTATTAGCCGCTCTGAGCCCGGCTTCGGCTGGGGAGGGCGGGATATAAATAAAATTTATTATTATTATTATTATTATGGTTGACAGAGGAAGACCTCAAGGGCAGCACCATTGTGCCCGTGGGCACTGGGTTAATGACCCCTGCTATAGACCCTCCAACCCATTTGCCATTTCCAGTGCCGGACAAGCAAAACTGAATCCAAGCATGCCAACGCCAGCTGTGTCTTTGGCTGGCATGTTGGCTTCCCCCTTGTGCCAAGGCCCTTACACACAAATGGCCGCACGCTTGGGCATTGTAAGATGAGGGCAAGCCGCTTGTCTCGCTGCCTGTCAGGGCTTTGCCTGCTTTTTCCGCCACACACAAGGAGAGAGGGGCTTGGGGGGGGGGGGGAAGAGGCTCTCACAAAAGGGCAGCCAGCCCTGGCTTTGCTTTTTGACGGGGTGCAGTTTTGCAGCTGCTTGGAAATGGATGGGGTTGCCGAGGCAACCTGCAAGGCTTCCTCGGATGGGCGATGGGGGGGACATGCCTTGTTGACTTCCAGGGTTTCAGCTTTTTCTCTTCTCCTGGGTTAACGCTACCTTAAGGCTTTGGGGAACAATAGGAGAGGGAGCAGCGGGGTCATTGGGGAGGGATGGGGGTTGGTGCGGCAGGTGGGTGGGCAAAGCCCGTGACCATGGGATCTTCGGACAATTACCAAGTGAATACCTTTGGTGCTTGCCGGACCAGAAGGTCGAATTCTTCCAGGCTCTTGTCTTGCTCCCACCCCTAAATCTCTTTGTGCTCCAGCCCCATCTGGCACCAGCTGTTGCATAATCTCACCAATTCATCTGTCCATCAAGACGTTGAGCACTTCTGGGATGTTTACAATGGAAAAAACCCCAGGCATGAGACGTCTTGTTGGGAGGGTAAGCAGTTCATTCAGATAGGATTTGTTCGGTCGATCCCAGATTATGAAATCCTAGAATTCTGCAGTTGGAAGGGATCCCAGGGGTCATCCAGTCCAACCCCCTGCAATGCAGGAATCTCAGCTAAAGCATCCATGACAGATGGCCATCCAAGCTCTGCTCAAAATCCTCCAAGAAAGGAGAGTCCACAGCCTCCCAAGAGAATCCGTTCCACCATCAAACAGCTCTTCCGACAGTTCTTCCTGATGTTTAGTCACAATCTCTTCTCTTGTAACTTGAAGCCATTGGTTCAAGTCCTGTCCTCCAGAGCAGGAGAGAGCAGGCTTGTTCCCTCTTCCATGTGGCATCTTGAGATATTTGAAGACGACTATCATATCTCCTCTCAGTCGCCTCTTTTCGAAGCTAAACATACCCAGCTCCTTCAACCATTCCTCATAAGGCTTGGTTTCCAGTCCCTTGATCATCTTGGTTGCCCTCCTCTGCACATGTTCCAGCTTATCAATATCCTTCTGGTGCCCAGAACTGGACACAGTATCCCAGTGTGGTCTGACCAAGTCACAATAGAGTAGTACTATTTACTTCCCTTAATTCGGACGCTAGACTTCTGTTGATGCAGCCTAGATTAGCATTAGCTTCTTCTTCCTCCTTTTTGCTGCTGCATCACAATGTTGGCTCATGTGGTCCACTAAAACACCTAGATCCTTTTCACACATACTGCCAGTGAGCTAGGTGTCCTCCATCTTCTGTTTGTGCTGAGACAGACTGGAAAACAAGGCTGGTTCCTTCCATTAATGGAAGATGGATTCATGCCTTTTAACAGTGGCATTAGAGGTCGAAAATCAGGGAGCGCACCTTTTCTCGTTGCTCCATATCTCCATGGCAAAGGAAATGTAGCTGTTGCCTTCTCCCGCGCCTTTGAACGGTGTCACCTCTGTCTTTAGAAGTGATGGCCCCAATCGCCTATGAGAATCAGGATTACAAGAAGAAAAAGCTTGACATTCTGATTGCTGGGGTACCTTTGAAAGCATGTGAGCCGCACTGAGGAACCTGAAATCTTGGAAGTTTGATTGGGATGGGTAGGGCTGAGTTGGGTTTTTCCAGAGGAGCAGCGAAAAAGCAGCTAGGTCTTTGCTCATCAGTGCAACGGGCATAATTTGTACAGTTTTTGGTATGCCTCTTTTTTGGGATGCAGAATTCTCATTTCCATTCGTCAGTGGGCACACGCTCCCAGCAACATACTGAAGCACTTTAGTATTCAGAGTCCAATGGAATTGATATCCCTATAATATGGTATAATCCTCAGGGGCGCAAATGTTCCTCGTTGCAGTTAAAAGGCACGGAGCAAGCATAGCTTTGGGGCAGATTAACCCACATGGTTTGGGAGGGCGCTTAAGCCTTCTGTGTCAACAGCAGCCATTACAGACGCAGAGCCATTTGAATCATTAGATCATGCATTATGGATCATGCTTGCTATCAGAATGGGGGAGGCAGCGTTGAAGGCACAGGTAATCCAAGCCTGAGACAATGACTTTCAGGACAGGTGCGTTGCTGAGCAGCCTTAAGTGATATTCTCTGGAAGGGAGTAAGTGCCAACTTTCCAGTAATATGTGGATTTCCCCTCCAGTGGGTATAAGAGAGAGAGAGATCATCTTAGAATCATAGAATCATAGAATCATAGAGTTGGAAGAGACCACAAGGACCATTGAGTCCAACCCCCTGCCAAGCAGGAAACACCATCAGAGCACTCCTGACATATGGTTGTCAAGCCTCTGCTTAAAGACCTCCAAAGAAGGAGACTCCACCACACTCCTTGGCAGCAAATTCCACTGTCAAACAGCTCTTACTGTCAGGAAGTTCTTCCTAATGTTTAGGTGGAATCTTCTTTCTTGTAGTTTGGATCCATTGCTCCGTGTCCGCTTCTCTGGAGCAGCAGAAAACAACCTTTCTCCCTCCTCTATGTGACATCCTTTTATATATTTGAACATGGCTATCATATCACCCCTTAACCTCCTCTTCTCCAGGCTAAACATGCCCAGCTCCCTTAGCCGTTCCTCATAAGGCATCGTTTCCAGGCCTTTGACCATTTTGGTTGCCCTCCTCTGGACACATTCCAGTTTGTCAGTGTCCTTCTTGAACTGTGGTGCCCAGAACTGGACACAGTACTCCAGGTGAGGTCTGACCAGAGCAGAATACAGTGGCACTATTACTTCCCTTGATCTAGATGCTATACTCCTATTGATGAGGCCCAGAATTGCATTGGCTTTTTTAGCTGCCGCGTCACACTGTTGGCTCATGTCAAGTTTGTGGTCGACCAAGACTCCTAGATCCTTTTCACATTCTTATCTCTCTTGGCATAGATACTAGTCATGGACTCTGAGGAGCCAGGATGAGGGGTAGGAGCCACCCAAAGATTTATTTATTTATGAAAATATTTGTATATTTCTGTCATACACACACACATGCAATCAAAATTATTCAACCCCCATTGCAAATCAGGTTCATTATCAAAATCCACAGACTTTCAGCTGCAATTTCATTGCAATTTCAATTGCTTTTGTTTGATTTGCTCATTGCAAACAGCTGGAAGTCTCCATATGGTCACAATTGGAACTGTGCCAGTCGCAAAATGCGCCGGGGCGGCGGGGAGGATTTCAAACACAGCCGGTGACCAATTCCTTGCTTACGCACCATTCCAATTTGAGCAGTAAAGTCTCTAGCAGCAAACAAAGTCTGAGTCCTTTGTCCAGGTCAGGACATCACTGCACCGACGAAAGCATCCTTTCCAAAGCTGGTTCCCTGCAAATGTTTGGGATTAGAACTTGCATCCAGCATCAACAGCATGGAACTGGGAGTCTGTTGAAGGAGGCTCAACCCAAAAGTGGTTTAAGCATGGCAAGCTGCTTTATTGGAAAGACTCTTGCAGCAAATTAAGGCAGCAAGACAGACAAACCCCCAGGGAAACTTTTTAGGTCAGTGGTTTGGCTTCATATACAGTGGGCTGGAAGCGAATCTGTTATATTATCTGTTCCCGTTCTGAATGGATCTTGACGGAGGGGTGTATTAGGCTGTGAATATACTTGAAGACTTACTTTGTATTTACCTGGGGAAAATGCGGGTGGCGCTGTGGGTTAAACCACAGAGCCTAGGACTTGCCGATCAGAAGGTCGGCGGTTCGAATCCCCATGATGGGGTGAGCTCCCGTTGCTCGGTCCCGGCTCCTGCCAACCTAGCAGTTCGAAAGCACGTCAAAGTGCAAGTAGATAAATAGGTACCGCTCCAACAGGAAGGTAAACAGCCTTTCTGTGCGCTGCTCTGGTTTGCCAGAAGCGGCTTAGACATGCTGGCCACATGACTCGGAAGCTGTATGCCGGCTCCCTCGGCCAATAAAGCGAGATGAGCACAGCAGCCCCAGAGTCGGCCACTACTGGACCTAATGGTCAGGGGTCCCTTAAGTATACAACTTATTTTGTATTTACCTGGGGGGAAAGAAAAATGAGGAAATAAGTTTAGGTTAATTTTCTCAGGACTAAGACCTCAAAATATGTCATATCATAAGAGCTGATGCATGTTAATCTTAGAAAATGAACATGGAAGAGCTCCTCAGTTTTGCACACGAAGGAAGGCGATCTTGCACTTACTATCATGTTACCTGCTAGAATGGCTTGAATCCTAATAGCTGTGATTTCAGAGGATGTGCATGAGGCTAAGGAAGCAGATTGGGATACTAAACTGACTCTAATTTAGGGATTAGTTGAGGAGGGAGAAAAAGGCCAACCGACCTGATTAGCACTTCCTGAAACAGTACACCTAAACACAGGTATCATTCGAAATTTGCACTTCTCTGAATTTTATGATGCAACGCTCCCAACAAAACAATGGGTGCAAAAAAATGGGCATATTAGAGCAATTACACCTGTTTAGTGAAAGTAACGTACACAAATGCATTGCGTATGGGGAGATTGCTGGGGTGTGTACCAGACAAAATTGCTTATAAAATCTTGATGCTATGAGAGATGCACACTAGAATGCTGATGGGTTTTCATGAGGTCATTTTTAAAAAGTGCCATAGATTGATGTGGAAGCGTGGAGAACCGAAGGTTAAGTTTGGAAAAAATGAGGTGCTGAATGCTGGTAGATAGATTTCATCTGCAGGTGAAGTTTCCTGCATGTGGGCCCTGGAATTAGCTTCAGGGACTTGGTGAGCTTCAGACAGGACATTGTTAGAATCATAGAATTATAGAAATGGAAGGGACACCGAGGGTCATCTATTCCAACCCCCTGCAATGCAGGAATCTCAGCTAAAGCATCCAGGACTGGTGCACATCCAACCTCTGCTTAGAAACCTCCAAGGAAGGAGAATCCTCCATCTCCCAAAGGAGACCATTGTGCTGTCAAACAGCTCTTCCTGTCAGAAAGTTCTTCCTGATGTTTAGCCGAGCTCTCCTTTCTTGCGACTTGAATCTTGCAGCTTGGATTGAAACCAGCAGAGGAGAACATTTCCTTTTTACTCCCTCCTGCTTGTAGAAGAGCTGTCCCATGGAAACTCTGACCGGGGTGGGGAATCAAAGACATTGGGGTAAGCCATGGCAGGTGGACTTGTGTCAGTGAGCAGCTTTTGAAAACTTGGAGGTGTTTTGAAGAGGAGGGAGGAGAGAGAGAGAGAGAGAGAGAGAGAGAGAGATTATGTCTTGGATTGGCACACAAAATACTGTATTTTTGCTCTATAAGACGCACCGGACGATAAGACGCACCTAGTTTTTAGAGGAGAAAAACAAGAAAAAAAATATTCTGAATCAAATGTTGTTGAAGAGGCTTTGCACAGCTATCCCTGAAGCCAGAACAGTAAGAGGGATTGCTGCGCAGCAAGAGGGATTGCTGTTCTGGCTTCAGCGATAGATGCACAACCTGCATTCGCTCAGTAAGATGCACACACATTTCCCCTTACTTTTTAGGAGGGAAAAAGTGTGTCTTATAGAGCGAAAAATACGGTAAATAGGCCCAACAGAAGAAAAGCCCTGCTAGTTTGGACCAAAGGTCCACTTATCCCAGCATCTCCATCTTACAGCGACCATGAAGAGCATGTAAGCAGCTGTAGGTAAGATTTAAACTTCCACAATGGGGACTCCCTACCCATCTTCCTAATTTTTTTATTGGGTTTTCCCCCAGCCCCCTGGAGCAGACTCGGGGTGGGCATGGGGTACTTGTGGGGGTAAAGTTCCGCTTGGCAAGCATAAAACCATTGCACCACGTTAGATAGTTATCCATTTCTTTACATTTATATTCCTCCAAGGAGCTCAAAGTGGCGTACATTGTCCGTCTGTCTGTCCCCACCTCGTTTAATCCTCACAACACCCCTGAGAGGTAGGTTAGGCTGAGAGGCAGTAACTGGCCCAAGATCACCCAGGGAGCTTCGTGGCTGGAGTGGGGATTCAAATCACCACTGACTATGAGCCACTCTCCCCACTTGTGATTCCCAGAGCTGGTATTCTTTCCTCCTAATTTTTTTTTTAAAAAAAGCTGCATAAAATTAGCATTTTGTATGTATTGGCTTTTTCGTCCCCCACAGCCCACCTGCCCCAAATTACACATGTCTTCAGATGGTAAAATATTTCTGGAGGGCTTATGCTTGTTTCTTTTATCTTTCTGAAACAGCAAATGAATTAAGTGCCACTTGCTAATAATAAAGAGGTGGGGAGTCGGAATACCCCAGCAACAACAGAAGCAGCAGCAGCAGCAACTGCCCTGCCAGATGTCATTGATGGATTGTATAATCTCTCCACTTTCTAGTTGGAGATAACTGTCTGGTCTGGATGGAGGCTGCTCCCTCTGCCTGCCTTTTCCAAAACTTTGAGCGGTGTCAGCGGCGTTTACAGCGACGCTATCTTATAAATTAACCACCAGCTGAGATCGCTTACTTCATTTGATCCCCTGAATTGTTAAACTGGCTGGGCACTTCAGGGCTGCTTGAAACTCACAGGATTCCTGAGGGTATCTTTAAATATATATATTTTTAAGCAACGGAGAGCTGAAGCTAAGGGTTAGAGCAGGGGTCAGCAAACTTTTTCAGCAGGGGGCCGGTCCACTGTCCCTCAGACCTTGTGGGGGGGGGGCGGACTATATTTTGAAGGAAAAAAATGAACGAATTCCTATGCCCCACAAATAACCCAGAGATGCATTTTAAATAAAAGGACACATTCTACTCATGGAAAAACATGGTGATTCCCGGACCGTCCGCGGACCGGATTGAGAAGGTGATTGGGCCAGATTAGGCCCCTGGGCCTTAGTTTGCCTACCCATGGGTTAGGCAGCCTTTCTCAACCTGTGGGTGCCCAGCTCCCATCACCTCTAGCCAGCAAGGCCAGAGCTCAGGGATGATGGGAGTTGTAGTCCAACAACATCTGGGGACCCACAGGTTGAGAACCACTGAGTTAGAGCATCTGCATTGCACGCAACAGGTTCTGGGTTCAATCCAGGTCGGGCTGGGATTGTTCCCTGTGTGAAAGCAGAGACTGGAGCTGTCAGTGCAGACAACACCATTGCCAGAACTCCCTGGGAAGAGGGATTGTGTGTTAAACACCTCTGGGTCTGGTCGCTCTGTGAGGGAACTTGAATGTAACCCACCGCTGAACCGTGGTCTCCTCCTCTGCTCCTACATGCTATATTTCCGTGTTTAGAATCATAGAATTGTAGAGTTGGAAGGGACCCTGAGGATCATCCAGCCCAACCCCTTTCAATGCAGGAATATGCAGCTGTCCCTCAGCTGTACAAATTTAAAAACACTAGCAGGACTGAAGTCACTCCTACAATGTAGATGATAGAAGATGTGAAAAGATAAAATACGCGAATGGATCTGATAAGAGATACCAGCTGGAGGGAGGGAGGGAAGTCACAAGCTCAGCAGAGCTAAAATGTTTATATGTTGATTAATATATTGTAAGAAAGAATGTGTAAAGAAAATAATAAAAATTTATTGACTAAAAAAAAAAGGAATATGCAGTGTCCCTTAACTGGGATCGAACCTGCAACCTTGGCGTTATCAGGACCACACTCTAACCAGCTGAGCCGTCCCATTTTCTTCTCGCCAAAGCTGATTTCGCATCTGTTGAGCTTTGCCCGCCCCTCCCCAGCACTAACATTTCCCCACCCAGATGCGAATGACACACTTTGAAGCGCTCGAAGCTGCTGATGCAAGGAAAGCAATCCGGCAATAAAAAATCGGGCTGTGAAGTGGTAGCAGCCTTCTGAATCATTGCGTCTTAAAAACGAGCATCGAGTGCTGCTCCGCCTTGGTGGTGACGCCTGAGGTCTTTGATGATTGCTGCGTACAAAGCTCATCTGCACGATGCCTTTAAAGCAGCGTCGTACCACAGGCATGGCTTCCCCCCAGAGCATCCTGGGAACTGTAGTTTGACAAGGGTCTCCCTCCACGGTCACCAACGCTGCTTGCAGGTTCCCCATTAATAATAATAGGCGGCTCCCAATCAAGTGTTAAAAACAGTACAGCGTTAAATATTAAAAACTTCCCTGAACAGGGCTGCCTTCAGATGTCTTTTAAAGATAGGATAGCTGCTTATTTCCACAGGGTGGGCGCCACTACCGAGAAGGCCCTCTGTCTGATTCCCTGTAACCTCACTTCTCCCAATGAGGGAACCGCCAGAAGGCCCTCAGCGCTGGATCTCAGTGTCTGGGCTGAACGATGGGGGTGGAGATGCTCCTTCAGGTATACAGGACCGAGGCCGTTTAGGGCTTTAAAGGTCAGCACCAACACTTTGAATCGTGCTCGGAAACGTACTGGGAGCCAATGCAGATCTCTCAGAACCGGTGTTATGTGGTCCCAGCAGCCGCTCCCAGTCACCAGTCTAGCTGCCACATTCTGGATTAATTGCAGTTTCCCGGTCACCTTCAAAGGTAGCCCCATGTAGAGCACGTTGCAGTAGTCCAAGCGGGAGATAACCAGAGCATGCACCACTCTGGCGAGACAGTCTGCGGGCAGGTAGGGTCTCAGCCTACATACCAGATGGAGCTGGTAAACAGCTGCCCTGGACACAGAATTAACCTGTGCCTCCATGGACAGTTGTGAGTCCAGAATGACTCCCAGGCTGCGCACCTTGTCCTTCAGGGGCACAGTTGCCCCATTCAGGACCAGGGAATCCTCCACACCTGCCTGCCCCCTGTCCCTCAAAAACAGTACTTCTGTCTTGTCAGGATTCAACCTCAATCTGTTAGCCGCCATCCATTTGGTTGGCCGTTGTGAGAATAGGATGCCAGTGGCCTGATCCGGCAGATTCTTCTGGTGTCTTTAGATCACAAGTCTTCATCTAATAAGCACAGGGAAGCTGGGAGGAGAGAGTCACTCTTTCCAAGAGCCTCTCCCTTGTTTATTCCTGCTTATTAGTCAGAGCTGTCTGGCTTCTGGTCTAAGTCTAAAGAAGGTGTGAATTTGTTTTCTTGGTAACGAGCGATTTAGCACAAGCCAGCTGAAGAAATGTCAGGCAGAGCTTTTATGTTAAAAGGTTTAAGCGTAACCTGACGCCGGGAAGGTCACGGTGCTATGAGTATCCAACCTGCCTTCCTCTTGGGGTGTACATTACACTGTTTAGTTCTGACAGGTGCCTGCCTGTTCCTGGAGATTTTCATCGAGGGAGTGCGAATAGGTGGCATTAAATGCATATTATTTATTCCGTTTATATCCCTCCTTCCCTCTCAAAGGAGCCCAGAGGGTTCTGTAGGTCCCCACTCCTGTCATTCTGCTACAAAACAAAATTGCACAGTGCTCTGCGTGCTAAAACACAAATATAAATTGCAATTATGCAGGACGATGTATTAGTGTCCGGTTCCCAACAGCAGCTAGCCAGATGCACACAGGGAAGCACACAATCGGGGCCAGAGGGTAAAAGCTTCCCCCTGTTTCATCTTCCAAGATATTCGCAAATACACTGCCACTGAAGCTGGAGGTTCTATTTAGCTACCTAGCCTTTGAAGGGACACGGGTGGCGCTGTGGGTTAAACCACAGAGCCTAAGACTTGCCAATCAGAAGGTCGGCGGTTCGAATCCCCGTGACGGGGTGAGCTCCCGTTGCTCAGTCCCTGCTCCTGCCAAACTAGCAGTTCGAAAGCACGTCAAAAGTGCAAGTAGATAAATTGGTACCGCTCCAGCGGGAAGGTAAACGGCGTTTCCGTGCGCTGCTCTGGTTCGCCAGAAGCGGCTTAGTCATGCTGGCCACATGACCCGGAAGCTGTATGCCGGCTCCCTTGGCCAATAAAGCGAGATGAGCGCCGCAACCCCAGAGTTGGCCACAACTGGACCTAATGGTCAGGGGTCCCTTTACCTTTACCTTTTAGCCTTTGAAAAACAGCCCTCCATAAATTGGCTTAACTCAGTTAGGGGCCATTGCAATATATTGTGGTAGCAAGTTATTCAATGTATGGGGGGAAAGTGCATCCTCTTATTCTCCTTGTCCCTACAGTGGTACCTCCGGTTACATACTTAATTCGTTCCGGAGGTCCGTTCTTAACCTGAAACTGTTCTTAACCTGAAGCACCACTTTAGCTAATGGGGCCTCCTGCTGCCCCTGTGCCACCGCCGCGCCATTTCTGTTCTCATCCTGAAGCAAACTTCTTAACCCAAGGTAATATTTTTGGGTTAGTGGAGTCTGTAACCTAAAGTGTATGTAACCCAAGGTACCACTGTATTGCCCATCAATAAGCAGGAGACACAGAGTAGTGTCTTTATACAGTCTGTTCAGCAGGGGGCTCCAGACTTAGTGGTGACTGGGTGGAGTTGGGAGTTGCCTGTTTAGTTCTTGTCTAGCCTCCCAACTTGTATGCTCTCTAAGGCTTCCTGCCAACTCATTTGCTAATTAGGTCTCTTTATTACAGCCTAATTGGATTCATGCAAACTAGAACTACAATCAATTTGCTTGCTCTTAACTTTTAATTTTATTGCATCTTAAATGTTCAGTTGGCTTTTTGCAGTTTTAATCCTACCGTGAGCTGCGTTTTGGAAAACCTTTTTATTGAATTGGGGGAAATAAATTCTGGAGAGTGGATGATATTGTGAAGCATATCTCTCTAATCTATCTTTGGGGGAATTTACAGAATATTACAGTGGTTCCCATACTTACGTTCACCTCCAGTTACGTATCCTGTGGGATATGCACACGGCAAACCCGGAAGTATTTTTCCGGGTCTCGCCGCATGCGCAGAAGCGCTCTACTGTGCCACGCGCATGCGCAGAACAGGAACCCCCAGTTGCGGAAACCTCGGGGCCTGGCCGGAGCTCCGGAACGGATCCCGTCTGTTATGTACTGAAGTTCTCACCCTGGGCCAGCAGGGGGATACTGTAGATAGTTTTCACTCAGGTCCACATATGCAAATAAGGAATTAAAAAGTGACGTTCAGTGATTGGATAGTTACAGAAGGTGGTTACTCTTGCGTTGTAGTGGATCTCTATATACGCAGGCTGGCTGAACCCTTCAGTTCAGTTCTGTTCTGAGTCTGTGAATAAACAAGAGCTGTTTGAAGAATCGCTGTGTCGTCTGATATTTTCACCCACAACTTAACACCGTCCGCGATGGGAGGTACCGCTGTACTTTTCTAGTAATGCCAGAACCAAATGCCTTTCAAAAAGGGGGACACCTTCGTATCCCTTTGGTACTATAGAAATCTAGATTTAAGAGCCACTTGACAAACATTGTCAGCTTCAGTTTCCTGAGATGGTCTTATTGTTTTTCCCCTGGAATTAAAACATTCCTGCCAGGTACGGGGTACAAGCAGAAGGGAACATCCATTTTTCTCTGTCAAATTTGAAAAGAGGAAACCAGCATGGATCCTCCCTCCTTTCCTGGTGTCGTTGGGTCCTTCAGTCTAGGGCACCCCATGGATCTCTCTAGGGCATTGTAAAAAAACAAATCTGTGATTAAACTATAGCTGATCTACCGCTGTTAAATGGATTAGAGCTGGCACTCCTAATAAACATTGATTTGGGAGAAGCTCGTTGAATGTTGTGCCCTGGGAAGGAGCCCGCAGTCTGTGACGAAATGCCGCACAAACCGATGTGAGCACAAGAGAGATGCTTCATCTTGCAGCGCAGCCCAAAGCCCTTGATCCAGCTGTATGAGAAATAAGGGATGGAGCAGCTGTGTTCATATCTGCTGACTCTGCGTGTGTGTAACTGTGTGGTGCAAGCAGGGTGTGCACACACCCTGAATGTTGACTTTTGCTCATTATTTTCCGGGCGATTCGAAATGGAAATGTAGCCTTACGTTTCAAAGGATGTTGACACACCCATCGAACCGGGTTTGGGATGACATCAATGGAGGATTAAAAACGGGCTGGTTGGTACCAAGTATTAGACTACACCCAGTTTGATAGGCTTTATGAATTGAAATTATTAACTTGGATGGTATGTTGGAAGCAGAAAATAATAATAATAATAATAATAATAATAATAATAATAATAATAAATTTAATTTAATTTCTATACCGCCCTATACACGAAGGTCTCAGGGTAGTTCACATAAAATATCAAATAATTAAATCAAAACAAAACCAACAACCCAATAAAAAACCCCAAAAGAGCCAGCATTTTTTAAAAGAATACAGTGGTACCTTGGGTTACAAACACCTCAGGTTACAAACACTTCGGGTTACAGACTCCGCTAACCCGGAAGTAGTACCTCGGGTTAAGAACTTTACATCAGGATGAGAACAGAAATTGTGTGGCGGCAGTGCGGTGGCAGAGGGAGGTCCCATTAGCTAAAGTGATACCTCAGGTTAAGAACAGTTTCAGGTTAAGAATGGACCTCCAGAACGAATTAAGTTCGTAACCAGTGGTACCACTGTATAGGACATGGGTAGGCAAACTAAGGCCTGGGGCCAGATCCAGCCCACTTGCCTTCTAAATCCGGCCCGCAGACGGTCTGGGAATCAACGTGTTTTTCCATGAGTAGAATGTGTCCTTTTATTTAAAATGCATCTCTGGGTTATTTGTGGGGCATAGGAATTCGTTCATTATTTTTTTTCAAAATGTAGTCCGGCCCCCCACAAGATCTGAGGGACAGTGGACCGGTCCTCTGCTGAAAAAGTTTGCTAACCCCTGGTAAAGGCCTGGTTGAAAGGGAATATTTTTTATTTTATGTAAACTGTGTTACTTTTACTGTTGTTAGCTGCTCTGAGCCCGGCTTCGGTTGGGGAGGGCGGGATATAAATATTATTATTATTATTATTATTATTATTATTATTATTATTATTATTATTTTGCCTGGCGCTTAAAGGTGTATGGTGGAGGCACCAGGCGAAATATTGCTTCTTGCCCTGAAAGCATTGCTAACACACCGGGAAGACAGTATTCTAGCTATCAGCATTTGTTGTCAGAGATGCTCATGCTCCCTTTTCAATGCTGTGCTCACCTGGCAAACTGGTTTTGCAGGAATCACGACTCCCTCTAGAAGCATGAGCAGCACTCCTGCAATCCGTGCCTGGCTTTTGTTTACTGCCTTTCTTCCTCTCCTGGCCTCCAAGGCACTCGGGGTGGCACACATAGTTCTCTACCCACCCCATTTTTATCCTTGCATCGTTTCTGTGAGGTCGGGGAAGAGCTGTAGCTCAGTGGCTGAGTGTATACTTCGCAAACAAAAGGTTTCGGGCGCAATCCCCACATTTCTAAGTAGGATTGTGAATGCCCCCATCAGCCCCGTCAGCCTAAAGCCTGATGAGACTACTCAGTGGCTACTGGCTACTAGCTCTGTTTATCTTTTATTTATTTGAACAATTTATATAGCACATATACTTCTTCTTTTTAAGAACCCTAAGTGGTTTGCAATGTACAGTATGTTTGACCTCCACTGACAGAGGCAATGTGTGCATCTGATTGCCCCTTGGTCAGAAACGCAGGGGGTGCTGTTGTCTTTGACTTAGCCACCAAGAACAGAACGCTGGACTAGATCGTAGAATCGTACAGTTGGAAGGGCCCCCAAGAGTCATCCAGTCCAACCCCCTGCAATCTTCTTCTTCTTCTTCTTCTTCTTCTTCTTCTTCTTCTTCTTCTTCTTCTTCTTCTTTGGAGATCACTCACAGCCGAGTAAGATTGTCTTCCATAAACACGGTTTTAACAATGAGTCCGTAAGTGACCGTGGAGGCCAATTCTGGATCCACACGTCCTTCCACAGTGGGGACATTGGTTTCCAGGCGGGAGTTGATCACGGTGTGGATTTGCCAAGCGTGCCTTCCTCTTAACATGTCCCTCCCTTGAGTTCTGAGTTCGAGTGTCTTTAAAGCCCATGCCACCTTTGGTAAAGGCTGTTCTCCAACTGGAGCGCTCACAGGCCAGTGTTTCCCAATTGTCAGTGTTTATACTACTTTTTTTTTAGATTTGCCTTGAGAGAGTCTTTAAACCTCTTTTGTTGACCACTAACATTATGCTTTCCATTTTTAAGTTGGGAATAGAGTAGTTGCTTTGGAAGATTACAATCAGGCATCTGAACAACATGGCCAGTCCAATTAAGTTGTTGTTGAAGAATCATTGCATTTGGGTTTAAGCTTACCGCCACCTGCTCCTGCAAAGTACATTTTTTTTAGATTTGCCTTGAGGCAGTCTTTAAACCTCTTTTATTGACCACCAGCATTGCGCTTTCCATTTCTAAGTTCGGAATAGAGTAGTTGCTTTGGAAGACGATCACCAGATGCAGGAAACTCATCTAAAGTATCAATGACAGATGGCCATCCAACCTCTTCTTAAAAACCTCCAAGGAAGAAGAGAGAGTCCACCACCTTCCAAGGGAGACCGTTCCTCTGTTGAACAGCTCTTACTGTCAGAAAGATCTTCCTGATGTTTGGTTGGAATCTCTTTTCTTGTAACTTGAATCCATTGGTTCGAGTCCTACTCTCCAGAGCAGGAGGAAGACAAGCTTGCTCCCTCTTCCATGTGACAGCCATTCAGATGGCTCTCATATCTCCTCTCAGTCTACAGTGGCACCTCAGGTTAAGAACTTAATACATTCTGGAGGTTCGTTCTTAACCTAAAACTGTTCTTAACCTGAGGTACCACTTTAGCTAATGGAGCCTCCCACTGCTGCCGCACCGCCACCACACGATTTCTGTTCTCATCCTGAAGCAAAGTTCTTTACCCAAAGTACTATTTCTGGGTTAGCAGAGTCTGTAACCTGAAGCGTATGTAACCTGAAGCGTATGTAACCGGAAGCGTATGTAACCTGAGGTACCACTGTACTCTTTTTCCAGGCTAAACATGCCCAGCTCCTTCAACGGTCCCTCAGAAACTCAGATATATAAGCTAGGTGCCAAATTCCACCTTAAACCTATGATGCAGTCACCACAACACAATGTCTATTTGCCAGGGGGTTGGATACTACAATTCTACGATTCTACGACCTCAGCTGCATTGCTTGACTGTAGCTTGCTCTGACAACAATTGACTTGCCCCAGTATGCAAGAAGGAGAAAGATGCACAGTCAAAATGGAAACGAACTAAGGCAGAGGTTTTTAAACTGTGGTGCGTGAGTTCCTTTTGGGTGGCCAAATTATTTTTACTTTTAAATGAACCAAA
This sequence comes from Podarcis pityusensis, assembly GCF_964106645.2. NCBI lineage: Eukaryota > Metazoa > Chordata > Lepidosauria > Squamata > Lacertidae > Podarcis > Podarcis pityusensis. The sequence continues at coordinate 8,160,768 of NC_138028.1, forward strand.
ACTAATACGACACGAGAATGCACGAGGCCTGTTCAGAGACAATTGATTTGAAAAGATAACAAGATTGGTTCTAAAAATATTGAGACTTGGAAATGCTGAGTTGAGGCTTTTCCTGCTTGCATTTGAGGTTCTAGCAGGACTTGTGGTCGTTCAGCAACGTGGTTTTTATCTCTCTTTCCCTGCCCCCCAGCCCTGTTTCTAGCTACCTAATATGCAAGCTCCATTCATGCCCAAACGGACAAATGCAGATGGGCTGTGAAGCTAATTGCCAATTGGCATCTTCTGCTCACTAATTAGTCTGCTTCGTGATTGTTAATTGAAACTGCTTGCGATGAAGCTTGTGTGCAGATTGCTAGAGGGATTACGTGGCAGAATTTCAAGCTGGGGCAATGAAGGCAGCCTTCCGTCACTGCTGCAATGCCTCCCTCTTAGAAAAGCATCCTTTCCCTCATTCGGACTGATTTTAAGGGGCCATTTTCTGTTCCTTTATATCCAGTTTGTGAATGTGGCTGGAGGCAGCTTTGAATTCTTGCCTGCTTCAGCTGCCTCCTGACTCGGCACCTGTCGATCTGCTGGGTCCAAAAAAAACTCTGGGGTTTTCTTGTGCACCCTTCCGAAAGCTGGCTCATCATGCATAAGATTGCCAGCTAGCCAGTACAGTGGTGCCTCGCAAGACGAAAAGAATCCGTTCTGGGAGTCTCTTCGTCTAGCGTTTTTTTCGTCTTGCGAAGCAAGCCCATTGACGGATTAGCGGATTAGCGCTATTAGCGCTTTTAGCGGCTTTTAGCAGCTTATCAGCTTATCGGATAAGCAGATAAGCAGCTTAGCGACTTAGAAAAAGAGGGGGAAAAGGAAAAAAAAAAACCAGGAACTCGCAAGACATTTTCGTCTTGCGAAGCAAGCCCATAGCAGATTCGTTTTGCGAGGCACCTCCAAAACGGAAAACTCTTTCGTCTAGCGAGTTTTCCGTCTTGCGAGGCATTCGTCTTGCGGGGCACCACTGTATTCTTCATGGTTCGCAAATGTGCCACGGTGACCCCATGTGCTGATAACCTCAAGAAGTCCATTTTCGCCATTATTAGTAATTAAATTTCTTTACCACCCTCCATCCAAAGATCACAGGGCGGTTTACAATGTAAAAACACAAAAATACATAGTATAGTAACAAACAGAAATCACAAACCCTACCCACAGTTTAAATGGCCATGGAATCCCGGGGTTTTCCTGTGAGAGCACGACGTCCGTTTTCGTTGCCATTTTCTCGTGCGATTTCCCCCCCCCCAAAAAAAAAGCGCTTTTGGGGGCCGTGATCTCGTTTGGCACTCAAATGCGCATTTTGGGGCACTGTAAGAACACACCAAAAAGTGCCTTTTGAGCCCCGTGATCTTGCACGGGAGCGCAGATGGGAAGAACTTGGTTTTGGAACTCATCATGTTGGAGGATATGCCATAGATTGTTTAATTAGCCAAAGGCCAGGGAGAAGAGGAATGGTTTTCCTGGAGCCTAAAGGTGTATAATGAAGGTGCCAGGTGAGCCTTTCTGGGGAGAACACTCCACAAATGGGGAGCCACTGCAGAAAAGGCCCCATCTTCCATTGCCACCCACCGGACCTCTTGCAGAGCAGGCACACACACACACACACACACACACACACAAGGAAGGGCCTCAGATGATGATAGCAGGGTCCAAATCAGTTCATATGGGGAGAGGCGATCCTTGATGATCACTGTAATGTGCTCTTTGTGGGGCTGCCTTTGAATCTGACCTAGAAGCTGTAGCTGTTGCAGATCCCACTCTGGCTAGGCTCCTGCTGGGGGCGGCGTACCATGGGCATAAAAGGCCCATAAGATTTCTCAACAATGATCCTCCAATTTGCTGGCATAGGAGTGGTGTAGATTTTGCTAAGCTTTGGGTGCTGTTTAAAGACACAGTTGTTCACCTAGGCCTCTGCTGGAGATTAATATCAGGCTGTTTGGTTATCTATCAGATGCAGTTGTAATTTAGAGTGTGTTAAAAATATTTTCAATAAATAAATGGGATGGGGTTAGGGAGGTGGGATAATACCCATCATGAATGCTTTTGATGGACTTTTTTCTGAAAGCTAAATGAGTATTTCCTTAGCTTTCCACATTGAGAGGAGCTGGCGATACTAAATTGTTTGGGGTTGCTAAAACAAAGAGATTGTGAAGAGCTCTAAAAGAGGTCACAGAATTCACCCGTCACCTTATTTATTGCCTGTGATTCATAGTAACGTCTCAATATTCAGCGAACCATCTACAAAGTGACCTGAGTTTGGGAGATCAATTTGGGTAATTAAACCCCCAGTGACCCATGGCAATGGCTTGTCTTGTAGATCACCTCTAATCCAAAGACGTGCTGATCCCTTTCCCATAAATTTCAGTAGCTGTGAAATTCCCCATCTTGGCGCCTGCTCTCAGCAAAGGTCTTACGAACTCTCCCTTCTACATAGCTGTTGAGCAGCCTTCCCCAGCCTCTTGCCAGGGGTCTAGGATTCCCAACTCGCATCAGTCCCAGGCAGCATGGCCATTGCTCAGGGATGATGGGAGTTGGGAGTCCAGCATCATTTGGAGGGCACCAGGCCAGCGTACAGGATGCAGGATAAAGCTCTTCAGAGGCCTCCAAAATAATTCCATTGACAGCTTGAGCCAGATCTTCCAGGAGCTCTTTCTGCTGTGGGCTGGAGAAGGAAAGGGAACCTCATCCAGAGATTGCAAACCCTCTTGTGGGAATCACCCAACATTGGGGAGGGTGTCTTAGAAGCTTGTGAGCTGCAGAAATTATAGGTGTGTGGGCTTGGAGAGGTATGACCCACCAGACATGATTGCCCAGAGGCACTGCAAACCTGGATGGTTGGAGGCAGTAACACATCTCAGTATGAGTTGCTGGAAACCGCAGGAGAGAAAAGAGTGCTCTCGCACTCAGTCCTGTTTGCAGGTTTCTCGTAGGCATCTGCCTGACGGCTGCGAGAAGAGGAGGATGGACTGGGTGGGCCATTGGCCTGATCCAGCAGCAAGTGCATAATATGTTTGAGGAGATTTCACCCCTCCCATATCCAAGAATCTGCTGATGTTCTCTGCTGATTCTCCAGAGAGGAGGGGGCGGTTTCTGCTCTCTACTTATTCCACTCCAGCCTCACATCTAAGTGTCGGAGAGAGAGACTGAGTGTTTAGAGAGAGATCGTGTGTAGAGATAAGGTTGCTGCTAAGAGCAGCTACAGACACTCAGTGCAGTTCAGCATTTTTCGTTTAGACCTAATTTAGCTCTGTATATAGTTGTGTATTATAGTTGTAGATAGAATAAAGAAGATATTCTACAGAGCTATTCTACAGAGTCGTTTATGCTCTGCTATACTCTGCTGTGCGACGACTGTCTTCTTGTGGAAGTGAATCCGGTGCTCACAACTCTGAGCTGTGAGTCCACAGCACTTTGACCTGTTCCTGCAGAAGGTGGTCTCTGGAAGTGCTACCCAGCTCACCTGGCCCAGTCGGGGCTGAAGTGGATGAGTCCAGTTGGTGGCACTGGCTCAAGGGCGATGTTGACATGCAGAGGGCTGGGAGGCCAGCTGGCAAGCCCCAGCTGTGCCGTCTCCTTCCATCGGCCCCTGCACCGACGTAAATCAGCGACCCAGGCTTCAGAAGCAGGGCACACTATCAGCAGATCAAACTGCGCACACAGAATAGGTGTGAGGCTTGCGGAAGCATAGTACAACTACAGATTTATGAATCATAAATCAGGACAAAGAAACATATCGTCTCTCTCTTGTGTCGTCTCAGAGAGAACAGGGAAGAACGAAAGCTATACACAAACGGAAGTTCCCAGCATACTGTGCTGGAATGTAAAAAGACATGTGACACGTAACAATCCCATGCCTGTTCCTTAAGGTAGAATGGAAATGTCAACATAATGCGCAGTGGCAGTGCCCAGGACAAGGCAAGGATTAGGCCCTCTAACCTCCTTGTGTGCGTCAGGCAGGAGGCACAGGCAGACTTTCCTCGCTGCGCCTCTGCAGCGGCCGCTTCTCACGAAGGTTGCCTGCCGGTCGCTGTGTTTGCCCTCGGCGAGCTCCCAGCAGTCAGTTCTCCTTGGCTGGCTTGGCGGCTTCCCAGCAGCGCCAGAGCTGCAGTAGGCCAAGGAGGAGGGGAGGGGAGAGCAGGCCAAGGTGCCAAGCACAGCCCTTTCCCAGCCGCCTCTCCTTGGCACAAAGGTGGGTCCTGGGTGAGCAGGTGACTCTCATCTCTGCGCTCCTGCTGCAGGGCACATGCTGGAAGGGAGGACCCTAGGAAGGACCGGTGCAGGCTGGGAAAAGTCCAGGCTCTGACTCAGCCACAATGAGAAGTGCCACTGTGGCCACAACGGCCCAGTCTGGGCTCAGCTCACCTCCCCACAGCTCCAGAAGGTGGCAGCCACACGGCCTCAGCAAGGAAGCCTGTCATGGGGGCGCTGGGTTGTGCCCCCTCAGGATTATGCGCCAGGGTCCAGGGCTCCCCTCACCATCACTGTCCAGCAGGGCTTTTCTTATGAGGGTTTCTCCCCTTCTCCTTCACAGTTGTGAATACTAATCTATGCAATAAATTGGACGTTTTCATGACGTACGGCATCTCTCTCTCCTTAGGATGAACTCGACCTTTCAGATAAGCATAGAGAAGCCATGTTTGCTCTTCCAGCAGAAAAGAAATGGCAGATCTACTGCAGCAAGAAAAAGGTAAGAGAAGGATTTAAAAAGTACGATAATACTCCCTCCGCAGCTCTTTGTTTTCTCTTCTGCGGGGCAAGTTTGAGAAACAAAGAGGAGAATCTTGCAGGATGTGTGGGGCCGGTTTTGAGGAACCCCTAAAGGCAATACAGCTGTACTTTGGTTTTCGAACAGCTTAGTTCCCAAACGTTTTGGCTCCCAAACGCCACGAACTCAGAAGTGACTGTTCTGGTTTGCGAACTATTTTTGGAAGGCGAACGTCCACCAGGGCTTCCGCAACTTCTGATTGGCTGCAGGAGCTTCCTGCAGCCAATCAGAAGCCACACTTTGGTTTCCGGACGTTTTGGAAGTCGAATGGACTTCCAGAATGGATTCCGTTCGACTTCCAAGGCACGACTGTATCCTAAATCAGGAGTTCCCAAAATGTGATCTGTAAGCTTTATTCAGGTGGTCTGCACATCTGTGGATTTACGATTGAAGACAAGAGACAGAACATCCATCACGCTGAATATGCATGTTGACATTTGATTGTATTTTTATAGCTGCTTTTATTTATAATATAGCATTTTATTGAATTACAGTTTGAATTCTTTGCCAACCATGCCACATTTACTGTGATTCCAGCATTGGTTGGACTAGATTACTTTTTTTGGGGGGGGGGTCCCTTCCAACTCCACAATCCTATGACCTAGCAGAGTGCGTTTCGATTGCTACAGTAGACTGAGAAATCATTAAGTGATCCCCCAACAGCTGTTTCCAAGTGTGGGAAGTTTGGGAACAACCTCTCTAAATCCGTAACTGAGAAAAGGCAGATCACATACCTTCTGTGTACATCGCAAAGGCAGATCTGCATCCATGCGCAAGGCGAAGCTGAAAATTGCAATGAAACAACTAAAATCTTAAGAAGCCCACTTAAAACCAAAAAACAGCAATTAACTCACCAATTGAAAACGAGTATTGGCACTGACGCCAGCAGAGGATGGGTGCAGAGTGCGAGGCTTCTCCTCGTACACAGGAACACTTTCAGCCCTCAATATTTCCCTTCTGCACTAAAGGGCCTCCTCAGAGCATTCCGCTATTTCTGGCCTGAGCCTAGAGACCAGATGAATCTTATATACCGTATTTTCCGTGTATAAGACTAGGGTTTTTTAAACCAAAAAATTAGGTTTAAAATTGGGACTCATACATGGGTAGTGCTATGGGGTGTTTCTTAATTTGGAGTCCCCCAAAATAGGGGGTGTCTTATACATGGGGGCATCTTATACACAGAAAAACACGGTAATTTCATGGGATACAAAGGATGCCCTCAAAGCATCTTAATACAACTCAGGCAAGGCATGTAAAATACAACCCTGCAAAGGCCCAAATCTTTTCTTTATTGCTGCTTTGTGGGCTCTTTATGGTCTCCTCTCATGACCCCAGGGCCTAATGTATCCTGCATGATTAAAACAAACCGATGCTTTGGGGGGGGGGGAGGAATTTGCCTACTTGCCCATTTTCATCGCCCGTTAGATTTGCATGCGCCTGGTAGGCTCCCGTGTTGAATTGTGGCCACGTTTCCCAGGCTGGTGCAAAATTTATGCCTAGCTAGCAGGCAGCCTCACAAGCCATCAGCATGAGGACGTGTTCAGTTTAGAAAGCAGCGAGTGCGAAAGCAGCATCGCTGTATTTATGGCGGCAAGCCATCTGGGTGATCAGCGATGGGGGGGAAGCGAACGGGGCTTGGAAGGAATGAGGCGTCTCTAGAGGAACGATGCAGGGAGGCAGAGATGGCTCTTTTCATAGAGTTGTATAATTGGAAGGGAACCAAAGGGTCACCCTGACCAAACCCATGCAATGCAGTAATTTTAAAGTAGGGTTCCAAAACTGTGGTCTGTGGGCCACCGGTAGTCCATGAACTTCATTCAGGTGGTCTGAACAGTGTCTGTGAACAACGCTTATGGTTTGAATTCGGCAGAATTGACTTGCTGATATCCATCCGTCTCAAGAGACAATGGAGTTCGCCTCCGGGGGTGAAGCCAGACTGCTGCGTTAGCCGTACCAAAGTGACCTCCTTGGGGTGCAAACCTGGGCAGCGTGTGTGGGGGTCCTGGGCTGCCCAGATGACAAGACCCTCCTCCTTTCAACCTCGCTGCTGTGGTCCAATGGAAAGCAGAGCAAGACATTTGTTTTATTACTTATTTATTTGTTGAATTTATATACCGCCCTATACCTGGAGGTTTCATGGTGGTTCACAGAATAAAATCAAAACATAAAACCACAAAATGCATAATCAAAATAAAAACAACGTCCCAAAAGCCCCTTCTACCCTCCTGCTGGGCTGTAGGAGTTGCTGGAAGGCATACAAGGTTCTGTCTTAGGGACGCCACTCCTAATTTGTGTAGGGTTTATGCCTTTTCTTTTCCTGAAAATGTCCCACAAGGCAGTGGAGGTTTAGAATCAGTTTTAGGATATTTAGATGTTGCCCATATGTCTGGGTTACTCCAGTCATGCTGGGCAGCTTCCAACAGACTAAACACATTAAGCACAGTAAAACATCAAACATTAAAAACTGCCCTGTACACGAGATATTGGGAAGATACTCCACAAGGCAACAGAGGTTTAAGATCACAGTTTTCCTTCTCCTAGGTGGGCTGCCTTCCCAGGTGGATGAGCCCCACCTGCCCCTCACTTCCCTCTACAGCATGGGCACAAACTGCCTTATTGACCATTGGACCCACTCTTTGTCTCGTCTGTCCTTGCACACAGTGGTATAACAGTGCTTTAAATGTAAAAAAAAAAAGTAAAGGTAAAGGACACCTGGATGGTTAAGTCCAGTCAAAGGCAACTATGGGGTTGCGGCGCTCATCTCGCTTTCAGGCTGAGGGAGCCAGCATTTGTCCACAGGCAGCTTTCCGGGTCATGTGGCTAGCAGGACTAAACCGCTTCTGGCACCACAGAACATCGTGACGGAAACCAGAGCACATGGAAACGCAGTTTACCTTCCTGCCACAGTGGTACCTATTTATCTACTCGCATTGGTGTGCTTTCAAACTGCTAGGTTGGCAGAAGCTGGGACAGAGCAACCGGAGCTCACTCCGTTGCGGGGATTCGAACCGCCAATCTTCTGATAAGCAAGCCCAAGAGGGTCAGTGGTTTAGACCACAGCACCACCCGCATCCCTTTGCTTTAAATGTATGGGGTGAACGCACCCAAAGAATACCGTAGTAGAGGGGACGTGTTCTTTATGCCTTCATTCACAAATCCCTGAGCTACTTTTGGACTGAGAAAATGGCATGGCGGGGGCCTCCGATGGGTGCCAAGACTCCACAGGCGTTTGATGGTGTGTTTTCAATACATTATGAATGCCTAAGCTGCGTCGAGATGCCAGAAAGAGGACCCCTAGATCTCTCTGAGGGTGCCCCCTCTTCCCACACCGCTTGCATCCAGTCTGCGGAGTCTGGCCTCCCACTTGAATAGAGTCTGCCTTTTCCCTTCTCATTTGCCTGCCCCACCCGTCCTCCCCTTCCTCCCCATGGCTGCCAAATGGTTGTAGAAGCCTGTGCCGTGCGAGCGATCAAGGGGACTCCAAAGCCGCGAGGAACAAAAGCGATCCTGATTGAGGGGGATCTGGATTTATTACATAATGGCTGCGGCGAGAGATGGGAGATTGAGGCTGGCTTGGCTGCTTCTGAAAAGGGAGGCAGAACGAGAGAAGAGCGAAGCTGCGGAGCAGTAATACAAAGTTGCTGGGCAGTGACCCCGAGAAAAGAATGCAGCGCACGTGAAACAGTGAAGCCCAAGCTATGACTCCGCTCAGGGGAGGGATTTTCAGATTGCAATAGAAAAGGCCTTTGAAGTTCATTTGGATTTTGTGGGTTTTTAAGGCCAGTGGGTGAGTGGAATAAGAAAGGGAAATGAGGATACTGAGTTCTCCTTCTCAGATGGATATGGGATGTTTAAATATGAAGGAGTACTTTAAAAAGCAGAGACATCACCTTGCCAACAAAGGTCTGTATAGTTAAAGCTATGGTTTTCCCAGTAGCGATGTATGGAAGTGAGAGCTGGACCGTAAAGAAGGCTGATTGCCGAAGAATTGATGCTTTTGAATTCTGGTGCTGGAGGAGACTCAAGAGTCCCATGGACTGCAAGAAGATCCAACCTATCCATTCTGAAGGAAATCAGCCCTGAGTGCTCACTGGAAGGACAGATCCTGAAGCTGAGGCTCCAATACTTTGGCCACCTCATGAGAAGAGAAGACTCCCTGGAAAAGACCCTGATGCTGGGAAATATTGAGGGCACAAAGAGAAGGGGACGACAGAGGATGAGATGGCTGAACAGTGTTCTCGAAGCTACCAACATGAGTTTGACCAAACTGCAGGAGGCGGTGGAAGACAGGAGTGCCTGGCGTGCTCTGGTCCATGGGGTCACAAAGAGTCGGACACGACTAAATGACTAAACAACAACACTTTGTAGGAGCAGGTGGCGGTACGGTTAAACCCAAATGCAATGATTCTTCAACATCAACTTCATTGGACTGGCCATGTTGTTCAGATGCCTGATTGCCGTCTTCCAAAGCAACTACTCTATTCCGAACCTAAAAATGGAAAGCGTAATGCTGGTGGTCAACAAAAGACTCACTCAAGACAAATCTTTAAAAAAAGTAGTATAAACACTGACAATTGGGAAACACTGGCCTGTGAGCGCTCCAATTGGAAAACAGCCTTGACCAAAGCTGAGTTTCCTGCATCTGATGATCGTCTTCCAAAGCAACTACTCTATTCCAAACTTAAAAATGGAAAGCATAATGCTGGTGGTCAACAAAAGAGGTTGAAAGACTATCTCAAGGCAAATCTTTAAAAATGTAGTATAAACACTGACAATTGGGAAACACAGGCCTGTGAGTGCTCCAATTGGAAAACAGCCTTTACCAAAGGTGTCATGGGCTTTGAAGATGCTCAAACTCAGGACACAAAGGAGAAACATGCTAAGAGGAAGGCATGCTTGGCAAATCCACACCGTGATCAACTCCTGCCCGGGAACCAATGTCCCCACTGTGGAAGGACGTGTGGATTTGGAATTGGCCTCCACAGTCACTTACGGACTCACTGTTAATACTTGGTTTATGGAAGATGATCTTACTTGGCAACAAGTGATCGCTGAAGAAGAAGAAGAAGAAGAAATATCCATTGGTGCTGCCCTGCAAATGTCAATAGCAGTTTCTGTTGGAACTCTTCTCTCCTCGGATGTAGCTGTGCCCGCAGTGCTAAGATGGCAAAAGATAAAAATTGGAATTAACTGACCCTGGAGCATTGCAATTGATGGCCACTGGCAATCCTTCATTGTGTGCATTTAAAGAAAGAAATGAAGCTGTGCGCACAAGTGTAAACTGAGAACAGGGAGTGAGGGAAGAATGTGGAATAATAACCTGAGACCGGGTTCAAGCCAGATTATAGGCATATTTCAATAGCTTAGTGCAAACAGCCAGATGGAGATCACTGAAACTATTCAGCAGGCGATTTTAGAGACTGAAAACTGTTGCCTTCTTAAGTCAAAAACAGCTTCCCCCAACCCATTGCCCTTCTGATATTTTGGACCACAGCTTCCGTCAACGTCCCTGTCATCTGATGAGAGTGTTACGCTCCGAAGCATATGAAAGAAGCACCAGGTTGTGGGAAGCTGATATGATGTTTCCTGAATCCTGAGAAGGGCTTTTGCTAAATTGCCAGAGAAAGATTTGCACAGTCCAAAGCTGTTCAGGCATTGCAGGAGTAGCTCGTTTAAAGTCCGGTTTCCAGGCTTTGGTAATTAACCAAGAACAGGCCTTAAGCTTTTCTTTTGAGCTGTGAAATCAGCAACTTTATATCATTTAAAAAAAAAAAAAACAGCAGCAGCATCACCTTCATTCAAACACAACCTCCCTCCCTGTCTCCCTCAGGTATTTAAACTCTTACCTTTGTGGATAGAAATTCCAGTCGCCAGACAGCCTGTGATAAAAATCGCAGGCGGCTAGCAAGAATGACTGCTTTGTGTAGATGGAGAACAGCATCAGCCACGTTGATACCTTGCAGTTGGTACCTCTTCGGATTTGCTATTTTGCTGCAGGTTGCAAGGTTTTTGCAGGTGCAGGGTTAGATGTCTCTGGGCAGCAGAATGAACAGCAGCCCGCTGTATTATAGTGGCAGTTGGCACAGTGTGGGTTTTTTGTGTTTTTTAAGGAACAAATGCATGGGGCAATTCAATACACAGGAAGCTGCATTATACAGAGTCAGACCACTGGTTTTATCTATCTCATTTTGTATTGTATTATGTTGTGCACTGTGGTTTGCTGTTGTTTTATTGTTTGGAGTTTAGAAATTACTTATTGTAACTGTTAAGAGTGGATTTCTGTTTAATTTTGAAATGCTGATATTTAATATTATTCTATATTATTTTAATGAATGTTGAATGTTATTTTATTTGCATATTGTATATTGTATTATGCATATTGTCTTATTTATATGATGTTAGCCGCTCTGAGCACGGCTTTGTCGGGGGAGGGTGGGATACAAATAAATTTATTATCATCATCATCATCATCATCATCATCATCTTTTTTTTCCTTCAGTGATTTTTATTGATTTTTTTTCAAATATCTTAAACACAATACAGCTTTATTCTCCTTAAAATCTATATCTTATCCGAATTAACTTCCCTTCACCCCTCTTCTGGCTTCTCTATATTGCTCTTACTTAAGCATGTTTAGTATAATATACATTCTATAAATGTCTATAATTTCTTAATAAGTTTTTGTATTGTACTTTAAACATACAATCCTTATTATATTACCGTATTACATCTTACGGTCTAACCAAGTGTTTACAATAAACGCTATGAGTTTTATTTCAGTCCTGTGAGTGTCTTTATTCATGTACAGTTTTCTCTAAGTAGACCATAAATTTGGACCATTCTTTTGGGAATTTCTCATTGTCCGACTGTCGGATTCTTATCTGTATATTGGCTACATTGACTGGCAGCAGCTAGCCAGAGTTACATCCCAGGAGTCTTTCCCCAAACTTACCAGGAGCAGCTAGGAACCAAAACTGGGACATTCTGCATTCAACACACCTGCTCTGCCATTGAACCACAAGCTCCAGGGCTTATTGATGTCTGGGGCCGTGAACCCCCAGGTACCAGTTTCTCGGGTACCAGCAATGAATGAAGACTCGTGTGCTTCCATCCTTCCTGGAGAGACACCTGTTTGGCCAATGCTGGAAATCCTTTAGTGATATATGGAAGTGGAACCTTAAACTAATTCCCCCTTTTCAATATCTGCTCTTGTTTCTCCCCCACCCCCAGAGCGGCTCCCCCACCCCACCCCCGTCTTCCCGTCTGAAGCCAAAAAAGGCATCTGTTAGCAATCTTTAGGGTTTTAAACTGAAGCTTTTTAAACAATGAGTCGTTTGACAATGAAAGGTATTTGATCATGCTGTATTTGCTTATTATGTGTGTGGTGGGGGGAATGAATGGATGGATGAACAGAGAACCTGGGAAATACAAGCCTTTGGTTTGGGGGTTTGGGGGGGTGGCGTGTGAAGCAAAAGGAAGGCCATTCCATAAAGGGACCCCTGACCATTAGGTCCAGTCATGACCAACTCTGGGGTTGCGGCGCTCATCTCGCTTTATTGGCCAAGGGAGCCGGCGTACAGCTTCCGGGTCATGTGGCCAGCAGGACTAAGTTGCTTCTGGCGAACCAAAGCAGCGCACAGAAACGCCGTTTACCTTCCCGCCGGAGCGGTACCTATTCATGTACTTACACTTTGACATGCTTTCAAACTGCTAGGTTGTCAGGAGCAGGGACTGAGCAACGGGAGCTCACCCCCATCACGGGGATTCGAACCGCCGACCTTCTGATTGGCAAGTCCTAGGCTCTGTGGTTTAACCCACAGCGCCACCCACGTCCCTTGGCCATTCCATTCCCTCCAACCTTTCTCCAATGAAAATAGGGACATCCTGTCAGTACAGTAGATTTGCAGAGTCAACGTTGATCTGAATCCTTTCCTGACTGGTCAGCAAGAAACACTGTTAGGTTACAACCCGTCCAGGGAATCATTGTCCCACAGGGGAGGAGCTGTGGCCCAGTGGTTAGAGCACCTGCCCTGCATGCAGAAGAAGGCCCTGGGTTCAATTCCTGTCAATTCCAGGCAATCATCATCATCATCATCATCATCATCTTTATTTATAACCCGCCCTCCCCAGCCAAGACCGTTCTCAGGGCGGCAAACACTAGGTATAAAAACAATTGACTGAAATACAACTTAAAAACAAGATTAAAATATGACATTAAAACATTAAAAATGCAGCCTCATTTCAGTATGAACTCAAATACAGTAAAGAACTTTTTTGGGGATGAAAACGTCAAGTCTTCACCAAGGCCAACTATCCAGACTGGTCCTACATGGGCCAGAAAAAAGCCAGGGAAGTCCACAAATAGGAGTTCCATCACAGAAAGAGAAAGAAAAAAGGAAAGAGGGGGAGGGGATCAAGTTGATTCCAAGCCAAAGGCCAGGCAGAACAACTCTGTCTTACAGGCCCTGCGGAAAGAAATCAGATGCCGCAGGGCCCTGGTCTCATGAGACAGAGCGTTCCACCAGGCCGGGGCCAGTGTTGAAAAGGCCCTGGCCCTGGTTGAGGCTAATCTGACTTCCTTAGGGCCCGGGACCTCTAGGGTGTTGCTGTTTATGGACCTTAAGGTCCTCCGTGGGGCATATTGGGAGAGGCGGTCCCATAGGTACGAGGTAGGGCTGAGAGTGACCTCTCTGTGAAACCCTGAGCAGCCACTGCCAGTCAGGGTAAGACAATGCTAAGCCAGATGGCCTGATTCTTTGTCAGGGAGCTCCTTATCTTGTCCGGAGAACAGCTGCACAAAACTTAGGCAGTTTCTCAAAGGCCAAGGGAAAGAGTTATGCTCGAAAACACCTTTTCGCTTCGGCAGTGGATCAGATTCCCATGAGAGGTGGTGGACTCCTTCCGTGGAGATTTTAAAGCAGAGGTCGGATGGCCATCTGTCCTGGATGCTTTAGCCGAGATTCCTGCATTGCAGGGGGTTGGACTAGATGACCCTTGGATCCCTTCCAACTTGTATTTATGGGACCGCCTCTCCTGGTCTGCCCTGCAGAGGACCTTAAGGTCCATGAACAACCATAGTTTAGAGGTCCCGGGCCCTAAGGAAGTCAGTCGGACTATCCTCCACCAGGGCCAGGGTCTTCTCAGTGGAAGTAGGAACACAGGGAGCTAGCTGCCTTAAAAAGCGTCAGACTGTTGGTCCATTTACCTCAGTATTGTCGGCACTGACTGGCAACAACTCTCCAGGCTGTCTTTAGGAGTCTTCCCACCCCATCTCCAGCCTTACCAGGAGACATCAGGGTTTGAACCCGCAGCCCTTTTCATGCAACCCCCTGAACTATGCTTCTTGCCTTTTTAAGGTGATTCACAGAAGGCCATCTGCAGATAAAATAGCTTAGACACAAGGACTTGTATGCTAGGAAAGAGAGAATTTATAGTGTTTGTTTCTTTAACATATTTATGAGCCACTTGAGAAGCTCTTAGGGTACCTGAATGTAGGTTTTTGCTGTTCTGCTTGGACCTCTTTCCCTGGCTGCACCCCTGGGGCCCTCGATGACGAGGTTTCTGGCTACAAGCTTGAGCTCAGCAACCCTACCAATGATATCTTCAAATATCTCACATGGAAGAGGGAACAAGCTTGTTTTCTCCTGCTCTGGAGGGTAGGACTCTAACCAGTGGCTTCGAGTTACAAGAAAGGAGATTTCCGACTAAACATCAGGAAGAACTTTCTGACGGTGGGAGCTGTTTGACAGTGGAACGGTCTCCCTCGGAAGGTGGTGGACTCTACTTCCTTGGAGATTTTTAAGCAGAGGTTGGATGGCCATCTGTCATGGATGCATCAGCTGAGATTCCTGCATTGCAGGGGGTTGGACTAGATGACCCTTAGTGTCCCGACTCTACGATTCTATGATGTGCATGCACCATATGCCTTTCCTGCAAAGTTCTTCTGCCTTTAATGGGATATTTCAGTCTCATTTGCCACTTTGCCCCAGGGCGCTGGTGACCACTGAAATTGGCTCGCCCTTTTGAGTGTGTGTGACTGGCAGGGTAGCAATTTACTCTCTTACCCTTCCAGCGATGGTGTGAAATGAGCACATTAGCGCATCTGTCCGTTTCAGCGCTCTAGGAAGAAGCTGACATTTCTGGCACACATTTTTGAATCCCTCTGGCCAGATCTTTGGAGAGCAAGAACCTCCAAAGGAAATGAAAGCAGGGGAGGCAGGAGGAAAGAAACCACATTGGGTCAACCTGTTCTATAGCGATGGGAATATTCTGATATCTAGGGCTGGGGCTGTACAAGGCGAAATGTCCTTTCTCTAGCATACGTGGGTGTGGAGTTTGAGCCTTTGGAGCTGCCTTGTCCAGCCCAGAGTCTCCACATGTTGCAGGACCGCTGCCCCAGCATGGGGCAGTGGCAAGGGCTGATGGGAGTTGTAGTTCGGCATCATCTGGGAGCACCCTCGGTTGGGGAAGATGGCTTCAGAGGAGGTGGCCGTTGTTTATCTCCCACCACCTCTCTGGGACAACTTTAGCTGGTGGGCGGGACGGGCTGCCTGCCACTCCTGTGATATCATAATGACAGAGTGATGGACAGGTGGGTGATCCACCTACCAAAATTGGCGCACAGGGTGGGGGAAAGTTAGTGAGTAACTGAGCGGGGTCAGACCCTCATCTGCCAGCAAGAGTCAAATCCTTCTTTCTCTGTGAGGAATTAGCGTACACAGCTGAGCCAAGCAGAATTGAACCCCATCCTTTAAGAACTTGGATCCAGGAGATTTCAGGGACCTCCTGACCCCTTATATCCCTTCCTAGGCAATTGAGGTCTTCTGGGCGGTCTCTTGTCAGTGGTCCCCCATGGCTCATATGCACCTGGAGCCAGGAGTTCTGCATTATGAGCTCAATTTCATGGAAAGCCCTTCCAGTTTCAGTCAGACAGGTCGCCCTCCCTGTTGAATTTCTGGTGGCTACAGAAGACTTTTAATTCCAGCGGGCAATTTGAACCAAGTTCTGCTTTTATAGCTTTTTAACTGTTATCTATATTGTATTCTTGGGATGCGGGTGGCACTGTGGGTTAAACCACAGAGCCTAGGACTTGCCGATCAGAAGGTTGGTGGTTTGAATCCCCGTGACAGGGTGAGCTCCCGTTGCTCGGTCCCTGCTCCTGCCAACCTAGCTGTAATGAGTAGGGGTTGCTCGTGCGTAAGTTGCCGCCTCTCCTGGCTATGTTGCCTTGTTAAACCTTTCTGTCTGGACAGCCCTTCACTTCGTGGCTGCCTCAGTCGCTAGCAGAATCCGTCAGTGGGCATTTCTTAAACCTTTTCCAACATAAAAGTTGTTTGACGCCAAGTCTCCTCCTACTCTCCCTGCGCGGAAGTCTTCTGCGCAGGGAGGGCGTGGGTAGCGGAGGACCCGTGCTCTCCCCGCTGGTGTCTGGTGAAGAGTCCTGGAGCCCTCTCGCCGATTCCCCCATCTGCCCCCCTTTATCCCTGGTGTTGCGCTGATTTGCTTCCCCATCTGCTGAGCTGCCTCTCTCCCTGCTGGGCCCTTCTCCAGCATCATTTGAGAGCCTTCCCTCCGCCTCTAGCTCCGATGTCAGTTCCCTGACACTAGCAGTTCAAAAGCACATCAAAGTGCAAGTAGATAAATAGGTACCGCTCTGGCGGGAAGGTAAATGGCGTTTCCGTGCGCCGCTCTGGTTCGCCAGAAGTGGCTTAGTCATGCTGGCCACATAACCCGGAAGTTGTACACCGGCTCCCTCGGCCAATAAAGCAAGATGAGCGCCGCAACCCCAGAGTCGGCCACGACTGGACCTAACGGTCAGGGGTCCCTTTACCTTTACCTTTTATATTGTATTCTTGGCTGTATACCACAAGACAGTTGTCATTAATATGTATGAAGATCCCAAACTTGGGCCTCCTGCTGTTTTCGAACTACAGTTCCCATCATCCCTGACCGCTGGCATTGCTAGCTAGGGATGATGGGAGTTGTAGTCCAACAACAGCTGGAGACCCAAGTTTGGGAAACACTGGTATAGATTGTTGAAATAAACAGAGCAATAATCCATCTTTTAGCCTTACCTGCAGCATGGATCCAGGGGCAGCGGGGAAGAGAGAGAGAGAAAGAGAGAGAAGGAGCCTTCAGCCCTTCAGATGCTGTTAGATTTGTTGTAAACCAAATCTACAGATTCCAACTCCTATCATCCCCAACCAGGATGGTCACCATGTGCACCAACTCAGTCTAGGGGCAACGTGTCTTTGGCCCCCCTCAATATCTGCTGGTGGGGGACTGGGCCCTCTCAGTGTTGAGGGGGCAGAGGACACCAAACATGGCGCTGGTTGCTCCTGAGCATGCGAGAGGCCCTGCGCCATGCCGGGCTCTCTGATTGGTCTCCTGCCAATGATGTGTTGCGTGGCGTGCTCCTCAATCTTGGGCACAAAATGGCGCCTCTCTATTGGATTCTGAGGCGATAGGAACTGGAAGCCAACAACTTCTCAGGTGCCACAGCTTCCTCATCCCCGAACCAGAAAGAACATTTTTAGTACGTTTTGTGACTTGCACCTGCAATTCGCCCCCTCCTCCTGTTTTACTTAAACCCTTGTTTTTATTAAACGGAACTTCCCAGTCTACAGTCGTGTGAGGACTTATCTGCCTCTCGTTACCCAGCCAGAAGGTCACATACCCAAATGCTCCATAACAGGAACAGGGCTGGGCTGAGTCTGGGAATCCTTCCTCCCCTATAAAATGGGGGCAACTGTAATAAACACATAATCTCTTGTGATTCCCCTTTTTTAAAATAAAATAAAAAGGCTGAACTTTTGAGTGGAGCAGATTTCAGAACTGCAACTTGGGAGTATTTGCGGCCCTCACGGCTTGCCAGATTGTTTGCGACACAACAGCATAATAAATGAAATAATAATAATGTTTTTTGTGTTGCCGTGGTGTTTTGCAAAAAGGTGGCATATACATTCAATAATATAATGAGCTCCTGTATGGTGTTTTCACTAGTATACGCAGTTTTAGGCAGGCTAATATAATGCATCTAAGTTCACGTTAATTTTGTTCGGAGGATTACACTACAAAATGGTGGGATAACTGTGTTTCAGTTCTTGTGTTGCCTTGGGAAGTATGACAGATAGGTTCGCATGGAAACGGGAATCTCAACTGGGTGGCTTACTCCTGTGTAATGCGTTTTAAAGATTGGCCTTGGGAAAAAGATGAGAACAGCAGCGTCCTTCCGTTCTTTCGCTGCCCGCAGATATCTGTCCCAGCTTTGATTTCCTCAGTTGGGTTTCTGTTGTGCTTTTAACTGAGAGTGCTCTAGTGAAGCATCGTCTCCCAGAGGAGGAAATGATTGCTCTGGGAGGTGAGGAAAGAGGAAATCTCCATCTCGGCTACATAATTCTGACCCGGCGCTGCTATATTTTAGCTTCTTTCACTTGCCACTCTTCCTTTCAGAGACCTCCCCCCCCCCCGCCTTCCTGCTCCCTTGTTTCCATATTTGGGCTAAACATGGCTTGGTCACCTGACCCCAGACAGGGATGTCACAGCGCTGTGTCCTGCCTTGTCTGCAAATCAGCAAAATCCAGGAAGCTGCTGTGAGCCTTCAGCTGGGATTAAGCCACAGGTGCAGAGATAAGGAGGTTTCTTCCTTCCCACCCACCCCCAAAAAGTTGTACAGCCAATGGCCTGTTTTTGAGCTAGAGCCGAGTTTCAGCCTTCGTGTTGAAATCCATAGGTTCAGTGTGGCGGGACCTTTGACCAAGCAGCTGAGCAAACTGCATGGGAAGCATTTTTCTGCAATTCATCAAAGAGCTTGTGTGCTACTCAGAGCTCAGCAGCTGTGCAAAAGCAGCCAAAGTGGGAAATTCTGCAATCCTTGAAGGAGCGCACAGCTCAAAGAGGTTGCCTTGGGAGGAAGGGAGATTTAGTAACTCTGCAGCTTGCTTGATCAGGTTTAAAGCCTTTTCCGCAATGGCTCCCCGTTTGTGAAATGCTCTCCCCGGGGAGGTTCGTCTGGCGCCTTCGTTATACACCTTGAGGTGCCAGGCAAAAACGTTCCTCTTTAACCAGACATTTGGTTAACCTCTTTAACCAGGCATTTGGTTGATTGGCATCTGATGCCCTTTTAAAATGAAAACCAGGCTCCAGCGACATCCACAGGAGCAGAACTCCTGGCTTCTCTCTCAAGTCCTTGCCTGCCACCATCCTCTGGCTCAGAATCCCCTGCAGTTCCTCTTCCAGAGGCTATAAGGCAGGCTTCCCCAACCTTGGCCCTCCAGATGTTTTGAGACTACAATTCCTATCATCCCTGACCACTGGTCCTGCTAGTTAGGGATCATGGGAGTTGTAGGCCAAAAACATCTAGAGGGCCAAGTTTGAGGAAGCCTGCTATAAGGCAAGCACCCTCAGCCAGACAGCCGGACAGCATCTCCAGGTAGATGGAGCCTACCACACTTCAGCCTTGATTACCCTCCGTAAGGCTCCAGCTGGCTCCAGCTCCTTGCAGAAACACCTTCTCTTGTAGCTGTCCAAGGTCCTACATGCTGTCTGCTTGTCTGGGGGCTTTGTGACCCAACAACGCCTGCTTCATCTGTGGGCCTCAATTGCCCAGGGTTGCTTTAGGCAAAGTCCCCCTATATTGTCCAGTTAAGGGCATTAAGATCCACGAATGGGGCCTCATTAGCAATGATCGCAGAGGTGGGCTTTCCCCGCTGGGGGCTCTTGCACCATGGAAAGCTCTCCCCGCTGAAATCCGAGGGGCCCCATCAGTATTGGCATTCCGCCGGCTGTGGAAGACACACCTGTTCAGAAAAGCGTTCCCGTGGTCTTCTGACTTGGGAACTGCCTGTTTAGTGGTTAGGCTGTTTTAAGGGGCTTGTTTTGTTGCATCTTTTAACTGGTTGCCTATTTTGGTGTTTTGACGGAATTGTTTCATTTTGTGTTTCAATTATGTGCGTTTCCATTTTTTATCATTGGTTTTATGCTTGTCAACCACTCAGAAACCACTTCGGTAGTTAAACTATGCTGTTGTTGTGTTGTTGTTACACTCTGTAAGCCCTTCTCCCAACCCATGTGACTGGTTGCAACTCAGCCCTTCCTAATAAGGTTTGGCCGTTTTGTGGGCATCCTAAAGTTGCAGGCTGCCTAGCATTTCGTTCTGCTCTGAACTGCTACCTAGGGAGCGCAGGATGCTAACCAGCTCTGTATTCTGACGGTCAGTGGCTGTCCAGAATTCCCCATTCCTAGCTTGAGATGCCAAGGGTTGAACCCTGACTCCTGTTACATTACATGCGAAGTGTGTGCCCTACCATTGAACCACAGCCTTTCCACTGATTGAGCATGATTTCACCACCGCAGAGGAACTGAAAAATCTGGACTCTGCCCAGTTCTGTTCTGATCTTGGTAGTATTTTTGAGATCGCAATTCAGATTTTCCCTTTGCTCCTGCAGCAAATGAAATGTAAATGCAAGCACTGTGTGTATGTGGGATGCTGAACCTTTTTTTGGTTTGTTTGTTTTTAATAGAGAGGACAAATATAAGTGATGGAGTCTTCCCTGGGCAGCAGTGTGTGTGTGTGTGTGTGTGTGTGTGTGTGTGTGTGTGTTTAAAAAGCCATACCTTGTAACATTTGCCAGATACAATTAGGTCCCCTTGCTCTATACATCATGAGTACAATTTTCAACAGAGACTGCAAGGCAAGCGATATGTACAGGATGGTGCTATTGGGTCCAATTTGCTGGCATGGTTTTTCAACCGCTGGGAGTTGAAATTGCTTTAAAATTGCCTTAAGGTGCCTGCTTTATGATAGATGCCTTTAATTGATTTTAATGTTTACTTTGGAACGAATTGTTTTATTATCTTTTCTAAACTGCTTTGAGGGACGTCGTCAAAATGTGGGATAAGGATTCTAGAAACGAACATATTCTTAGTGGATATATTTGTTTATAGCCTCTCTAAAATATCCGCTTCCCTAGCCTCCAGAAAACTCAAACATCTATTGTAGGGAGTATGTCTCTGAATGCCAGTTTCTGGGGTGCCCAAGTGGGGCTCGCAAAGAGGCCCTTCCTTAGTAGTTCCCATATTCATTGGCACCTCCCATTATTGTATCAATTTAATAAAAGCACCTGAATTTATTTGGTGTGGGGTTTTTTTTAGAAGCTGCAAAGGTGAAACTGGGCAATCACGTCCTTAGACTACCGTATTTTTTGCTCTATATAAGACTCACTTTTTCTCTCCTAAAAAGTAAGGGGAAATGTGTGTGCGTCTTATGGAGTGAATGCAGGCTGCGCAGCCATCCCAGAAGCCAGAACAGCAAGAGGGATTGCTGCTTTCACTGCACAGCGATCCCTCTTGCTGTTCTGGCTTCTGAGATTCAGAATATTTTTTTTCTTGTTTTCCTCCTCCAAAAACTAGGTGCATCTTGTGGTCTGGTGCGTCTTATAGAGCGAAAAATACGGTACTTGCTGCCCAAGCCTGAGATGTTCCTTCGCACATGACTCCTCTCCCTTGAGGGAATGTAAAGTTAATCCTGGGTAGATGTGCAAAAATGCTTCTGCTGATCTTGCTCCTTAAACAAGCCTTAAGTCTTATGCCCATCCGGGATCAATAAAATATATAGCAAAATCTCTTCCGCCCCCCTCTCCTCTGCCCTTTGGTAATGCTTTAGGCTTTCCAATTCTCCTAGTCTCCCAGGAAATCTTCTCATTTAACCTTTCTTCCCCCCCCCCCCCCCGGCACAAACCGGCAGATGGGAAGAAGGGGATGTTGGGTCAGGGTCAGGCTAATAGCCTATTGCCTTCGGTGACACTTCCTATGTAGTCAATGAAGCATCCTCTGTTTTCACCCCTTCCTTGCTGATTAACATCCTGTAATCAAAATGAGTAGTCTGCTTTTGGGGGCGGATGAGATCTGGCCTCTGTATAGCCTGGTCCCATTACGTTCCTTGGGGAATTGGAGTGAGAAGCAGAAATTTCCCACTAGATCTATGTTCTTTATAATGTTGGGTGGTTCCAGTATGGTTGGTATACATGTGTGTAGGGGATAAGTTGAGATACAGC
This sequence comes from Podarcis pityusensis, assembly GCF_964106645.2. NCBI lineage: Eukaryota > Metazoa > Chordata > Lepidosauria > Squamata > Lacertidae > Podarcis > Podarcis pityusensis. The sequence goes on from NC_138028.1 coordinate 8,182,623, forward strand.
ACTTGCAATGAACAGCTGAAGTATTGCAGCTGAGTTTAACATCAGCAGTGTTAGAAACTCAGATATATCACCTAGGCGCCAAATGTAAACCAAGGTTAAAGGTAAAGGTAAAAGGACCCCTGACCATTAGGTCCAGTCGTGGCCGACTCTGGGGTTGCGGCGCTCATCTCGCTTTATTGGCCGAGGGAGCCGGCGTACAGCTTCCGGGTCATGTGGCCAGCATGACTAAGCCGCTTCTGGCAAACCAGAGCAGCGCACGGAAACACAGTTTACCTTCCCACCAGAGCGGTACCTATTTATCTACTTGCACTTTGACGTGCTTTCGAACTGCTAGGTTAGCAGGAGCAGGGACCGAGCAACGGGAGCTCAGCCCATCATGGAGATTCGAATCGCCGACCTTCTGATCGGCAAGTCCTAGGCTCTATGGTTTAACCCACAGCGCCACCCGCGTCCCTTGTAAACCAAGGTTACAGCCCCTGAAATGGAATGTCTAGTTGCCATTTTTGAGGAAGATGGCTCTCAAGTCTTATTTTTCAGATGACGGAATGACTATCCCTTCAACATCTGGCTTGTTTAGATGACAACCTTGAACTAGTTTAAGAACTTTGAGAACTTAAATGACGAAAAGTCACTTGATCCAAGGACAGTCCACATATATATTGGCCTATTCTGACCTCTTTTTCTTAATGGTGACACGGACCATTCATCACGTGAGAATATTCTTCGCAGCTGTGAGCAGGGCAGTGGGGTAAGTGAAGACAAGCAACGACAGTTCACTATAATATTGTTCACTACTCCTGCTCAGGCTGCACGGAAATTCCTGAAATTCATTCTGATGGTGCAGATAAAATATAACCGAAATAATTCTATAGCATGTGGTATTAGTGTGTGAAAGCTGTCAAGATCCGATGATCCCCAAGCCTGCACCTCCAGATGGTGGCAATGTCAGATGGTTTCTAAGTACTGTATTTTTTGCTCTATAAGACTTACTTTTTCCCTCCTAAAATGTAAGGGGAAATGTGTGTGCGTCTTATGGAGCGAATGCAGGCTGCGCAGCTATCACAGAAGCCAGAACAGCAAGAGGGATTGCTGCTTTCACTGTGCAATGATCCCTCTTGCTGTTCTGGCTTCTGAGAGTCAGATTTTTTTTCTCTTGTTTTCCTCCTCCAAAAACTAGGTGCGTCTTGTGGTCTGGTGCATCTTATAGAGCGAAAATACGGTAATGTTAAAACAAACAGCTTCCAAGGGAAATCTGCAGAGCTTGAAAAGCGCTACCTCCATTTGAGTGGAAGACCCACTTTTGACAGTCCCTCGCGTGACTTAAGAATCTCTGCCCGTTGTCCCTCCTGAAACTTCATGCTTTGTTGCGTATTCCGCTTCCTTGTGGCAGCACAACAACTTTCCCTCGAACCCCAGTGGCGACTGAATGGCATTCCTTGGCTTGAGCTGTAGGTGTTAAATTTCTTGACAGTTGTGGAAGCCTCTTTCTTACGGTGAATGGATGACTTCAGTCAGCCAAACCAAGTCTTGGCAGGCAGAGATTTTAGTGTGTGCTGGTAAACGAGGCCAGAAATGGAACGGAGATTGGCAGCTATAAACATGTAAGATCCCTGTGGTTACTTGAAGGAGGAGGAGGAATCGCACTTCTGCATTTACTTTCCAAAAGAGACAAAACTTTTCTAGTGAGCAAACTCGCTTCCTTCGCTTGACACTTCTGCTTGGGCCAGCGTAGCACATCGTTCGGTTTTTAATCAAGCGCGCACATTCTCTGCAAGAAGAGTGGAGATATATATCAACTAGGGGAACTGTACTTTTTGCTGCGTACGCTTCCATCTCGCTCTCTTTCTCGACGTGTTTCATTTGGTCTGCCGTGTCGATGTTTCGTGTTTGGTCTGGGGATGCTCTGTGGTTTTGAGAGTTGGGCCAGGCCTGAAGGAAAGAGAGAAGAGCAGGAAACGTTTTATTGCTGAGCTAATTTCTCCTGCCTTTTCCAAATGCGACTCCGTTTCCTGGGGCAGTGGGTGGGTGGAAATGACCAACATCCTTTCATATAGAAATGTAGCATTAAAATATAACTAGATGTGGTCAGCGGGGGGTGTAAAGGGGTTAAGGCAGGGTAATGCAGCCCTGAGACTTCCTTCCCCACCTCCAAACCCCCAGAAAACAAATGAGGTGATAAAGAGGCTTTCAAGTTTTCAATATTGTCTGTGGCAGTGAGCACTTAGGGCTGATTTCCTATTATTTTATTATTTCCTATTAATTCTATTATGGATAAATTCTATTTAGTTGATCAGACACCAAGAAACTGTTGTGAACCGCCCTGGGATGATGATTATGATGATGGAAGAAGAAGAAGAGCTTTAAAAAAATGTTACACTCCTGTTGAACTTACTTGTAGGATCAGTGGCTATTTAGATCCCTATCCCAAGATGGCCCTTTTCATATCACCCCCACTGTCTGCCTCCCCCCAGTAACATCTATGCGAGAGCGGGATTTTCCAATTGTAGAGTTTCCTCTTCCTGCAGTTAATGAACACGAAAAGGTTTTGAGCACTAGCAAATCGGTTTTCTGCTCTGGAATGAGGTGGTTTTGCTCACTCAGGATAATTCAGGATCACTGCTTTCGAAGAGGTCTCAAACATGTCCTGGCTTTCTAGCTACTCAGCTCCCAGCGAAAAGTTTACGATGCTGACCTCTCCGATTCCTCCACTGCAATTAAAATCTTCACCAAGAGCAGCTCCAGCCACTGCTGCCAAGAAATCAGCAGAGAATGTCTCTGTAATTTCCTCTCAGGCTGTCGACTCTTCCTCCTGCCCACAGACTTGCACTCGCAATCGCATAGATGGGTTCACTTAAAGACAAGGAAATGAATGTTGCTGCATTTCTGAACACAGAGATGAGGCAACTGTGGCCTTGCGGGGGCTGCCGGACAACAACCCCCCCCTCACTGACCATGCCAGGTGAGGCTGGTGGGAGTCCATCACCTTCAGAAGGGTCAGAGGTCAGAGGTTCCCCATCACCTCTTGGCCGGAAGACTTTTTTTTTTTTTAAACATCTCTGTTGAAAGGTCAAGAAGTCCATAATTATATGTGCACTAAAGCATTGTGAGACGTAAGTAAAAGAGAGAAAGAGAAACAGAATCCGTGTAGAAAGGAAAATAAAGGGGGGGGGGGCAAAACTGTATAATTTACAAAGTTGTTATTGTACTTCACCAGATCTTAACCTACTACAATATTTGTAAGAATGGATTCCAAATATCCTTGAATTTGTCTATGGCAAGTCTGCATTTATATGCAAGTTGTTGATAACGTTGCAAGCTTGTATAAGTCTTCAATCCAATCATAGAAGGGAGCTGCATTTTTATTTTTCCAATTCATCAGTATCAGTCTTTTTGCTGTGGTAAGGGCACAGAGAGTCCACTCATATTGTCCTTTTGTGAGGTTCCATGTGCTGGGTATATAATTCAAGAGGATATTTTGCTTTGTAAATGTAAGGTTGTTCCGTTGGTGGTTTCAGTTACCTTCTGCCAAAAATCCTTCAATATAGGACAATGAAAAAGCATGTTTTAGAGAAGCATTATCCCTCTTGCATATCCAACAGTTAGATACCTTAGATAGCCCTTTTCTAAAACAAACATAATGGGGTCCAGTATATTCTAAATATTTTGTTGTATGAGCTTCAATTTAATGTTCAGAGACACCCTTGTTATAACAGGCCAAGAGACTTCACCTTTTCCTGTTATGTCTGCTGGGGGAGTTGGGAGCACATCTTCACCTGGGAGGTCTCCACCTTGCAGTCCTTGATCAGTTATGGATGGTCCCCTGAATGGGGACCCTGTTGCAGTGGTGAAGTCTGAGATGAACCAAGAGACGGATCTGCATGCTGACTACAAGTAGATGCTACTTATACCATACATTGGTCCACCAAGCTCAGTATTGTCTACATTGACTAGCAGAGGCGCGTCAGGGTTTCAGGCAAGGGACATTCCCAGCCCTACCTGAAGAAGCCAGGAATTTTACCTGAGACCCTTGGCATGCAAGGCAAATGCTCTACCACTGAGCTATGGCCTTCCCCTAAGTGAATTACCTTGGGCTGCAGAACCTATCTGAAGTACCTGAGTTAACAGGGTGATGCAGCAGCAAAAGAAAGCTAATGCTTGAAAATGTTGTCTATAAGAATAAAAGAAAAGTATTATAAATTAGTTTGGAGATGGTATTTAACACCAGTCAGATTAAATCAAATAAACAAAGAATATTTGGTATTACGTTGGAGGGGATGCCAGGAAACTGAAGACAAAGAGAAGAAGAGTTTGGATTTGATATCCCGCTTTATCACTACCCAAAGGAGTCTTAAAGCGGCTAACAATCTCCTTTCCCTTCCTCCCCCACAACAAACACTCTGTGAGGTGAGTGGGGCTGAGAGACTTCAAAGAAGTGTGACTGGCCCAAGGTCACCCAGCAGCTGCATGTGGAGGAGCGGAGATGCGAACCCGGTTCACCAGATTATGAGTCCACCGCTCTTAACCACTACACCACCACTGGGAATTATATTCACATGTGGTGGGGGTGTAAATATGTAGGATTTTTCTGGCAAAAGGGGTTTAAGGAGATAACAGAAATCACTGGATTAAAGCTGACTGAAAGTCCAGAGGGAACATTATTATCCGTTTACTATGGGGTGGAAGGTTCGCAGGCTATGAAGGACCTGCTCACAAATTTATTGAAAGCTGCACGAATTATGATAGCTAGGAAGTGGAAGGGTCAAGCAGAATATAAAACAGAAGAATGGCATAAAGAGGTGTGGGATATAGCTATTCATGATAAATTAACATGTGCCATTAAGGTAAGACAGGAAATATGCAGGAGAAACGATTTTGAGGAGAGTGTTTGTAGAAGGTGTGTACTGTTAAAATGGAAAGGGCTCAAACCATCGCAACAGGTGCTGAAATTTTGGGAGGTTGGATAGTTATAATGGAATGGTCTCGGTGGTGGGGTGCACATTTTTATTCTTATTACTTTGTCAAAAAAAGAAGAAGAAAAAAAAAGAAAATAAAGCTAATGCTATTCTAGGCTGCATCAAGAGAAGACTTGTGTCAACATCAAGGGAAGTCATGGTCCCACTCTACTTGGTCAAACCACACCTGGAATACTTTTTCTGGTTCTAGGCGCCACAATTTAAGAAGGGTGTTGACAAACTGGAACATGGGCAAAGAAAGGCAACCAAGATGATTGAGGGTCTGGAAACCAAGACCTTGATTGTGGGAGCTGGGTATGTTTAGCCTGGAGAAGAGAAGACTGAGAGGAGATATGAGAACCATTGGCTCCCAGTACGTTTCCGAGCACAATTCAAAGGGTTGGTGCTGACCTTTAAAGAAGAAGAGTTTGGATTTGATATCCTGCCTTTCACTCCCTTTAAGGAGTCTCAAAGCGGCTAACAATCTCCTTTCCCTTCCTCCCCCACAACAAACACTCTGTGAGGTGAGTGGGGCTGAGAGACTTCAAAGAAGTGTGACTGGCCCAAGGTCACCCAGCAGCTGCATGTGGAGGAGCGGAGACGCGAACCCGGTTTCCCAGATTACGAGACTACCGCTCTTAACCACTACACCACACGGCCTCGGTTCAGTATATCTGAAGGAGCGTCTCCACCCCCATCGTTCTACCCGGACACTGAGGTCCAGCGCCGAGGGCCTTCTGGCGGTTTCCTCACTGAGAGAAGCCAAGTTACAGGGAACCAGGCAGAGGGCCTTCTCGGTGGTGGCACCTGCCCTGTGGAACGCCCTCCCACCAGAGGTCAAAAGGAACAACAACTACTAGACTTTTAGACGACATCTGAAGACAGTCCTGTTTAGGGAAGCTTTTAATGTTTGATGCTAAGTTAGTCATGCCCAATAATTTCAACGAGTATAGACTTAGATGTAACTCTCAATGTTTTGGGTTAGGCCCCTGCTTTCCTCACATCCTGATCCTTGGGCTGCGCTCTCTTGGAGCAACACCACAATTAATCCACCGTTTTGCTTGAGCTTGCAACGTGAAAGCAGAGCTGTTTTCTTCTTCTTCCTGTGAACTCGTCGCTCCAGCCCTTGGCTCTTTGCCAGCCGAGTGAACGGTTTTGTCTGTGAGTGACCTAATTCTCCTGCAGTGGATTGTTCAGTGATACCCAGCGCTCAAGGCAGCTGGTGCTCCCCACCCTCTCTGGGGATGGGGAGAAATGACCGTGAATCTGCCAGCTTTTTGTAAGCAGGGATAACTGGTTCACTGGCAGCAAACTTGGTTTTCTTATCACATTCCGCACCTCTCTTTTCCTTACTTCCTAATTTGTAAAAAATTGCCTGTCACTTGGAAGGGTGACTTGAGAAACATGGACCAGGACAGTGAGGCCTACTTAAAACCTGACGTTCCTTTTGACACATGAGCATAGCTTTCTTCATGTTTGGCTCATTTAGGGCAATGCTAGAAACTCAGATATATAAACTAATTGCCAAATGGCACCTTAAAACTAGATTACAGTACTCACAACGGAATGTCTAGGTGCCTTTTTTTTTCCTTCAAGAAAGTTGTTACTATTATTCATTTCATTTCTGTACCGCTTTATATTTTAAAGGAAAAAAATCTCTTTTTTATTATGCTTTATTATAAACACCAACAAAAATCAAAAAGAAAAACCATACATCTACATCAATTGTTACACCAAACACAAAATAAACAAAAGAATAAAATCATATATTCTGACAGTAGATCTTCTTAAAGTACATCTAACTTCCCATCTTCTCCATATTTCATTTAATATTTACAAACTTATTCCCTAAACCTATCTAAAGAAAAAAATCTCAGAGTGGTTCACAACACATTAAAACATCAAATGAAACAATTTAGAAAGAAATTCAAGCTTCCAGGAAGATGTTTCAGAGCCTTCTCTAAGTGACATTTGGCTATATTTATTTACCTACCTCATTTATAGAGCTGCCCCATAGCAGGAGGACTCTAGGAAGCTGTTGTGGTGTAGTGGTTAGAGTGTCGGACTAGGACCTGGAGATCAGGGTTCAAATCCCCACTCAGTCATGAAGCTCACTGGGGTGACCTCAGAGTCATTCGCAGCCTCCTAACCTACCGTACCTCACAGGGTCGTTGTAGGGATTAACTGAGGAAGAGGGTGAACCATGTACTCCTTGGAGGAAAAGTTGGGAGATAAATGCAACAAATAAGGTCTTCTGCTTGCCTGCTTAAGAAAGCTGGAGGGGCCAGCCAGATGGAGAGGTCAGTTGCCAGCCTGGCATTCAGAGATCTGCGTGTGGTTGCAAAGTTGCCAGTTGCAAAGTACACCTGGGGGATTTCTAATGCTGATTTAGGGGCAGTTAACATGCAGCCCCCCCAAATGTCCAAAGGCTTGTGGGCTTCTCATAGTCATCTGGTTGGCTACTCTCCGCAAAGGATGCTGGACAGGAAGGGAATGAGTTCCTTGATTTAAAATAGGTTGCCCATTTCTGCTGTGTACACGAAAGAATGATCTTAAGCTCGTAATTTTCTTGTCACTCAAGTAGCATTTTTCTGCAAGAGAATAAACTCTTCCCCATTTAGTACCTCTTTTAAAAAATGTCACGTCTCATGAGTTTCCAGTTATAATCTGAACTATTTGTGTAACTTTTATCAGCGAGTTTCAGGAGGGTGGATCATTGTGTACCAAATCATCTGTCTCGGGAGCAGCTGTGAGTTGCTTGGGGTAATGCAAAACCAGTGTTGTGTTTTCTGACCTGGTTCCCTTTGTCTCTTTGTTTCAGGACCAAGAAGAAAACAAAGGAGCCACGAGCTGGCCAGAGTTCTACATTGATCAGCTTAACTCCATGGCTGCTGTAAGTGGAGGATTGAGAAATCTGCTTTCTGGCTTCTTTAAACAGAAGAATGGTTCTGAGAACTAAAACCAGGGCTGTGTTGCAGGAACCCTAAAAAGTGGTTGATCTTAGCGATGGTTAGTGAAAGCAAGCCAGCTTCATAAACCGTGGGTTGAAGTTTGGCACTGTTTCAACTAAACATAGTTTAGCCAAATCACAACCTTCTAGGTTTGGACTCTGTTAATCAGAACATAAGTCAGACCTTCTGAACTCACTTTCTGTGCTACACAGTGGGGAGACTTTGAGTCCACGTAGCCTTGGGTTCATTCTCATAACACAAAACTATGGTTTAGCACAGGCATAGTCAATGTGGTGCCCTCCAGGGGTTGACACCAACTCTATTAGTATTAGTATTATTATAGCCTGCCCACTCTGTGCACATATAACGCATACTGGGAGCCAGTGTAGGCCTTTCAAGACCGGTGTTATATGGTCTCTGCGGCCGCTCCCAGTCACCAGTCTAGCTGCCGCATTCTGGATTAGTTGTAGTTTCTGGGTCACCTTCAAAGGTAGCCCCACATAGAGCACACTGCAGTAGTCCAAGCGGCAGATAACCAGAGCATGTACCACTCTGGCAAGGCAGTCTGCGGGCAGGTACGGTCTCAGCTGGAGTACCAGATGGAGCTGGTAAGACAGCTGCCCTGGACACAGAACTGACCTGCGCCTCCAAAGGGTGGGCTTATAGAAGGGACCCTGAAGTTGGAAGGGATCCTGATGATCCCCTAGTCCAACCCCCTGCAATGCAGGCATATGGAGTTGTCTCATTTGGGGATCAAACCTGCAACCGTGTCATTAAGAGCACCACGCTCTAACCAGATGAGCTATCCAGGTGTGCTATAACATGGAAAGAAATAGGTAAACAAAAACGGCAGCTTCCCTGGCAGGCGTTGGGAAAGGGCTGCACATATCCAGGGCTCCCAGACCCCCCACAATCCCCCCACAGGTCACAGCTCCTGCTCTGGCCCTTGTCAAGGGATCTGCAGATGCTGCGGTTGCAAAAAAAAAGAAGCCGCCTCTATTCGCCCTCAGTAAGAATTCCAGCCCCCTCTGCTTGCTCCTGTTGGCGTAACGAGGCAACATTGCCCAAAGGGCCTATAAATCAGCTCACTTAAAAGACAAGCCAGGTCTGTTTTCTTTGATCAAGGGGCTCTTGTTGAAGTCATTAGAGAGTTTGTAGAAACAAATCTTCCCCGCGTTTGCAAACACACACGTGGCATGATGCCACCGCAGTTGCTTGGACAGCTGCAGGCAGAGCGTCGCTTGACGTCTCCCGCGCAACCTTCACCTCTGCTGTATCTGATCAGTCCGGCCTCCTCTCTCTCTTTCTCTCTGGCCGTAGCAGGCTAAGCCAAATGCCACCCACAGCTCGTGGCACCCATAAGCCCCTGAGAGTGCAGGAGAGAGCTCCCTACGGAGCAAGCTCCAAGCGGAAAGACCTGCAGAAAAGTCTGATCTGCACAGAAGCAGAAATGAATTGGGAAACGGAGCCGCTGGACGAAAAACGTTGCACACAGAGGGCCTTCATTAGGGATGTGAGCTTGCGATTCTGCAGAAGAGATGTTATCTCGGTGGACGTTATTAAAAAGCAAGCTTTTCGTCCTTATAGCAACCAACCCATTCTTGAAAGTGGGCAGCTTGGGATGTGTGGCTTAACCAGGGATAGCCAACGTGGAACTCACCTGATTTTACTAGACTAAAACTACCCAGCTCTACCTCTCCTTTAAATCAGAACCAGTGAGAGTGGTGAATGCCCAATTTGAGTGTCTGGAGGAGGTCGGTAAATGGATGATAGTTAACGGATTGAGATTGAATCACGACAACACAGAAGTACTGTTTCTGGGGGACTCCCTAGTCCAAGATGGAGTAACTGTGCCCCTGAAGGACCAGGTGCTCAGCCTGGGAGTCATTTTGGACTCACAGATATCCAGGGCAGCTGTACCAGCTCCACCTGGTACTCCAGCTGAGACCCTACCTGCCTGGGCACTGTCTCACCAAAGTGGTGCATGCCCTGGTTATCTCCTGCTTGGACTACTGCAATGCACTCTATGTGGGGCTACCTCTGAAGGTGACTTGGAAACTACAACTAATCTGGAGTGAGGCAGCTAGAATGGTGACTGGGAGTGCCTGCCAGGACCATTTAACACCAGTCCTAAAGGATCTACACTCGCTCCTGATATGTTTCCAAGCACAATTCAAAGTGTCGGTGCAGACCTTTAAAGCCCCAAACAGCCTCAGTCCAGTATCCCTGAAGGAGCGTCTCCACCCGGACACTGAGGTCCAGCTCCGAGGGCCTTCTGCCAGTTCCCTCACTGCAAGCAGTGAGGTTACAGGGAACCAGGCAGAGGGCCTTCTCGGTGATGGCGCCTGCCCTGTGGAACGCCCTCCCTTCAGATGTCAAGGAAATAAACAACTATCTGACTTTTAGAAGACATCTGATGGCAGCCCTGTTTAGGGAAGTTTTTAATGTTTAATGTTTTATTGTGCTTTCAATAAAGTGGCACCTTGGTTTAAGAACAGCTTAGTTTATGAACAACTTGGATTAAGAACGCCACAAACCCCGGAAGTAGGTGTTTTGGTTTGTGAACTTTGCCTTGGAAGCAGAACATGTTCCGCTTCCTGTTGGGTGTGTTCCATTTGCAAATTGAATCCCCCACTGCTATGGGAAAGCACACCTTGGTTTAAGAATGCTTTGGTTTAAGAACAGACTTCCAGAACAGATTAAGTTCGTAAACCAAGGTACCACTCTATTCTGTTGGGAGCCCCCCAGAGTGGCTGGGGAAATCCTGAGGGCTACTGCCATGTGAACAGGTACTGAGCCAAACAGAACAATGGTCTTACTTAGAATCATAGAACTGTTGAGTTGGAAGGGACCCTGGGGGTCATCTAGTCCAACCCCCTGCAATGCATGGGGTCCAGCTTTCTATGTTACTAGCTCATTCGGCAAAGGACCCTAGCTTAGTAAAAAGAACAGCTGTTTTCCATGCAGACGGTCCCGGGTTCAATTCTCAGCATCCTCAGGTAGGGAAGGTCTGAAATCCTGGAGAGCTGCTGCCAGTCAGTGTTGACAATATTGACCCAATGGTCTGATTCGGTATGTGCTCCTACTGATCCCAGGACAAGCTACGACAGAGTTATCAACCCCTCCAATACAGAGCAGCACTAAAATATTACAAATAAAAACATTAAAAAAACATGAACCACGTTTCTAAAGGGGGAAAAACCTGGGGTAGTCCTCTTTCAGACAAATGAGTTGATTCTCATTGAAATCAGAGGCAGCTTGAAAGCTTTCTACCTTCCTTTTGCTGATCTCTCCAAATCATTTTGGATGCAAGCAGTCTCGACTGTGGGCCACCAAACTTGTGAAACATATGAATGTGTGTGTGATTTTTCTTCACTTGTGGTGAGATCTAGCGTTCTGGACATAGCTTCAGATTTTCAGCTTCTCAGATGTGGGCACTTCTCTGCTGGAACCATAAAATGCCTTGCAAATGTTCAGTGTCCCCATTGCACATAAAACACTTCAGCTCCACTTAAGAGGAAAAACCTTATCCCCTTGGATTTTTACGGTGAATTGCTGCCATGAAAGGATGACATCATTGGTTAAACATTTCTGCAGGGCAGCTTCCTCCCTTAACATCCCGGTGACAGCTGTCCGATTGCATCACCGCCTCCAAGACGGCTTTAGAGGAAATGTTAACAACTTTTTACACAAACACACACACACACGCACACACACACAGGATCTACCCATCCCAGTTTCATTATGCACAGACGGCTGGACCTCTTCTCTTGCTGGCACTGTGAAACCAAATCCATGTGTCTACTGGGACAGGAGAGATGATAAGGATTTGGTGGGTTTTCTGTTCTCTCACGGAAATCTCTCACGGAAGAAATGGAGGCAGTGAGAGATTTTACTTTCTTGGGCTCCATGATCACTGCAGATGGTGACAGCAGCCACGAAATTAAAAGACGCCTGCTCCTTGGGAGAAAAGCAATGACAAACCTAGACAGCATCTTAAAAAACAGAGATATTACCTGGCCAACAAAGGTCCGTATAGTTAAAGCCATGGTTTTCCCAGTAGTGATGTATGGAAGTGAGAGCTGGACCATAAAGAAGGCTGATCGCCGAAGAATAGATGCTTTTGAATTATGGTGCTGGAGGAGACTCTGGAGAGTCCCATGGACTGCAAGAAGATCAAACCTATCCATTCTGAAGGAAATCAACCCTGAGTGCTCACTGGAAGGACAGATCCTGAAGCTGAGGCTCCAATACTTTGGCCACCTCATGAGAAGAGAAGACACCCTGGAAAAGACCCTGATGTTGGGAAAGATGGAGGGCACAAGAAGAAGGGGACGACAGAGGACGAGATGGTTGGATAGTGTTCTCGAAGCTACCAGCATGAATTTGACTAAACTGCGGGAGGCAGTGGAAGACAGGAGTGCCTGGCGTGTTCTGGTCCATGGGGTCATGAAGAGTTGGACACGCCTGAACAACTAAACAACAAGCTGTTCACCTGGCCCACCCACTCAGCATATGGGAAGAGACGGTAGCTCATTGGTGCAGGATTGGCACACAGAATGTCCCAGTTTTAATCCCCAGCATATCTGGTTGTTTGTTTGTTGTTTGTTTGTTTGTTTGTTTGTTTGTTTGTTTTTAAAAAAAGAAGGTTTGGGAAGCAGGAGGCAGGGAAGATATATCCTCCATCCCGACCAGACTTATTTCTGCACACCATTTGCCGAACAGAGAGAAAAATGAGAAAAAGCAGTGACTATAGCAAAAGGCAGTAACTTCCTGACTCCCCTTCCACAGTGCAGTCTGTTATCATCTCAGGAATGTGGGGAACGTCCTTGACGATTCCAGGAGAAGAAAACCACACGTGCGCTAGGGTTCAACCACCTCACAGTCAAGAGCTGCGTTCAGTGCTGGAGGAAGAGGCAGCTCAGTAATGCCGGGACAAACCCTGAGGCGGGTGGATAATTCAGCTTCAAGAGGGCCTTTAAGCAGGGTCTCCCAACTGAGTGTGGGGAAGGCCAGTTAATACTCATGGAAAACTAGAATCGTAGAGTTGGAAGGGACCCCGGAGGGTCATCTAGTCCAACCCCCAGCAATGCAGGATTTTTTTTTGGCCGAACGAGGGGCTCAAACCCACAGCCATGAGATTAAGAGTCTTGTACCTTACAAACTGAGCTATAAAAGCAGGAAAACATTTTGGGATCAGAAGTCACAGTCTGAAGGGCAGAAAGTGCTGCCAGCCAGTGTAGGCTAAGCTAGGTAGACCCAGTGGTGCAGGGCATCTTTTTAGGGAAAGGACTGTATAGCTCAGTGGGTAGAGCATCTGCTTTGCATGCAGAAGGTCCCAGGTTCAATCCCTGGCATCTCCAAGTAGGGCTGGGAACCCTGGAGAGTCGCTTTCAGTCTGAGCAGACAGTACTGAGCTAGGTTGACCCGTGGGTCTGACTTCCTCTGTGCAAACAGGCAGCTTTTTCCACCCCCCAAAAAAGAGGGAGGGAAAGAAGAGGCTGAGTAAACATTAGAAAGGGATTCCTTTCTTAGATGTCCCTGGCAATGGAGCAAAGGCTTGGAGGCCGCTTATAGAATCCTTCCTTGGACTCTTCCACTTGCCACGGGCACAAGATAATGTGCTGTTGATTAGATCACTTATGAAACTGTCTGATGTTGAAGTGCTTTTTGCAGAATGCCTGGGCAGCTTTGAATATCAGCGGGTGGTGTGTGTTTGTGTTTGGTAGCTTGGCAATGCCACCAGGAGCTCCTCTTTGCAGTGTCCCCTTTAAAGCAAACATGGGACGCAGATGACAAAGTCAGGAGGGAGCGGGGCCACTGCGGCTAGAGATTCCATGTTGTTGCATGCCACCCTGACCTCCGAGCGGTGCAAGATTCCAGGGGTTCCAGGAGCTCCCCTAGGGCTTGTTTCCTTTTGCAAAGGAGGCACAGCAGAGACTGCGGTCTCTTTAGGATATAGATGTGGTTTATTTCCACATATATGCAACCTGAGCATACGATGGAGGGGTTCACAACATCAAAGGGTCTTGCTTCTCCCTTGGACTCTAGCAGAAATCAAACATCCTTATTTGCCCCTCTGGCTTTTGAGCCTGCAACTTTTTACTTCTAGGTCACATTACACACACTCTTCAACTCTAAACTCTGGCTTTTGTCCGTCTCACTATCTGTGAGCTGGAGGAGGGGACTCACCCATTGGTCTTCTGGGACAGAGCCCCCTCTCTTTTGCTCTCTTAATGGCCCATCACCTCTCCTTCTTTTTCTTAATGGCCCTTCGCCCAGGCGATCACCTCCTGAGGAAGTTAGCCTGGCTTATTTTATAACACTTGCTAGGTGAAATATACTCAGAGTCAAGCATGGATTTCATGCTCTTTATTCAGCTCATAGTGGTAAGGAGGAATGGAAGTTCCCCCAGAGTGTCTGCCTTATATACATTATTTACACAATGGACCCCATGTGATTGGCTAATTCTGGGATTCTCCTGCAGGCCAATGAGGTTGCGGATTCCCTTCCACCTGGAACTGGATTGGGTGGCTCCTGTGGACCAATCAGACTGCTGCATTCTGGATCCTATTATTTTAGGACCAATCAGACTGCTGCATTTTGGACCCTATTCAACTCAGTACATAGCACTAGGATTATAAGGATTAAAAGTCTGGCACCCACAAACTCATGCCACTATAAAGAGTGTGTTGGGTAGAGTTTTCCAAAAGGCATGTTTTGGAGACAGGGACAGAGAGGAAGTTATCCTGAATCAGACCACTGGCCTGTCTAGCAACACATTGTCTATAGCAGGGGTGGGGTACATTTGCCCCTTCAGACTCCAACTCCCATCAGCCCCAGCCATAATAGCCTGTGATCAGGAACGATGGGGATTGTTGTCCAATGGAATCCAGGAGGTCTCAGTTTCCCCAGCCATGGTTTACACTGAGGGTGACTCTCCAGGGTTTCAGGAAGAGGTCTGTTGTCAGTGTTAGAAATTAGCCAGGCGCCAGGTGCATTTTGCAACTGGCATGGGTCCAATTGCAACCATGTGGAGATTTCTGAATGTCAGGTTGGGGAAAATGTCACTTAGAGAAGGATTTTCCTTGAAAGTTGAATTTCAGGACATGGTTTGGCACAGAGAATTAAGCATCCTGTTGCATTTGTGCAAATCCACATGCGTCTGTTGAAATTTTGCAAAATGTCTTGAGATTCAGTTTGGGAAATTTATGAGCCATCCATGCTCTCCCAAAACTGGAAATCTCACAAAACCTCCTTTCCTCCCCATGAAATTGTAAAAAGTTGAAACACGTGTCTCTGAACTGTATTCACTTTTCCTAAACTAGATGTAGGAACCCCGTTGTTCTGTCTTTGTTCGCCATGGATTTTGATCTGTCCATTACCATACACTTTTGAGTCTTACAGGGCAATCCTGCGTATGTTTACTCAGAAATCAATCCCATTGAATTAGATGGAGTTTATTCCTAAGTGTGCACAGGATTGCAACCTTAGTTATCAGTTGCTATTCTCCTGTGTCCATTTAGACTCATGTACTGGGCACAATAGAAGCCATTTGGGCTATAAGCAGGCACAATGCTAATAATGCTATATTGCTAAATGAAATTAAATATGGCCTAATTGCTAGTGTGCCGTTAAATGCTTCTCTGCCCTTCCTCCTTGTCCTTTGTGATTTCTCTTCTGTTTCATTAGCATTAACTTCCTACAGAATCGGTTGCTGTGGGGCTGAATATTTTTCAGCTCAGTATGAATTGTTGCATATTAAACAGGGTGTCACAAAGCAATGGAAATGCAAGCATATGAATCTGCTTTTATATCAAGCCTGCACAGACTTTAGGCTCACAGGATCTACTTGCTCCACCACCACCTGCCTATGAGGTCCACCAATCAGAGCCTGGTGCAAACCAGTGACTTGCAGTGGTGGAGCAACATACTCCTGGAAGTAAAGAATCGGGGCCCTCTGTGCACCTGCTTAGCTTAGGAATCAGTGCTAGAACTGAGCTCCCAGTCCCGTCACACAAAAATCCACTTCTGGTTTTCCCCCCAAGCTTTCTTAAATTAGTAGTGTAATTTACAGGGCAGCGGAGTCTTTTTTTGTTATTAGTGTTACTAAACAATTGGGAGTCTGCCTCTTCGCTGATCTACTTCGTGTTGTGCTGGGATTCTAGATTCGGGTAAGTAGCCGTATTGGTCTGACGCAGTCAAAATAATAATAATAAAAATAGTCTAGTAGCACCTTAGAGACCAACCAAGTTTGTTCTAGGTATAAACTTTCGTGTGCATGCCCA
Source organism: Podarcis pityusensis (assembly GCF_964106645.2). Classification (NCBI taxonomy): domain Eukaryota; kingdom Metazoa; phylum Chordata; class Lepidosauria; order Squamata; family Lacertidae; genus Podarcis; species Podarcis pityusensis. The sequence continues at coordinate 8,198,814 of NC_138028.1, forward strand.
CTTCTTCAGATACACACTGAAACAGTAGTCACCAGACCCTTATATATGCTGGGAGGCTGGGGTTGTGTTTTGCTGGGATGTTCATGTTTATTGTGTATTCTGGCTTCCGTGCAAAATGCGGTATGTAAATAAGCTGGCTGTGCCTAACTTATTTCTTGCGGTGATTTTCTTTTTACCTTTTGCAGAGAAAATCGTTGATTGCTTTGGAAAAAGAAGATGAAGAAGAGCGCAGCAAAACCATAGAGAGTTTGAAGACGGCGCTGAGGACCAAACCAATGAGGCAAATGATTTTCCTTGCTTTGCTGCCCCAACTTCTTGCTTTCCTATTGGTTCTCTAGCGAAAGGGTTCCTGGATTGATTCTCTAGCCAAATAACTCTTAATGTTAATCTCCATAAGGTTCTGGTCAGTCATTGCTAAGCTTGCCGAAAGGAGCTGAGTAGATATCACTAGAACCAGAGACAGATGTTACTGGGTTCCTTTTTTTCTGGAATAAAAAGTGCCGGGACTCACCTCCACACTTGCCAACCCAAACGCTGCCGACGCTGCCATCTTGAAGCAAAAACCATGCGACAAGATGCTGGCTGCACCATCTTATAGGGAGCTGTGCCTCTTGTTCAGAGTGATAGACTCACTCTGACCCTGGAGGTTCCACTGAGCCGTCGTCGCTAGTAGCCTCAGCCTCTCCTGGCGAAGGTGTTTCCCCGGGGGGTGTCCATGTCAAGCCCACCCACCTGCCTATGCACGCCTCCCATTCTCTCTTCGTCCCCCGCCAGCCCCATTTCCATGAGGGTGGTACTCGAGGCTCAGAATTGCAGTGACCTCTCTGTCATAGAATTCTACTCAATATTGATCCAGAGCAGAACTCCAATGTGTAGTTAGCAGAGTAAAAACTTAAACACATTGCAGGATTCCCCAAAAATAGACCAGAGGCAATTGTATTTCATTCAGCCCAGTTTACTATTTCTGCTGAAGGCAAATGAGCATAATGGTCACAAATCCAATACAGTGGTACCTCTGGTTACGTACTTAATTCATTCCGGAGGTCCGTTCTTAACCTGAAACTGTTCTTAACCTGAAGCACCACTGTAGCTAATGGGGCCTCCTGCTGCCACTGCGCTGCCGCTGCACAATTTCTGTTCTCATCCTGAAGCAAAGTTCTTAACCCAAGGTACTATTTCTGGGTTAGCGGAGTCTGTAACCTGAAGCGTATGTAACCCGAGGTACCACTGTACATTCAGGATTGGCCCAGTCCATAAGAAATCCAGTTGCAGCAGACTTAACTTAAACTTGCAATAACTTATAATAAGTCTAAACTTTAGCACTATATAGCATCCTATGTACAGAACATAGAATCATAGAATCATAGAGTTGGAAGAGACCACAAGGGCCATTGAGTCCAACCCCCTGCCAAGCAGGAAACACCATCAGAGCACTCCTGACATATGGTTGTCAAGCCTCTGCTTAAAGACCTCCAAAGAAGGAGACTCCACCACACTCCTTGGCAGCAAATTCCACTGTCGAACACCACACCAGAAGGAAAAGCGATAGAAAGAGAATGTGAAACACAGGATCCTTCTGGCCTTACTTTTATAGTCAACATGACCTTGACAGAAAGAGGTAGGAGAACCAGTTTAAGCCAGCTGTATTCAGCTGTACCCAAACACCATGAACCTTCTGCTTGTTTCTTCCACACCGAGAAGCTTCCAGAACCCTCTTGAATTAAAAAGAATAGGAAAGATCTCTACACATCAGATCAATACCTTCTGTACCAATAAGTGCAAACTGACACTTGTTTAAGCTTTTGCTCTGCTAACTATACATTGGAATCTACTCTGGATCAATACTGAGTAGAATTTCATGACAGCTTCCCATCCTGTCTGCTTCCCCTTTCCCACTCTGGCAACTGGTGGCAGCAGAAGACAGCAGGACCATGTCAGGAAGCCACCCCACAATGGCACCCACCACCTGAGAGGTGCCGGAACTGCACTCGGGCTGAAAAAAAGCCCTGAATCTAGTGATTTCTGACCATTGGCCATTTGGGGAACTGGAGTCCAACAGCTTCTGGAGGTTGCCATGTTGTAATCCCAGCTAAAGCATCCAGGACAGCTGACCATCCAACCTCTGCTTAATGTAATTTGTCATTTCATCATCATCAAACCTTTTATTGGCATCACATACAACATCCAAAACAAATCAATACAGAATTACCACTTTCCCAGTGGCACAAAACTTTTGCTAAAAAAAAAAAAAAAGGAGGCAGACCAGTCTATCGTCACATCTCTTGGTCTCCAGGGAGATCAGATGTCTGCAGTGTATTTCGACGACAAAAAACCAAATAGAGATATTTAGCCGCTGACTTGGTGAGCTCCTGATCATTCCCCAGTAATAGAAAATGTGTGACCTCTGACTCTGGTTTCCATTTGGAGATACAGAGTTGATCTAGAAATTGCTGGCGGAGATCAGCATATAGTTTACAATTGAGAACCATATGTGTAAGGGTTTCCACCAGGTGGTCTTCACATGGGCAAGTAAGTTCTTTCTCCTTCCACCCTGCCTGAGAAACTTCCCCAAAGGAGATTTGATGGATTTGAATTAAACCTGGCCAGCGAAAATGCCCTTCTTTCTTGGGGTTAAGCAGAAATTCAAGGTAATTATGGTTAGTTTCATGCTCCCAAGAAAGTTGAAAATAAAGAGGGGAACATGTTTTCTCTGCTGCTACTGTTAGTTCTTGGGTTTCAATATCCCACAACCTAGTTTTTATTATAGCCTTGGCAGATGGTAGGGACATCGATCGCAAAAGTTCCACTGACAGCCCAAGTTGCTGTACCTTCTTGTTAAACTGTTGTAGCCCTGGGGAAAGAGAGGGGTCTAACAAAACTTCGCTGAGGAGAGGATCTTTATCTGATGTAAAATTTGCGTTGTGTGGTGTTTTTTCCTGACGAACCCTCTTGTATTCATGGCGATCTGTTTCTGGCAGGTTTGTAACCCGGTTTATCGACCTGGATGGCTTGACGTGCATTCTGAATTTCCTGAAGAGCATGGACTACGAGACCTCTGAGTCTCGGATACATACCTCTCTCATCGGGTGCATCAAAGCTCTGATGAACAACTCTCTGGGGAGAGCTCACGTCCTGGCCCATTTGGAGAGCATTAATGTGATAGCGCAGAGCCTGAGCACGGAAAACATTAAGACCAAGGTCGCCGTGCTGGAAATCATGGGTGCTGTGTGCCTGGTTCCCGGGGGTCACAAGAAGGTGCTGGAAGCTATGGTGCACTACCAAAAATACGCCAGCGAAAGAACTCGCTTTCAGGTACGGACTTGCCTCTTGCCACTTAAGTTGGTTGTACGTTGGGAAATATGGGACGCGGGTGGCGCTGTGGGTTAAACCACAGAGCCTAGGACTTGCCGATCAGAAGGTCGGCGGTTCGAATCCCCACAATGGAGTGAGCTCCCGTTGCTCAGTCCCTGCTCCTGCCCACCTAGCAGTTTGAAAGCACACCAGTGCAAGTAGATAAATAGGTACCACTCCAGCGGGAAGGTAAACGGCGTTTCCGTGTGCTGCTCTGGTTCGCCAGAAGCGGCTTAGTCATGCTGGCCACATGACCCGGAAGCTGTACGCCGGCTCCATTGGCCAATAAAGTGAGATGAGCACCGCAACCCCAGAGTCATTCAAAACTGGACCTAATGGTCAGGGGTCCCTTTACCTTTACTTTTACGTTGGGAAATAATGAAGGCAGTTGGAGAGACGTTTTTTCCTTTCCGCAGAGTATCAGTTCTTCTTTTGCCCCACGGCTTCTGTCTGATCAAACAGGGCTTGCAGGTTTTTGAAAACAGGCAATGCCTGTTTTTAGCAGAGTCAGCAGTTGGACAAGAAACCTCTGCTTGCATCGACCCTTTAAAGCTTATCTATCCTCTGCCTCCAGTATTAACTTTTACTTAGTGTTTTGAGTTCTGCATCAGTTTGGGCAATCTTTGGATTTATTTTTTATTTTAATGCCTTCTGGGGTCATCTCAGTCTGGCTTCCTGTTTGTGGAACGCTCTCCGCAGGGAGACTTGCCTGGCGCCCTCATTATACACCTTTAGGTGCCAGGTGATAACATTCCTCTTTAACCAGGCATTTGGCTGACTGACTTCCAATGCCCTTTTAAAATGTGTTTTTTTGGGGGGGTTGTTATTGTTTTTGTTGTTATTATGAATTTTGTGTTTTTATATTGTGATTTGGGTTGTGAACTGTCCTACAGGTATAGGACTGTATACTATTTTTGTTAATAATAATAATAATAAATTTTATTTTTGCATTATTTCAGCAGCATCTGCCCTTCACCTTAAGGTCCCAGGGCAGGTGGCAACAATTTAAAACACAATATCAAAATGCAGGGTCCCAAGAATAGGGTGCTTGTTTGAGTGACACCTGAGAGATATGCTTGGAAGCTACCATACATCAACTGGGTTGGGGGGAGGGAGGTTTATTGGTTTGCTTTCTCGTTCTTGATTTTACATTGTATTTTTATGCTGTGAACCACCGTGAGATCTACGGATGAAGGGCAGTATACAAATTCAATAAAGAACAATAATAATATTGATTATTTTTTTTTGCAATTAATAAATGGGTGCTTAACTCAGAGACTCTGTGGTTCTGTTAAAATATGTAAAAGCTATCTCTAGCCAGTTCATTAGCATGCACAGGTAATTCCAACCCAGCCCTCCCCAAGCTTTTGTCCTGCAGATGTTTTGTCTCACAGATGTTTTGCCAGCACCTGGGAGCTGCCCAAAACATCTGGAACACTCTACAGTGGGGGAAGCTGTATGGGTGGGCCATACATTTTTTTGTGATCCTCAGCATAAAAAACTAGTTCTTTTTCCCCCCTTAATGCAATGGGTTTGCACTGATGGCATATTGCCCCTGCACTTCTGCACCTGTAGACGTCATTAATTGAAAACCTTGTACCCCGCAGACACTAATAAATGACCTGGACCGAAGCACAGGCCGATACCGGGACGAAGTGAGCCTCAAGACGGCTATTATGTCCTTCATCAACGCAGTTCTAAGCCAAGGGGCTGGAGTGGTAAGTTTGGGGGCTGGAGGGATAGGTTTCAACCACCGAGGCTGGCGACCACTTTGGCTGGTGGGATGGAGGTCCAACAGGAGGTGGCGCCAGAGGCAATGGCCGGCAGAGCCAACTAATCCTAGTTTTGCCCCTATTCTCCTCCATGCTACAAGGGCAATACTGAGATGGGGGGTGAGCAGGCAGGGAGTGATGCCTCCTGAGCTCTTGTAAGTAGGAAAGCAGGCAGGTGGAGGTGGTTTAAGGTTGGTGGGGCAGGGCCCCATTCAGCCTTATAGTTCCTTCCTTCCTTCCTTTCATTCTCTCTCTCTCTCTCTCTCTCTCTCTCTCTCCCTCTCCCTCCCTCCCTCTCCCTCTCCCTCCTTCCTTCTCTCTTCCCCTTTCCCCTCAACAGAGTTCCTGAGAAAGCTTAGGTGCATGATAGAGGGGGTAATTTTGCACAGCCTTTTTCTGGGAACACATGACGGGTGCCTTGCCAGAGGACCCCAAAATTCCATTGGGGGGCAGGAAGCCCAAGTGCTTAGCGTTTGATTCTAGCCCTTTTTCCTGGTGTGCCTAAAATAAGATTGGCTCGTTTCTGCCGCCTCTTCCCTCCTGGCTGGGAGGTGATGGGAGTTGTAGTCGAGAACAGCCGGAAGACACCAGGTTGGCATCCGAAAGGATATTCAAATCAGACCCACAGTCCTTGAAAGGTCTGTTCTCTTCCTCTTTTCCAGGAAAGCCTGGACTTCAGACTCCACCTCCGATATGAATTCCTCATGCTTGGGATTCAGCCTGTTATTGACAAATTAAGAGAACACGAAAACTCCACGTTAGATAGGTAAGTGTGGTTGATTGGTTTGTAGTCCATGAGGTTTATTTTCCCCCATTGTGCCTTCTTCTTCATTCTTGATGGATTTTGTGTTTGTATCCATCTTTAGACTGAAGCATTCCAATTACAAGTTCAAATGGTACCTGAATGCTTCTTGAAGCATGTCTAATGCCAGCAGTACTTAAGAGCAGTTGTCAGTCAAATTTGTGCTGTATTATTAGTTTACAAAATGCTTTACAATCTCCCCTCACCCACCCCCTTGCAATTTTGTTTTACTTTGTTGAACTCATGCATTTATTGGTCTTTTCTCAGGCAGCTGGGCAATGTTGTTGTTGTTGTTGATTCAATTTACATACCGCCCATTATCAAAAGATCCCAGGGCGGTGTACAATATTAAAAACGCATTACAGAACACCAATGATAAAAAACGTAATAAAAAGCATACTGGCAGACAGCCTAATAATAAAATAGTCTTCTCTAGAGATGTACACCTCTGTGGTCCCTAACCCCTTACTTACTGGCAGTTATGTTTGGCTGCCTAAAATCTCCCACACAAATTTGAGCAAGAATCGGAAGCTTTGCATTGTTGTTAAGAGGATGAATTATGTAAGGGCTTCAAACTCTGCTGGATGAAATGTCAATAAATGGCTTGCCTGCTCTAGAAATTTCTAAATAGGCAAAGTAGTATAAGCCTTCTAAGACTCCCCCCCCCCCCAAGATTGATTCAATAATAATAATAATAATAATAATAATAATAATAATAATTTATTTATACCCCGCCCATCTGGCTGGGTTTCCCCAGCCACTCTGGGCAGCTTCCAACAGAATTTTAAAATACAATAACCTATTAAGCATTAAAAGCTTCCCTAAACAGGGCTGCCTTCAGATGTCTTCTCAAAGTCTGGTAGTTGTTTTTCTCTTTGACATCTGGTGGGAAGGCGTTCCACAGGGTGGGTGCCACTACCGAGAAGGCCCTCTGCCTGGTTCCCTGTAACCTCCCTTCTCGCAGTGAGGGAACCGCCAGAAGGCCCTCAGAGCTGGACCTCAGTGTCCGGGCAGAACGATGCGGGTGGAGACGCTCCTTCAGGTATACTGGACCAAGGCCATTTAGGGCTTTAAAGGTCAGCACCAGCAGTTTGAATTGTGCTCAGAAACGTATTCAATAGCCCATTACAATAAATGTGTGTTGACTCTTATCTCCTTCCCAGGCATTTAGACTTTTTTGAAATGCTCAGAAATGAGGATGAATTGGAGTTTGCCAAAAGATTTGAACTGGTATGTATGCATCCATCCATCCTAACTACTCTGGTTTTCTGCTGTTGTAAGAATAAAAAAGGATAGCATTCTACCTGCTGTGAAGCACTGTAAGAACCGAACCCCTTTGCAGTGACCCCTGAAAATGGGTTGGGCAGGTGGGGTGCTTTTAAATGAGCATTTTCACAACCCCCCCATCCCAAATGGGCTCAGCATCACTATAAGCGAATCACACTCCTGAGCAATGTATGAATTTTACAGTGGATGTCAAAATTTACATTAAAATGGAAGAAGCAAAAATCCCACGATAGTGGCTTAAAAGTCATATTGCTTTCACCATGATTTGGACATACAGTGGTGATTGCCACATCTTCCTAAACATCAGCACTCACATCTGTTTGACAGTGGAACGGACTATCTTGGAAAATGGTGGACTCTCCTTTGTTGTTGGTTTTTGAACAGAGGTTGGGTGACCATATCTCAGGGTTTCTTTAGCTGTGATTCCTGCATTTCAGGAGATTGGACTGGATGACTCTTCCAACGCTACAATTCTATATTCTGTGTCAAGAGTTCTTGTACACCTGGAAAATCTTGACTGGGATTGTGAACTTGCACATGTGGATATAGACGTGTGCAAAAATTTTGAACATTCATTGACGGGGGGTGAAATGTGTGTGTGTGCCTGCTCCCACCTATATATAATAAAGACCTGATTTGAAGACAGATTGTTCTGGGTTTAGTGCAATTGAGGGCAGCAACTTTTGACTCCCTGTGGCAATGTCAAGCTATACTTGGGGCATGGAAATACGAAACGTAACCTTTTGCCTATCGAAACACAGGTCCATATAGATACGAAAAGTGCAACCCAGATGTTTGAGCTTACGAGGAAGCGGCTGACCCATACAGAAGCGTACCCACACTTCATGTCTATCCTCCATCACTGTCTCCAAATGCCTTGTGAGTAAATATATAGAGATGTATTTTTGTATCTGTACATCTGTATTTTGTATCTGTAAAACAGGCTGTGGGTGGTTTCAGGACTCTTGTTTTCTGTTGACTGAAGTTGGAAGTGTTGTAGCTGTAACATGTTCCATAAGGGTTATTAGAATGGGTTGTTTAAATCTTCAGTGTTCTGCGAAAGCAGCAACATCTATAGGCTACATACCACATTATTTCAAAGGACTGTTTTTGTGTGTGCTCATTTCAGCCCCTCTCTATGGAAGTGGATGAATGAGCTGGTGTCCTCATGATGAGTGGAATGGTGTCCTCTTGATCAGAAATAGGAAATATGGGTTGCAATCAAAGTAGCACTAAGGGGAACATTGAATCATCTCAAGGATTTCTACTTGCGCAGCAGAACATTCTCCCTTTTTCCTGTCGCTGTGCATCCTTTAAATCTGTTCTGAAACAGAATTGGGGACGGCAGGGGTGCACGCGGGGGGGGGGAGAGATGGGTGGGCAGTTGCCTTTCTCAAGCGGAACTCATTCTGTTTGCGCAATTAATTAGTTCAGTACTGCCCCAAATTTTTAAGGACAACATCACCTGCCCCAAAGGGCGTGGAGAAGGCTTTTTAACCCTGGCAAGAGAAGACAAAATGACAAGACTGGATTCGTAGCACATATTTAAAAAACTGGGATGAGCGCTTGCAATGGGAGGAGAGGAAGGGGGAGCAGCTTGGGCTGCAAGATCGAAGGAAAGTAGGGATTCCTCGTGAGCTGGTCCCTAGAAATCTCTCTGGAGAGAAGATGCTGGGATCCCCACCACCCTTCCTGGGTCTCAGGTTTTCTGCTAATTTACTTCTTTGTGCGCCCCAAGGACTTGTTGACTGTAGGTTGCCATGTTGCTATTCCGTAGAATGTTATGAAAGGAATTGAGAATTGAGCCTGATGTTTGCGCAGGAATATTTTGGAACCGGCTCTTTCACTCGTTAATAACAAATGTAACAAAGGAAAACAGAAGTCCTTCCAAGAATGGGATGAGTTTGCTAGATGCAACCCCTAATTATCTCCCCACCCCCCCAAAAAACAAACCCTCTTCCTCCCCTACAACCATGAATACACCTCTTGCATACACCAGCATGAATATATGTTAAAATCTGCAAAGCCAAAACTTCGGAGCTCCTCATTTGCAATGATAATGTAATCTAGCAAAGCCTCTTTCCACTGAAGGTAGTAGAGGGCTGGAGGCGATTTATGCTCCATTTCCCCCTTCCCTCCTGCAGCCACTTCCTGTGCTGTTCTAGAGGATCTCCCCAACTCCCTGGAACAGGTTTTCAAGGGGCTACGGGGTGGGGGTGGGGAGGAGAAATCCTTGAAAAACACCCCCACCCCACCCCTCGCTCATGTCAGCATGAGCAAAGTTCCGCTCATGGGAACACAATGGAAGCCGCTGAGTTCTCTGACAACGTAAGAGGTAGCTTAAATTGATTGTGTGACATTCCTCTTCCCTCAAACAACACAGCTGCTATCCCAAACAACAGCAACAAATTTCATAAACAATGGATTTTGGGCTTTTGCTTATTTTTACACAACCCCCCTGGAGCATCCAGGAAATACGTTCAATTAAGCTCTGCTGTCATTGCAATCATCTGCACGGAAGATTTTCTCAATTACATCCAATTGCTCTGGATTTGCCTGAGTTTTCCTAGAAGTCCCATATCTAGCTCAGCTTCTTGTGTGATTTACTTCCCTGATATTTGATTCAAAAGTTGTGTGCTGGGGTAATCCCATAGACTCTTAAATATTTTTTATTTTTATTTATTTAAATCCCGTATGTTTCCACGATGTCACTTGCTACTTTACATCCTGTCTGACACACACAGATGCACACACCCCAACAGACCACCTTTCCCTCCACAGCTCACCTGAATTTATTCAAGCATCTGCCTTCATTGCAGAAGCATTTTGAAAGATGCCAAACTCTCCCAAGGCCCCTCCGTCCTTGCCAAAAGAGGTCCCTTGAGAGCTGCTTCCTTAAATGTTTTGCATAGCTGCCTCTACAGTCTTGGAATGGTTTTGTGTTTGAAACTTGGAAGCAGCAGGAATTTCAGCAAAAACTGCTGGGTCTCTGCTGCGGGGATCTAGCATGCATTCTCCCGTGTGAAAGTCTTTGTTAATCTCTATCTCTCCTCCGCCTCCTTTAGATAAGAGAAATGGCAACACGGTCCATTATTGGTTGCTGCTTGACCGCATCATACAACAAATAGTTATTCAGAACGACAAAGGGCAGGACCCAGACTCAACACCCCTGGAGAACTTTAATATTAAGAACGTTGTTCGAATGTAAGACCCTCTTCCTCCCTCCTTCTGAACCAAATGCTAAATTAGAAGACTTTCTTTCGCTCTTTCTTTCCTGGTTTTATTCTGTATTTGGTGTGTGTTTTGCTTTTCGAACATCTTTTTTTTAAAAAAGGCACGTGCTTGCAAGTTGGGTTTCCTGCATTGACGGGGGGTTGAGCTGGATGATCTTTAGAGATCCCATCCAATCGTGATTGCATGGACTACATAAGTCTAAAACAGGGATGGGTTTTTCTCCTTCCTCCGTCTTCAGTTGGGGGCGAGGCATTCAGTTTTAATCCTTTGTGTTTCCCCCAGATAACTGTGAACATATGTTCCCTGTGATCACAAATACAGGCAGCGACCAATTTATGCTTGTTTGAAATGTGTATGACCATGCATGCACACACCAGACCAAACCTGGAAGTGACCCAAAAATGCCACCAAAATGAGCGGGGGTGGAATGGGGTGGCCTTATGCAGGATCCGGAATGTAACCTCCGCAAAAATCGGTCCCTGCCTGTACAAACTGTGTTTCGAGAGCATGGGACTCTGTGGTATAAAATTAAGGAGGTAAGAAGAGTCCTGCTGAGTTGGGTCCAAAAAGTCCATCTAGACCTGTTCTCCATAGCTGCCAACAAGATGGCTCCAGGATGCCCATATGTTGTACATGAAGTCAGTAATACAGACCTCTCCACACTGTTGCCCCTGACCAACCAGCAATAAATGGCATGCAACCTCTGGATCAGTAGAAGCTTCTTCTTGCCTTCTGCCTTACAACCAGTTGAGGGGTGGGGGCTACTACCTGTCAACTTCCTCTTCCTTGGTCTCAGTATTGCCCTTGTAACCTCTGCAGGGAGGCTGATGGAGGCAAAACTAGCATTGGTTGTCCATGCCTGCCATTGCCTCTAGCGCCACCTGCTGTTGGACTCTCTGTTTCCTGCCCTACCACTTTCCACTACTGTTCTGAACCATGGAAAGTCCATTTTTAGCCATCATAGGTGATAGACCAACCATGAATTTATCTGGAGCGGACTCTAGCACAGAGCTAAATGAATGTTTTTCCCTGCATGGATTTCTGTTTGAGCGACAGAATATTCTCCCCCTATGCACCCCATAAATGTGTTCTAAGGTTTTCCCCAAATTTGTGGAAATCCTCACATGGATGGGACAGGTTGGTCTTCTGATCTCCTTTTTGAGTAGTTAATTCCAAAAGTTATCAATGCATTGATACTTCCCATGGCCCTTGTTACATTCAGAAAAGGCAATTCCTATTTTTCGTGCTCCCAGCCCTCTTCATCCATTTAGCATAACCTGTTTCTAATCCTGTAAGAGAATGGCCGCCTTGAAAGGTTTTCAAACACCTTTCTTCCCTATCAAGAGTCTGCTTTCGTTTGCCAACATTTCATGGCTGATAACCTCATCCCATAAGGTAGGGTTGCCATATTTCAGAAAGTAAAAACCAGGACACTCTGAAAGTTGTGGAGCTTTCTTTAGGAAGACACCAAAATTGTTAAGCTTTTGCCAAAATGCGATTTTTCGATTGATCCAGGATTGATTTCAGAAATCCCCCCCCCGGACCTCAATTCTGCCTTTGAAATCCTGGTAATGTCCAGGAAAATCCAGACATATGGCAACCCTACCATAAGGAGTGGTGTTGGTAAAGATTCATAGCATTGTAGTGGTTCAGACAGTGTCTAGAAAGCGTCTAGATTTCCTCCTAATCTCTTAAATCAGTGGTTCTCAACCTGTGGGTCACCAGATGTTGTTGGACTACAACTCCCATCATCCCCGACCACTGGTCATGCTAGCTAGGGGTGATGGGAGTTGTAGTCCAACAACATCTGGGAACCCACAGGTTGAGAAAGGCTGTCTTAAATGCTCCTGGAAAATAACCTGGCAATACCGAGTGAGCCCAACCTTAGGCCTAGCGACCCAGAAGCAAAACATTGCCATTGTAGAAGCTCTTGTGGGAGGGAAATGGACAAATTGAGCAAATGCATATGGGTGAAAACCTCAGGCTTTCCTTAATCCTCGTTTCCTATTGTATATGGTGCTTATTGTTTTCATGGTTTGTTTTCTTTCTAGGCTGGTTAATGAAAATGAAGTGAAGCAATGGAAAGAACAAGCGGAAAAGATGAGAAAAGGTGACTGATGAAAAATAAACATTCCGGCCTAAACCAGAAGGATAGGTGTATGGTAAAGCAGATCAAAGATGAGGAAGGAGTGGCCTTCTGATGTGTAGGTGGACTCCAGTTCCCATCTTACAAGGCTGCTGGTGATGCTGACTGGGGCTGATGGGTGCTGGAGTCCATCAGCAGGGCCTTGCGTTCCCCATCCATCCATGAAGGGTTACCATGACAACCAGGCCTTTGGTGAAGCATACCATATGTAGGAGAAAGGACCACAGGGGGAAATAGTGGAGTGGTTTGCTTAAGGTGCCAGGTTCAAAGGATCTTGGGCAGCTAGGACTCAGGTGGGAGAAAAAAATATGCTTGAAGTTTTGGAGTGCCAACCTCAGCCGGGGATCTAAGCTAGATGCAGCTGTGGCCTCATTCTGGTTAAGGCGAATCTTTGCATTTTATGGTTGTGAGAGGAAGTGACATAATGGAGGCGAGAGGCCCAGATTCCTCCTAGCCATGTGGATAGGAGTTAGAACAGGTTAAGTAGTAAGCCTGAGCTTTGAGGGTCTTGTGGGGGTGGTCTATAAACATTGGGGTTGAGGAGCACGGAAGCTAGAACCTCTATAGTGTGGCGTTGGAGGCAATTGGTTAGTTGACACAAGTTTATTCCCTTTGGCCATAATCCAGACATCTGCTACACAGACAAACAGTTTCACCTTCCTTGAGCATTCCTCAGAGGGAGACGTGGGCTTTTTGTGGGTGGGAGGAACTAGAGTTCACAACTTCCTGAGGTAATCCTTATCAAGAAAGGAGCAAATTCAAAGAATCAGGAGCAGGAGCAGCAGGAAATCAGAAGCTTGAAGAGGGGATGTGGCTCAATGGCAAAACATCAGCTCTGGAATGCAGAAGGTGGCTAGGAATGCCCCCTCTCTCCTCTTAGAGGTGAAGAACTATAGGCCGATTTCGTTATTAAATAACGATTATAAACTGTTTGCGGATATAATGGCAGAAAGACTAAAAAGGGTATTAAAAAATAGAATTCATAAAGATCAAACGGGCTTCCTACCAGGAAGACAACTAAAGGATAACGTAAGAAATTTGATAGATATTATTGAATACCTGGAAACTAGAATAGATAAACAGGCGGCCTTGATATTTATCGATGCGGAGAAGGCATTCGATAATGTCTCTTGGCGCTTTCTGATGGAAAATTTGAAAAGGATGGGGATGGGAGAAAGATTCAGAAAAGGTATAGAGGCTATCTATCATGAGCAAAAGGCAAAACTTATAATAAATAATACTACATCAGAATTTTTTGATATTTCTAAAGGGACGAGGCAAGGCTGCCCTCTGTCCCCCCTATTATTTATCTTAGTATTGGAAGTACTTACTAAGAGGCTGAGGGATACAGCAGAGGTTAAAGGAGTCAGGGTAGGAACTAAGGAACACAAAATTAAAGCTTTTGCGGATGACATTGCTCTAACATTAGAAGATCCAAAGCACAGTGTAAAAGAAGCCCTACAAAAAATTGAAGAGTTTGGTGCTGTGGCAGGCTTTAAGGTCAATAAGAATAAGACTAAAATACTGACTAAAAATGTATCTAAAGAAGATATAGTAGACCTAGAACAAAAAACCGGAATTATGACGGCAAAGAAGGTGAAGTACCTTGGAGTCTGGATTACGGCTAAGAACATCAATCTATATAAGGATAACTATGAGGTCACCTGGAAGAACATTAAGAAAGACTTAGAAATCTGGGAGAGAATGAGATTATCTTTTTTGGGGAGGATAGCGGTTATTAAAATGAACGTTTTGCCTAGAATGTTATTTTTATTTCAAACCATCCCGGTACTTAAAGGTTTAAAGCAATGTAAAGAATGGCAAAGAGCCTTGGCGAGATACATCTGGCAGGGAAAAAGACCGCGAATAAAAATGAAAATACTGGTAGATAAAAAAGAAAGAGGGGGTTTCTCCCTTCCGGACTTATGTTTATACTATGAGGCGGCGTGTTTATCGTGGTTGAAAGACTGGATAACGCTAGAAAACAGAGACATCTTGGATCTTGAAGGCTTCGATAACAGGTACGGGTGGCACTCGTACCTGTGGTATGAAAAGGTGAAAGTACATAGAGGCTTTTTAAACCATATTTTTAGAGGGCCAATATTCCAAGTATGGGAAAGAAATAAAAACCTATTGGAAAGGAAGACACCCTGGTGGATCTCACCAACAGAGGTGTTAACGGTCAAAAAAGTTAATATGGAAGGGAAGAATCCTACCTATGAAGAACTGACTAGGAAAACGGATCAAGGTATAAAACTTAGACCCTATGAAGAGATTAAAAACTCATTTACTGGGTGGTTGCAATACCACCAGGTAAATGACCTGTTAAAAGAAGATAAAAAGAAAATAGGATTCGAAGATAAAAAATCCAAATTCAATGTGGAAGTTGTTGAAGGAAAGAACAAAATACTGTCTAGAATATACGATATTTTACTGGAGTGGTATACAAAAGACGAGGAGGTGAAGGACATTATGACTAAGTGGGCAATAGACATCGGCTATAACATCGATTTTGAGAGATGGCTAGAATTATGGAATACTAACATGAAGTTCACGGCATGTATGGCATTAAGGGAAAATATGTGGAAAATGATATTTAGGTGGTACCTCACACCAGTGAAACTGGCTAAGATCTATAGGTTAAAGAACAAAAGATGTTGGAAATGTGGAGAAGTAGATGGTGACTTCTACCATATGTGGTGGTTATGCAGCAAAGTGAAAGGCTTTTGGGAATCGATTTATAACGAGCTTAAAAAATTTTTTAAATACACGTTTCCCAAAAAACCCGAAGCCTTTCTGCTAGGAATGACAGGTAAAGAAATCAAAAAAGAAGATAAGGTACTATTTTTATATGCCACAACAGCCGCAAGAATCATGTTAGCACAAAATTGGAAAACGGACGCCATACCTAATGTAAGTGATTGGCAGATTAAATTAACAAATTATGCCGAGCTCGCTAGAATAACAGGAAGAATAAGAGATCAAGATGAACAGAAATTTCATGATAACTGGATTAAATATTGGATATA
Organism: Podarcis pityusensis; assembly: GCF_964106645.2. Lineage (NCBI taxonomy): Eukaryota > Metazoa > Chordata > Lepidosauria > Squamata > Lacertidae > Podarcis > Podarcis pityusensis. The sequence goes on from NC_138028.1 coordinate 8,214,435, forward strand.
TATTGGGACTAAACTTTAAACGACACTGGCGGGATTGGAATAACTCTAACAGTAAAAGGTTATTATGTAAAAGAGATAAAATACGTGAATATAAAGTCTATTTGATACTTACCAAAGGAGTGGAAGGAAGTTCAAGGCTTGGCAGAGCCTAAAATAAATGTATTTATGATTTATGGAATGAATATATTATGTGTAATTTAAGTATTGGACTTTGTATAAGTTTATATGTATATATGTATAATACCAATAAAAATTTATCAGTAAAAAAAGGAATGCCCCCTCTCTGAAGCTCTGGAGAGCTGCTGCCAGCCAGTGTTGACAATACTGGCCTTTCAAACAGCTTAATCTCCCCTCCCTTTTTCTTATCATAAAGAACATCACGAGCTCCAGCAGAAGCTGGAAAAGAAAGAGCGGGAATGTGACGTCAAGACCCAGGAGAAGGAGGAGATGATGCAGACCTTGAATAAGATGAAGGAGAAGCTGGAAAAAGAACTGTCGGAGCATAAACAAGTCAAGCAGCAAGTGGCAGACCTCACGGCGCAGATCCACGAACTGAGCAGGGTGAGGCCATCTAACGTGGGATTGGGCCAGATCTCGCCATTAGCTAGTGTCGCACACAATCCCAGTCTCCGAGCAGCAAGACTCCAGAGGTTCCCATGTTTCCCCTGGGTTCAGTTTCCTTGGACCGAAGGTCAATGGAGACTGTGGTGTCTTTAGGGTATATGGTTTCATTTACACATATACACAACCTGAGCATAGGAGGGAGGGGTTCACTGCATTAACACGCCAGCAGATCTTGCCTCCCCGTTAGGTTTCCAGGGAAATTTGGGTCCAGGACAGAGCATTACAAGCCTCTGTGTCTCCAGCATCAGCCCAACTCATAGATGCACAGATCCCTTCACCTATTGTTCCCCATCCTAGGATGTCCTGGCATCTAGCCAGGTGAGGCAGGAAGAGACCCGCCCATTTGCCTCTATGGCAACAGAGCTCACTCTTTAAGATGTCGGTGGTGGGTAGCTGAGCGGCTACGGGCATTACCTTAACAAAGAAACTGGTTTGACTGGTTTAGCATGTTTCCTCTTGTAAATGCTAACCTCACAGATACAGGACCACCTGTGGACATTATCTAGACTGACCCCCTGAACCTATAAGACTGGTTTTATGAAAGAAAAGGTTCAGCTACAGAACTTGATACAGAAAGGTCAAAGACCTTTCTCGTCACTGAGAGGAGAAAGAGGCCAAAGTCAGGTGCTCGTATCTTTGCCTGAGTGAGACTCCAGCTAAGATCTTGCTTTCTCAGAGGAGAATTTAAGATGGCAGCACTACCTTGAATAGTCCGGGATCACCCAGTTCTATAGAGTTGCTGAAGATAAGCATGGGTGGATTTTGATGAGAGTCAACAAAGAGCACAATATAAGCTGCTCTAAGCTTTGCAGCGTTCTTCAACTTTGAGTCCTCAGATGTTGACAACTCTCGCCAACCCTTAGCATTGGCTAAGCTGCCTGGGGATGATGGGAGTTGTAGTCCAACAACATCTAGGGGCCCAAAGTTGAACACTTCTGTGAAGGAGAAGGTGGTAATTCCTTGGTGTCGTTGGGCATCCAGTATATTTCAGGAATATCAACTGATTGTGGAGCAGTGTATTATTTTGCTATGGGATCCTAGTGGTGAAGGAGACTTCCTATAGCATGGACCCTTGCCTCTTGACTTCAGTGAGGACAGGCTCACACCAGCAGTCAGCCAAGGTTCTGGGACCCAAGTTTGCCTCTGGGTGCTGTGCCATCAATCCCAGGAGCCATGCTCTATATGGACAGAGAAGCTAAGGTTATCCAGTAGTGAAGGAAAGCCACCGGAGATGTCCTCTGTTAAAACAGAAGAGTTTTCTCACAGCATCTTTGACAGCCCCAGCATGATTTTCTAAACTAGTTTTCTGCACTCCTTGCAATTTTGGGATAAATTAGACATTATGGGGGAAGGAGCTAAGCTAGGGCAGGGGTAGGCAACACAGTGCCTTCCAGATTCTGTAGGATTGTCAACTCCCATCAACTCCTCCTGGCATGATCAAGGAGTTGTAATCCAGCAACATCTAGAGAACCATAGCTTCTTCACCCTTGGGCTTGAGGAACCTCTTCCCCACTTTCCTTTCCCTGCTGCTGCTATCCCTCACATTCCAAATGCAAGGTGGAGATTCCTCACTTTCTCTATGTCAAACCTTGCTTCTCTTCTTCATTTTCAATTTCCCTGGCAATTTGTCTTTTGGATCCATCACTGGTAGGCTGAATGCCATCTAACTTCCTTATACAGTGGACGCTCAGGTTGCGAACGTGATCCGTGCGGGATGCACGTTCGCAACCCGCAGTGGCGCGTCTGCACACGCTCAGGTTGCGAGTCAGCTCTTCTACACATGCACAAAGCACGATTTAGCGCTTTTGCACAGGCGTGACCCCTGAAACCTGGAAGTAACCCGTTCTGGTACTTCCAGGTTTCAGCGGGTGCCTAACCCAAAAAAATGCAACGGCAAGCGTCTGTAACCCGAGGTATGACTGTATATTTTTCAGGTTCCTTGCAGTGACCGTATGTTCTCTCTCTCCTCTTTTTCTTCCAGAGAGCAATATGCGCTCCTGTCCCAGGGGGGCCCCCTCTGCCACCAGGTGCTCCTGGGGGCCCCTTACCAACAGCTTCCATAGGTTCTCTTCTCCCGGTCCCTCCGCCACCACCACCTCCTGGCGGGGTCCTCCCACCACCGCCTCCGCCGCCACCGCCTCCCGGTGGACCGCCTCCTCCACCAGGGCCACCTCCACTTGGCGGCCTCACCCCAGCCCCGGGAGCACCCTTGGGATCAGGGCTCAAGAGGAAAAACATCCCGCAGCCCACAAACGCTCTCAAGTCCTTCAACTGGTCCAAGTTGCCTGAGGTAAGGAACTTCTTCCATGGTGTGTGAATCAGTGCTTCTGGCTGTGCGGTCCTCCTTTGTGGCCATCGTCAACTTGTCGTTTGGCTGGTGGCCTCCAGGTGTTTCAGTCGGCCCTAGCCATGCACGGCCGTGTTGGTTGGGGCTGGTGGAAGCTGTGGTCCATCTTGAAGGCTTCCCACAGGGATCTTGGCAGCCATTGTGAGAATAGGATGCTGGACTAGTTGGGCTTTGGGGCCACCATCTTCCCTATGACATCCTGCTATCTTCTGCTTGAAGCAGAATTCTGGACTAAATGGACTATTCTGGAGAGAGAGAGAGGTCACTTGACATTTTATCCCTCTCTGGCAAATCCACCCAAATTTGTGTGTTAAAGCAAAGGTGACCTTGACAAGGGACTCTGTTCCCATAGCATATGGTTTCTTTTTTAAAAAAAATATAAAATATTTATACTTTTCAGATATATACATTTCATTGATTTTACAATCATTTTGACATTTTAAAACTTGGCGTCCTTCCCCCTCTTTCTGCGGTTCCTTAAATTTATTTTTAACATCTTCTGCATATCCAAATTAGCTTAACTTACTCATTTATTTATCTTCTTTAAATATTTACTCTTATGTAGCTGCAGGTTATTACAATAATCCTGCCAGTGTTTTTATCTGTTTACAGTTTGTCCGTAAATATGCAATAGACCATTTCCCTTCTTTTATAAAAAGTTTGTTATCTTGATTTCTTATTCTTCCGGTAAGTTTCGCCACTTCTGCATAGTCCACAAGTTTATAGCGTATGGTTTCAGTTTACAAAATGGCGGCTTGTGTGGGATAAGTGGTGCTTACCCCATCCTCTTCCCTTCTTCCCAGAACAAGCTGGAAGGCACCGTATGGGCTGGCATTGATGACGCAAAGGTGTTCAAGGTGCTAGATCTCGAAGACCTTGAGAGGACCTTCTCTGCTTACCAAAGGCAGCAGGTAGAGTACTGCCAACGTGTGTTTTGTAAGATGGTCCAAAACCGCCTCCGTCGGGTGATCATTGGAATGCAACGTTTTGGCTTTTATTTTTACCATCCTTCATTTACTTGTGTAACACCATTTTAATTCGTCCTGTCAACTGAACGCCTCTGGGCATGTCCGTGTTGGTGATTTTGATGGTGGGCGCTTAGCCTGACAGGGGAGGTCTTGGGAGAAGTGTGGGCCGTGTGACAGCATTTTGAGAGGCAATGCATGCTGTGCTCAAGTGACGAGTAACAACATTGTTGGGAATGGCTAAAAACTAACCACAGATTTAACTGCATGGGAATCATCCTGCGCACCCCCAATTTCAAGAATACGTTTTCAGTTGCGTATCTGAATGACAACTTTATTCTCTTAGCCGTTTGTAATTTCTCTGAACTGTTCGCAATGTAAGTTGTTTGGTGCGTTCTACTTTATAGAAAAGGAAAACAAGAAGAGATTTGATCGTGTTGTCTAAAATTATGTCTTGTGTAGAGAAAGAGGAGAACACTGGGCCCAAGCATAGAAGGTGAATGTTGGAAGATTCACGGCAGATAAAAGAAAGCATTTCTTCACACGATGCATAGTTAAACTGTGGAACTTGCTTCAGGAAGTAGTGATGCCCACCATTTTGGGTGGCTTTAAAAGAGGATTGGGCAAAGGCATGGAGGACGAGACTATTCAGTGGATACCAGCCACAATGACTAAGTTATAATAGAATATATATATAATATAATTTATTATTTATACCCCACTGTCAGGGAACTGCCATCAGTACTGGAGGGGGAGCGCAAAAGCCAGAGGGATTCCAGAGAGCGTCCAGGGTTCGGGAGGAGCAGCCCATCTTCTGGGGAAGAGAATCAGCGTAGCACCAGTGGAGAAGGGGGGCAGATGGGGGAAGTGGCGAGGCGGTCCCATGACTCCTTGCCTGGGACCAGCGGGGAGAGTAGGGGTCCTCCGTTGCCCACGCCCTCCCTGCGCAGAAGGCTTTCGCGCAGAGAGGGTAGGCGGAGACTAAGCGTCAAAGAACTTCTTTGCTGGAATAAGTTTAAGAAACGCCCACTGACGGATTCTGCCAGCGATTGAGTCAGCCACGGGTGAGTGGCTGTCCGGACAGAAAAGGTTCACTTTGGCAGCCCAGCTAGGTGTTTGCACCCAGCCAGGGAGATAGGCACCTGCTTACGCACGAGCAACCCTTTAGAACCATTACACCCGCCCATCTGGCTGAGTTTCCCCAGCCACTCTGGGCGGCTCCTAATCGAGTGTTAAAAACAATACAGCATTAAATATTAAAAACTTCCCTAAACAGGGCTGCCTTCAGATGTCTTTTAAAAATTGACATCTGATGGGAGGGCGTTCCACAGGGCGGGCGCCACTGCTGAGAAGGCCCTCTGCCTGGTTCCCTGTAACCTCACTTCTCACAATGAGGGAACCGCCAGAAGGCCCTCGGCGCTGGACCTCAGTGTCTGGGCTGAACAATGGGGGTGGAGACGCTGCTTCAGGTATATTGGACCGAGCCCGTTCAGCGCTTTAAAGGTCAGCACCAACACTTTGAATTGTACTTGGAACAAGTATCCATGACAGATGGTCATCCAACCTCTGCTTAGAAAGCTCCAAGGAAGGAGAGTCCACCACCTCCCGAGGGAGCCCGTTCCACTGTCGAACAGCTCTGCACCCAAGAATCATTCTGCAAAGGAGTTGCTGATTAAACCAGGAAGTCAAGAATGAGCAGAGACTCCTCTGCCATCTCAACCTGCCCACAGTCACCAAATTTCCCAGTTGTAGGCATCTAAGCCCCCTCTCCTGCTCTGAATGTATACATCCCACAGACACAGTTCGTGAAATCCACATCTCCAAATGCACCCTCTCGCACATTTTGCTACATATAAAGCACTTTCACGCTGGACAAACCACACACACACAGTCTTGTGTAGACGTGGTAATTGTGCAAACATGTGTTTCGTGTCAATGCATCAAGCAAAATAGGTAAGGAAGCTGCCATGTGGGTCTGTACACTTCTGACAAGGAAATGCTTTCTTTTTTCCCAATGCAAGTGTCCCCAGCGACTGTCCCCAGGGCTCTTCTCTCACATTCTCAGGCAGCCAAAGGGAAGAGCACTTCTTCTGTTTCCTATTGAAGACTAATCCTAATAGCTGTGCAGAAGGCTATTTATATTCTCCTTAAGGACACACCTGGGCAATGCACACTGCGTCGCAAGTAGGTCTCTGTGTACACCGTTGTCGCCAGCTTGTAAACACAGGAGGGTGCTGCGACAGGGAGCTGTGAAAGATCAAAGCTCCTTAGAGATCCTTTGCTGCGTGCCTCTCCCAACGCAGTGTTTGCAAACCGGTGTCTCCATTTGATACGTCGCAGTGCTGATTTCTCACGTGAAGTCTGAACTGGACCTCAAGCAGCCGTGTTTGCAGGGACCAACCCAGTAACACAAGCGGCTTTGCTTCGATACACCTGCGTTTTTCCTGTGCAGTCAAAATGCTCACCTAAAAAAGGAAAAGTCGTGTGCATCCGCCTGTCATATAAGCACACACAAATGCTTTAAAAAATAGGCGAAATATCCGCAGCACGCTACAGAAAGCTGTATAGATTTTCTCTCGGGTTTGCATTTGCAGGTTGACTTGCACTCTATACTGGTTTGCTACCTGCTTGCTTGTTTTGTTTCCTTGCTTAGGAATCCATGTGCACAGACTGTTGGTTTGGATTTCTTTTAAATCCAAGGTAGGGCATTTGTGGATCTCCGGGTGTTGCTAGACAGCAGCTCCCATGAGCCTCTGCAGCCAGTATGTCCAAAGGCTCTGGGAATGATGGGAGTTGTAAAGGTTAAGGTAAAGGGACCCCTGATCATTAGGTCCAGTCGTGGCTGACTCTGGGGTTGCGCCACTCATCTCGCTTTATTGGCCGAGGGAGCCAGCGTACAGCTTCCGGGTCATGTGGCCAGCATGACTAAGCTGCTTCTGGCGAACCAGAGCAGTGCACAGAAACGCCGTTTACCTTCCCGCCGGAGCAATACCTATTTATCTACTTGCACTTTGAGGTGCTTTCAAACTGCTAGGTTGGCAGGAGCAGGGACCGAGCAACGGGAGCTCACCCCGTCACGGGGATTCGAACCGCCGACCTTCTGATTGGCAAGTCCTAGGCTCTGTGGTTTAACCCACAGCGCCACCCGTGTCCCGATGGGAGTTGTAGTCCAGCAGTATCTCAAGGGCCACAGGCTCCCCAGCCCAGTTTTGAAGAGAGGGTTAATAATAATAATAATAATAATAATAATAATAATATATTATTATTTATACCCCACCCATCTGGCTGGGTCCCCCCCAGCCACTCTGGGCGGCTTCCAACAAAACACTAAAATACAATAACCTATTAAACATTAAAAGCTTCCCTAAACAGGGCTGCCTTTAGATGTCTTCTAAAAGTTTGGTAGTTCTTTTTCTCTTTGACATCTGGTGGGAGGGCGTTCCACAGGGCAGGCGCCACTACCGAGAAGGCCCTCTGCCTGGTTCCCTGGTTTCATTCCTTGAATCTGAAGCCTAGATAAGGAAGCGTGTCTCTGTGTGTAAGTAAACGACAGCAGAGTATAGAGGAGGAACTGATGCTTATGTGAAGAATAATCAGCTTTGTCTAGTCTGGTGAAATAATCCTTTGGTGCTCTGAAGGTTGAGGACTCAGACACAGTTTCAGGGAAGAAGCAGCGTCAACCAGTAAGCTCTTTAGAAGGTGCAAGTTTAATCTCTTCCTGATGCTAATCTAGGGAAGGATGACCCACCATCTTAGGAGCAAGATCAGATGTCAAGAGTTACCAAGCACTGAAGTCCAAAAGAGCAACTTTCGGTCTTCATCGCTCTTGATCAGCCTGCACCAGCCTGGTGATCTTGGGATGTTCTGGGTCTGGGCGTGATGGGGGCTGTAGTTCAAAGGCGCCAGGTTGAGGGAGGTGGGTCTTGATGCTTGGGAGATGGAGAAATGGTTACAGGTATGAAGCCGTTGAGGAGTGTTTGGCAAAAGGTAAAGTGCAGGTACAAGGCTGCCTTTATACTTGGCAGCTTCCAAGAAGGTGGGTTGAAATATATTTAGCACAGAAGCAGGTGTGCAATGTGGGTCTCCTAATTTATTGTCTCCTGTCCCCAAATTTCAGCCAGTGTGGTGTAGTGGTTAAGAGCGGTAGACTCGTAATCTGGGGAACCGGGTTTGCGTCTCCGCTCCTCCACATGCAGCTGCTGGGTGACCTTGGGCCAGTCACACTTCTCTGAAGTCTCTCAGCCCCACTCACCTCACAGAGTGTTTGTGGTGGAAGAGGAAGGAAAAGGAGAATGTTAGCCGCTCTGAGACTCCTTAGGGTAGTGATAAAGCAGGATATCAAATCCAAACTCCTCCTCTTCTTCTTCTTGCCATTACCAGTTTTCATTCTGCAAATGAAAATCACCTTGAGCAAAGAACAAAAACCCTCGCACCACAGAATCTGTTGATATTTGTTTTTGGGGTTCTCCCCCCGCCCTCAGTATTAATCTAATGGGGTACAAAATGACCCCTGCTGTCCCATATTGCCTACAGACACCAGAAGGATAGGGGGATACTGGTCCTAGGATTGTAAAATTGTGGAGTTGGAAGGGACCCCGAGTGACATCTAGTCCAACCCCCAGCAATGCAGGAATCTCCACTAAAGCATCCATGACATGTGTCCATCCAACCTCTGCTTAAAAACCTCCAAGGAAGGAGAGCCCACCACCTTCCAAGTGAGATTGTTCTACTGTCAGACAGCTCTTACTGTCAGAAAGTTTTTCCTGATAGAATCTCCTTTTTTTTGTAACTTGAAGCCATTGTTTGGAGTCCTAGCCTCTAGCGCAGGAGAAAACAAGGTTGCTCCATCTTCTATGTCAGTGATGGCCAAACTTGCCCCTCCAGCTGTTTTTGGACTACAACTCCCATCATCCCTAGCTAACAGGACCAGCGGTCAGGGATGGTAGGAATTGTAGTCCCAAAACAGCTGGAGGGGCAAGTTTGGCCATCACTGTTCTATGTGATATTTGAAGGTGGCTCTCATATCTCAAGTCTCCTCTTATCCAGGATAACATACCTAGATCCTTCAACTGTTCCTCATATGGCTTGGTTTCCAGCCTCTTGATCATTTTGGTCACCCTCCTCTTCACACCTTCTAGCTTGTCAATATCCTTCTTAAATTGTGGTGCCCAGAACTGGACACAGGACTCCAGGTGTGGTCCGACCAAGGCAGAACAGAGCAGTTCTTTGACTTCCCTTGATCATGTCTGAAGCATCCCACCCCTTCCTCCTGCTGTGCTTTTACGCAGCTCAGTTTTATTGTTCAAGAAGCTCTTACTTCCAGCGGACTCTGGCAGCATTCCAGTCCCTGAGCTGAATTCTAATGCCCTGGGTTGCTTTGATTGCTTAAATTCCCCCAACAATTTCGACTTGAAATATTTATAGCACATTGTCATGATTTAAGCACACATACACCCAGGTGAGGCGGGGTGGAGAAGAGAGTGTGTTTCAACTTCTAATGACTCACCGACTACTGCAACAGAAAGCAACCTTTAAGAAAAGTGCTTTCTGTTGCCTCTGCAGTCAAAATATTTGGCACCAGCGTCTTGACATCCAAATCTAGGTGGATCCGTAGACGTATAACTAGGCTCTCTTTATTCTCCTGGTAATCTAAGAATTCTGGCAAAGAGGAGGAATGCAAATGTGCGGTATTAGTGGACTCAGAAACAGCGCCAAAGTGCGACGAGGCAGCTGCCTCTGAGTAGAGGATTTTCAGTGCTGTGTTGGGGATGGGTGTGGGATATAGCTACGAATGATAAATTAACATGTGCTAGTTAGGTAAGGCGGGGAATATGCAGGGGAAATGATTTTGAGGAGATATGGAAGGTCTTTGTAGAATTTGTACTGTTAAAATGGAAAGCGGTCAAACCATCGCAAGAGGTGTTGAAATTTTGGGAGGCTGGATAATGGAATGGTCTCGGTGACTGGGGGCACATTTTTATTCTTATTACTTTGTAGTTTATTTTTTATTTTTATATTTGTATTTTGCCAGTGGTCTTCGTAAAGATCATCTCCGGGAGGAAGGATATAGATCTTTTAAATAAATGACTGGGGCCCTTTGCTTACGCACTTCTGGTAGGTGGCCAGCCCCCTGCAAATCACTTCGGAGTGGGTCTCATTTTGCCTTTGCACCTGAGCCAGAACTGGGGTGAATCAAGTCCTTTCCCCCCTGAATTTGTAAATATTTGCATAGGGAAGATTGCCATGAACATCAGAAAAGGGCTATTGCACTTGTAATAACAAATAAATCCATGCTTGCTTATTTACAGGGCTAGAGGCGGGCAGGGAGGTTTGGCCCCAAGCCACTTTCTGTCCACAAAAATCTGTCCTCATAGCAAGAGGGAATGAAAGAACAGCCTCTTCCATATAGCTTTTGAACTTGAAAGGCATTAACATTCCTGGCCGTGCGTCATTAGGGATTTTTAAAATTATTATTATTATTATTAGTATTATTATTACTATTACTATTATTACTATTATTTATTTACTCATTGAATTTATATACCGCCCTATACCTGCAAGTCTCAGGGCAGTTCACAGAATGAAATAAAAATAAAAATCCACAAAATACCTTATCTAAACAAAAACAATAAGCCTCAGCCATGTGATTCCATTAAACTGTTCTTATCAGAACTTATAATGTTCTTCATTTATGTAAGCTGTGGGTTAAACCACAGAGCCTAGGACTTGCTGATCAGAAGGTCGGCGGTTCGAATCCCCGCAACAGGGTGAGCTCCCATTGCTCGGTCCCTGCTCCTGCCAACCTAGCAGTTCGAAAGCACCTCAAAGTGCAAGTAGATAAATAGGTACCACTCTGGCGGGAAGGTAAACGGCGTTTCCGTGCGCTGCTCTGGTTTGCCAGAAGCAGCTTAGTCATGCTGGCCACATGACCCAGAAGCTGCACGCCTGCTCCCTCGGCCAATAAAGCAAGATGAGCGCCACAACCCCAGAGTCAGTCACAACTAGACCTAATGGTCAGGGGTCCCTTTACCTTTAACAGCACCCGTTCTAAGGGATGGAAATAATATTAAAACACAGCAGAGCAGCATTAGACCAATAAAACATGCCCGGTTTCAATGACGCCATAGCTGAAATGCATCCGTTTCTCTCACAATTCACCAACACCACGTATACAGCGTGTGGTCACGATCCATCCAAACTGAAGCACTTTCAGGTGCAGCTTCTCTGCTGTTGCTTAACTTTGTGTTCATAGTGCTCCTTGGCGGGGGGGGGGGGATCACAATTAAGCAACGCAAGTGAAACGAAAGGGAAAAATGGAAACCCTAAGAAACAACACTGGCTGTCAGCCAATTAAACATGAGCTGCACGGCAAATCTGCAAGCCTTGGGATAAGGGCCACTTTCAGACATGCTCCCTTTTCAGAGTCATTGTTTGCAATCTGCCCTTGTACTGAGAGGGCATCTGTTCCTGCCCCTCTTTGGAACCTCACCCTTGAAGCAGAGAGGAAAACATGAGTCATTTGTGCTGCTTTTAATGTCCTAAGCAGCACTAAAGCAGGTGGATTCCCTGACGCTGGGGGCCACCCCGGAAAAGGCCCTGCAGTGTATATGAAACGAACCTGCGGCCTTCCAGGTTCTTTTGTCCTCTTATCACCCATCAGCTCCCAAGTAGGCCGGGGCTGATGGGAGCTGAAGCCCAATACCATCCTGGGGTGGGCACAAGTTCCCCACTGCTGAACTACCTTGCCACGATCTCTTCCTCCACCAGAAAAACGTGGTAGTAAAAAGCAAGCGCAGCAAATAGCAGTTGTTTGGGAAGGTGCAATATTAAAAGAGCAACAGTTCTGTTTCAGTGCAATTATTAGCAACCCAGTGTAGCCTGAAAATGGGGGCAGAGGGAATCAGTAACATATATGTTTCTCCTTGGTTATTACAAGGTGGTTTTTTGTTTTTAGTTTTTACGGGCTGAATGATGCCAAGTGCATCTCACTTTCATTAGGCTGCCGCCCTGCACAATGCATATATTTGAAGATCCTCTCTTCTGACACTGCAAAAGCAATAAAGCTGCCGGCTGCAGAGCTGTGTGCATAGAGCCATCTCGGTGGAACTGAATTTATGAGTCATTTCTGTAGCGCTTGCAGCGTTCTTCCGCCGTGCTTTGACCCGCTATTCCTGAAGAGCGCCTTCCTTTTTCTTCTCCCTCCAGTCGGATGGATGCAAAGTGTTTTGCCCCCGAACCATCCGCTAATGAGAAATGGGACGAGGGCTGGCATCCATCTTCTGTGGCATTTCAAGCTAATGGCGCAATTAAAGGCCACTTTCCGCTTACGATAGTATAGTTTGCTAAGAAATGGGTCCCTGGTTCCAAGGGTTTGCAAGCTGAGACTCAGAGCGTGGGAGACGGTGGGAAGCTTGGCAGACTTCTGTTTGAGACATCTCGGTGGCCCCTGCAATAATAAGATGCTGGACCTGAAGGGCCCAGTGGCCCGATCCCCCCAAAATCTATTTTATTATCTTAATCATCACACAGATAACTTCTGCATGGTGGTTCTCTGATACTGAAAACAGGCCTCTCTAAATATGGAGATGCTGTGTAAACTTGCAATATAAAACCATCCATGGTTTTGTTTTCCTGCAGTGATTACTCAGCCGCACAAGTTGTTAAAGTAATCCCCTGGGTATTGGGACAAAATCCAAACTTATTTTGGTGGTTTGAAAAACTCTTTGTAACCCAAACTCGTTTACCCTCCTATAATCTCGTATAATGGGCTTAACAATAACTAACATTCTGTTTCGTCCCAGTTCTGTAAAGGATATTTACCTAACCTTGGAAATGTTGGCATATCTCAGCAAAGTTCAGCGTTGGGGGGGTTGGAAAGCTGCCAAGACCCATATACAGAGAAAATCTAAGATGGCAGCTCATTCCTAAGAGCCAGCTCTTCCAGGACGCTACAGTATTTGGCTTGGAGAGAGGTGCATTTATGCAGCTCCTGTTTGTTTCAGTGGGACTTGCACAAGAGGACTTCCCAGTGGGATCATGCCCACTGAAAGCGGACAGAGCCATATGAGTTTTCTGCCTTGGATAGGAAAATGTCTTGCGCTGCCCGCAATTCAGGTGCACCCCAGATGGGGCCAGCGCAAGTGGGCATATCATGTTTGTGAGCTGTGAGCAGCTTTCGTATCTAGTGGACCAGAGAAACTGCTCATCTGGTCTCCATACTCATCCGTCCAGAGCCGCCAAGGTCAGCAAGACCTTGGTTTATCTGCCAGATTGAAAACCAAATGTACAAAGATTAGGGCTGCCAAGGATTAATCTTCTCTAGCTGGCCCATTGCTGAAATATACTCGGAGTCGAGAGTGGATTTCATGCTCTTTATTCAGCCCATAGTGGTAAGGAGGAATGGAAGTTCCCCCAGAGTGTCTGCCTTATATACATTATTTACACAATGGGCCCCACGTGATTGGCTAATTCTGGGATTCTCCTGCAGGCCAATCAGGTTGCGGATTCCCTTCCACCTGGAGCTGGATTGGGTGGCTCCTGTGGACCAATCAGACTGCTGCATTCTGGATCCTATTGTTCTAGGACCAATCAGACTGCTTCATTCTGGATCCTGTTGTTCTAGGACCAATCAGACTGCTGCATTCTGGATCCTATTGTTCTAGGACCAATCAGACTGCTGCATTTTGGATCCTATTGTTCTAGGACCAATCAGACTGCTGCATTCTGGATCCTATTGTTCTAGGACCAATCAGACTGCTGCATTTTGGATCCTATTCAACTCAGTACATAACAGTTTCCTTTCCTTTCTAATACTCTGAAAGCGCAGTGAGGGGGCAGTGTTCGTGCCTTAACCATTGCCTGCATTCTGAAAACCTCTGCCGCTTCCTTTCCCGTACGAACCTCGTGACCTGGCTCTAGTCAACAGGCTCCAGGTCACTGAGGAGAATGCAGAGTGCTTCCTAAAGATGGCAAACCTCCCGTCTGGCCACAGGGCGGGGGGCGTTGGTAGCCAAGCAAAAAGGGGGCCAGGTGATCTGTGACGTGTGTCAACTCTGGTCCCCCTGCGCTCCGCACCAAAGGAGAGCGTGTTCCTCCTCTCAGAATCCTCAGGGACACAGGAGCAGGGGATTCTGGTTGCCACTCTCATTCAGGCCACGGCAAAATTGGATGCGGCTTGCAGTCTTGGCAGGCTCCGCCTGAAGTGAGATGAACCATGGAGTCCCCTTGGGGCGGCAGAGGGGACCGTGGCAGGTTGCCTAAGGGTCTCACATGGTGGTTTCAGCACGTAGCTACACGATGGAGTCGGTTGCCTTTTGAAGCGGTGGCAGCTGCCAACTTTTAAGACAGCTTTTGCAGGGGATTAGGCAGATGAGGCCACTGGCCATGATGGCTGCGTGCTACTTCCATGGCGCTTCTACGTGATGCTCGCCATTCTGGTATCACTTCAGGCAGCAGCAACCTCCCTGCCCTCGTAGCCTAAGAACCAACCCAGCATCCAGCACGAACACCATGAAATAATGAATCCGCAGCCACCTTGGGCCATCTCTCTTGGCGTTGACAAGCCCCCGGGCGATGGAATAATTGCTTGTTCCCTTCCATGTGCGGGGTCCATTCTCCGCCCCGCGTTGGTGCAAATATGCATGACCGGTGAAATGAAACGGCGTCTTCCTAACAAGCAGCCTTGCCTTGCCTTGCCTGTTGCCTGTCTCTGCCTCTGCATGTCTGTCTGATATGGTGCACCCCTTCTGCTAATCTCCGTTTACTTTGCCATGTCTCCTGGTCTGCATTATCGGGACCGCAGCTGGTCTATCCAGAGAGCTGTGGGGGCTTGTTGGCTTCTTGTTTCGTTTTGCAAAGTGGGGGGTTGAGAAGAAGGGGGTGAAAAAGAGCACCGCTGAATTATATAAATATACCCTTTCCCAACTGCACTGTTGACTCTTCTCTCTTGTTTTGTGGTTGTTCCTTTTGTTTGTTTATTTTTTGCTGTGACCACTGAACTGCTCGCTTTTTTCCCGCCTGTCCCATGCTTCTGCTCTGGCTGTAGGACTTCTTTGTGAACAATAACTCCAGACAGGTAAGTGTGCTTCTGGGCCCCCACCCAAAAAAACACCCCACCTTCCGTTGAACGAGTGAGTTCCAATGAATTCCCTTGAGCGATAAAACGCTGGACTCCCAAATTTTATTGGTTTTATTTCAAAGGGACAGAAGCTTAGGTGAGGTTGGTGCGCTCTGGTGCTTTGAAGTAAAAAAAAAAACCCTATACCCTGTTTGCATCTGCTTGCAAGGAGGCTGTTAATGTAGCCTTGGGTGTATTTTAAATTCATTAAAATAACTTCCTTGTCTCAGAGCTGCAGTAGCTGGAGAGGAATGGATCTATCTCTTTTTCAGCAGATCCAGCACAGCTGAATTTGGGCTTTTCCTTCATGGTCAGTAGTTGTTGGCAGAGCAGCTAAATTGCAGCTCAGAAGCCAAATCATGTGCAATGCCGACTCATTTCTTGAAATTAAAACAATGTCCGAACACTTGTTAAAACATTCAGAATCTTTTACTTGCAGAACATACAGCTGACGAAGAATATATGCAAAGTATTTGCATTCACATGCTTATCCAAGCACGGGCTTAGTTTTTCTTAGTTGAAGTTTACAGCTTCTTCCTTAAACTTTCAAACAAACTCTGTCTTTCTCTCTTTCCACTCATGATCCAGCCGGGCCATGCAGCTCCTTCTGAGAGGTCTCCACTTTCTCACTCCAGCAGACTTCTTCTTATTGCTTCTTTGGGAGAATATCAACTTTCGTGCTTCTTTCTGTCACATGCATTCACACAGAAACATTAGCACGCCTCTCCTCTATTGCTTTGAGAGAGAAAGGACTCAGCTATACAGCTGCAAATATAACGTTTTAAGTGTGCTTTAAGTGCATTATAGAAATGTGGCACTAGATGGCGCCAATGAGCTAATGGCAAATCCCATATACGGTATATTTTACAACTTTTAAAAAAAAGCATTTTCGCAGAGTTTTTTATATCTGTGTAGATTCAGCCAGAGTTATCTAACACTGTCTCTTCCTCAGTGTTCACGGAGATGTGGCCATTGCAGTCAAGTCACTTACACACAAAAAACAAAATCAAGACTGTAATAAGATACCTCCCATGCGACCAGATTTAACCAATTGCACGAGGGTTATTGGGGAGCATTCCGGAATTAAACACAATAATGCATTTAAGCATTCCCAGGTTCAGTAAATTAAATGACTGTGCTTAACAGCAGTGACTTATTCCTTATTCACAAGAGACTAGGGCCCTGCAGGACCTGACATCTTTCCGCAGGGCCTGCAAGACAGAGCTGTTCCACCAGGCCTTTGATCAGGGCGCAGCCTGACCGCCTCCTCTGGCAATCTGCACAGAATGTTGCTTAATGGTTGCCATTAATTTGATTTTAATCAATTTTATAATGAATGTTTTTAGAATGTTGGATTGTTTTGATTGTTGTTAGCCGCCCTGAGCCCAGCTTCGGCTGGGGAGGGCGGGATATAAATAAAAATTTATTATTATTATTATTATTTATTATTATTCTCTAATCCTTACATGTGTGTTTCGCACTCGGCCTATGCTGTGTCTTGTGGCAGAGAGGCCGCAGGTCACTCAAGCGCTGGAAAGTGTGTGCATATGTGTTGGTAGAACGAATCTCTCTCTATTTTATGTTACTTGTTTGTATTTATGTGCAAGGTTACTGGACTTCGCTTCATCTTGTGCAGCAATCCCAGGGCATTTCCCCATATTTGCGCATTTCGAGGTATAACATCCAAGGTTTAAGACAGCTGTTGTCATTTCAACGAGCCACTGATGTCTCAGAGAGCCCCTTGTGTACTTCCCGAACCAATCTCGCACTTGCATTGCTCAGCTTTTGGGACTGTGGGTGAAAAATCCTAAATGTTTCTGCCTGCAGCCCAATGTTTTGTTGGTTGTCTTTTGAATTGAGGTTTCATTTCCCCACCCTAAGTCCTCTAGATCTGTCCCCAAAGTATTCTATGGTAGGGTACCATTGCTGGGCCCAGCGCAAAAATAGAGTACATTCTTGGCAGCAAGAAATCCCAGGTTCAATCCCACCCCCAGGGACCTAGAATCATAGAATTGTAGAGTTGGAAGGGACCCCTGAGGGCCATCTAGCCCAACCCCCTGCTGCTAGTCAGAGTAGACAGTATTGGAGGAGGAGGAGAAGTGTTATTGATGGCAATGATTCAGTTTATATCCCGTCCTTCCTCCCAGAGGAGCCCAGGACAGCAAGCACATCAAAAATAAGATAAATAAATAGATATTTCTCTTAGTGATTTCAGGATGTGCTTTCCAGCCATCAAATTCAGTTTTTAGATTCCTTCCAAAAGTCAATAAGGAGGGAGACAGAGAGAACACACCAGGGAGCGCATTCCACAAATTGGGAGCCATCCCTGAAAAGGCTCTGTCAAGTGGGGGGTCAACACCAAGTAGGCAGCGCCCAGTAATGGCACAACCACCAATACTTCATCTGCCGACTGTGGGATCCAAGCTGGTTGGTGTTAGCTGAGGTGCTCTTTTAGGTTCCAGTGCTCTGACTTTGTATAAAATAGGTTTGTATGCGATGGTTCCCTTTTGAACACGAAGCGTCTGTATATTGAATCGTGATATTGCTCTTCCTAGGCCAATATTGTCTACTCTGGCTGGCAGCATCTCTCCATAGTCTCAGGCAGGAATCTTTCCAATCCCAGTTTGTCTGGCGATGCCAAGGATTTAAACCTCTGGCACTGACTTGGGGCTGTAAGGTAAAAGGTAAATGACCCCTGGACGGTTAAGTCCAGTCAAAGACGACTATGGGGTTGCGGCACTCATCTTGCTTTCAGGCCAAGGGAGCTGGCATTTGTCCACAGACAGCTTTCTGTGTCATGTGGCCAGCAGGACTAAACCGCTTTTGGCGCAAAGGAACATCGTGACAGAAGCCACAGCACACCGAAACGTTGTTTACCTTCCCACCGCAGTGGTACCTAATTATCTACTCGTGCTGGTATGCTTTCGAACTGCTAGGTTGGCAGAAGCTGGGACAGAGCAACGGGAGCTCACCCTGTTGCGGGGATTTGAACTGCCGACCTTCTGTTCAGCAAGCCCAAGAGGCTCAGTGGTTTAGACCACAGTGCCACCCCTTCAAAAAACGAAACGGGGCTTTGAAACTCCTGAACGGAGCTCTGCAATCTTCCCAGCTGCTAGGCAAACAGTTCCAAATAGAATATCGTAATTTGTGTGCGCGAGGAAAGCCTTTACATGATCCCCACTGTCCGCACACTTGCGGGTTCTTAAATCTTTCCATCTGGATAAATATTTATACACTTGTAACCAATAGCTCTCCCCCCCCCCTTTCTTTTCCCAAAAGAACATTCCGGTTTATGAAACAGCTGATTGTATTTCAGTTGCAGGCTCCGGGTTTTTCTCGTCCGCCGCAGTAAAGGTTCTTGATTGATGTTCGGGATGCTGGCATGCGCCGGAAGTTCTGAAACGTCGATGTGTGCATCTGCTTATTAATGGATTCTTTTCATGCTTCCTGCAGAAAGAAGACTCTTTGGACGACACCCTCAGTTCGCGGCATAAAGTCAAGGAGCTTTCGGTTATAGACGGGCGGAGGGCTCAGAACTGCAATATTCTCCTCTCCAGGTACCTCTGCCATTCTTTTCCCTTTGGAACCTCCCTGCCTTAAGGTGGAGCAAATCTTGCAACTATCTCAGCTGAATGGTTTTCTGTAGCTGGAACCGTAATTGCGTAAAACAATACAGCAATTGCTCACAACAGTAATTTGTTTTAGCGCATGGACAGTGCAATAGCTCCTTTGAGTCCAAAGGGAGAAATTTGGCCAATCTCGTTCCAAATTTTGGAGCAATCCAATCAGGTTTTCTCTGATCCGCTGGTTTTCAGCTGGTGGGTTGCAGGAGAAGCACTACTACCATAGAAAAAGATTATTTTAAAAAATAAAATAAGGAATGAGTCCCAAATGCATGTTTGGGTTAAAGTTTATTCTCTGAAATGGTTGAAGACCATTGCATCTGATCCACCCAGGTGCTGGAAGCTTCAGAGTTGCTTCTGTGCAGATAACTCAGTTGGTAGAGCACAAGACTCTTAACCTCGGGGCTGTGGGTTCAAGACCCACGTTGGACAAAAAGGTTCCTTCTTTTCAAGGGGTTAGACTTCCAACACCAGAATGCTATGATTTTCTGTTGCAGGGCAACTGCAGCAATTGCAAACTTGAGAGTTTGCAGCTTGTTATTCATCATGGTCATGCCACTGAAAAAATAATATTGTTTATGGATCTCTTCCCATGAGACATCCTGAAGTGATTTACGGTGTTATAATAAAAAAAAAAACACATACAAGCAGTCAGCTGTTTGAAACAGATATAGCAGTTGCATATATCAGGAGTTCCTAAGCTGGAGTCTGTAGACCGCTGGTCATCTGCGAGCTTCGTTCAGGAGGTCTGTGGCATGTCTGTAAAACTGCAATGAAAAGCCATACAGCGTCTAGCAAAGCACATTATGAAGGACAGAACAATTATTAAGTGGTCCGCCAAGACTCTCAGCACTTTTCAAGGGGTCTGTAGGTGGAGTAGAGAGATGGGAAGCTATTAGCGTATATAAAAACATTTTTTTAAAAAAACCTACCCAGAGAGAGAGAGATTGAAACAACAGCAGACACAAAATAAATTCAGATCCAATGGAGGTACCAGTTTGGATGAAGATCTCCACTTAAAAGTCTTGTTGAAAGAAGAATGCCTTTGAAGGACATATCCCTGCAAACACAATACAACTATAGAAAATAATGCCAGATGTACATTCCCTGTCTCATTGCTAATTATAACCACGCATGTACATCATTTCAGTTTATCTTATGATAAGCTGAATCGCCTGAATTGCTGATTGCTGGCAAGTGGGGAGAGTTCTCCTGTGTTCGAATCCTGCTCGAAGGTTTCCCAATGGCATCTGGTTGGCCTCTTCGAGGGCAGGAAGCAGGACGAGATGGGCCATTGTTCTGATCCAACAGGCTCATCTTACGTACTTCCATCTGTACCTCTACTGCAGCTGCCTTGATGCCTTGCACAGAATCACACCATCGGTCCATTCAACTTAATGGTGTCGACACTGGCTGGCAGCAGCTCTCTGGGGATTCAGGAAGGGGGTCTATCCCAAGTAGCTGGAAATGCCAGGGGTTGAAATTTGGACCTTCTGCGTTTAAAGCAGATACTCTACCACCCAACTACCAAATGAATTCTCGTTTAACTCTGGTAACCTACTTTTATAGCCAGTGCCTTGGGGGTAGGTCTGCAGCTTTGTGGTTATAAATGCAGCCCTTGCCTCTTGGGACAGACACAAAAAGCACATGAAGGAGATTTGATATCCCGCTTTATCACTCCCCTAAGGAGTCTCAAAGCGGCTAACAATCGCCTTTCCCTTCCTCCCCCACAACAAACACTCTGTGAAGTGAGTGGGGCTGAGAGACTTCAGAAAAGTGTGACGGGCCCAAGGTCACCCAACAGCTGCATGTGGAGGAGTGGAGACGCGAACCCGGTTCACCAGATTACGAGACTACCGCTCTTAACCACTACACCACACTGGCTCTCACGAGTGGCATAGTCATCATCACAAACTTTATTATAGTAGCCAAAGGCCATCCAACAACAGTCGCTACATAGGCAATAAAACTACCGTCCCAATTGGGTTTTTGCTAACTGGTCTACTAAAATTCTTCACTACATAGGAGAAGAGGTAATTCTCACAACAAAATTTAATCTCTTAGTGAGTAGCATAGTAGACTAAGGTTACCAGAACGTCCCCGTTTCCCGGGTACAGTCCCCAGATGTACAAATTAGTCCCTTGACAAAATCCATCTATTTAATGTTGTTGTTTAGTTGTTTAGTCATGTCCGCCTCTTCATGACCCCATGGACCAGAGCACGCCAGGCACTCCTGTCTTCCACTGCCTCCCACAGTTTGGTCAGACTCATGCTGGTAGCTTCCAGAACACTGTCCAACCATCTCGTCCTCTGTCATCCCCTTCTCCTTGTGCCCTCCATCTTTCCCAACATCAGGGTCTTTTCCAGGGAGTCTTCTCTTCTCATGAGGTGGCCAAAGTCTTGGAGCCTCAGCTTCACGATCTGTCCTTCCTATCTATTTAATAGGAAGTTGAAAAATGTCCCCAGATTCATTGAAAAAAAATCTGGTCACCTTATAGTAGACAGGGAGCTGGGTATATTTCCTTCAGTTTTGAGCTAACTGGGTGGTCCTACGCCATTGGCTCCCTCTAAGCCTCGCCTGCCTGGGTGGGGGGTTGTCCTTGAGGATGACCTTGACCTCTGGATGCTCTTGCGGTCAACAAAACAGTCCTGCAGTTCTTTTGCCTGGGAGGCTGTGAGCCACATTTCGCAGCTTTAGGATTCCAGTGCCATTATTTGCTGCATTTCTCCTCGCACTGTGGAGCTGAAGGAGGACCTCTGCATGCAAGCAGTCTCCTTATTTATCCTAGACATTCATAAAGCAAACCAGATATTGTCTGGCATGCAGCAAAGAGAGAGGTTCTGTCTTGCGAGATATTTTATCTCTCTTGCTCTGGGGAAAATGATTGCACGGTGAGGTCATGTTAGATTTCGTCTCGTGCAGGCGAGTATTTTTGCCGTTCCGATTTTCTCCCAGTGCCCCCTTCCTGCAAGCGCCGCATGGCCATCTAATGGCTTCTGCGTCCGGGGGCTTAAATTGTCCTGGACCGGGCTAGATATACCTGTTCCTTGCATCCAGGACAGGTGTGCTTCTGTAAGCATCCCTGCCCTGTTAGGTTTCATTAGGAGGCCAGTGGGGGAACTGATATAGAAACATAGGAAGTTACCTTGTGGTCCATCTAACTCAGTGCTGCCTGCAATTACTGGTAGCAGCAGGTTTTCAGGTAAAGGTCTCTCCCAGTCGTACCTGGCGATGCTGAAGATTGAACCCCACGGCCCTTCCGCTTGCAAGGCAGAGGCTCTGCCACTGAGCTATGAAATGGAGAATCTGTCACCATTTCACCTTTAGTCTATGCCTAGTAGATGCCCCCTTTCCATCTTTCTCTCTTGCATACTAAATCATTCCCTCCCACTGCTCCAAAGCTGCCATGCAGAATCATAGAACTGTCGATTTGGAAGGGACCTGAGAATCATTTAGTCCAGTGTTTCCCAAACTTAGGTCTCCTGCTGCTTTTGAACTACAGTTCCCAATGTACTCTTTTTCTGAATTTTATTTATATTCTTTTCATTATTACAATTTCCAAAACCACAGTCACATTAAAATCAACATTTCCCCTCATTCATATCTTACTTTATAATAAAACAGCCATTAGCGACCTTCCTTCTTCCCCTTCCCTGGTTCCTTTGATTTTCCCACCATTCCTGCATATTCTTATATATGCATTTAGTTCTCTTTTCCCTTTAATCTTCCTTTTTTTATATATTACGCTGTTGCTGAATTTACCTTAATCCTGCTAACGTTTTCACGTGATTACAATTATTTGCCAAATACTCCACAAAGTTTTTCCATTCCTCTTTATATACAGTGGTACCTCTGGATACGCACACCTCTGGTTGCGTATCCTTCAGGATGCTAACGTGGCAAACCCAGAAGTATTTTTCTGGGTTTCACCACACGCGCATGCGCACAAGCGCTCTACTGAACCCAGGACCTTCTGCATGGTACAGTAGGTGCCAACTAGGTCAGTTCACATCCACAGCCCTTTACCTAAGAAGGAAGTTAAGATGACAGTCCTCATGTTTTGGAACAAAGGGCTGATCGAAATGAAAACACAGGAAGCACCTGAGTCAGTCCATTGATCCATCAAGCTTAGTATTACCGACACTGGCTGGCAGCAGATCTCCAGGGTTTCAAACAGCGGGCATTCCCAGGAGATGCACGGGATTAAATCCATCACGTTCTGCATACCAGGCAAGTTCTCTACCACTGAGCCTTCCCCGGTGAAGTAAATTTCTCTTCCATCTCCCCAATGGCAGCACCCCACGACCCATAAAAACGGATTTTGGAGAAGCCCAAAACAGGGCAGAAGAAGCCATGCCAGGCTCAGGGATCACCCAGTTCCCTGGACCCTGACACAACCTTGACCTTCACCATGTCTCCACTGCTGGTCGTCCGTTTAGGAGTCCAGGCACTTTCTACTTCCTCCTCCTTGTTTTTAAAACTCTCATTCGATGTATGATTCTTTCCAAACCCCTGGACTGAATCCCCCCCCCCAAAAAAATTTAAGGTGCCCATGCAACTCTGATTTCTTGGGTTTGCTAACACGTTTCTGCCTTGGTGTTGCTCCTCTACAAGCAGCTAAAAGGAGCCTGGATGAGGCCAAAGGGGGAAGATAGTCCCTTATGGGAAGCCCCTGCATGTTTGTTTTTCACCCCCTTTTCCCAAGCTGCCACATCCCATTGAGAAAGTTCGGGGCTTAAATCCTCGCGGCGGCCGACACCGTGACCCAGTTCCACCCGCTGCCCGTCTGCGCCCAGCAGCTGTTGCCAACAAAAGATAATTATTGTGTGTTTGGGCTGGGGGGCTTCCTCCTCCTCCTCCCTCCCTCCCTCAGTTATCAGCTTATAGCTTTTTTTGGCTGGCCTCTTTCCCATGATATTGTCGGAGCTGAGGCTGTTCTATTTTGGCACTGGGAGACGTCTGCTTCCCCCACCGGTGCTCGAAAAACCTCTCAGGGCACTTTTGTGCAGAGGTTTTCTGTTTTCCTGGACGCACAGAGCTGGTTTTGAGCCTATCCTGTACCTCAAAATCCCCACGAAGGTCTAACACAGCTGATTCCTTTTGCTAGTCCACACAGCAGACAGGCGCCACCAGGGCCCACACCCAGGAGAGATGTACAAAACCTCTCCAGAAATGTGCAGTTCCATCACTGTTATCAAATCGAATTCCTATCCTACCCCTTCCCCTAATGTTGTGCCCCTTCCCCTAAAGCAATGTTTCCGAAACTTGGCCCTCCAGCTGTTTTCGGACTACAACTCCCATCTTCCCTAGCTAGCAGGACCAGTGGTCAGGGATGATGGGAATTGTAGTCCAAAAACAGCTGGAGACCCAAGTTTCGGAAACCTTGCCCTACAGCTTCCTGTATTCCAGCAAACTTCTTATTCTTGTCATCACTTAGCATGCAAAGATTCCTTCCGTTGTCTCCTTTTTTCCTTCCCCCGTCCCTCTTGACTTCCTTTTCAAGGCTGTGATCGTAAGGAGGGTTCAATGAGACAAAAAATAAAACTGGGGGGGGGGGTAAAGGTAAAGGACCCCTGACAGTCAAGTCCAGTCGCAAACAACTCTGGGGTTGCGGCGCTCATCTCACTTTACTGGCTGACGGAGCCGACGTTTGTCCGCAGACAGTTTTTCCGGGTCATGTGGCCAGCATGAATAAGCCACTTCTGGCGAACCAGAGCAGTGCATGGAAATTCCATTTACTTTCCCGCCAGAGTGGTACCTATTTATCTATTTGTACTAGCATGCTTTTGAACTGCTAGGTTGGCAGGAGCAGGGACCGAGCATCGGGAGCTCACCCCGTCGCGGGGATTCAAACCGCCGACCTTCTGATCGGCAAGCCCAAGAGGCTCAGTAGTTTAGACCACAGCGCCACCCGCGTCCCTTCTAAAACCAGAAAAAGTGCATCCTTTAAAAAAGAGATTCCCCTCCCCCCAATTTACCCTAAACATATGTACAAAATAACATAACCATACAAACAATATGGGAGCCATGCATAGAGCATATGCCGTATAAAAACACAGAGATGCCGTTACATATAGTAAAGGGTGTTTTTTAAAAAATAAAAGATATTAACATTCTATAGCCTTTTAAAGGTGTCTGTGGGAGGGGGGTTATTGGTATGTTTTGCTTTTGCCATTATTAGGCATTTTGTGTTCTCATTTTGTGTTTTTGTGTTGTCAAGCGACATGTGATCTCCTGATGAAGGGCAGTATACAAAATTATTTATTATCATTATTATTATTAATAATAATAGAGTTTATATACCGCCCTATACCCAGAGGTCTGTTAACAATAGTACCAGATGATGTAATGATGATGATGATGATGATGATGATGATGTTTCCACTCTGGGCAACTTTGAACATATATAAGAACAAAATAAAGCATTAAATATTTAAAACTTCCCTATACAGGGCTGCCTTCATGTGCTTTCTAAAGGTTCTGTAGTTACTCATCTCCTTGACAACCCAGTCAGATGGGCAGGGTACAAATAATAACATTATTATTATTATTATTATTTATTAACAACATCAGACAGGAGGGTGTTCCACAGGGTAGGTGCCACCACCCAAAAGGCCCTCTGCCTGGTTCCCTGTAACATCACTTTTCACAGTGAGGGAACCGCCAGAAGGCCCTCGGAGCTGGATCTCAGTGTCCGGGCTGAACGACCGCAGTGAGGATTGGCCCAGGATTCCTCTCCTACATAACCAGAAAGGCAGACTGTTTACCTGTGTTTTAATCTGTTTTTAGCTTGCCAAAAGTTCTGATATTTTAATTAATGTCTTAGTGTTTTAAATAGCTGTCTTCAGCTGTTTATAGTGGTATTTTTATTCTTTTTGTAAATCGCTTTTGAAGGTTGGGTTTTGCAATCAGTCTGTGTATAAGTTGTACGCAATACATGAATAAAACCATAGCTGGCATGGACAGTTTGGGCGAACACCCTTCTTGCCTTCCGTATACAACTCCTTGTATGAGACTGGGCTTGTCTGGGACCAAAGCTGGAACTGAGCCTCAAGATTTTGGATACTTGTCCGGTCTGCCTGCCTAACAAGGTGTCCCATTGTTGCTTTTCCAGGCTAAAATTGTCCAACGACGAAATCAAACGTGCCATCTTATCAATGGATGAACAAGAGGACCTGCCAAAAGATATGCTAGAACAGGTGAGGGTGCCTGGAGTCACGGAAAAGAGCTGCGGTTTCTGAAAATGAGAATATGTTTAACAAAAAACCTGGGCCCCACTTCTGTGGGTCTTATGTGCCTTTCCTCCTCTGTCAATTGCTGCACAGCCATTATTCCATCCCTCTCACCCAACCCCAACCACATTCTCTATCTTAATATATTTTTTAAAAAATCTAAATTCTACAAATCCCTCCAATTACATTTTTGGGAAGTTGGGAGAATCCTTGTATATGTGCAAACACGTGGGGGTTTTGTGTTTTTAAAGTTACTCACTTCTAAAGTGCAGGTTGGGGCCAGTGCCAAATTTACATATAAGCTAAACAAGTTATAGCTTAAGGCCCCACTCTCTTGGGGGCCCCAAAAAAAATTAAAGGAAAAAACTGGATGTACATTTCCAAAATATAAGATAAAAAACAAAATAAAACCTACATGCAGCAACAGTGTTTTGTGTTGTGTAGGTTCCTATGATGTAAGTCATGGACCCCGCCTGCTAGCCTGCTCCCTCAAATATCACTGGTTTGCTCATTTCTATATATAGGGTGCCTACATTCTGCATGTGCAAATGGCTTTAGATAACTATTAGGTCCATAAATTATCTTATAGCATATATTCAACACAAAAAAAAAGCGGCAATTTGTTGTTGACAAAGGACAGCTGGACATAGAAAGGGCCCCATGACCTTCAGTAGCTTAGGGCCTCATCAAACCTAAATTTGGCCCTGGGTGGGGGCCTCCCCTTCAGGTTAAGTAGGAATGGCCTTCTTTGCAAGCAGCCATTCCATAATTGGTTGACTGGATCCAGATGAGGGCGAGTCTCCTACAAGGTACCCACAGGATGATGGGAGTTGTAGTCCAAATTGTCTGGCAGACACCAGATTGGCAAAGGCCCTGTTAGAGTACCGTGGTCCAGTTTCACAGCTGCCCTTTGTCCGTCCCACTCGAGGAAGATGCTGACCGTACAGGAGAGGGGCGAGTGTGTTTTAAAGTGTTATCTCTCTCCCTAACCCCCCCCCCCACCTTCCCTTTCTCAGCTTCTAAAATTCGTTCCGGAGAAAGCTGACATCGACCTGCTGGAGGAGCACAAGCACGAATTGGACCGAATGGCGAAAGCAGACAGGTTCCTCTTCGAAATGAGCAGGTGATTTTCGGCAGGGAAACGCAGTTGCCCTCTGGGCCGAAAGCGCAGGCCGTGGCAGACTGCGGCCCCTTCTCAGGGCGGTTTGCAAAAACATAACAGGCAATAACTGGAAAAAATAACAATAATTATTGTGAATTGCAATCAGGAGTCGCCAAGATGGTTCCTGTGGATGACATTGCGGCCACTAGGACCTCATATGGCACCCGTGAAAGGTCCCAGGAAATGTCTCCTCAGAAATCCACAACGCACGAGGCACTGTTTGTTCTTCCTGCTCAGTTCCCATTTGCACTGGCTACGCCGCTCCTACACTGAACACCCCCTCCCCTTAAACATTCCCATATTCCATTGGATGCCAAGGCTGGGCACACACTGTCAATGGAAGAGGTGCAAAGCAGTGGCGGAATTTGGGCTCTCAAATTTCAGCAGCTAAAATCTGGAGGCCCCTGCCTCTGGTGCTCCATTCTCTAGCGTGGTTGTGGTGACCCCAGCAGCGTGGTGCCCGGCCTCTGTGCAAAGAGCTTCCGGGCCGAAAAGGTTGGCAATCTCTGCGTTACATAATTAGCAACGCCAGTACATATGACTTAACCCACTGGACTCTTAAAGGTCTGGCAAAAATGGCGGATCTTTATCTAAAAGTGTCCAAGGCAATATAAGGTTGGGTTGATACACACTTTGGTCTCCAGACCTGTAGCCAGTGTAACAACGGAGTCTGGGTGGTGGTTTTAGCTCCTAGGAAAGCTCAGGGATCCGTGCAGTAAACGCCATTGAAAGTCGTGCTTGATCAAGGGCGTGACCAATGGTTGCCTTTGGCAATCCAGACATCAGCAGGCACTGTCATGTTGGAAAAACGCCCTGGGGTGCCCCTTCTGCAGCCCCCGAACTCCGAATGTCCTCCGGTATTCGCAGTTCTGGAAAAGGCATTTCCCTTCTTCTCCAGTGCGCTTCAGCAACATACATCAAATGATACATGCACACTAATCTTCTAGCATAACACAGCAAGAAGCGTGAGACATCGTAGAGCTAATCTATGTATATATTTACACACTATGTACAGACAAAGGAGTCATAGCGTCTTCTCTCTCCAGCTCCGAGAGAAGAACAGGCAGAAGTAAAAGCAAAAGTACAGTACATAGTACATAGAGCGGAAGAGATAAAACTGTCTTCCATTCCCACACTCTTCCCAGACAGGCATGTGATTTACACCAATGTCATCTGCAGCATCGGAGGCATGTAATACTAACATCCTCCCCCCATTTCAGGTAACCGAAACTGCATAGGCTAACACAGCAGTAAGTGAAGTAAACATACAGGTGGTACCCGTTCCACCTTTGGAACTACCTGCAACTGGACTGGTCTCGTGCCTGACCACCTTGCACTTCTGGTTACCTTCCTTCAATGGGACTAGAGCCCTAGCTTTGTTCCTGTCTAAGTAAACAGTGTTGACCCTTGCAGCCTTTGGGAGTGGTTTCATGTCCTTTGAGGACAAACCCTATACCCCCTGCAAGTCCTCAGGTTTCAAAACCAGTTTTGAGCTACTGGCCACAGCTATATATATATATATATATATATATATATATATATATATACACACACACACATATATATATATATATATATATATATATATATACACACACACACATATATATATTATATCAATCCGAGACACAGCCCTTTCCCGCCAGATCTTTTACTAGTTGCCAACTCAAGGTTTGTTCTTTCTGTCTCTTGCAGGATAAACCATTACCAGCAAAGGCTGCAGTCCTTGTATTTTAAAAAGAAGTTTGCTGAGCGAGTTGCTGAAGTTAAGCCTAAAGTGGAAGGTAAGTCTTGTGTTATAGGGGGGATGGGATGCTTTTTAAATCCTTGGGTGTTTCAGCTCGGATCTTCCTAAACAAAGCAAAAAATTCAACTTTTTAAAAAAAAAAAAATTCAACAAAATGATAAGAGATGCAGGGATAAAGATCACATTCCAGTACAATTACTGTTACCCTGCACCCTGAACTCTCCTTCCTTCCATGAACATACAAAAGACTTCTACAGTATATGAAGGATTAAGTTATTTTCTAATGGCAGTGCAAGTCTTATTCCGACACAGTACACACCACTTGCTCAAAGAAAAGTCTTCATGCACAAAATATGGCAGGTGCCTGTTAGCTGTACTTTCCAGATAAAATTGAAGGCATCTTCACTCCAGCAGGCTTTCCCAGCTAGATGAAAGAGTCTGTGCCATGGGTGCCCATTTTGTTTTTTTAAATATCATTTATTCATTCAATTCATATACCGCCATTTATCAAAAGATCCCAGGGTGGTGTACAACATTAAAAATACATTACAGAACATCAATTATAAAAAGCATAACAAAAACATAATGGAAAGTATACTGCATATCTGCTGGTTGTGTTTTGAACTGTTTTCTGCTGTACACCTCCTTGGGGCGACTGTGTGGGATTCATAAATCAACGATAATGACGACGATAATAATATTACTGACGAAATCTTTTCCCCTTTGCAGCAATCCGCACCGCTTCCACAGAGACATTCCAGAGCAAAAGCCTGAAGCAGCTGCTGGAGGTGGTTTTGGCCTTTGGGAACTACATGAACAAAGGCCAGCGGGGAAATGCGTACGGGTTCAAAATCGCCAGCCTCAACAAGATTGCGGACACCAAATCCAGTATTGACAAGTAAGCCCAAGCCGCTTCTGCCTCGAGAGCGTGAGTCCAGTTGCTTTCTGCGAGAATGAGATGCAGGAAGAATCTCTTTTTGTGGGATTGTACTCAGTGCCCACAAGGGGACGCGGGTGGTGCTGTGGGTTAAACCACAGAGCCTGGGACTTGCCGATCAGAAGGTTGGCGGTTTAAATCCCTGCGATGGGGTGAGCTCCTGTTTCTCAGTCCCTGCTCCTGCCAACCTAGCAGTTCGAAAGCACGTCAGAGTGCAAGTAGATAAATAGGTACCACTCCGGCGGGAAGGTAAACGGCGTTTCCGTGCACTGCTCTGGTTCGCCAGAAGCGGCTTAGTCATGCTGGCCACATGACCCGGAAGCTGTACGCCGGCTCCTTAGGCCAATAAAGCGAGATGAGCGCCGCAACCCCAGAGTCGTCCGTGACTGGACCTAATGGTCAGGGGTCCCTTTACCTTTACTCAGTGCCCACAAGGAACAGCTGCAGAAACACTTTTTGAGATTCAGCCCAGGTTTACGTCGAAACCCTTCATGTCACTTAAACTTTGCCTGCTTCTACCTTGCTGCCAAGTGTTCAGGACCTTTATCAGCTAAGGGGTTATCATAACAGAACGGTTGCTTTGCAAATGAATTCTCATCCCACCATTATTATGTCAGGCACCCTCTTTCAAGGCGATGTGTCTGATGTCTGGAGCCCGGCTATTTAGCTGTTTATTAAGTTCATATCCTAAAAGAGTTCAGCATCTAAAAAGTTGTAAAACAATCCAATACCCTGATAGTGAATAATTTCAAGGGTGCCAGGGAAAATTAGAAGACATCTGAAGGCAGCCCTGCATAGGGAAGTTTTTTAATGTTTAATGTTTTATTAAGTTTTTTGAGATGGAAGAAATCTACTGGGCTATTAAGCTGCTCAGAGTGACTGGGGCAACCCAGTCAGATGGGCGGGGTATAAATAATAAAATAGTTGTTATTCTTCGGCCAGCAAATGCTTGGGTAAACAGGAATGCTTTGGATTCTTCCTGAAAATTAATAAAAATACAACACACCATGGAGGACATTCCACAAATCGGGAGCCACCACCAAGAAGGCCGTATCATGGATAAAACTGCGAGTGTGCAGCACCCAGCAGTGGCACTGCTATTTGTTAAGACTGCCTGTCTTGCTGTTGCACCTAGTAAAAGTCTGTTTCCCAGAAGACCTTTCTCTTGCACCCCCGTTTCTGTACTGTGCAGGTGGCTTGCCCTGTGCGACGAGCCCCTTTCCACAGTAACTTTTCAGAATCCTGTTGCTTCCTCCGAAACAATTCTACCCTTCACAAATAGAGGCAATTTTTGCAGCTGAATACAGGAGCCACAAACCTTTGTTGCATCCATATATATCCATCACCCCTTCTTGTGTTGTAGGAACATTACTCTGCTGCATTATCTCATCACCATCGTAGAAAAGAAGTACCCCAAAGTTCTCAACCTGCACGAAGAACTGAAGGATGTCCCCCAGGCTGCCAAAGTAAAGTGAGTGTCGTATGATTGGGTCAACGCCTGGGATTGCGGGAGGCCAACTGTGTTCATGATTTTTAGCACGTTTCTATGGAGAGCTGAGGGACGCGGGTGGCACCGTGGGTTAAACCGCAGAGCCTAGGACTTGTCGATCAGAAGGTCGGCGGTTCGAATCCCCGCGACGGGGTGAGCTCCCATTGCTCAGTCCCTGCTCCTGCCAACCTAGCAGTTCGAAAGAACGTCAAGGTGCAAGTAGATAAATAGGTACCGCTCTGGTGGGAAGGTAAACGGCGTTTCCGTGCGCTGCTCTGGTTCGCTAGAAGCGGCTTAGTCATGCTGGCCACATGACCCGGAAGCTGTATGCCGGCTCCCTCGGCCAGTAAAGCGAGATGAGCGCCGCAACCCCAGAGTCAGCCACGATTGGACCTAATGGTCAGGGGTCCCTTTACCTTTACCTGTGGAGAGCTGAGCCCTAAGCAAAGCACAATGAGGACATTGCTGGGAGGGTTCTCCCCAGGCTGAAGAGGGTTTGGATGAGGCCAAGGTGTCCCTCCACCTAGAAGGAGGGCCTGTTGATGGGGGAGCCCCACTGCACCTGCCCAGATAGAAGTGAACACCCAGCAGCAGCTGCCAGAAACATGCACACACCCCAAAGAACCCCACTGGCTTTATTTAGCTGCAAGCCAGGGTGGTTTAATTGTGAGCCAATTAGTGTGCACTCATGTTCAAGAAATCTGTGGTTCCAAAGATAGGGTATTTGGTTTTTAAATCAGATACTTGCTCTCTCTCTCTCTCTCTGCTTTCTTCCTTGCTGGTTTTAATCAGCATGGTTTGAGGGATTTCACCATTAATTGGTATGCGCAGGCAGCCTCGTAAAGGAGTTTGAAGTGAATTAAGGAGAAGCCAACAGGTCTTTATTAGGTTTATAGGGAGGGCCTGCAACAAGTGGAGCAGGAGAGCACAATGATCAACTCTAAAATAAATGCACCTGTAGTTTGCGGGAGTCGAAAGCCAGGCGCCAGTTTGCGAGCTTGATTGTTTGTGCAAAAGGTGAGCGGAGGCAGAAATGTCTGTCTGGGTCCAAGGCCTGCAGGCCTACTTCCTGCAATGCAGGAGATGTTCGGCGCCAGTGCTGCAGATTCAGAATTTCCACCCTGGGTTTAGTGGTGCAACGGGGATCCCGACACACTCCTCGGCTGCAACATGTGTTATTCCACTTGATTCGAAACGTGGCGAGCCAGTCTTGTGGCGTTTGGGGGACATTCTGCTCACTCTGTTGTGGGGGGCCTAGACACCTGCCCCATAGCTCTTGCAATCAGAAGGTTCTTCCTGATGCTGAGTCAGAATCTCCTTCCTTGCGACTTGAAGCCATGGGTTCGAGTCCTAGCCTCCAGAGCAGGACAAGCTTGTTCTCTCTCCCATGTGACAGCCCTTGAGATATTTGAAGATGGATATCCTATCTCCTCTCAGTCTCCTCTTTTGCAGGCTGTGAATGTCATAACCACACAGGCTTGTCAATATGAGAATTTAAATTTTACATAATGCACATTGCTACGGCCACTTTATGGGACACGGGTGGTGCTGTGGGTTAAACCACAGAGCCTAGGGCTTGCCGATCAGAAGGTCGGCGGTTTGAATTCCCGTGACGGGGTGAGCTCCCATTGCTCGGTCCCTGCTCCTGCCAACCTAGCAGTTCGTAAGCACCTCAAAGTGCAAGTAGATAAATAGGCACCGCTCCAGCGGGAAGGTAAACGGCGTTTCCGTGTGCTGCTCTGGTTTGCCAGAAGCGGCTTAGTCATGTACGCTGTACGCTGGCTCCCTCAGCCAATAAAGCGAGATGAGCGCCGCAACCCCAGAGTCGGCCACGACTGGACCTAATGGTCAGGGGTCCCTTTACCTCTACCTTTACGGCCACTTTGAATCTTAACACACATCGCCCAAAATTATTTATTTGTTTGCATGTCAGACAAATGCCTTCTCTAGCATCTTTTTGGCACCCATTGAAGATCTTATCCTTGTTTTCGGCAATCCTTTTAAGTGGAAGTTATTATTCCCAGTTTGCTTTTGCAATGTATTTGAAATTGGATGGATGGACGGACAGATGAGGCAGGCAAACAGATGATCTTTTTGTTGATAAAGTTATGGTTACATACGATCAATTAAAAAACAAGGCAGTCCCTTGTCCCTTGGAAGCTTGAAGTCTAAAAAACAGGGCACAAAAGGAAAGAGGCATGAGGAGGCGAAAGGGGTGGGAGCCAAATTCTGGCACCAGTTTTTAGAGAAGATGGTGATGCAAAGCTTGCTGCAGGCGAGAGCATAACCCAAAAGCAGGAGGAAATGCAAACTATGTATTTTATTTGTTGTTGTTTTTCAATGGGAGACATGCAGCCGGCTTTGGAGATGTGTTTCTGGAAATGTAACTGGCTTCCTTTATTTCTGGCAGCATGACTGAGCTGGAGAAGGAAATTGGCACCTTGCGAAGTGGGCTGAGGGCTGTGGAGACAGTAAGTATTCTTCACCCACTTAATGGTCCCCCTGCTTTTTTTAAGCACCCGTCCTTAAGAGAGGAAGGAGGCGAAGGCGACTGGAGCTGCTTTTATCTCCCTTCCCAGAGGCCGTTCTCCTCCTCCCCCTTCCTGACCTGCAGCTCATTACTGCTCATTATGGTTTTATAGAACTCTTAAGGACCTGAGTCGCTTGCCTTTGTCTCTTTAATTATAAGCATTTTTTTAAAGAAAGTTTGTTTGGGGATAGGCACAGCTGGTGCAGATGTAACCTTCCTGCCAGTTTTTGCCAACCTGGTTCCCTGCATATGTTCTGGATCACAGCTTCCGTTAGAACCCCGGCCAGCTGTGCTGGAGAAGACCTGAATACTGTATGCTTAGAAGTCTTCGCATTTTTAGAAGAGTTTTTGCTGATGGGGCTTAATATTCTTAGACTCAGCCTGACTGATCTTGTTATATGCTGCTGTGGTTGTGTTTGCTTTTGTGTGTGTGTGTGTGTGTGTGTTGTTATTATTATTATTATTATTATTATTATTTGTATGTTCATTTGCTACTGCTCTTTTTGTTCTTTGCAAAGCTATTCTATCTTTTTAAAAGTTTTTTTTAATGTTATATTGATTTTTTAAAAAAAAACAATGTAAATGTAAACTGATTTGATAAAGAAAAGTGGAATACAAATAAATGGGGTCGGGGACTGTGGATAAGAGATAAGGTTGTATGTTGCACACATGAATTCCCTCAGATTTAATCTAGGTCATTATAACTCGCCAGTCATCAGGAAGGTCTATGAGCAGGTCGCAGCAATATAAAATATAGCATGAAAAACAGTTTAACTGTAGAATTGTAGAGTTGGAATGGATCCCAAAAGGCATCTAGTCCACCCCACCCCTACCCCCACCCCACGATGCAGGAATCTCAGCTGAAGCATCCATAACAGGTGGCCACCCAACCTCTGCTTAAAAACCCCCAAGGATGGAGGGTGTGCCCAGCTGATACCTAACTGGGAGGGAGGATAATTCTTGGGTTGGATAGAGCCAAGGGTGACAGCTCAAGGTAGGATATCTGCTTGGCATGCAGAAAGTTCCATCCTGAGCATCTCCAGGTAGGGCTAAGGATGTGTCTGGCTGACTATAAGGCAGCTCTCTGTGTTCCTGTGATCCACACAATAATCCCTATGCCCATGCGGTTGCAGTATTCAACACATGTACCTTAAATGCATGAGATAGTGCCACACGGAAGCAGCTCTCTCATGCTGGGTGAGCATGTGTTGAGCATTGGGTTTCTGCCGTTCAGGTCTTTGTGGATCCCAGCCAACACCTGGGTGGATGACTGCCATGGTTCTTCTCCTTGAACTCCCAATAACCAAAATGAATTTCTTTCTCTCTGTGTGTGTCTCTCTCTCTTCTCTTTCCAAAGGAACTGGCGTACCAGAAATCTCAGCCTCCCCACCCAGAAGACAAGTTCGTTTCCGTCGTCAGCCAGTTCATCACGCTGGCCAGCTTTAGCTTCTCAGATGTGGAAGATCTCCTGGCAGAGGCCAAAGAACTGGTAAGAAAGTGAAACCTCTGGAGTTCCTGGCGCTCCAAACCTCTCTGCTTTGTAGGGATAGGACCTTCATCCTCAGTTCCAGGAGATATAAGAACCTCACCAAAGGCAGTTGCCAACATTGGCAGGGCTACAGTTGCGTCAGTCCAAACAAGCCAAGATCAAGCACATAGAATCAGTCTAAGTCCAAAATGTGACCCGGAAGCGAAGTCATGAAACAATCCAAGTCTGGGACCAGCCGCAAAGAGGAGTAACTAGAATGAGGAGCAAGGACAGAGAGCCACTGGAAGGCTCAAGGAGGCCTTATATTATCTGGCTTACCAGATTTCTTTTCTTCTTCTTTGGCGATCACTCGTAGCCGAGTAAGATTGTCTTCCATAAACACGGTTTTAACTATGAGTCCATAAGTGACTGTGGAGGCCAATTCTGGAACCACACGTCCTTCCACAGTGGGGACATTGGTTTCCAGGCGGGAGTTGATCACGGTGTGGATTTGCCAAGCGTGCCTTCCTCCTAGCACGTTTCTCCCTTGCGTTCTGAGTTCGAGCGTCTTCTTTTTTTTCTTTTTTCTTTAATAAAGTTTTTTATTGATACAACAAGAAAAAAGAAAAAAACCACAAATACCAAATTACACACAAGAATAACCATAGACACATAATTTTCTTAGCAAACAATAAAACATCTATTGGTCTTAACACTAAAGACCCAACCTCCCGTCTATTCCATATTTCAAATTCATATTACTTATTGCCAATACACACTTTTATCATATTTAAACTTATTCTTAATAAATCTAATTTCTTATGTCTACCTTGCAACTATTACTGAAGTTCCTCGAATGCTGCAACAGAATTTAAACTACTATATTTATTTTTCAGATATTCTTTGAAAACCTCCCATTTTGAAACAAATTCCTGTTTTGATTTATTCTTTATTTTTTCTGATAAACCATCCAATTCGAGCGTCTTCAAAGCCCATGACACCTTTGGTAAAGGCTGTTCTCCAGCTGGAGCGCTCACAGGCCAGTGTTTCCCAGTTGTCAGTGTTTATACTACATTTTTTTTAGCAAGAACCATGCCACTACTCTGCGTCCATAGATTCAAGTTATGTTGCTGCACGTCAGCCTGAGCCTTTAGGTGCTGGCATTCTTGAGGACGCTTTTCATCTCCTCCTCTGACTGTTCCAAGCTTCTTAAGGAGGACTTGGGGATCCTCAGCGCTGGTTCCAGGAGACCCTGCCTGCTCATTTGCCCCAAGGTCCTCGGCTTGTGGAGTGTCTGGTTCCTCCTCCAAGGACACAGTGCCTGTCACCAACTCAGGGCTAGGCATGGCAGTCTGTGGTTTGGGTCATGGTTGCATATTCCCATTTTACAGATGGATAACTGAGACTGAGGGAATGTGGCTTGCCTGAGGCAACCCATTGAATGGCTGACTAAGCCGGAACCTTGAACTCCCAAGTTGCGTCGTAGACCTACCATTCCCAGAGTGGTTTAACAACCAATCCCTCTTGTAAGGGTATCAGGGGGTTGCTCGAGAGCAATCAGGCAAATGCCTCTCTGGTCGGCTGTAAAGCCTTGTTATTGGTGCCAAAAAGATCTTCACCTTGCAGAGCACCACTATTCTGTGGCTGGCTCATTCACTGGCAGAATCTGAGAGTGGGCGGTCCTTAAACCTTCCCCAGCAGAGTGGTTTCTTGATGCCCAGTCTGCGCTTCCCCTCTCTGCGCGGAAGCCTACTGCGCAGGGAGGGCGTGGGTAACGGAGGACCTCTCTCCTCCCCGCTTTGCTCAGGCAAGGTGTCCTGGCACTGAAGCTCCTCTCCGCTGGAGGCGTGGTTACTCTCCTCCGCTGAGGAGGTGCTGCTTCCCAAGATCTTTGGGGGCTCTCTGTAATCCATCTGGCTTTTCCCCTCTCGCCCCTGAGCCGATGGCAGTTCCCTGACACCTCTTCACATGGAACTCTGTGAATTGTAGCTGTGTGGCAGGGAAAGGGGTCTCCTAGCAACTCTCAGCACCCTTAACAAACTACAGTTCCCAGAATTCGTTTTTTGGATGTCCACAACTAATTCTCTAATTCTTTTCTTAAAACCATCTAAAGCCAGTGACCCTAAAGGACCACCAAGAAGCCCCTTGGGATCTGTTTGTGTTTCTTTATTTTACAAACCCTTGACATTGCTACACACTTCTTGCATGAGCGTTTGGCTTGCAAATTTTATCTGCTTTGCGTAATTCTGTAGATAACAAAAAACTTTGTGCTTTTGGATGGGCAAAGTTTCGTTTTTGAAAAAGAGGGAGGAGGGGGAACACCTCCTTTCCAAAAGCTTCAATAGCACATTTGGTTCTAATGCTGAAGCATGTGGCAACGATAAATAAAATACAAGCGCAAACCTTCAAAGAGAAGTTGAAAATGCGAGTTTGCCCCTCTCCCTGTTGTGCGTTCGTGTTTTATTATCTCCTCTGCTGCAGTGTTGTGCCCCGTTGGTTTTATTGCTCCTGAGTTAATAATACTAATAATGAAAAAAAGAGGAGGTAGAGGATAAAGGGTATTAATTGAAAGCAGAGGTGTGACTTCCTTGATGTCTTCAGAATGGCAGGAGCTGTTCCGACAGGGGAAGCGGAACAGACCTTTGGAAAGGGAGGTTTGGTGAGGCCTGGGGTCTAACTCTAGCCACCAGAATTCAGATTTGGGGGCAAGGAATGGTGTAATGCGGCAAAGCAGAGCAAGGCCTTGGCTTCTACTCTCCAGATATGTAAGGGATTAAGGACTTGCTTCATGAGCTGAACTGGCCAAAGTCTGACCTAACACTGGTTGTTTGGGACCTGGTGAAATTAGGAAACAAATGTGTTTAGATTTCGGAATTATTTGTATTGCATTGCATTGCACCCTGCCCATCTGACTGGGTTACCCCAGCCACTCTGGGCGGCTTCCAGCATATACATTCTTGACATCTGATGGGAGGGCATTTCATAGGGCGGGTGCCACCACTGAGAAGGCCCTCTGCCTGATTCCCTGTAACCTCACTTCTCGCAGGGAGGGAACCGCCAGAAGGCCCTCAGAGCTGGACCTCAGTGTCTGGGCAGAACGATGGGGGTGGAGACGCTCCTTCAGTTATACTGGGCCAAGGCCGTTTAGGGCTTTAAAGGTCAACATCAGCACTTTGAATTGTGCTCAGAAACGTACTGAGAGTCAATGTAGGTCTTTCAGGACCGGTGTTACATGGTTCCAGCAGCCTCTCCCAGTCACCTGCCTAGATTAGTTGTAGTTTCCAAATAGTTTTTGCTTCCTTCTTTTGTTATTATATTTTTACACACACACCCCAAATTTCCCTCCAAGGAGCTGAAGTCAGCTTGTGTGATTCTTCACAACCTCACACCCAAACACACAACAACCCTGTGATGCAGGTTAGGTTGAGGGAAGATGACAGGGTTGAAGTCACTCAGTGATCTTCATGGCCAGTTGGGGATATGGCCTAAAGAAGGATACAAAACAGGTTGATGCATGCAGAGAAAATCTCCTTCCTGAATCAGCAACTTATTTAGACCAAAGAGGCTCTCTTTGAGAGGGTTGCTTTGGGCCAGTGAGTCCCCACAAAGAAAACAACATGCGTATTTTCTTTTTCTTTTTTTAATGATATTTATTAAAAGTTTAACAATTACAAAAAAAGAGGGGGGAAAAGACAATAAAAAGTTACAATACATCAAAAAATAAAAAGCAAAATAAAAAACAATACAGCACAACAATTAAAAAAACCAAAAACATTTAAAAACAAAAACATTTAAAAACTCATCCAGTATTTGCATATCTTTGTCTTTCATTTACTTGTTTCATCGACCTCCTCACACCTCCCTTTTTTGTATTCTAATTCAATTTAGCTATTTCAGCAAATCCTTTCCATCTTTCTCAATTTTTGTTCTATAATTTACCTTAACCCAATCTGACCTTAAATTTTACACTTTGGCCCATTAACAATCCATTTTTACTTAATTCTTTATAACATTTCTGCTAAAACCATGTAACTTCATTCCAGCATCCTTCTAACATTCATTAATTTTGCTATATTTTTGTAAATATACTTTAAATTTTTTCCAATCTTCTTCCACTGACTCTTCTCCCTGGTCTCGGATTCTGCCAGTCATTTCCACCAGTTCCATGTAGTCCATCAGCTTCATCTGCCATTCTTCCCTGGTGGGTAGATCTTGCGTCTTCCAGTGCTTTGCGATAAGTATTCTTGCTGCTGTAGTAGCATACATAAAAAAAGTTCTATCCTTCTACAACATGCGTATTTTCTTTCTCTAGTTTGCCAAGGCAGTGAAGCATTTTGGGGAAGATGCTGGCAAAACGCAACCGGACGAGTTCTTCGGGATCTTCGACCAGTTCCTGCAGGCTGTGACTGAAGCCAAACAGGAGAATGAGAACATGAGGAAGAGGAAGGAGGAAGAGGAGCGACGGGCGCGCATGGAAGCCCAGGTGGGGATAATCGTGTAGGGTGGGGGATCCCTCGCATGTCCTTGGCAGCCCATAGCTGAAGGGGGGGCCCAGGTGGCTCGATGCACCCATGGTTTTGACTCCATTTCAGACAGCTGCTTTGCAAACGACGCAAGCTATGCAACTCAGGCTGTTGGTGCATCTAGCTGTTGGGGTGTTAAGTTGCCATGTGTCTGTCTTGGGATATGAGGGGTAGAGAAATTGCAAGAAAAATTGTGTGCAAAAATGAAAACCAATAAAAATTATTGGGGGAATGCATAGGTAAAGGTAAAAGGACCCCTGACCGTTAGGTCCAGTCGTGACCGGCTCTGGGGTTGCAGTGCTCATATCACTTTATTGTCTGAGGGAGCCGGCGTACAGCCTCTGGGTCATGTGGCCAGCATGACTAAGCCGCTTCTGGCAAACCAGAGCAGCGCACGGAAACGCCATTTACCTTCCTGCTGGAGCAGTCCCTACTTATCTACTTGCACTTTGACGTTCTTTCGAACTGCTAGGTTGGCAGGAGCTGGGACCGAGCAAAGGGAGCTCACCCCGTCACGGGGATTCGAACCGCTGACCTTCTGATCGGCAAGTCCTAGGTTCTGTGGTTTAACCCACAGCGCCACCCACGTCCCATGGGGAATGCATACATTAACACAAATGCACATGGACAAATTTCATGTGGGCTTAAAAATATATCAGAAGGTGATGCAGAAACAGCTCAAGGATGGAGAATCGGTTTATCGCTTTTCCAGTGTTTTAAGTTACAGCGTGTTGCTCGTAGGGTGTGTCAAATCCCTGCCCGTTAACCCTTCCTTTTTCCCTTCCCATTAGCTCAAAGAGCAGCGAGAGAGGGAGCGCAAGGCGAGGAAGGCAAAAGAAAACAGCGAGGAAGGCGGGGAGTTCGACGACCTCGTCTCGGCCTTGCGGTCCGGCGAAGTCTTTGACAAAGACCTGTCCAAACTCAAGCGCAACCGCAAGCGTATCACCAACCAGTTGGCGGATGGCAGCCGCGAGAGGCCGGTCACAAAACTCAACTTCTGAGCGCTTGTAGATATATATATATACATATATCTATATATGTATATATATATTTCAGAAGAAAACTCTAAACCAACCAACAATCATCTTGGAGGACCCCAGGTCTTTTTACCTTCTGCCTTGCCAGCCCATCAGTGGCCCTCCCTCCCTCATCTCGTCCTGCCTGTGCATGAATGTTTTCAATGGGAGCATGAGCGCAGGTGCGCTGCGCCCAAAGAGTCTGGTGGTGCGGCTGGGATTCAGAACTGTGTGCATGCGCGAGCGCGGGCGTCAACATGCACAGGCCTGGAAGAGTTCTCTCTTTTCTATCAGTTGCGGGAGGCAGGGAGCGGGCAGCGTCGCCGCAAAAATTAGCTTTCATGCTGTCTAAGCACAAGTGTCGGTGATCGAGAGAGAAAGAGAGGGGGAGGCGAAAACACACCCACCCCCAACCACGGAAATGAGAGAGGCTGGTGGGCGATACCACTTGGGTCCATTCTGGGGGGTCCTTTTATTTTGATATAAAGTTGGGGTGGGGAAAACAGCTTGAAGTTAAGAGGGGGAAAGAAGTGCTGCTATTGTGCTACGTTAGCACAAGGGCGTTTTGACATGGACAGGCCAGCCTCAGAAACCTGTTGCCACTGAGGCTACAGGTGGCGGGAGACGTCTGTTAAAAACAGCTCTTGTTCAGTCTGAACGTAGCATTGTTGGGGGGAAGCCGAGATTATTATTTTTTGTTTCTGTTTTCACTCAGAACTTGAACATCCCTTGTGGCCGTTGTGCCAGCTCCTTTGTGTTCCGTAACCCCCATTTTTGGGGGGCGGGAGGAGTCGTGCTCCTGTTTCTTTCGAACGAGACGCACCTCTCTCTTTGGGAGCCTTCAGGGAACCAGCTGAAGGCGACCCAAAGGATTTTCTCATTGCTGTAACGACACCGATGTAGAATTCACTCTTGTGTGGGTTTTTTTTGCCTGAGACCAGTTGGTGGGGTGGGGGTGGGGATTACGGGGAGGGGGCTGGGTCTCTTCTTAACTTTTCGTTTTAACGGAAGAAAGCGTCTGTGTATTCATTATCGTCTGTTTCCCATTCCCCGTCCCGACAGGACAAACTGTATTCTCTGTAAACGTCGCTCAGAATTGGCTCCGTTCAGGCCAGTTTCGCTGTAACGCACCCAGCCCATGCAGGATAACTCCAGGAGCGCCTTGGGTGTAATGTGCAAACTTTGGCCCCGATCCAGAAGAGCCTTTCCCGTGCATGGCAAAGGTTGGCTAATGAACTCTCAAGTATTCATAGCTGGGCTTTCCATTATGCCCCCCTTCTCCTTTCCCCATCAGACAGACTGCCCTCTTAAGGCTGCCTCTGTTTACAGATCTGTGCCAGAATGATGAGCATGGATCTGGGGAAGGGCAGCCATGCTTGCCGGGGGCGTTGCTCCAGGGTTTCCCTTTCCCTCGAAAGAGGTTAGTAGGGAGTGGCTTCTCTAAAGGTTTCTGCAAAGAAGGGGTCTGGGAGATGTTAGGGACCTAATGTATAGCGCAAGGGTAGCAGGAAAAAGGCCACAGAAAATTCTTGTTTCTTGCAAACGGGCTTTGCTGTTCATAGTGTTTTTCTCCTTGCAGATTTGTAAGAAATTTGTCAAGTTGTCAATCCGAAATCTCCTTAAACCCAGATTGCTCAGGGAGTAATTAATAATTTAAAAACGAAACAGTAATACAAAATATTTAAAAAATTGGAAAAGTTAAAAAAAAAAAAGCCAATCTTATAACGTGGCTTAATATCCTTAAATTATAGAGAATATAGAGGACTGTTACTTTCTTTCTTTTTTGCTTTTATTTATTTGCGGGTTTTTCTCTTAAGTGATTTTTATACCATCCACATCGTGATCCAAAACTGAACGGGGATTTTTGTGTGTTGTTGATGTTGCCGTTGTTATTGTTGTTTTCTCTTCTTTCCTGTGGAGGTTTTGAGTTGTGTTTTTTTCTGTTGCACTAGATAGCTGATGCTGTTTGAAATAGGTTTTTAATTGATTTGTTTTGCTTTGCTATTGTAAAGGATGTTAACTGGAGGGGGGCCGGGGGGGGCTGTTCTCTGCCCCCGCCCCTTCCCCCAGTTGTGTACTGTACAGCAAATGTGCGGATTTATATAGAAACGAGTTTGTACAAAATGCAGTTCCTGTTGCCCGGAATCCCCAAATCCCGATGCAACACGAAAGCTGTGAAGATCACACCAGCGAGAGCTGTGAAAGAGCTCTCTGAGTGTGCGTGAGTATAAGGGTGATCCCTTGCCTCTTTCCCCCTTGTTCTTACGATTTAGTTTTTCTTCATCACAACTTTTTCGAAGGACCCACGTGTACTGATGGCTCTTCAAGTAGCTTGTCAACGGTAAGAATGCAAACGTCCGATACTCTGGAGTTCTGCAAAATGCGAGGCGTGCGAAGGCAGCACTTTGCTCGAAAAGTAAAATAAAAACCAAGTTGTTCATTACTGTTACTTAAACTAAAGTGCCTCTATTTTATATATATTTTTATTTGTAGCTGGGAGAAAATTTGGTCGGATATGGTATTGTTAGGGAGTTGACTTTCAAAATGGGGGGTGGGAGAGAGTTCAGACTGGTCAAAAGGTTGCGTTAAAATGATTTGAGATTGGCGGGGGGGAGAAGAGAAAAACAATGCAGTGTGCTTTGGAATAGGAAAGCGCAGAAAGGATGCCATCGCTCACGAGGTTCAGTCTGGTCAAGGGATCTGCCCTGCAGCCTAACAGATTTAGAGGGGCATCTAAAAATTCATCAGGTTCTTGATCTGCAGGATAAGTCCTGGGGAAAGGAAGGTGCCTTTTTTGCAGTGGCGTAGCATGGGTTGCCAGTGCCCGGGGCCACACGGAGGGGTGGGAGGGCAGGAAATGGATGGAGTGCGCTTGCGCATTCAACTGCCCAATGGCATCCGCGTCGCCCAGCCACAGAGAAAAGAAAAAAAGAGTGGTTCCATTATCTGGAGAGGTCACTTCCTGGTTTGCATGAAGAAGCCGAGCCCTGTGACAAAAGCACACAGTTGTATTGAGGCAGCACCGGGTGTTGAAATTTTGCGCCTGGAGGAAACCGCCCACGCTATGCCACTGCTTTTTTTTTAACCTCTAGGACAAAATGATATTTCATTGGAGGAAGCAGGTTGTGTGGAACACCTTTGAGCAACATCCATGTGTCCCAGCACAGACCACCATGATGGACTTGAGACATCCTGCAGTTGTTTGTTGCATTATGAGAATCCAGACCCCCAACCTACTATTTCTGATTCTCCCAGTGGGCTCATCCATAAGTGCATCAAACGCTGGAAAACCCAGCATTCCCCACTTCTCCCACGGGAGAGGGGGCGCTTTGTGCAGTCTGCAACTGTGCCCCCCGCCTACATGCTGCAAAACGGCTTCCTGGAGCTGAACCTCAAACTTCTGGTTGGAATAAGAATTGCCTCGTGCAAGCTTTCTTTGGGAGGGAGTTCAGTTGGGTCCGGCTCAGTCGAAAGGAAAGTGCAAGGAAGCAATTTTGCCAAGTGCCTCCACCATTACACAAGCCGTTTTGCCGTCCCACTGGAAGCGAGGTCATTGGTGATGTGGCTGCAGGAATGGGGCATGCAAAGTGACTGTTACGTCCCGTTGAGCCTGTTCAGTCCAGTTGAGGACAAAGTCAGTGCCCTAAAGGAAGCTGTGTCAATCTTGGCATTGGTTTTGAAAGCTCGCCCATAGTGGTTGCAGCTGCTAGCACCACGTTCCCATTTAGGCTCGGAGTAGACCTGGGCTTGGTAGTCGGATCCATCATGATGACCCGTTGCAAAGTTGGGACTGTGAAGTCCTCTGGCATTTAATGCATTAAAAGCCACCCTTTCAGCCGGATCTTGACAGACTCTTGTCTGCGCTGTACAAAACATTGAAAGGTGAGTTTGTGTCTGTTACGCAGCCTGGGTTGCTGGATCTTCCGGGATTTCCAGGGATCCACGCTGAACTGATTGCAGATCGGGGGAAGCAAGGGCACCGGTGGGAAATATTTCCTTGTGCTTCCAAAACCATTCTTGCTTTGCAACAAGCCTTGCTTGTTGGGCTACACTTGCCATTTCTTCTTGAGTTCTCATTTCCTAAACCATCTGCGTGCAGATGAA
Organism: Podarcis pityusensis; assembly: GCF_964106645.2. Classification (NCBI taxonomy): domain Eukaryota; kingdom Metazoa; phylum Chordata; class Lepidosauria; order Squamata; family Lacertidae; genus Podarcis; species Podarcis pityusensis. The sequence goes on from NC_138028.1 coordinate 8,259,319, forward strand.
AATTCCATGTGCCATTTGTTGCAAACTTACATGTAGACTGGTGCTGGTGGACATAGCCACTTGTGTTCTTGTTTTTCGTTTTATTTCCTCTCTGTATCTCTCTCCTGGGTGTGTCATTCTAAAGATTTTTTTTTCTTTCCAATTCATGCCAAAAAAAGAAAAGAGACAAAAAAGTGATAGTTTGTAAACTGAAGTATACTAATGTAGCTTAGTGGTAGCAAACCGTTTAGTGATTCCTAGGTGCAAGGATGTTTTTTAGCTAGCAGGAAATGCTGTGTATGTTATGAGACTGTACATTTTTCTTAAAAAAAAAGAAGAAGACGGCAATATGCAATAAAGAGTGTACATAACAATATGTGCGTGGAGGCTTATTTCTGGAGTGTATGGTTAAAATTTATAATTGTTGTTGTTTAGTCGTGTCCAACTCTTTGTGGCTCCATGGAGCAGAGCACGCCAGGCACTCCTGTCTTCCACTGCCTCCCGCAGCTTGGTCAAACTTGGGGAATAGATGTTGTTGAACTACGACTCCTAACAACCCCAGGCAGCCTGGCCAATGGACAGTGGTCATGGGAACATCTGGAGGGCCACAGGCTCTGCCCCTCCCATTCTAGGAAGAGCGTGTCTGAGAAAATTCCCAGTGGTCAGTGAAAAGTAGGGAGATAAGGCATAATCCCATGACTGATCTGGTGTGGAAAGAAGCATTTGGGACCATTTAGTCCAAGTGTCATGGAATGGACACAGAGGAATGGTGGGAGGAACCAGCTGGGGAACCCCCAAGGGAAGAAGGCTCAGAGCCAAGGAAATAGTGATGGGACAATGATGAGTGGTCAGAGGGAGAAGAGAGAGAAGACTAGGAAGAGGAGGTGTCAGAAGCTGAAGAGGTAACAGGTCTTAGTGAGCTGGGAGAGTCTGTGGCAGAGGACGGTACAGAACCAGAGGCTAGAAAGAAAGGAGAGTGGCAGAGATGAGGCAGGCTGGTGAAGAGGCATGAGTGTCTCCACCTCCTGCTGCAACAAGCTCCCTTCCTCCGACTCCCAGTTCCAGAAGAGGCATGAAAAGAGCAGAGGATAAATTAACTTCATGCAGGTGCAGTCTCAGATTATGTGGGGAAAGCCTTGAGGAGGAAAGGACTTAGACAGTTGTGGGAAGGCAGGGACGTTCAGTCTCCACAGCTGCTTCATAGGGGCAAGACCTACTGAAGAAGAATGGTTGTTCTCATGAGGACTGCGACTCCTCTGCAGACCCTGCTTCTTCTAATAGAGAGTTAACTCCACTTCATTTGATTTACTGCTGGCTCATTCCCAACACGTCTTCAGTGCACGTGTGTGACCATCCTTCCCTTACAAAGGTAAAATGCTTGTGGATGCTCACCGGTCATGGATGCTTTGGTTGAGATTCCTGTACTTCAGGGCTTTGGACTAGATCACCCTCAAAGTCCCTTCCAGCTCTATGATTGCCAGTCCCACGATGGGTCACACACACACACACAAATATAAACAGGAGCAGATGATACATCAATATACCACAGGTGAACTAATCATAACTACCCTCCAACCCAATCTGGATCCATCTGCCCAGCATTTAAGCTGAGTCATCCAACATTATGCTCAGTAAACTAGCAGCCCACAAATGGCTGGGCAAATTGGTACACCGCGAGTCAGCACTGAAAAGAAAATGCGTTGCCTCTCGGCCATACCTTGAGGGTGTTCCACAAACAATGCCACCCGCCACCAAGTATTTTACACAGTGATCACCGTTGTGTGGGGAAAATAAGTGAGGATGTAAAGTGTGAGTTGCCAACCTTTGAGGAACCAATGGGCAAAGTTAGAGGTTTGCGAAAGTACTATGTCTGCCATGACGGTATGGCAGGAGGGCCTCCATGTTTGCTGGAACAGCAAACAGTCTCTCACGCACTGTGAAATTACGAGGGGATTGTTACCTGATGTCAGGGACCGTGCTGAGGAGGGCTGCACTGAGGAATGGTGGGAGCCTCCCCCTGATCCTGATCCTGATTCTTCCCAGGAGCAGGAGGACAGTATAGATTTTGAACAGTGGTTTGCAGAGGGGCATAGTTCAGAAGGCAGAAGCTGGGAAATACTGGATGGGGAACAGCCAGCAGAAGAAACACTGGAAGAGAGAGAGTTGAAAGATTCACAATCTCTGGATAGCATTCACCCCCCTTCTCCAAAGTCACAGAGAGCTCAGAAAGTCTCAGAACAGAAAGAAGCTCAGATTCCAAGACGTAGGAGTGACGTAGATCAATAGGGACGGGGTGTGTGTGAGCCTTAATTGGTAGCACCGCCATTCTGGGTTGACGCTTTATTTTGCCCTTCGCTGTGTTTATTAAAGAAACCAACTGGTAAGAATTCCTTTCAGTTGATCTGCTCATTTATGGCCACAGGGGAGGAAACCGATTCCCCGAAGCCTGACACCTGAGACCTTTTCACAGATGCCACAGGAGGTATTGGCGGAGCCACTGGTGCCCACAGATGCCATGTTGACAACTCCCAAAAAATCTGAATATGCAGCTTGCATTCTTAACCACCTGTGCTTGTGTGTGGCCACGTCTCGAGGGCTCAACAAAATGGTGCATCCAGACCCAGAGGCTCAGCTGCTGCTGAAGATGAATTGCCCATGAAAGAGAACCTGTGTGAAACTGCCCTGCACGTTTTAGGACAGCCGCAGATGGTTTCAGGCAGGCGAAACCTGCCTACAATGGGAGCTTTCTAAAGTACTCCTGGAAAGCTTGCAACAGGCTTAGGTGACGTCTTCTCCCAGCTGCAGCCTGATCAGATTTTTATGTCTTCCGCCGGAAGCTGTTTAGTCCTTGCATTGTAAAGCTAACCAGTTGAAGATGTCTTCTTTATTTTCCCTTCCGCCCCTCTGTGATCCTGCACACAGTCACACTGTGAGGGCTGCTAATTTGATTCAGCCCCTAGATCTTCTCACGGGAACCTATATTTGCTGGGGGGGGGGGCGGGTAGTGATATTGCTGGTTTGCAGGACATGTGATCCCTGCACAAACTGCTGTTGCAAGAGCCAGCTGGGCTGACTTATTTTGCAGGTCAGTTGGCAACCTTCTCCCATGCTTTGGGGATGCATTTCACTCCAGTCCATGTCAATGAGCCAGGAACAATTTCCTCCTCCTTTAGAGTGTGCACACATGGGCACATCAAATGACTTGATCCCTGGGAACACAGGAATCTTCCGTGCCCTGCCATTGATCCAGGTAACTCACTCTTGTTTGCTGCATGGCAACTGGATCTGCTTGGAGAGAAAGATCTTCCTCTCACTTGCCCTATGGGCCAAATTTGACAGGTGGGCAGAGCAATCCATCTATCAGCTACGGTGGCATTAGAAGCCGTTGGGCTTGGGAACGGGTTTTATTTTCTCTTTGGCTTTGCAAGCAGCCACGATCTAATCTGTATGGCCATAAATCCATCATACGCAGCCCCTGCCAAATCTGCATCCCCAAGGCCCTTCCAGGAGAATTATTGTGTTTCTCCCAAGCGCAGACTCAGAAGAAGGTGTACATTAAAATAGGAGAGGATTTCCTCCACAACTTCCTTTAATTTCTCGGGAGAATCCTCCGTGTTGGTTGCAGAGCTTGGGAAGATTCCTTGGCCACTCGCTTTCTTTTCTTCCTTCCTTTTTAAAAGAGACTAATTTAATCAAGATTGTGCAGAGATTCCTCCTACTGCACGGAGTGAAAAGCAGCAGCTCCATCTACTGGTTCAAAGTCTCCTTCCTTCGGCACCTTCACCTGTGCTGCTTGCATCTTTCTGGCGGTTGCTACATCAGAGTCCTTTTAATAGTACCGAACAAATAGCTAACATCAGTGTGGGTCTCACTTTACAGATTAACATATGCAAAACAACAATACAACACACTGCCTCAAAGTAAATTTAGACAGTGGAGTAAGTGGCAATGTGGCTGTGGGTGGAAGTAGCATTTTTTGGTTTTCTATGAGTAATGTTGTGGCTCAGTGCTTAGGGCGTCTGCTTTAGGTTTTGCATGCAGACAGCTGCTGGTTCAAACCTTGGCATCTCCAGGTAGAACTCCTTCCGGAAACCTTGGGCGGTTGCTGCCAGTCAGTGCAGACAAGATTGAGCTAAAAGGCAACTTCTTATGATTCTTGGAAGCAGAGCAAGTTACTCAAAACAGGCAAGTGGTTGATTTATCCTAAGGCAGTACTTCTGTAATAGTATGAGAATTACTGTATGGGACAAAAATGGCAAACAGAGGAAAGACCAACAAATTTTAGGCAGCAGGTTATTTTTTAAAAAGTCACTTTAATAGATCCTTGCTGGTCAGGCACCCAAAAACATTTCGGAAACTCCTGCAAAAAATAAAGGAGTAAAAGCTTTGTGTTGTATCCAACACTGTAGGAGCAGTGGCCCAGCTCCAAGGGCCTTCTGGTGGTTCCCTCATTGCAAGAAGTTACACAGGCAGAGGGCCTTCTCGGTAGTGGCGCCCTCCCTGTGGAATGCCCTCCCATCACATGTCAAGGAGATAAATAACGATACAACATTCTGAAGATATCTTAAGGCAGCCCTGTATTAGGAAGTTTTTAATGCTTGATGTTTAGTTGTGTTTTTATATTATGTTGGAAGTCGCCCAGAGTGGCTGGGGCAACCCCCAGGGTGTAAATAATAAAGTATCATCATCATCATCATCCTAAATGCTTCCTTAATAGTGAGCAACAGGCAGGCATCAGGTATTTAGATGAGTGCCTGCTTCAAACTCACGTGGGCTTTCCATGATAACTGATCCAGCCATGTTAATGTATAAATCTGATCTTCCAAATTATGGTGCATTTTGCATTTGTGTTATGAATACAAATTTGCTGCTTTAATGCTGCTTTCCCATGGTAGCAATGGTGGTACAGATATGTCAACAGTGTGTTGTAGCAGCAAAAAAGAAAAAGGAAAGCTAATGCTATTTTAGGCTGCATCAACTGAAGTCTAGTACCCTGATCAGGGGAAGTAATAGTACCACTATATTCTTGCCTTGGTCAGACCACAAATGGAATACTGTGTCCAGTTCTGGCACCACAGCTTAAGAAAGATATTGACAAGCTAGAACATGTGCAGAGAAGAGCAACCAAGATGATCAAGGGTCTGGAAACCAAGCCTTAGGAGTTAGTTATGTTTAGCATGGAGAAGACGATATCTCTGAGAGGTGATCATAAAATCATAGAATTGGACGGGATGCCAAGGGTCATCTAGTCCAGCCCCTGCAATGCAGGAATCTCAGCTAAAGCATCCATGACAGGTGGCCATTCAACCTCTGCTTAAAAACCTCCAAGGAAGGAGAGTCCATCACCTTCCAAGGGAGACCGTTCCACCATCAAACAGTTCTTACTGTCAGAAAGTTTTTTTGATATTTAATTGGTATCTCCTTTCTAGTAACTTGAAGGCACTGGTTTGAGTCCTAGCCTCCAGAGCAGGAGAAAACAAGCATGCTTCCTCCTCCATGAGATATTTGAAGATGGCTCTCATATCTCATCTCAGTCTCCTCTTTTCCTGGCTAAACATACCCAACTCCTTCAAGCGCTCCTCATAAGGCTTAGTTTCCAGGCACTTAATCATCTTGGTTGCCCTCCTCTGCACATGTTCCAGCTTGTCAACATATGAGAGCCATCTTCAAATATCTGAAGAGTTGTCATATGGAGGATGGAGCAAGCTTGTTTTCTGCTGCTCCAGAAGGTGGGACCTGAACCAAAGGCTTCAGATAACAAGGAGATTCCAACTAAATATTAGGAAGAACATTCTGATAGTAAAAGTTTAAAGGTAAAGGTAAAGGACCCCTGGACGGTTAAGTCCAGTCAAAGGCGACTATGGGGTTGCGGTGCTCATCTCACTTCAGACTAAGGGAGCCGGCGTTTGTCCACAGACAGCTTTCCAGGTCATGTGGCCAGCATGACTAAACCGCTTCTGGAACAACGGGACACCGTGACAGAAACCAGAGCTCACGGAAACGCCATTTACCTTCCCGCCACAACAGTACCTAATTATCTACTCACGCTGGAATGCTTTTGAACTGCTAGGTTGGCAGGAGCTGGGACAGAGCAACAGAAGCTCACCCCGTCACGGAGATTTGAACCACTGACCAGCAAGCCCAAGCGGCTCAGTGGTTTAGACCATGATGCCACCCGCTAGTGTATACTAGCTAGTGTATACTAGCTTATTGCACAAATAATCACATTATGTCACCTACTTTTGCTTCTGATTCCATCGACCACTGGTATATGTGGCCCCCAAAATCTTTTCCAGAGTGGAAAGTGGCTCCCAGGATGGAAAATGTTCCCTATTCCCTGTTGGAAGGAAATACTTTGTGCTCCTTTGTCGGGGGGGGGGCAGGACCCCCAAGCACCTTCTTTATTTCTTCTCTCGCGAAATAAGGTAACATCACACTTACAAAAGATGATATATACATAGAGGGTCTTTGTATTTGTAACAATTTCACACAGAGTAGGGCAAACAGTTCAGTTAAGGCCTCTGGGGAACACATGGAAATAACTTCTCCACCAGCTGTGTCCTTGGAGCCACGGCACTGGCAGAATGGATCATGGGCTTTGGAGTCCCAGCTTTCATCTGAACCACAGCCCCACACACCTAGGCTCACTGGGCCGAAATACAGATCCGCCCCCTTCTTTTTAAACCCCCCCCCCCAAATGTTCAGGGGGTGCAGCTGGGGCTTCTGCTTTTCTCCTAAGTGTGCTCAATATTGTGAGAGCCCTGCTGTTTGAGGCCAAGAGGCCAGCACTTGATTCTTACAGGAATCTTGCAAGCAAGACCTGATTGCAACAGCACACTGCCCAGCTGCAATTCCCAGCAGCTGGCCTTTAGAGTCATACTGCCTCCAGCGGTGGCATTGGGACATAGAGCCATTGTAGCTAGCAGCCATGGATAGCTTCATCATCCATGAAAGCGGAATGCAAAAGGTTCATGTTTTTTGTAGGGCGGTGGGGGGTTGATAAGCACTGAAACAGGTCAGTTGTGACGAGAATGGGATATCCTGCAAGTCACAAGTGGCGACCTCACCTGCTGATACAACAAGGACACCAGCAGAGCTGCCTGTCTCCACACCTAGTGCCTCTTGTGATTGCAAAAAAATGGGGGGGGAGGGTGCAGAGACTGGCACAACAGACTCCTAAGGAGCACCGGAGCAGCCCAAGAGGGAACCAGCCCCTTTGCAATGCTCTGCTTTCTGGTCTTTTTAATGTAAGATGCTTTAATGCGCCAAGTTGGGCGAGTCTGTGCTCAAACCTTCCATGCTTGCTATTCAAACAGCTTGGTGCGCTCTCTCATTGCTGCCGGGGTGGTGGTGTCTAGCCAGGATTTTTGTCCCTGGTGATGCCTCCAGGAGGTCGCCCTTTAAGGTTCCCAGCCTATGTGTTTGTGTACACAAATGTGCATGGCGGGGGGGGGGGAGTCAATTGGGATCTTTCACCTGGGTGAAATAAAGCCTCGTTTCGCCCCTGCACACAAGCACACGCCCCTTTTCTCTCTTACCTCCATAATTTATTATTTATACCCTGTCCAACTGGCTGGGTTTCCCCTGCCACTCTGGGGGGCTTCCAACAGAATATTAAACAGAATAAAACATCAAACATTAAAAAATTCCCTAAACACCTTAACACTCATCAAGGACCTGTCTCACCCAGGGAGAAGGACTCAATGAGGTGTCGCAGCAAGGTCAGCGAGGGGCATGGCTTCCTGAGCTGAGGGCCAGGAGAGTCGCATGTGGCCCTCAGTTCCTCACCTCTGCCCTTAAGCAAACTCTGCTCACTTTCTCTCCCTTCAGCTCAGTGCTGGGCTCCTGATGAGGCTCAGCCAGTTTCTAACACACCTTTTAGTTCCCATGTCCCAAGGACACGGAAAGAAGCAGCACCCACATCCCCTTTCTTGCAACAGCTGCAGTGATTTTACAGATCAGCCAAGGGAATAGTTGGGCTTGTCCAAACTCCCTCTTGTCCTGCTGCTTCTCCCACCTGCTTCCAGGGGGCAAAACACTCTTTAGAGTGAAGTCGGAGCAAATGGCAATTTGGGCTTTCTCCAGATTGATGTTTGCCCAGGCCCATGCCTAGAAATCTGCTCGGACCCATGTTTTCTAGGCACAGGGCAAGAGAAAGAGTGGATGAGCCCAGAGACTGACTGGGAAAGTCCTGGGTTTCAAAAAATGACACAGGATTCACAGTGGCGCCTTTGATTCACAGCACATCCTTCCAGTCTCTGTAACAATGTTCCAGTTGTGATGATGAGGCTTCTGAGCGCTTGGCTTTCCCAGCCTTGCCATTAGGCCAGCTCTGGTCCACCTCTGACAGTGTTTCACAGGCTGGTATCAGCAGCGCCCGTTTTTCCTTGCTGCAAGCCGCCTTCGGAAGCAGTGTCTGGCCACCCATCCCGGCAGAAGAGCAGCGCCGGGTTCCTGCAGGCCCACACCCCCAATTCCCCTCCGCTGGCCAGGCTGGAGGAGGTGAGGGTGCTCCCCACGGTGCCTCCGCTCCCATGGCTGGCGTACCGCTCCGCCCGGCTCTTGCCCTCCAGGCGGCGGCCTTGGGTGGCAGCCAGCGCCACCGCAGCCACGTTGCCCCTTGTCCTGTACCCCCCTTCCCGGTTGCGCCCGAGCAGCATGGCAATGTTGGGGTTCCGGGCGGCATAGATGAGGGGGTTGATGGCTCCATTGGCCCAGGCCATCCAGCAGGCCACAGTGTCCACGGCGGGCGAGAAGGAGACGTGCCCCGTGGCGGCGGCCAGCCCCAGGACGCAGTAGGGCCCCCAGCAGCAGATGATGGAGACGATCATGATGAGGACCGTGGTGGCTGTCCGCATCTCGCCGTAGTAGCGCAGCAGGTGCCCGTAGGTGGTGAGGGGGCGCACCCTGCTCTCCGAGCGCCGAACTGCGCGGCAGATGTTGTAGTGGCAGAAGCACATGAGGGCGAAGGGCAGCAGGTAGCACAGGACGATCAGCGCGGCGCCGTAGGGGGGCCCCAGGCGCGAGGACCCCCAGGGCAGGGCATACATGCAGTGGTAGGCCTCCGGCCCCGCTTCCTCCTCCTCTTCCTCGTCCTCCCTCCGGCCCAGCAGGTACCAGGGCCCCGAGAAGCCCAGCGCGGCCAGCCAGACGGCGGCCAGGAGCTGCGCGGCCCTCCGACGGCCCATTTTGCGCCTGGGCTGGCGCACGATGGCGCAGTAGCGGTCGAAGGAGAGCAGCGCCATGGTGAGCGTGGCGGCGATGCCCAGGCCGGCGTGCGCGGCGGCGCTGGCCAGGCACAGGCGCGGCCCGAAGAGCCAAGCCCCGTGGGGGCGCCCGCTGAGCAGGCTGGCCAAGGCGGGCGGCAGGCACAGCGCGGCGCCCAGCAGCTCCGACAGCGACAGCGACAGCACGAAGGCGTTGGTGACCGTGCGCAGAGGCCGGTGCCGCGCGATCACCACCACCACGGCGCCGTTGCCCAGCGCCGACAGCGCGAAGATCAGCAGCAGCAGCAGCGCCTGCGACGCCAGCGACGCCCCGGACCAGCCCCACGCCGCGTCCGCCTCCGACGGGGCCTCCGGCACAGGCACCTGGCCGCCGCCGCTCTCGTTGCGCCCCGGCGCCGAGCCGTTGATCAGGAGCAGCAGCGCGGATCCCTCCATGGCCAGGCGCCTTCCCGGCCCCGAGAGGGAGACCGGCGGCTCCGTGAAGCGAGAGAGGCGCGCTCCGGCCGGCCCGAGGTCCCGGAGGTGACTTAAGGCGCACTTGGAGAGCCCCGGGCGCAAAGCTCCATCTGGGGACTCTGCCCTCTGCTCCTCACCCGCGCGTCTGGTCTGGCCACCGGCGCGAAAGGCAGCTGGAGGCGCCGGCCTTTGGGATCGTTGCCCGGCCTCCTCGTCGGAGGGGAAGGGTGCGCCGGGCGGGGACGCGGCGGCGGCGGCGGAGGCTCCTTGGGTGGCGCAGCCTCCGCTTGCCGCAGAGGCGCGGGATTGCTTCGGCGCTCGCTGCGCGCCCGGCACATCTCTCGCTCTCTTCCGCGTGGCAGAGAAACCTTCGGGGGCTCGGGGAGTCGCTGACGTCTCCGCAGTCGGTTGCCCCGGGAAACCACGATGGCGCACACGCTGGAGAAGCAGGCAGCCGCGACGACCCCATTCTCTCCCCAGCCCGCCCCAAACGCCCTTCTGGCCCCTTCTTTTCTGCCGCCGTGCGGACAGGTCCATGCATTTCTTCCTGGACGGCTGCCTCCTTCATGAGCTTCTTCCCGACAGCGCAGCTTCTCGCCCGTTGCGGCATCTTTTTGGATTTCTGCGCATCGCGAGGGAGGGGGCGTTTGCTGTGCAGGGGTCAAGTGTGCAGATCCTTGCGGATGGGCGAGAAAGCAGACGTTTGCAAGATCGGGCGGCAGGCAGGGCAGCGCTTTTAAAGGGCTCCTGCGCTGTTTCAAGTTGCCACCTGTTAGAGGCTCAAGAATAAACAGCGCCGGACACACGGAAAAGGAGGGAAGCCTCGCCATCAGGTTCCCTCTCTGCTAGGAAAAGCATTCGTTCTTGCAGACCTTGGAGAAAGGTTCCAGTTACAGATAGGTAGCCGTGTTGGTCTGCCATAGTCAAAATAAAAAAAATCCTTCCAGTAGCACCTTTAAGACCAACTAAGTTAGTTCTTGGTATGAGCTTTGGTGTGCAAGCACACTTCTTCAGATACACTTCTTCAGTGTATCTGAAGTGTGCTTGCACACGAAAGCTCATACCAAGAACTAACTTAGTTGGTCTTAAAGGTGCTACTGGAAGGATTTTTTTTATCTTGGAGAAAGGTGACACGCAAGAACTAGATGGAGCAAGGCCATTGATTCATCCAAGTCAGCAGAAACAGCTTTTTCATTCCCTTCGATAACCATGTCAAGTGAGGGGTGAGGGCAGACCAAGGGATGCGATTCCTAACTTTTGTTCGGAATCTAACGAATAGCATTTGTTCAGTAGTCCAGCCACATACATCCAAGAGGTCTTAATGCACGCACACTCATTTCTTTGTCCAGGAAAGTTCAGTCTACAGCAAGCCAAAAAGCACTTGAGGGGTGCAGTCTGGGGAGAGGATGGAGGCTGCCAACAGTCCCAATGGCCAGATACAGAGGAGTGAAGGGACATATTTTGGCCTCCAGGCCTGGGGTTCACCATTGCTGCTGCACAGTCTCCACTCAGCCCTGGGTGACCAAATGCAGCATTTTGTGAAGAGGCGATGTTTAAATTTTTATTATAGATAGAAAGCATAGTATGACGACATAGTATGACGACATAATTCTTTAATTTTATTTTACAAGGTGGGGCTGCAGCATGCTTAGTATTCCACTTAAAAACAAAAAGCCCTAAGTGGTTTTACATAAGACAATATAAAATATTAACTAAAAGCTTGTGGTGCAGAAGTCATACCTTCTTCCTCTTTTGAGAATCAGGATTCCAGAGCTTGACTTATTGCTAGAGTCTGTTACAGGAAATAAAGAACTTATAACACATTATTTAATCAGATGCCTGTTGATATCCCAGGAACTTCACACAAAGAAGGGAAATGTTAAAGTATTGCGTTCAAACATTTGCACCTGCACTGCAGCATTACAGTAAATGTTAAAGAAGTTCAGCAATGAAAGCAGAATAAAGAGACATAACAGCCATCAAAAAGCTCTAAGAAATGTAACATACAAATTCTGTAGCACTTTGAATATAAAAATGGCCCCCTGCAGGGGTTATTTCACAGTCTTGTTCATTAGGGTACTGCATTCACACAAGTCAGAGGTAGGAACCTCACCTTTGAAAAAAATCAAACTGTCTTGGAATTTGAAGCAGATTGGCTCCAAAGCTGCAGTAGCCAAAATAGGCTGGCTTCGGAACAGTTTTGAAGCCTTCAGAGGTCTTCTAAGTTGCTGTTTTTAACTAGTTTGACATGTTTTTACAAAGTCACGCAAGTTGAAATTGAAAGTGCCAGGCAGAAAGGAGGGGGACATGTAGGTGTTTCAAGGATAATCAGAGTATTTGGTCAAGAAGGTGCAACACTACCCAGACAAACTTGTGGTGTTATACAGGTATGCCCAAGCTCTGATCTCAAGGGTTGGAGGCTAATGGCGAAGACATGTTCAACACCGCCCACCCCCCAAGAGAATCTCCCACATAAATGAGCTTTCAATTTATTCTTTATCAGACCAGACCAGGTGAATAAGCCTGTGGGGTTGGAGAAAGGGGAAGAAACCGCCATCCCTTTCCTGCTTATCAATCTTGACCAGCCTACTGCTAGTAACAGGAACAAGCATTTCTATATGTATATTGGTAATCTTTACAACAACTTCGTAAAGCATGTCAGTATTATTATCTCCCTACTGAAGATGGGGAGGGTGCAGACTTAGTAGGGCCTACCTAAGGCGATCAAATGAACCTGCTACTTCACAGTTCAGTCTTAAGTCACAGTGCCACACTATCTCCTATTACATTTTATATACAGACAAGGAGCTTCAGAACCACTTTGGTGAAACTGAATGAGAGCCTTAATCACCAGTAAGATAGAGGGTAATTCCAGCAATTAAAAGAAAGCAAAATACATATATCAAAGTAAACAGGGTTATTGGAAGCAGTATAGTAGCACAGTCACTTAAGAAAGAAACCGTATTTCAGTGGGTCCTCCTCCTCAAAAGTGAAGGTTGACATTCCAGTATAAAAGGATTCTCCAGAGACTTCTACAATAACAGCATTGTGGTCACCACATTTGGTTTCCTGGGTCAAAAGAAAATGCTTCAGATTAATTAGGAAAAATACACTGGTTTACTTACAGCACAAACTTTTGTAGGCAGCATCTGAATACATGTGATGATGTATACATCTAAACTAAAGTGACAATGAAAGAACAGAACAGAATATAAAGCCAGTATTTAAGGCTTAAATTGTTTACATTATGTTTTAAGCAAAAGTGAGACAATTTACTAAAATTAATGAAAACCATTAATCATTTGGTCCTAATTAATATAATGGCATCATGATCTTATAACAAGATCAGTTTTTCTTGGCTTGCTGAGAGCATTTGATCCACAATTGAAGTAACCCTGCTGTGAATGTTGGAAGAATTCAAGCTATCCGACTAAACAAGACCCAGGGGATAGCAAAGCCACCACCCCATCACATACTTTTTATTTTTCTAAATTACCAAAGATAAATGTTTGGAGCTTGCCTTTATTGCTTTTCCAGTGAACAGGGAACCAGTTGTACTGCTTCTGAAGGTCCTGGTCTGGTTCAGCTGAATGAGTCCTTTATGGTATTGTAGAGCAATGCGAGCTGTCACACCCGACCCGGTAGGACTTCGGTCAACCTGGTTTGGAGAAAAGCAGACGTCTTTTAGCTGCATCATTCAGAAATGCAACAAATGTAATTAATGACTTTTACTTTTTTTAAAGGTGCCTGAATTATATCCCTGAATTATGCTATTCAATATTAAAGAGAGAAAGTGGCCATGTGCACCCAGAAACTTAAAAGCTACCTAGAACAAATTTTCCCAACCTTTTTCTGACTGTGGCCCCCTTCTGACTTTCTTTCCTGTCTCTCCCCATAGGCGTAGCCAAGGGGGGGCCGGGGACAATTGCCCTCCCTCAATAATTAAAAATCCATACAAATCTGAGATTCTGCCCCCCCCAACAAAAACCTGCCCCCCTAACAAAAATCCTGGCTATGCCCATGCCCCCTCCCCGTCCTATTGGTAGAAAGGTAGCTATTTAAATATTTTGTTTGTACAATTACATAGAATGATAGGAACATAATGAAATATTGTTGAAGCAGAAAAACATAGAATAATGGAGCTGAAAGGAACCCCAAGGGTCATCTTTCTAGTCCAACCCCCTGCAATGAAGGAAACTCAGCTAAAGCATCCATGACAGGTGGCCATCCAACCTCTGCTTAGAAACCTCCCTGGAAGAGTGCAGAACCTCCTGAGGGAGATCAATCTTCCATGTACTATAAAAAGTAAACAACACCTATCTGACCCATTATTTGACACAGAGGGGAAACCTACAGATACAGTCCAAAAGGCACACGGGGAGTTCTGTATATATGGAAGAATTTTAAAAAGGAGGGGTTCCTCACTGACCTGGTGCAAAAAGTTGGAAGTTGCCTAGCTCCACAACAGAAGCCAAGTCTTTCTTTTTTCCTGGCCAAGATGGTAGATACATTTCCCCATTAAGCATCATCTGGGTCAATTTGTCAGGCCGGGAAATATTTTGTTTCTTTCCCGATTCACTTAATTTTTCAATCAGATCTTGGACTTTGTTACTCAGTTCTATGTTCCTAGCTCTATACAGCTCCTAGTGTGTCTCAGAATTTAAGAGCTGTATAGAGCAAGGAATGCAGAATTGAGCATCCTACAGATATGCTGCCTTTTCCTTTTCTCTACTACAAATATAAATTGGGAACCCCTGTGATGAAAAGGGGCAAGGTGGAACTTCTCTTGCACAGTATTCTCTACCTGTGCATCTGCAAACACACATATGTTGCTTGTTGGTTCATCGCTAAATGAATCTTTCCCATCTGTCAGGATAGTCCCATAAATGAAAGCCGTGTCTTCAATCTCAGGATGGTGAACTTTGAACTAGAAGACGAAAACAGAAAATGGCATCAGATAAATGCAACAAAATAGCAATAATAATAAGGACCTCACAGACTATGTGCAAATCTAGTATTATTATTAAGAGGATGTATAGCTCAGGAGAAGGAATTGACAGTCTCTTTGTAGTACTGGAACCACGTGCTTAAAGACCATCTGGATCCCATTGCTCCTAGCTAGCAAAGCCAATGGTCAACAATGATGATAATTGCAGTCCAAAACATCTAAAGGGTGCCATGTTGGCTACCCCTGGTCCAGGTCCTTACAATATGCCTTGAGGCCAAGTTTGTACAGATGTTAGAAGGCTGCTGCACTTATTTTCAGTAACCTCCCAATGAGAAAACAGCAGCTTCCATGGAATTATCATTGAGGATATCACAGTTCAGTTTCTGCTGGAGACTTTTCTTGGATTTCACCCCGCCCCCGCACCTTCTTCCTAGCACTGAGCACCCCAGTTCCCACTCCCAACTGCTCCAAAGAATCTCACTATATGAACAGCAAACGACTTTTAGACACTTAAGAGTGGACAAGACTGCATAAATCTGTTTCTAAGACAAAGCTACGTTATATTGAAAGGATTATGGAAAAAGATTGGCTGCCCACAAAAAAACAGGACTTTGATATTTTTAACAATCAATGCATGATTTGCATCAGCTCCATTTGGAAGAGAGAAACCTCATTCACAATATTATGCAGTCTGCCAATCAGGCTTGGAAACAGTAACTTAGTAATCTATGGCAAGGAAGACTTGCTTCCAAGTGAACTTGAAGAGGCATAACAACACTGGTTTTCTTTTGTTTTATGTTACAAATAACTAATATAGGCAATATATGAACAAGTAGATTAGTAATTTAAAGACATTTAACTCATAGATTTATTTAAAAATATATAAATAATTTAGTTATATTGTACAATACAGAAAAATCTGACTATACCTGAGCCTTTACTGCTTCAGTTACTGCAGATGCTGCATCTACTAGATCCCTAATCCTTGAAGAAGAAAGATCAAGTCCCAATCGATCAGCACTGACAAATGCATAGAAAGTGCCACCATATCCAACATCCACAACTACTTTTCCATAGCCAGGAACATCAACGGTTAAATCTAATAATCAAGAAAAGAACAAGGCATTACTGCAAATAATTCACGTTTCCCCTCTGTAATCTGTTCTGACATCCGCTCACCCCAAACAATAGTGCCTATCTACCTATTATGGTGACAGTAGTATCAGTTAAGAATGCTGAAAAGCAGTCTGGTAACTAAAGACTAAGGGAGCAATGCAAACCCCAGATCTGCTGGGATGAGCGAGGTATCTGGGTCCACCAGCCTATGCTGGCATAAGCACATTCCAGCTCATCCTGAGAGATGCCAGCATAACTCCCTCAGGACAGCATAGCTGGCTGAGACCTATGGCAGCAAAAACCCTGAAGAATGGGTGTTCTGGGGGAGAGACTGGACCGGGGGACTTATATCAGGGGGACTGTATCCTAATCTGGCAACCAGCAGAATTTACACTGGAAAAACGGTGGAATAAGTCAATCTCTATAAAGGTTTGTCTTTCCTCTACCAGGCTTAGGCCAATTCAGGCAGTTAGTAGCCTTGTTACTGAACAGCTTGGAACAGGAGTGATTTATGCCAGTTTAGTTTAAACCAGTTTAAATTATGGCTTCCTATAGTTAGGTCTGCTCCTTAAGAGTAATTAATTGAGCACCAGTCATCAGAACATTTTTACCATCCTGCAAATTAACATAGACTTCTTTTTCAGGCAGCACAACAGACACAGAAACAATTAGGATCCCCCAGTAACTTAAATACTATTATTTGAAACAAGTGGAACAAACATTGTGCTATTACAATTGTTCTGTCTGTGCAAGCATTGCTTGCTGTATGGAATGATCTCCCCCCCTGCCCCCCCCCACGTGTTGTTCTGGGGTTCTCCCTACCCGCAAGAGCTGATGGGGAGACAGAGGGCATGCAGAAGATCAGGGGGAAGCCCTGTTGTGCTGAGATGACTTGTGCTGGTTCCCAGTAGCACGACTATTTAGTTGAATCTGACCCAATATATCCTTGCCTCCTACCAGGAGAGTTCCTGTTCAAGGTTCCAGCCAGTTACTCTCTTCTTTAGCAAAGTCCATTTCATTCCTCTCCCTTTTCTTTTCCAACCAATGATCAACACTGCATGACTACAGAGCATGATTTCACTGAGCATGCACTGGGCAAATAGGGGCTTGTTATTTATTTTTAAAAATAAACTGCAAACTTAGCGTCTCAGACAACAAAACGTACAGCTCACTAGAACATTCATGAAAGGAAGTGTCGTGCAGATAGGTGTTCTTTCCAAGATGCAAAGTTAGAGCCTGGGGAATAGCAGAAAAGAAGGTTAGTCATATTTGTTGATTATCTAGCATGCAGGGTCAGAATAATAAAAAGCATATTCCTACACACCTGACCTGACACCTACTTTTTGTGCAAATCTACACATTTATGAGCCTTGTTATCAGTTAAAATTGAACTATTGTGGTTTCCCAAAAAGGATCCTGGGAATTTTAACTTTAGAGAGGATACCAAGAATTATATTAGAGGTTCTTGCCCACACCCGCCTTCACAGAACTATAACTTTCAAGATTCCTTGGGGAAACCAAACTTTTATTTGAAGTCTTAAGTGGAGGCAAGTCATTTGCTACTGCGGAACTATTCAGACCATGAGAGAATTCATGACTTCATTTAGATTCTTCCCACACCTGGGAACTAAATAAGAAGTTCATTCTAAATTTCTCCTCCCAGTGCAGTCAGAATTAAAGAGAAAATGTGGTTAAAAAAAAAAAGAGGATCCCATTAAACTAAAGCTAATTGTCATTTTATGTTACAGGTAGGTAGCCGTGTGGGGACTTCCGTAGTCGAAACAAACAAACAAAAATTCCTTCCAGTAGCACCTGAGAGACCAACTAAGTTTGTTATTTTATGAATTGTGCAATTAACTTGCTGCTTCCTGCAAGAAGAAAATGATACTGGATCTCCATCTCCACTCAGTTTGATAAAAAAAGTAGTTAAGTGCTTCATACCACCCAGGGCTCCTTTGGCACAGAGGGTGGGCTACAAATTAAATAAATAAATAAATAAAACAAATAGCACTAGTGAACAAAATATACCTGAAACCATAGCAAGGCAATTATGTATGGAAACAGAGAGGAAGCCCACTTTAGGTAGAAAGTAGAGAATGATGTACCTGTAACAGTGGAATGAGAAAATGACCTGCCTTGCAAATCAAGGAAAGCCACACAATGGCGTTCTGGAACTACATGATAATGGTGGCTCCCAGGGATGATCTCACACCCACTTTGCTTCTCGTCAGGTCCTGTAACTCAGTGCAGTGCAAATCAAGGTTTGGCTTAGCATGTTGCCCAAACCCAGGATTGTGGATAAGCTTTCTCTTCCTAACCATGATCTGTAGCCAAGAACAAACCTTAAGGAGAGAGTTTAACCAAGATCCCAATGACTGAAAAGTGAGCCAGTGTGTTTGCACTAAACCATAGTTTGGTTTGGTTATGTGAAAATGCGGCCAATGCAGATGTACCTAGTAGCCAATAAATATGACAGAACAAATGGCCAAGACATTTGATCGACCTACAATATATGTTGAATATATGCTATATGGTAATTTATGGACCTAATAGGTATTTGCCACTGTTCTTGTATGTAGGTTTTATTTTATTTGTTATTTATCTTATATTTTGGAAATGTACATCCAGTTTTCCCCCCCTTTAAATTTTTTGGGGGCCCCCAAGAGAGTGGGGCCCTAAGCTGCAGCTTGTTTAGCTTGTAAGTAAATCTGGCACTGCCCCTGGGCGTCCCTTCCAGTTCATAAGATCCTATGATTCTATGCTTCACACACATGCCTTTGGAGAGGATCCCTAATGTTATGTACTGAGTTGAATAGGATCCAAAAGGCAGCAGTCTGATTGGTCCTAGAACACTAGGATCCAGAATGCAGCAGTCTGATTGGTCCACAGGACCCACCAATCCGGCTCCAGGCGGAAGGGAATCCGCAACCTGATTGGCCTATAGGAGAATCCCGGAATTAGCCAATCACGTGGGGCCCATTGTGTAAATAATGTATGTACAGTGGTGCCCCACAAGATGAATGTCTCGCAAGACGAAAAACTCGCTAGACGAAAGAGTTTTCCGTTTTTTGAGTCGTTCCGCAAGACGAATCTCCCTATGGGCTTGCTTCGCAAGACGAAACGTCTTGCGAGTTTGTTTCCTTTTTCTTAAAGCCGCTAAGCCGTTAATAGCCGCTAATAGCCGTGCTTCGCAAGACGAAAAAACCGCAAGACGAAGAGACTCGCGGAACGGATTAATTTCGTCTTGCGAGGCACCACTGTATGTAAGTCATTCTGGGGGAACTCCCATTCCTCCTCACCACTATGAGCTGAATAAAGAGCATGAAATCCACTCTCGACTCCGAGTATATTTCACCTAACTTGGCAGAGAGAGATGCCCTGAAACACAGGACAAAAGCGCCTCCATACAGGACGCAGCGTTTGACATGGAAAGACGGGACAGTCCAGGCGGCAACGCTGCCCCCTACCGGTGGCGGCGGCGAAGGCGGCGACGCTGTGGAAGCGGACTCGGCTGCCGCTGCGCTGGCCGTCCCAGGTGGCGAAGGCGGTGACGGGCCCGCAGGGGCAGTGGATGACGACGGCGGCGGCCTGGTCGGGCCCCGGAGGCGGCGGGCTGAGCCCGTAGTCGAGGGCGAAGCGGGCGAGGCAGAGGACGGCGTGGCCGCACATGGCGCTGCCGCCCTCGTTGTGCACGAAGAGAGCCCCGAAGGCGGCGCCCGGCAGCTCGCTGGGCACCAGCGCCGCCCCGTACATGTCGCGGTGCCCGCGGGGCTCGTGCATCAGCAGCCGCCGGGCCGCGTCCAGCTCCGGGAGCTCCAGGAGGAGGCGGCGGCGGGCCAGCAGGGGAAGGTCCCTGGGGGGCTCCAAGGGGCCCAGGCCGCCCGGAGGAACCACCCGCAGCGGCTCCCCGCCCGCCTGCATCTCCACCGTGAGGAAAACGGGGGAGCCGGGGGCGCGGGGAGGGAGAGGCCGGGAGGCCCCGGCTTGGGCCTCAGGCGACGCCATGACCGTTTAACGGTTTTTTACCTCACGCTGGTTTGTAACGGACGCCACCCGCCCAGGCCCCGCCCTCCGAGCAGGCATTGGCTGAGGGAGAGAGAGGAAGGGCGGGGAGAGCTTGTCCGTTTATGGGCCGTTGGCTAAGCCTGTCAGAGGTGCACGCCCGGGATTGGTGAGAGAAGGCGACCGTCACCGCCCACTGAGGCACACCGAACGGGCATTGGCTGAGGGAAGTGCCCGTTTAAAGCCTATTGCGACGGGCTGGTCAGGTTCGCCTGTCCAGGATTGGTCTGAGGGGCAAAGGCGGCAAAGCTGCAGGCGGCGTAAACATAGAGAAAGATATAGAGTCACATGCACCTAATTGAATTTTTTGTTGTCCTTCCGGGTTCGCTTCCATATGCTTCGCCCATTTTTCTTCTGACGCCGTGGCGTCTATTTAATTTATATGAAAAAGATTATATCTTGTTTTTTAAAAAAAATATTACCACAACTGGACTCCTTAAACTGCTTATAAATGAAGAATTTAACAAGGATCTAGGACCTGACCGCTTACTGAGAAATCACATCAGGCGGCGTTCTCCTCATAGAAATGCTGCGGGAAAGAGCGGCGGCCCCAGTGCATCTACAGAGTGGCAACTTCCTTGAAGTTCACGCCGTGCGCCGCTCTTCATTTTTCTAGCTCTACTATGAAAAAGAGCCGAACGTAATAGACCACGCCCCCTCCCCGTTCAGTCTCAGTGCCCAATGAAGAGAGGAGCTTAGTCCGAGTCACGCCCCGCTCGCCACCCAGAGGAGGTCCCGAACGCGACCGCCCCGCCTATCGGGGGCGTGGCTGTGTGAAGCCGACAAACCAATCAACGAGGACTGGCGGAACCCGAGAGGAAGTGACGCAAAGCCAGCTGCTGTCGCTGTCAAGAACCCGGATGATTTTGGGGGTGAATAGGCGGAGATGGGTGAGTTTTGGGTGCTGAGTTTATTACCTTTCCCCAGGTGAGAGGGGCTGTTTCTTCCTGCTGGGCAGCTGACCAGGCTGGTTTCTTAACTGCAAAAGCAAGCAGCCTTCCAGTATCCTAAATTTTAGATAGCTAGATAATATAAATATAATTCTTTATATAATGTTATAGGAGAGGGAAGGTGGGGAAGAGATATTTGTTGAATGTCAGCTTTCGTGGGCTAAAGCGAGGAAGCGTTGCCCTCAAGGGGGGAGAGATGCTACAACTCCCCTCAGCCCTCGGCCCTGGTCCTGCTGGCCAGGGGGGCAGAAGTCCAACAGCATCGGGGGAACCGAGGTTGGGACAGGCTGAGTTCTAAGTTCCTGGAGGGGAACCTGTGGCCTTTTAAATTTAGCATTCCAACTCGTCAGCTGGCATACTGAATGGCTGTGGATGATGGGAGTTGCAGTTCAGCAACAGGAATAGTAATAATTGGTGGTGGCGGTGATGATGACGATGACAACAACTTATGAGCCCATAATAAGAAGCCCATAAGGGTAGGGTATAAAGGCTGTAAAGAAACATATTTTATGGCCCAGGCTACTCTCCCCTTTCCTGTAGATAGGACCCCCCCCCCCCCACGATCTCAGATTTTCTGTGTCAGATGACAGCACTTCTAAACATTCCCTTTCTCTGAGCTCTCTGATGTTAGATTAGTTTTAATGTGGAAGCTGTTGCATGTCTGTTTACCTGGTTCTGCGTTCCGTGATTAGGGGGCAAAAGCTAACTAAAAGCTAGTAAAGCAAGATGTTTTCAGGTATTTGTGTGCAAACTGTTATTTTTATTTTTTAAATGTATTTTTTATTAAAGATTTCTTGGTTTACAAAAGTATGTGCAATGTCTCTTTTTTCAAGTGTGCAAACTGTTATTAACTTACAAATATCTACCACTCTTTTGGCCTTTTTATCTTTTGTATAAGTTGTAGATATTCAGCCAGATTGCCTTGGGCTTTATTGTGGAAGAACAGCAGAATTTATAAATGGGACTGAAATCCATGGCGATTGTGGGGTAAGTAGAGGATTGTGAAGAGACACTTGAGTATTTGAAGCTGGCACAGTATAATGTTTTTGCTGCTATTATCCAACCATTAGTGGGTTTGGCTGGGGAAAGGATGGCCTGAATACATCTTGGGCTCAACGAAACTGCTTGTCCTTCAAATACAGCGCATTATTCAGTCCCTTTCATTTGTCTGCATCCCTTTCCCAAGCCATTTTGTGTGTGTGCAAAACGTTAATAAATATCTTTATAAAACAATATGTGATTAAACTCTCCAGGTGTGTCCAAGAGGGCAAAGGACAGACGCTCACAAAATCTGTCGGCCATGTATGGGATCTCCAGAACGCTACGATTGGCTTTACCTTGGCTTTATGGCAATGCTTCCTCTGATTTTGCATTGGTTCTTCATTGAATGGTATTCAGGGAAAAAGAGGTAAATGTTTCCTAAGCCCTGTTTCAAACAAGAAACCGAATGTAACTTTTGAATCTAAATGTGCACTTACCTTGCCATTGAAGGTGCTGGGGAGGAACCAACTACTCTGCAAGTTGGAGGATTGTTTACCTGGCTTTGGGAAGGCAGCACAAGGGCTCTGGGATGCTAACAGCCCTCATGCCTCCTTCCCTTATTTGGGTGTCTCGCTTACCTGGCTTTGGGAGGGTGGTGAGAGGGCTCTGGGATGCTACCAGAGCCTTTGTGCTGCCTTCCCAAAGCTGGGTATAGCCATGATCAGAGTTGTGCATGGGTGAGACGGTGGGAATAAATAAATGGAGTGGGTTTCTTCTGCTCTTCTTTTATTTATTCTCTCCCACCCACTCAAAGCTACAATTGCACAAGTCTAACAAGATACAAATTACCTGCACTGATATTGATTCCTTCTTTCCCCTCTTTCCAGCTCCAGTGCTCTGTTCCAGCACATCACTGCTTTAATCGAATGCAGTGTGGCAGCCATCGTTACTCTGCTTGTGAGCGACCCCCTGGGCTCCTTGCATATCCGCTCCTGCAAGGTGGTGATGCTTTCTGACTGGTACACCATGCTCTACAACCCGAGTCCTGATTACATTACCACTATTCATTGTACCCACGAAGCAGTCTACCCTCTGTGAGTATCTTTTCTGTGGCCTTGTCTGTGAGATTGCAAACCATGGCTTAGAATGAACGCATCGGCCTCCTTGGTCATTTCAGCTCCATACTGCAACTAAGCCAAGGTTCAGGTTAGCATGTCATCTGAACCTGGGGTCATGCTCAGAGGAATCATGGAATTGTACAGCTGGAAGGGATCCCAATAATCATCTAGTTCAACCCGCAACTGTTCCCGAAAGAAGAAGAAGAAGAAGAAGAAGAGTTTGGATTTGATATCCCGCCTTTCACTCCCTTTAAGGAGTCTCAAAGCGGCTAACATTCTCCTTTCCCTTCCTCCCCCACAACAAACACTCTGTGAGGTGAGTGGGGCTGAGAGACTTCAAAGAAGTGTGACTGGCCCAAGGTCACCCAGCAGCTGCATGTGGAGGAGCGGGGAAGCGAACCCGGTTCCCCAGATTACAAGACTACCGCTCTTAACCACTACACCACACTGGCTCTCCAAGAGCGAACCAAGGACCTTTAGAGCTTCAGTCTAAGACCTTCCCAACTGTGGTTAAGTCCCCTCCATAACCACAACCTGTAGCCAAATTTTGTTCTTGGCTTAGCTGCTGTGCCATGCTGAGCTAAAGGGACCAGGAAAAGAACAAAGCAGGTGTGATCTCCTCTCTGGGAGCAAACACATTTAAGCTGTCCCAGTAAGCCATACTTTGACATGGTGAACATGCCTATGACCAAGAGGAATGGTTAAGCCCCTCCCTCCCTGTTGCTCACATGTATCTCCAGGGCAGTGGAAGAAAATGAATGGGAATAAGACGCTACTGTGCATTTGTGCTGGAGGGAGAATAAGGATAGGAAATAAGATAAAGAGGAAATTATGCAGATTGCCATGACTTGAGGTACAAGATCGCCAGGGCCTGGATTTGTGGGCCAAGAGGGCATAAGAAAGTAGCAGACAGTGTTGATGTGAAGAAACAGCATCATAGCAAGGATTTTGCATAATGGAGGGGGGCAAGTATAGAACTTGTGGCATTTATGTGTCTTGTGTTTGTTGGCCATATCAAGAATGAGGTGTGAAGTTTTTGGCACTACTGTGCTCTAATATAAACAATTCTCTCTTCCAGGTACACCATTGTATTTATATACTATGCCTTTTGTTTGGTGTTGATGATGATGCTTCGACCCCTTTTGGTGAAGAAGATTGCTTGTGGGCTAGGGAAGTCTGATCGATTTAAGAGCATTTACGCAGCTCTCTACTTCTTCCCAATCCTAACTGTGCTTCAAGCGGTTGGAGGCGGCTTGCTCTGTAAGTCACCTTTATTTTCCACCCCCTCACTTTCCCCTCTGCACATCCAGTGGAACAAACCAGGTAGTTGCACCTAACATGCAAACCAAGAACTGTGGTTAATGGCTTCCAAACAAGCCACATTTGGAAGCTAACTTTCAGTTTAATCTGGCATGTTTGGAAGCTGTTAACCATAGCTCATGAATATCCCGGATTATTAAAGCAGGATTTGACTGTCTGAGTGTGGCAGCTGCCTAAGGACCATTTCACCCTGTGAGCTGAGCACTGTTCATACCACTCACTTTTGGTTACTACAAGGATACAGAATTTTATTATATCTTATTTCTATCCAACTTTCCCCCCACTCTGGCACTGGGTAGAAGACTGATAGAACTCAGTGGGACTTACTTTTGAGTAGGCATGCTCAGGATTGCACCCCATAACAACTATTTATAGCTTCTGCGTGACTGGTGCGATAAAATTGTGTTGGTGTGTCAATGTAACGTACAACTGTTTTCTTCCAGACTATGCTTTCCCTTATATCATCATAGTGTTATCTCTCGTCACCCTGGTTGTGTATCTGTCAGCTTCCGAAGTAGATGTAAGTAAAACACTGTTTCATTTTAAAATATATACTTTTTAAAAAGTGACCTACAACTGAAGGGAGAAAATGGGAAAACAAAGGAAATGGTCAGCAATAAGTGAATGAAATTCCTTGGGCTATTCTGCCGGGGATTCCACTCTCCCACCCCCACCCCCACCCTGGGTTGGCAAAGAGGTCTATCCTGCCATTCTTTAATTGTTTTATCTTCAAAAGCCTGAGACAGCTAAAGTCTTTCTGCTTGTTTAGATTTGTGAGGGGGCTCTGATCAGCATTCTGAACAGTCAGCATATCAGGAGAGGCTTAAGAACTAGCTGGGGAAAAGCAGCCGTAGTTATTGTATAAGAATCCTTCCTCGTCAGTATTATTGCCTGGCTTTTCAAAGAAGCTGTTCCCTGCCTGATGTCGCCCGACTATTTTAATCTTTAGCCAAAGATTTCTGGGTGGGGTTGCACCAATTATTAAAACAGCAAATGCAAATAAAGAGTGAACGACAAAGTAATAATCTTACACATGGTGCCAAAATGAAGAGGGTTGGTATCAGGTGGGTCTCTTGAGGAATGAACATTTCACAAGCAGGATGCTGCTATGGAGAAGGGCTTAAGCAAAGGCATCTGTAACTGCTGCAACTGCTAAGTGGCTTCTTTTAAAGGAGAGCAGCAACTATTAGTGCGAAAGAGGATGGGTTGATATTGGGGAATGTGTGTGTGCCTGTTTCCCCTCCTTCAGAGAGAATAATGAACAGTGGACCCTCTCCTGCCTTTCCAGTTAGGGGTTTGTTTGTTTCATAAAATTTGTACACCCCTTGATGGTCAAAAGAAAACTCTAAAAGCAGTTCACGGAAAAAGATAAAATTATCAGTATGAAAAATTAATAATGATCTAAAACTTTTTATAAGTTAAAATAGCAGGGGATTGAAACTTGTGCCAACTTTCTAAAGATGTGGGCAGGCTTGTCTGGACAAAAATATTTTTAGGTAAAGGGACCCCTGACCATTAGGTCCAGTCGTGACTGACTCTGGGGTTGCGGTGCTCATCTCGCTTTATTGGCCGAGGGAGCCAGCATATAGCTTCCAGGTCATGTGGCCAGCGTGACTAGCCGCTTCTGGAGAACCAGAGCAGCGCACAGAAACACCGTTTACCTTCCCACTGGAGCGGTACCTATTTATCTACTTGCACTTTGACGTGCTTTCGAACTGCTAGGTTGGCAGGAGCAGGGACCGAGCAACGGGAGCTCACCCTGTTGCGGGGATTTGAACCGCCGACCTTCTGATCAGCAAGTCCTAGGCTCTGTGGTTTAACCCACAGCGCCACCCGCGTCCCAAAATTTTTAGCAGGTGCCAAAAGGAGCACAGTGAAGGGGCCTGCCTGATGGCAATGGGCAGAGAGTTCCAAAGTGTAGGTGCTACCACACGAAAAGACCAAGTTATTACAAATGCGGAACGGGGTATTATGTGGCACCTGCAATTGTGCCATTCCCTTCCTCAGAGCTCTCCCAAAAATACGATAGAGAAACTAAGAACGGCTTAGTTCAGATAACTCTCTCCACCGAGATACAAGATAAAAGGAGAGGCTTCAAAAGACACCTTGATTTCATTCTGCCCCTTTCTGAAATCTCTGCGTTAGCCTCAGACAATGTCTGTGTAAAAACTAATGGCAACATCTTGTCTCCTGTTTTACAAGACTTTCAAGGATCTCCTTGTCAGGAAGAAAAGGCTCATTGTTCTGTTCAGCCACTGGCTCCTGCACGCCTACGGGATCATCTCCATCTCCAAGCTGAACAACGTCTACCAAGACTTGCCCCTGCTGGCTTTGGTGCCGGCACCTGCTCTTTTTTACTTGCTTACTGCAAAGTACACGGATCCTTCGCGGATACTCTCCGATGGAGCAAACGGACGTTGAGCGTTGTAGGCTGAGGTTCTCTGGGGCCCAGCCATCGTTCCCCTCTTATAGGAAGCTGTCAGTTCTCTTATCAGCCAGCTTTCAGGTAAAGTTTCTTTAGGATCAAGGCTTAGTCCCCCCACATCAGCTCGATTCTATCCTCCTAAGCAACATCTGGATGCACCTGTGCATGTAATGCCTTAGAAGTGTTCCATTAGCCACAGGAGTCAGAGTCACCCGTTGGTGAAGGATCAAGGCCCGTCCCCTGTAAATATGTTTATTATTTGCCCATTTGTGCGAACGTGAAACATTTTGTACAGTGTATCTGGAAACAGTGTAACTTTTATTTCTGAGTGCAGTATTTTATCACGTCTTTGAAGAATGATATGTAGAAGAATAAAGCTCAGTGTTCCAACTTCAGTCCACAGCTTTTGCAGTCTCTTCATTTCTAGATAAGAGGTTTGGGAGAACAATGCAGTTATTATTTTTATTAATATCTGTTTGTAACAACACTTTGAGGCAGGGTGGATAAAAATAAATGATTTTTAAAAAATCAGATTTTTAAAATTTCAATCAGATTTTTTTTTATTTCAATTGGATTTTTAAAATAAAATGCCTTTGGGGGAAAATCTTTCTAAAGATAATCTTCTATTTATGTTACACTATAGTCTAAAGGCTATTCATCAGGAAATAAGGATTTGTATAAGTTTTTCATGTGTACTAAAACTCTGTCTGTTTTCTTTATTAAAAAAAATTGTTTGACCACATCAGTGAACAAACATGGATACATATGCTATAATGTCATTGTTTTAGTTAAGTACATTGTTTAAATTGTTAAAGAAATTATTATTTTTCTCCTTCCAATAAAGTACAGCAAAGTTGTCCAAATATAAAGTTAACTTATTAAACCTCACAATAATTTCATAATTATTGGTCTATGTATTTCTAATAGTATAACCAAATCAGAAATTTTTGATATAACTGTAAAAACTACTCTGAAAATTTATTATTCCAAAAATGAAACCTTCTTCTGGTTGTAAATGTTAAGATTATACCAGCAAGAATGAGTCTTTGTGGAAAAAAAAAATTTTAAATCAAGTCTTACGGACTAGTGATTTAAATCAAACCCACCCTGCTTTGATGATTATGAAAATCTCCCAATTCACGTCAGCCAATTTTGCAGAGGAAACATTTTTTGTGGGAGAGCATGCTCTTTCAAGCACCTACCAGGTTTTGCACCTTGCTTTCCCAGAATAAATGTTCTACCTTTTGCCAGAGCAGACGTTCTCTTATAGAGCCATTTACATCACCTATTACTATTTTTAATTAAAATTCTGTGTCAAGGTAATCCAAATTTTGCAGTAGGAAAACCTGAAATCTTCAATCCCTGTATTATGTGCTCCCCCTACCTCTGACCATTTGCAGATAGGTACTGTCAGTCTTGGGCTTCCTGCTGCAGGAAAGGTAGGATAAGAAAGAAGGATATATGCGGTCGCAGGGCCTTTGTGATTACTGTTCAGATTCCTGCCCCTAGCAAAAAGAAAGAAAGAAAAAGAATGAATGAAAAATGAAAGCTCTTTTGGTGCGTTTCCTTTTCCTTTCTAAGCAAGTTTATTAGGGAGTGGGGACAGAGAGAACGGTGTCGGAGTGTTGTGGGTATCAAAGAGCTATCACTCTGCGCTAAGCAGCATAAAGAGATATGGTTGACTCCCCTACGCTGGCTTCTCCCCTGTATGTGTATGTGTGTGCTGATTCCTGGATGTAAGAAGACTGCTTGATGATGTTGCAAGACTGCAACCGGAAGAAAGCCCTAGTGGAAATACAGCTTGACTCCTGAATGTCTCATGTAGGGTTTATGTAAAGGTAAAGGGACCCCTGACCATTAGGTCCAGTCGTGACTGACTCTGGAGTTGCAGCACTCATCTCGCTTTATTGGCCGAGGGAGCCGGCGTACAGCTTCCGGGTCATGTGGCCAGCATGACTAAGCCGCTTCTGGCGAACCAGAGCAGCGCACAGAAATGCCGTTTACCTTCCCGCCGGAGTGGTACCTATTTATTTACTTGCACTTTGACGTGCTTTCGAACTGCTAGGTTGGCAGGAGCAGGGACCGAGCAATGGGAGCTCACCCCGTCGCGGGGATTCAAACCGCCAACCTTCTGATCGGAAAGTCCTAGGCTCTGTGGTTTAACCCACAGCACTACCCGCATCCGAATAGGGTTTCTGTACATCGTAACAAATGGCACTTGTCTTGAGCTACTGAAAATTGTAAGTGCTGCCAGAATATATTGTTCCAGATCTTCCCCAGCCGCCTTGTGCTTGGTATATTTCTGTTGCCAAGAATCTGCTTCGCGGAGTGTTAAGTTCTGCTGTTTCAGCCGCCCTTTGTGTAGAACTGAACCAATGCGCCACCACTGCAGAGTGAGCTCACCTCGTCACCCAACTCCGACCTGCTTTCTAACAGAGACTCCATTGCCATATAGTTTAGCTGCAGCCCGTCGTAAACATAGTCAAGCTTGTCGTTCCTTTTCCTGTGTTTCCTTATATACTCATCCAGAATAATCATGATGTCTTTCTGGTACCTCAAGAAAAACTGCAGCGAAAGAAAGATGGCTTACCTTCAAGTTGGGCTGTTAAACTTTCTATTGCAAGAGGCTGGTGAGGGTTGCCCCAGCTTCTTTTCTTGAATACCCACATTCAAATGTGTAACTCTCGTTTCCATTGAAAATCTGTCCGTAACTTAGGTGTTACAGAGATGGCAGCAATATAATATAATATAGAATATAATTTATTATTTATACCCTGCCCATCTGGCTGAGTTTCCCCAGCCACTCTGGGCAGCTTCCAATCGAGTGTTAAAAACAATACAGAATTAAATATTAAAAACTTCCCTAAACAGGGCTGCCTTCAGATGTCTTTTAAAGATATCTGCTTATTTCCTTCACATCTGAAGGGAGGGCGTTCCACAGGGCAGGTGCCACTACCGAGAAAGCCCTCTGTCTGGTTCCCTTTAACCTCACTTCTCGCAATGAGGGAACCGCCAGAAGGTCTTCGGCGCTGGATCTCAGTGTCCGGGCTGAACGGTTTACAGTCGTACCTTGGAAATCGAATGGAATCCATCCCGGAAGTCCGTTCGACTTCCAAAGCATGGCTTCTGATTGGCTGCAGGAAGCTCTTGCGGCCAATCGGAAGCCGCGGAAGCCCTGTCGGACGTTCGGCTTCCAAAAATAGTTCACAAACTGGAACAGTCACTTCCGGGTTTGCAACGGCCGGGAACTAAGCTGTTTGACTTCCAAGGTACGACTGTGTATAGTTTTGTTACAGTACGATCACATCTAATGTGGGACATTCCAAAGCTTCTGCGTATACACAAAAATCATGTATACGCAAAGCTTTGGAGCTGCTCCTAAGGCTAGCAGGTGAAGGGGAGAGAATAAGAAGAAGAGTTTGGATTTGATATCCCGCTTTATTACTACCCTAAGGAGTCTCTAACATTCTCCTTTCCCTTCCTCCCCAACAACAAACACTCTGTGAGGTGAGTGGGGCTGAGAGACTTCAGAGAAGTGTGACTAGCCCAAGGTCACCCAGCAGCTGCATGTGGAAGAGCGGGGAATCGAACCCGGTTCCCCAGATTACGAGACTACCGCTCTTAACCACTACACCACACTGGCTCTCAGGAAGAGGGAGAATCACTTCTCCTCCCAGAGCCCACACATCAAGTAAGCCTTGCCCAGCAAGCAAGGCTGAGAGCGTGAAAAGCTATTTTTTGCACTGGGTAACTCAAGCGGATCTGGTGCAAAAAGACCTTTTAAGCTCTCCACCTTGATGGATTTCTCACGAAATTTCAACCATCCTACCTTCAATAGTTGAAACTGCGCAAGTTAAATGCATGTATGATGCAATTGTACTGTTTTTGAATCAATTTTTTTAAAAGTACAAGTGGGACTGCAGTTTCAAAAGCAAGATACCTGCATGAGCTATTTCATCCAGGGGCTAAGGCAGAAGTAATCAAAAGCATATTTGTTATGCAACTCAAATCCGATATGCAATATATATTTCTTTTTTCCAGCCTGACAGCCAGTCCTGTATAAGCTGCTCTCTCTTTCCAGGGGGATGACACAGGAGAAAACCCCAGGGCATCGTGTCCCAAAAGCTGTTCTTAACCCAATACTGCATCATACCTTTTGAAGCTTGGTGTCCCTTATCCACTTCTTGACATAAAGTCCTAAAATAAATTAAGACATTTTAGAGCGTTTAGGGAAATGTCTGCCAAAAAGCCAAGCTTTAAAAATGCTCCATTTAAAAGTGATTTTTATACTATCTATAGAAAGAGAAAATCCAGACAGCAACTGAGACCAAATAAAATACTTTTATCAAAAGCATTGGATACCTGGTGCTTCTAGAGTGCCAGTTAGCTTAATAAAATATCTTTCTGCTATAAAGAAAAGCATTAAGAACACAATCCAACTGCTGAAAACCCGCAGCTAGGAGGAGGGTTTGGTCCCAGTGGTTGGTGGCAGGGGCAGGTTTAAATTGCACTCCAGTGCAAGTGACCCCTTATTCCTGCAGGGGAAAGGGAAGTTACACTGGCGATGTTTCTGTGGAGAAAGCAACCTGCCCTACACCTCTGAACTTGGGTAGCTTACTAATTGGGTAGCTTACACATTGTGGTTCTGGGAACTCTCCTCTCTCAATAATGGGAACACAGCAAATGCAAGAATAAAACAAAAAACTGGCCTGTGTATTGTACATGGGGTGTCAATCCAGGGAGCAGATTAAGATATATTTTTATCATTAGTGCATACCTTACTGTATGTCTGTGTGTGCATGACTACACACTGATTTCCCCCTGGATTGGCACCTCTGTTTCCACCTGGCCTTTTATGCTAATCTACGGCAGCCCCAAGGAATCCCCCCTTCAGACAAGCTTCCTCAACCTCAGCCCTCCAGATGCTTTTGGCCTACAACTCCCATGATCCCTAGCTAGCAGGACCAGTGATCAGGGATGATGGGAATTGTAGTCTCAAAACATCTGGAGGGCAGAGGTTGAGGAAGCCTGGTCTTCAGCGACAATGCAGCTTAGAATCATAGAAATGTAGAGTCGGAAAGGACCTTGAGGGTCATCTAGATTCCTGCATTGTGGGGGGGGGGTTGGACTAGATGACCCTTGGGGTCCCTTCCGACTCTACAATTCTGTGAACCTCTTGCGATGCAGGAATAGGAAGCTGCCCTGCAGTCAGAGCACTGGTCCGTCTGGCCCAGTGTTCTCTACACTGACAATGGTTCTCCAGGCTTTCAAGAAGGGGCAGCCTTCCCCAGTCCTCTCTGCATATGCCATGGACGGAGACCTTCTGAATCAAAAGCAGCTGCTCTGCTACCCCTGGGCTATAGCCCTTCCCCAGAATCTCATACTGCAGCACTGCATACGTGGGTCTGTGGCTACTCAGTGCAGTGTGTACATTCTGGCTGAGCACCAGCTCGGAGACACAATTCAGAGAAGACAGTTTTGATTGCTCAGCATGGCAGACCAGCCATGAGGAAAGGCAGCCATAAAGCCACAGACCTAAAAAACTTCTTGGTGAAGCCAGCCACGGACCATATCGCTGGAGATGTGTGATGGCCAGTTTACTGAAAATTCATTCTGATCTGTCTGTACAGAGGGATGTTATGTCAAGCAATGTGGTGGTTTTTTCTTGGGGTGGGGTAAGTAGGTTTGTTGTGCAAGAGTGCCAAATCCGCTTTAATTGTGCGACCTGAGTCTGCAGGTATGTGATTGATTCCCACCTGGAAAACAGCAGCGGTCTGGAAGGAACCTTCCAATGTGGGGCTTTTGTATTGCAGCAATCAACTTCATGCCACACATCACTCACCATGAAGCTCTTTTGTAGCTTTCTGGGTTTCTTGCCTCTCTGACCGAAAGAGTTTTGCCTCACTTTCGATTTCAGAGATATCTTCTTTGAGAAAGGCAATGCCCTGCCGGGGTAAAAACGTTCCCAGAGTGTCAGCATCTGACGTGTCCTTGTTAATAATATACAACAAGCCTATCACTTCTTAAGTCACATCTTGTTTTTCTTGTGGGAGATTGCAGTCAAATACAACTAGCAGGCATAGGACTAGTTAGTGCACAAAGTGGTAAAGGACCACAGAGTTGTATTGCTAGATAGGCTCAGCTAGGTCACACCCTCTAGAGGGAGGAAGTGAAGCCTTTTGCTCTTCCTTTCTCTCTGAACTGAAAAAGACATGTCTAGGCTTGCTCCCAAGCTTAAAACACATGTTTGAAACTATATTCTGTATTTTCTACACAAGAGTATTTTGCCTATGTTATCCTTGCTGCTGCATGGAACAATGCAGGATTGAGACCTTGAATCTGTAAGTAAATAATTTTAAACTTACTTAACAGCGTGTAGTCTGCTCATTGCACGAGGGGTAAAAACAGGT
This sequence comes from Podarcis pityusensis, assembly GCF_964106645.2. NCBI lineage: Eukaryota > Metazoa > Chordata > Lepidosauria > Squamata > Lacertidae > Podarcis > Podarcis pityusensis. The sequence goes on from NC_138028.1 coordinate 8,292,311, forward strand.
CAGCTGCTGCGTACAGCTGAAGGGGATTAAAAAGGTATAACAACCTATATTCCTAACGCTTTACTGTGCTGCTTATTTTTGTGAGTTTAATACTCTGCCCTGTGATTCGAGTCCTTGTAAGTACCTGAAAGTACCCTTGCACTCATTAAACCACCCAACGTTTACCCCTTCAATTCTGGTTCTATTTAGAAACTTCCTGTGACCTAAGAAGGTTCAGATGAAAACATACAAAATTTACAGTGAATATAACATCTATCCATTCACTTCTATATGCCTCTTTCACACATATCTGCACCTTGTGTACTCTGCCCCAAGGAAACCTGAATTCCACGGGCAGGACTGAATATTTAAAATTTGCATAATTACTGAATTTCCCCAAGCTATCTCGGATAGAACCACACCAGCAAATTCTCTGTAAACTTCAAGAGATTTAAGAAGGAAGCCTGGGCTGGGGCAGCTGGTGAAGTACAAACTTTTAAGAAAATGGAGGGATGGCAGAGATTTGGTTTGTGGACCACATTTCAGGGGGAAAGGCATAGCAGCTCCCCCCAAGTTCTGTGTGGAAGGGTCATAGTTTGGTGGTTTGTATGCAATCTCTGGCATCTCCAAGAAGGGCTGGGAGAGATCAGGGTCTGATATCTTGGTGTGCATATGCAGTGAATGGTCATATAGCAGCTGAACGGCAAACAAGTAAATTTTCATGGGCCAGGAAGCCCATGGTGTCAAATGCATGACAGAGGCTCCTAAGTGTGTTGGCACCTAAGGCACCTATGTATCCTGAGTACAGAGGTAGAGAAAAAGAGGGGGGGGAATAAATTTTATATATATATATATATATGTGTGTGTGTGTGTGTGTGTGTGTGTGTATTACAAAGTGAGGCCAAAGGCAAGAGAGAGCAGCAAATGGGGTCAATCACTGTACTGGGAATCCACAACCCAGTCAAATGTGCAAGCACAGTGAGCATGACACTCTCCCTGCAGCCAGCAGCTGCCAAACAGGCAGAGCAAGATCACCAGGGTAAAATAACGCCTAAGAATGGCTTCCTGCAGTGGGGCAGCCATTTCTAGGGTTTGCAGAGACCAAACTGCACAATGCCAACTTTTCCCAGTTTGGCAGCTTCCTGTTTTGGTGCACCCAGAATACAACAAAAATATCCAAAAAGCAATAATGAAGTACAATAAACAACTTTTTCAAAGCTCTTCCTGGTCCTTGTATTGATTTGTGTGTCACAGTACTGCGATATGTTAACTTCCACTTCCTGGGGGTGTGGGCTGTGGTGCTTTATGTGCCAGAGTCAGACTCGGAATACTCACTGCTCTTAATCTGTCATTTTCTCCGTTCAAAATGTACAGCCTCCTATTAATCTCATAGATGTCTCTCTCAAGGTACTTCAGAGAATGTGTGAAGCTTTGCAGCTGATGCAATGCTTTCTCCCTGTTGGTCTTTATTACGTTCTTTGCATAAGACTGTGAGGAAAGAATAATTAGTTAGTTAGTTAGTTAGTTAGTGAGCACTGACAGTCTAATAGACACTATATAAAAGGGATGGGGAGGAGGCAGGAAAACAAAGTAGGGCACTAATTCTTCCTATGTTCAGGGCTGCTGCTCGTGCTACTCTAGCTGTGACATCCATTGTTTCCATGTGCAAATGTATCACCATGGGGCGGTCGCCCCTGATACAGCTTCCATTCTGCCCAGTGTCAACTCAAAAAGCACCACCCCAGTGCTTGTGCCAACCAAGGCAGAAGGGAAAAACACCCTTTTGCTGCAACAGCTCCCATGCTGGCACCGAGAAGAGGCCTGGATTCTGCCCGCTGTTGTCACATGATGGCAGCAGGGTCTACATAGGATCCATCAGATCCTACACCAGTCCAGCCCCTTCCTGAAACTCCCACTGGTGGTAGCTTCTCTGCCTGCACACCTTTTGGTCAGGTGCTCTTTGCTAGCAGGACTTCCCCACCAATGGAGGTCACCTGAGGGAGGGGCACCTGCACCCCATCAAACGGGTGGCAGTTTGGATTGCTCTGTTATTTATCCAGCAACGCCTTGGGCCTCTCTAATTGGCTCCTGGGATTCTCCCCAGCCACACCCCTCACTGGCCCTCTTTCACATCTTGGGGTGTTTGTGTCCAGCTGGAATGTGCCCTTAAACTCTGATAACCCTTTTCGCCGGCCTGGACAGAAGGCAGAAAGGGATGTGTGAGGGGTTATAGGAACAAGCCTACTATACAAAGGTAAAATACTACAAACTGCATAAATATTTTGTATGTTTTAAATTAGGGTTGTAATCTTTTTACTGGCTTTACAGTTTTATCATTTGTAAATCGCCTTTACTGTAGGTTGTTTCCCCCCTACAATCTAGCAATGTATAAATTTCATGTCAAATTTGTTATTCTGCCCATCACTGATACGCACACACACAACCCCTGCCTAGAAGTTGGAATGCAGTCTTTTTTTAATAATATTTTTTATTAGTTTTCAATTACAATAAACCAATAATAGCCTCATTACAATTCCTAATACAAATGATTCAAATACCAAATTATACAATTTAGGTTCCCCCCCCCCACCCCCACCCGTGTGCTAGAATTGATGGTTTGATAATTTACTTACTTTCTGGATTTCTATCTTTGGGCCACAAAAGGTTTTCCTCACCTTAGCTAACGGCCACATTCTGCAGTGGAGCCAGCCATCCCATAACCCAGGCCTGAGGAAGAGGCCGTTACTGTGTGGCCTCCTTGTGTGACCTATTTGAATAAGCTGCATGCTGGGCAGTGCCACTTCTCCATGAAACTGGTCCTTCTCACCTTAAAGTTCCCAAGTGACCAGCTTAATTAACTCCATCAGCAAAATAACGTGGAGATGATGGTCAGCATGTGATGTGGTCGTGTAGTATACTAGCTGTGCTTAAGCATTAGGATTAGGTCTGCAGCTGGTCTGCAGCTTCAAGTTGTGTGAATATTTACCTCTGGGCTGCTTGGATAAGGGACCAAGCATCACAGAAGCTGAGCTGCCAGAAATCTGATGCCCCCCAAAGCACAGATCACACCAGAGTGATTACCTTTAGCCTGGTGAGTTTGGCGGTCTCCTTTGTCGACTTGTCTATGCACTTAGTTAGTGTGAGCATCTCTTCCTGGAGTTCTAGAAACAAAACAGGAGGAGGAAAGACTCCATTTTACTTAAGCTAATATAAGCCACAACAGCAGCCAAATAACCCAGTAAGGTAAAGGGACCCCTGACCATTAGGTCCAGTCGTGGACGACTCTGGGGTTGCGGCGCTCATCTCGCTTTATTGGCCGAGGGAGCCGGCGTACAGCTGCCGGGTCATGTGGCCAGCATGACTAAGCCTCTTCTGACAAACCAGAGCAGCGCATGGAAACGCCGTTTACCTTCCCGCCGGAGCGGTACCTATTTATCTACTTGCACTTTGACGTGCTTTTGAACTGCTAGGTTGGCAGGAGCAGGGACCGAGCAACGGGAGCTCATCCTATTGTAGGGATTCGAACCGCCAACCTTCTGATCGGCAAGTCCTAGGCTCTGTGGTTTAAACCACAGCGCCACCCGCGTCCCAAATAACCCAGTAGGATCTCCTGAATAAGAGACCAGAGAGGTGCAGAAGCTTTTCATTACACACAAGTTCAGACCTGCCTGCTCTATCTTAATTCCCATATCTGAGAATGGCTCTAGTCCCTAACATTTTCTGCAACTGCCTATGGCAGGCATAGGCAAACTCAGCCCTCCTGATGTTTGGGGACTACAACTCCCATCACCCCTGACCACTGGTCCTGTTAGCTAGGGATGATGGGAGTTGTACTCCCAAAACATCTGGAGGGCCGAGTTTGCCTATGCCTGGCCCATGGATTTTCCTCTTCTGAGGCAGCAGGGCCCATATGAAGTCAGGAAGGTAGGGGGTCCAGCCAGCTGTCAGTGCAGGAACCAGGAACAAGGAGGACAGTCCATTATATTGGGAGGCAAGGAGGCAAACAATACAGATCCAGGGTTCAAGAGAAGAGGATCAAATGGAAGGCCTGCAGGACCATGGACAGGTAACTGAGTGCTAGAAACGTGCTCCACCCACATGGTTTAAGTTCCTCAAAGGTTTCCCCTGACTTGCTGCATTCTCTGCGCCAGGAGTGTTCCAGGCCCTGAACTTCGTAAAGTTAATTCAAAGTTTTGAAAGTTAACTGTTTTTACCCAAATCCATCTCAAATCTAGCCAAGGGAGTGGAGAGCTCACTGACCTCTAACTGTGCCTCAGAAGAAAAGATTTAAAACCTGGCCTACTGAACAGTCTTTTGATGGCTAACTTGCTGGTGGATTTCTTTTAATAGATTTGTTCTTAATGGCTGTGTTTTTCAGGTTGTAGGCTGCATTTATAGTTGCTTCTATTGCGTTTTGATGTTACGAGCTGCTTTGATTACCCAGTGGGGTTAAAAAGCAGTAGTTGTGTCTTGTACATAAAATATAAACCCCCGAACATCACCCCACAGGAAGCTGCCTTGAATTGGGGGGTAAACGTATTAGTCCACCTGGTCCAATGCTGTCTGCTAAGATTGGCAGCAGCATTCCAGGTTAGCTAGAGAGGGCAGGGATGGCGCCAGGCACTTCAGCTAAGAAAGCATGGGCTCCATCCCTGACCTATGTCCCCCGACTTCTAGCTGCAGAATGCAATATAATAAGAAGGTTTGGGGAAAGAGGAAGCCTGCGCTCCCTTGTGCTCATTATTGCTCTGTGATGTCATGGGATGTACAAAGTTTAGAAAGAGGCAGGAGAAAAAGCTGCTGTCCTATGGAAACTACTCAAGGCATACCGTCATATAAGTCCTTCCGGATGGTATATTCAGCATTTAGTTCCTCCAATTCCACTCTCAACTGCTCCGAAAGTGGGATATTAACTTTCAGTTGTTCTTCCTTTTCCGCTGTAAGTTTTGTTACGGTATGATATTCGTTCTTTAGAGAAAATGAATAGCCATACACAAGGAATGAACGAAGAGGCAATGGGCTTCCTAAATGGTCTGATGCATTAAACAGCTGGCCTGTCCAAAGTGTTTGGGATTCTCAAAACAGTACAGCTAAGTCGATGGGTCTCAAACCCTCGATGAGTTAGGGACTTTCCCTGCACATGAAGACAGACTGTGGCGGATGGAGCGGATGAGACCAATAGTGGGTTCAACAGTTAAGAAGGCAGTTTCTGCACATGCTGTAGAGGGAAGTGAGGGGCAAATGGAGCTCCTCAGGGGGGAAGGGAGCCCATCTAGGAGAAGGAAAGCTCTTATCCTAAACCTTCGTGGCCTTGCAAGATATCCTTGGGAGAAGAAAAGGATAAGGAGTAAACCCGACACAAATCCAGAGTTTGGTCCCTAAAGTGGTTGGATGGTGCCTTTTACGCCTCCTTCTGGCAACTCCTGCAGCCAAGGTGGTGCCAAATATACTGCTTTGCTTTCCTTTGGACCTCATCAGTAAAGCCAAGAGGTAGGGTTTGTAGTCTGGGAAGCCCAGGACCTCCATACACACTGTCCAGGCCCGTGCCGGGAGGTCACTTTGGTGCTGCAAACACAGCAGTCTGACTTCACCCCTGGAGGCACACTCCATTGTCTCTTGAGACAGACAGATGCTAACAAGGCAAGCAATAGTGACATATTCAGATGGGCTGCTGGGCCAAACTTTCCAACTGCTAGATGACCAGAGGTCATGGCTATATTTTTTTGCATCAGCTTTGATGAAGGAGAGGGCTGGCAAGGAAGCCACTCTATCTATCTATCTATCTATCTATCTATCTATCTATCTATCTATCCCATTGTGACCCAACCTCAGCAGGACATCTGCCCACACAGCCCCTCCCCTCCCTAGGACTGAACACCCCTTCCCTGCATCTCCAGCTGAGCCTCCTTTCCACAAACCACTGCTTGCCCTCCATGCCCAGTCAGGCGTCTCCCATCATCTTGATGCTCAGGCATCTTTGCTACAGACCAGAGGTCAATATTCCTTCCCGGCTGCAAGTTTAGCACACTTCTTCTGACCCCCTCACACATGCAGCAGTAATTTATATAGAATGGGTGGTGTTGAGGCATGCCGTAGCAGAAGGGCCCTTAACCCTACCAAAGCCAGGTGTGGTGGAGACTCTATGGGCTACACTTGGAACCTCTAAAGTTGGGAGAATCTCTGCCCTGCAGGCCTAATTGGGACCACTAAACCTCTGAATTTGGCTCGGAAAACACACCCATGATGTCAGTTATCTGACATCATACTATGTCGGGCACAGAGATCTGTCCTCTCTGATCTCAGCACTAAATCACAGAAAGGGAACATGTTACCCACTAGATGCCGTCATCCCAGCCCATGAATATGCTGGTTGGGGATAACGGGAGTTGGAGACTTACATACAATACATTTATGCCACATAACAAAAAGATGGCTCTCTTGCCTCAAGTTTAGTGATTTCCGCTTCCACTTTGGCATCACGTTTTTTGTAGTAACCTTGCCTTTTAAGCAGTTTGCTGGCAAGTTGCTTGGCCATGTCTTGGGTCTTCAATAGTTCTACCGTGAGTTCTTCATTCTAGTCACAGGGAATAAAAGCAAGGGCGGGGATCATTTCTGCTATTCTTGGCCCTCAAGAGACTGGGAGGCACAATTTGACCAGACTGAAAAGGAACTCTGGGCTTCTGTATATTCTTGCATTTTCTGTTGGAAGCTGCCCATATGTAAGAAGTATGTGTTGGGGGGGGGGAGGCAGAGGAGAGTCCCATTTAAAGAGGAAAAAGACCCATGGGAGGGGAGCACCTAACTCACAGATCTGGCGCCATCACATCTAGTCTGGCTCTAAGTATGATGCAGTTTTGACTGGCAATTTCAATCAATTTCCATGGAAGAATTGATGAGAAAGCAGGTTCTGCTCCACAGCTGGGCTGAGAGAGGACTTTGGCGCCTCCCATCCCTAAGCATGCTTGTTTTCTCGAACCAATGGCTTCAAGTTACAAGAAAGGAGATTCCGACTAAACATTCGAAAAAACTTTGACAGTAAGAGCTGTTCAGCAGCAGAGCAGACTCCCACAAGAGGTGGTGGACTCTCCTTCCTTGGCGGTTTTTAAACAGAGGTTGGATGGCCATCTGTAATGGATGCTTTAGCTGAGATTCCTGCATTGCAATATTCTATGAACTGTTTCCATTCAAGGTGCCCATTGTAAGGACAATGTAACTTAAGGACTGGTCCTTGAGTTTATTTCCCTCTTCCTGCCCTATCCCTTTTTCCTTTAGTGCCGTGCCTTTAAGATTGTAAATATTTGAGCATGGGTGGTCCTGTCTTTAACCTGTGCACAGTCTAGGAAGCTGTTGAATACTGAGTCAAACCATTGGGTCTGTCTAGCTCAGTACAGTTTGCACTGATTGGTGGTGGCTCTCCAGGGTGACTTTCGCACCATATGCCATATGTACATACGTAGAAAGCACGAACTTTCTACACTTAGGATGTTTTGCAGCTAAGCTGAACCCACTGACAATGTCGCTAAACTAGACTATTTGAAATGGCTTGAAATAAAGACTCCTGGGAAATACAGCACAGATATACTGCATGTTTCTGTGAGGAATCAATGCACCCCTAATAGTAATAATAATAATAATAATAATAATAATAATAATAATAATAATAATAGAAGAAATAATAATTTATTATTTGTACCCTGCCCATCTGGCTGGGTTTCCCCAGCCACTCTGGGCGGCTTCCAACAAAGACCAAAAATACACTAAAATAAAATGCTGAGTGGCAGTGATAATTACCATTCCTGTGAAATAGTGGGGATGGAGAATGTGTGTATTTAAATGTTAACCAGGGAGAGCACAAGTCTAGGTTATGAAACCCTGCTATATTCCAGGTTTCACTTCACCTGCAGAAAATGCACGTAGCCCTGTGATTTCATTTCAGGCACTTAGTGGGTATCTGACAGGAGCGGGTCAGCAATAAATCACACCAGGTAAGTGGAGTTAACTCTTTACCAGAAGGAACAAAGTATGCTCAGGAGTGCCAGGCCTTATGAACACAGCAACTCTTTTTGGTAGATCTTGCCTCTATGAGGCAGTTGTGGAGACTAAATGTCCCCACCTTCCCACAGCTGCTTAAGGCTTCTCCTCTCCTGGGTCCTTCCCAAGCAATCTGAGACTCCACTGGCAAGTCTGTCTTTGCTCCTCCTGCTTCATGCCTCTCCTGGTCCTGGGAAACTTGCATCAGCCTGACTCATCTCTGCCTCTTGGCCTCCCTCCTCCCCTGCTTCAGCTTCTGATCCTGGACTTCTCTCTGCCACAGACTCTTCCTGTTCACCAAGCCCTGTCACCCCTTCAGCTTCAGACACCTCCTCCTCCCAGTCTTCCCTTTCCAACCACTCACTGTAGTTCCAACCCCAATCCCTGGGCTCTGAGCCTTTGACCTTTGGGGGCTCCCCAGCTGGTGCCACCCACCATTCCGTTGCATCAAGCCAGTCCAAGCCAGTATCATACCTGCTTTATTAAGGTATTAAGGTGCATTTTACCAGCGTCTGACTTTTCCTTTGAAGTGATCAGTAACTCTTCCTGATCATTCATAACTTTCTCATACATGGTTGTGATTTCAGCAAGTTGGTTCTGAAGCGTTTCTCTGGCAGGAAGAGAGCCACACGTATTAGCCACCACAGTGTTAAACAGAACAATTAGGACAGTGATGTTGGGTTCAGTCACCTTTCTTGTACAAAGGATCTCCTGATGCTGATAAAGTTTATGGTAACGGTAACAACAACACAGCAGTTGCAAATGTTCAAAGTGCTTCTTCGTACACGGTAACTCGGAGATCAAGAGTTATTTCTTAAAATAAAGCAGCTGAAGAGACAGTTTTGAAAGGTATCTCCAATGTTTCATCATTTTAAAAAACAACAACCGCCACAGTCCCAGAAAAGAACAGGATATTTGGAACAGAGAAAGCTTTCCAGAAAAAGAGAGCACTAATTTAGTCTAATGAATTTACTTGTGCTTAAATATATATACTGCCCTTCCTCCCAAAGGAGCCCAAGGAGGCAAACAACAAGCAATAGTATGCAGGCTGAGAAAGATCTCTATACAGGGGATGCCAAACTTGTTGGACGAGTGGGGACATTCTGAATTTGGGGTGTGTGCTGGGGGCGCCAGTCACAAAATGGCTCCTATGGGAGAGCGTGTGACAGAAAGTTCTTCCTGATGTCAGAATCTCCTTTCTTGAATCCACCGGCTCGAGTGCTACCCTCTGGAACAGAAGAAAACAAACTTGCTCCATCTTCCATGGGGCAGTCCTTCAGTTATTTGAATATGGCTATCCTATCTCTTTTCAGTCTCCCCTTTTCCGGGCTAAAACATCCCCAACTCCCTCAACCATTCATCATAAATCTTGGTTTCCAAGACCACTGATCACCTTGATTGCCCGCCTCTGCACACCTTCCAGCTTGTCAATATTACTCTTAAATCGTGGTGCTCAGAACAGTTTTCCAGGTGTGGTCTGACCAAGGCAGAGGTTCCCAATCTATATTCTAAGTGTTCTTGCAATTATTAAGCCTTCTGTATAGCCACTGCCTTAAATCAATTGCACTTTTCCATTTCTGACCAGGATTTCCATTTGGCTAATGGAGGATTCTGTGATCCTCAATGGTTCAAATTCTGCAAGTTGCACAGGGGATTTTGCACCTTGGCAAGGGTGTGCTTGTAGGTTTGGTGGGGCTAAGGCTGATTGGGAGAAAAAGAAAACAAAGCCTGACCCAAAAGGCACAGAAAATCTAGCACCTGTACCTGTGTTTACATTACACAGTTCTATGAATTGGGAAAGGGTAGTTTGATATCCAGACCTAAATACAGTGGTACCTCCGGTTACAAACTTAATTCATTCCGGAGGTCCATTCTTAACCTGATGTGCGCTTTTGCTAATGGGGCCTCCCGCAGCCACCGCGCTGCTGCCACACGAATTCCACTCGCATCCCGGGGTAAAGTTCGCTACCAGGAGCAACTACGTCCAGGTTAGCGGAGCTCATTACCCGAAGCTTTCGTAAGGAGGACGAGACGTAACCAGAGGTTCCACCCTAACAACATTTATTTGGCAGCATCAAGGGAATTGCACATGTATGTTTATGAATCTGACACAAACGTCCTGAAAGTCTTTAGTGCAATATTTTACTTTCAGATAATATTTTACCTTCTCTCAGCTTCTTTGTTTAATGTTACCTCTAAACTTCCTAGCTCTCTGCTATAGCCGGTCTGTGAGGACCTGAAACGAGAAGTGTGACACTGAATAATCAATTTTTCTATGATTTCCTCCCAAAGCGGAGTAGCATTCTCCAGCTACTACCACCAAGCAGTGATAGTGGCCCTAGGCAGTCAAAATCTCAGGGGTCCCCTCATGTGCGCAATCTAGTGGGATAACATAGAACTAAGGAGGCTCGGTTGTAATTTTCTTCCAAGACTAAAACAATATTATTTTGATCCGTTGTCACAGGGCCCTTAAGAGGTGCCTACTCTGCAGTAATCTGGGATGTAGATCAGGCCAAACATCCATTTAGTCCAGCATCCCATTCTCACGGTGGCCAACCACAGAGGCCTAGTGTGGGCGGGGCTGAGGGCATTACCCTGGGCACATTTTTTAGGGGCCGCCTGGTTGCGCCCCCATGACAGGTTCCTCCTCTAGTCCAGAGCCACAGAGAGAGAAGCCATGCCCAGGCCGGGCCTTTGGAGCTGTGTCTCCTTCTCAAGACCAGTGAAGGGATGTCCTAGCGTGCCCCACCCCCGGGCACCTCTCCTCCGCTGGGCTCTGGTGCCAAGGAGGTTCCTCGCGCAACAACCCAGTGCCACCCTGCTGGAGCTCCACTCCCGGGTCAGACCTGAACCAGGGGCAGGCGAGAATGAGAGGCAGTGGCAGAATCTCTGTCTCTCTCCTCTGCTGGGCTCTGGCTTGCGAGTAAGTTCCTTGCTCGGCAGCCCAGCACCACTAGGTTGCCCAGTCCACCGGGGGTGCCACACTTACCCCGCCCCGGGTACCAACACCTGACGCTACACCACTGGCCAACCAGATGCCTCTGGGAAACCCGCAAGCAAGACCTGAATGAGACGGTGCTCCCAGCGCTTGCAATTCCAAGCAACCATTATTCGGAGGCGTGATGCCTTCCGCACTAGATGTGGAGCATTTATATCAGGGTCAGCAGCCACTGATGGTCTATGAACAGGTAAGCACTCAGAATGGAACTTACTCATAGAGGTTCTGCAGGCGATCCGTCTCCTCCTCCAGGTCTCTCAACTCCACTAAGCGCTTTGCCACGAGGTCAAGCTTTTCGGTGAGCTTGTTGGACAACTTCTCAAATCTATCAAGGGAAGGGCAAGGGAAGAGCCAGTTACACATCTGGTCATGTGCAATTTATTTTGGATATTTATTTCTCTTCATTAAAAGATTACTTTAAAAAAATATTTGGGGGGGCAGTTTTACAACATATGAAAATATGATACAGGACAATCAAGATAGTTAAGAGCGGGTCAATTCCTAGAATTCCCAAACCATGATAATAGCATCATAGAATTGTAGAGTTGGAAGGGACTGCAAGGGTCTTCCAGTGCAACCATCTGCAATGCAGGCAACCTTTGCCCAAAATGGGGCTCATACTCTACCAAGTGAGCTACCCTAGCTCATAATAATAACCATAATAAGATATACTCAGGAGACGGATTCAAGACTAGTTCGTTTACATAAGGATGATGAGAACAAAGGAAGGCCTGAACCGCCCTGAGACCTCTGGGTATAGGGCAGTAAATAAATTCTAATAATTAATGCTTTTTCCCCAAACACCACTTTTAACCTGTGGTGAAATTACAGCACCAGACATGCCACAGGATCCCAATTACATTGGTGTCCAATTACTTCAAAGGGCATTTCTGCCTAATTCACATGGGATGTTCTGAAATGCACTTCCCCTTATGGGACTACAGAGAAGAGGCCAGAAGCAGCCACAAATTCCAGACATGGGTGAGGAACTTTCTTCCAGCTCAAGGGATACACTGACTCACAGGCAACAGTCTTGGGTCTGCATGCTGGTGGCAAACAGGGCTGGAGGCAGAAGTGAATGGAGTAACAATATGACTTTTAAATAGTAGGCCACATTCAAGGCATGCAAAGGTCACAGGTTTTTCTAACACATGCCTCTTTCCGCCCAGGCAAGCAGGAGGCAGGATCTCAGTTCAGGGACATATTGCAGCCAGGCAAAATCACACAACAGGCCTGGGGCAGGAGAACCGACTGGGGAGAGTTATGGAAGCTGCACTGAAAGGCCTGAGGGCCCCAAGTGTGAGGCGCCACACCCCTAATTAAGTAGGATCAACCCATTACATATGGTGGTAATGCAATTACTAGATTGGTGGCTGGGAGTGGCGGCTGAGACCATATCACACCAAACCTAAAGGATCTACATTGACTCTCAGTACATTTCCAAACACAGTTCAGTGTTGGTGCTGACCTTTAAAGCCCTAAACGGCCTCGTCCCTATATAGCTGAAGAAGCATCTCCACCCACATCATCCAGCCTGGACACTAAAGTCCAGCTTCAAGTGTTTTCTGGTGGTTCCCTCACTGTGAGAAGTGAAGTTACAGGGAACCAGGCAGAGGGCCTTCTCAGTAGTGGCACCCACTCTGTGGAACGCCCTCCCGTCAGATGTCAAGGAAATAAACAACTATCAGATTTTTAGAAGACATCTGAAGGAAGCCCTGTATAGGGATGTTTCTAATCTTTGGTGCTTTCTTGTGTTTTTAATATTCTGTTGGGAGCCGCCCAGAGTGACCGAGGCAACCCAATCAGGTGAGCAGCATTTAAATACTAAAAATTTAGTAGTAGTAGTAGTACCTCAGTTCCTGCTTCAGGGGTTTATTGTTGTGGTGGCACGACGGCTCTGTTTTCTGTGACAACCCCATTAGCCAGCCTGGGCTAGCATCCATCAGCACTGAGGAATAGGTAGTTTGAAACTCGCCAGCATTCTGCTTCAGAGAACACATCTCCTGCAAACCCATTCATTTACAAGCAGCCCACCCTGAAAGCTTTATTTGATTTCAGTGGGTTGTATTCAGCTATCCCCACTGAAATTAATGGTGACGACTAGCTTCAGGGGGTGAGGTGCTTTACAGAGTACAAGAGAGTACACCCCTGCTCCAAAATTTGACATGGGGAGAAATGGAGGCAGGGGTAAATACAGAAGCAATATACAGTTGTTTCAATTTCACATGCTTAGGCTTAGTTACATACTCATTAACAGTAGGGCATGGGAACTAGGAGGACATCTCTGCCCAAATCACACAAGACATCCCTATAGCGACTTACAAACTGTATTAAAGGACCACTTTTGAACTTTTAACAATCTCTGCCCTTGCATTTGATTTACACGTTCTTAAGTGAAGTGTAATTCAATGCACTATGGAGAGTTTTCTTCTCCACAGAAGAAATCTCATTCAAAGAGCTGGGTTCCTTATCATGGAGCACTACAATAGAACCTTGTACTTCTAGTAGCATTCAACAAGTCACTAAAAGTCACTGTACTCTTCTGCAAGCTGGTCTCTTAGAGCACAGGCCTGATCTTCCTCTTCAGATAAAATATTAAACTGTGTGCTGAGAGCATTGTTTTCGTTTTTTAGCTTTCTATAGGCTCGCATAATCGTTTCCAGCTTCTCTTCAGCCTAGAAACAAATTGCAGTGCTGGTTAATTTTACTGAACAAAATCGTTGTCAAAAAGTTATACTTTCAGAGGACCACAGAACATAAAAACAGACCGAAACCTCATCGAGTCTAGTTCTCAATGTGGCCAATCTATGATTTAATTGAATGAAATAATGGGACTGACAGCTATGCCTGGGAGTTAGGAGAAATCCCTTGGCAAACGGGGACCTGCGTGGCAATTCTCTAGCTCAAGTCAGTAGCCGGGGTTTTGTCTACCTGTGAAAGAAGCCGCTATTACGCCACCACAGTTGCTTCGAGGGTGGAACAAAATCTGGACTTAATCCCGCCCCAGCCCTGCAAATCAATCAGCACAGCTAGAGCTCTTTTAAAAAGGGAACTGTGCGCATGAAGAGTGCACACTGTTGGACTGGGGCCAATAGTCCCCGCTTTATAATATTTCTCGAGTCAGGAGAACAGCTTGTCAAAGGATACATATCCTTGTCTTCATACCTCCTTTATCCGTTGTCGCAGCGCTTCTGCTTCCTGATCGAAGTCTGTACCCATTTTAGCTGCCTCATGTGTAAGATCAGACCTGAAGAATAACGTAGAATAATTAAGACAAGCTATTTCTGTGCAAAGGAAGGAACTGCCATCCACTGGATGTTGCATGCTGCCATTTTAAGAGCACTGCAGTATCAGAATTATTAGCAATACGTAAAAATGAGAGTCAGGTATTGGCCTTGCAGCTGGAAGACTAACAGAGCAATCATACTCGCTGGATCATCACCTTGTCGTGGTGAGTGGGCTTGTGAGCGAAGCCGACTACTGGGAAACACTGGCCTGCGGGCGCTTCAATTGGAGAACAGCCTTGACCAAAGGCGTCATGGGCTTTGAAGACACTCGAACTCAAGAAGGGAGAAACATGCTAAGAGGAAGGCACATTTGGCAAACCCTCACCGTGATCAACTTCTGCCAGGAAACCTATGTCCCCACTGTGGAAGGATATGTGGATCCAGAATTGGCCTCCACAGTCACTTATGGACTCACTGTTAAGACTGTGTTCATGGAAGGCAATCTTATTTGGCTACAAGTGATCTCCAAAGAAGAAGAACAGAGCAATCCTATACAGTGGTGCCTCGCAAGACGAAATTAATCCGTTCCGCGAGTCTCTTCGTCTTGCGGTTTCTTCGTCTTGCGAAGCACGGCTATTAGCGGCTTAGCGGCTATTAACGGCTTAGCGGCTTTAAGAAAAAGGAAACAAACTCGCAAGAACTCGCAAGACGTTTCGTCTTGCGAAGCAAGCCCATAGGGAAATTCGTCTTGCGGAACGACTCAAAAAACGGAAAACCCTTTCGTCTTGCGCGTTTTTCGTCTTGCTAGGCATTCGTCTTGCGAGGTACCACTGTATCTGCTTACTCACTAGAAATAAGTCCTCTTGTTTTCAATGGAGCTTATGCCCAGGGCTGCAGCCTAACCTTCCCTCGCTTCCCTATGCAGCATGGTCCTTTGTCTCCCCACTCTGCACCCCACCTTAATGTGAATGGTTATTATTGTTGTTGTTATTGAACCCCACCCACTTGCACAAAAGAGGTGCTGGAGCTCATCAGCCGAATGCAGGCTCAGCTTGAAGGTTCAGCCTCTGGGAGTTCCCATTAAAAAGGAGAAGGGAACACAGGACTTCCGGGTCAGCGCCATTGGTGAATGGCGGAGTTCCTCCGACCGGAGGAACGGGCTCCGTGGAAACTGGGTCTTCCCGCCGCGGCGAAGGTGGGGACCCGCTAGAAATCCCAGGCGGAGGAAGCCTGGGAACGTGGGGTTCGGCAGGGCACCAGAAGCGCCCCCCTACTCGCGGGGAATCCCATCTAGGGGCTCCGGAGCGAAGTGGGGTGAGAAGCGTGGTGCTACGAACTGACTGCTACTTTCACGGAGTGAAGCCACACAGCCATTGCCAGAGAGCGCTGACTTTTTCCTGTGGACAATTGGACTTAAAACAAGTACCCATGAGTAGAAACGGAAAATTGGATCAAGAAATTGTTTAATTTGGTATCGAAGCGGGAAGGTGCAAACAGGAAGTCCGCCTTCCGCTTTTTTGTATATAGACTAAAGCAAAAATTTTGCAAGCTAAAGCCGGGAAGCTGTCAAAAAAGACTAAATTTCCTTCATTCAGAACCACTGAAACCCCCCTTGGAAGCAGGAGAAAAGGGGGGGGGCTCTGTTTAACCCTAGCAGGAGAGGGAGTGAAGAAGGATAAGCTTCCACCGCCTCTAACCTGGGAATGGGGTGTCAGAGACTGAAACTGTTGGAGAGGTTCATTGACTGTGAACGTAATACTTTGACAGATAGCTAATGAAGAGAAACAAGTTGATTCTAATGTTGCCTTTTGCATTTTAAAGAAACAAAATACCTGAAAAACATCTGAAATATCTGAAAAATGAAAGTAACTTTCCTTTGTCTTAAAAAAAAAAAAGGATACAAATAGATTGTCTCCTCTAGAGGGAGCTTGTTAAATTGTTGCTGTAGTATATTTGAGACCTAACATCTGTGAGACTAAGACCGTGGGAACAGTCTTTTCTGACCTTGAACAAAGATGAGCTGGGAGGAAGACTGGGTGCTTGCTTTATGCAAGACAAATGTTTTGCTGGAACAGATGCATGAGAAGATGGACTTGATGAATGAGAAAATGGATTTGACTGTTGTGGTTAATAACTGTGGACAAACAGGGAACATTGATACAGAAATCATTCAGGAATCAACTTATGAATTTGTACTGACTAGGCAAGTGCAGATGACAATGGAGGAGGATGCGGCTGCACCTCAAACAGTACAAATGGAGAGACCCGAGGCCCTAGAGGAGCATAAGCCGCTGTTATTGAAGATTGAAGTTGGAGTG
The DNA here is from genome assembly GCF_964106645.2 of Podarcis pityusensis. Lineage (NCBI taxonomy): Eukaryota > Metazoa > Chordata > Lepidosauria > Squamata > Lacertidae > Podarcis > Podarcis pityusensis. The sequence goes on from NC_138028.1 coordinate 8,308,864, forward strand.
GGCCAAGGGGAGTCTGGAGATGAGGAGGTTCCTAGCTTTGGAGAAATCTTGAAATTTGATTTTAAATACATTTTGGATTATATCGAGGACTGTGGGGAGTGGGACTGTGGGGAATGGGCGAGCTGGATGAAGGGTGATGGAGACAATTTTGGGTTGGAATCCCCCAGAGACCTACTCCTCAATGAGAAAGGAAAGAAACTAAGACAGAGACCAACAAAAGACAAGGAAAAGGGCAAGCACAAACAAGATGAGGAAGAATTGCAGAAGGGACATGGAAGAGACTTAAGGGCCTCGGACATAAGGCTTCCAGGTTGATGGACTAGATGGAATGGACAGTAAGGACTGACACGACCCGAGACCAGGAAGAAGAGACGCTGGATGATGATTGGAAAAGAATTTATAATGGAAATTTTTTATTTTAGAATCAGCTTAATGAATATTAGGGAAAATGTGGGAATGAAACTATACGACTCTAGCAGAAATGATATCAGGAGCTATGTATATTTGAAAACTAAGATTTAAGTCTTAAGGTATTTAGGGGTAAGATAAGGTTAAATAAATTAAGGTAATTTGAATAACAGAATATGGGGAAAGATGGAAAGAGGATTTGTTGAGTCAATTATTAGGTTAAATTATAAGATAAATTTTATAACAAAAATTGAGAAAGATGGAAAGAATTTGCTGAAATAATTATTAAACTAGAATACAAAAAGGGAGGTGTGAGGAGGTCAATGAAACAAGCAAACGGAAATTATGGATATGCAATTTGGGATTTGTGGGGTTTTTTTTCTTTTTTCTTCTTTTTCTTTTTTCTTTTGCTGTATTGTCGTATTGGTTTTTATATTTTGTGCTTTTCTCTTTTTTATTTTCTTATTTTTTTTGTATTGTAGTGTTGTTTTTTATTTTTTATTTTTTTTGTAATCCTGAAATTATCAATAAATATTATTTTTTTAAAAAAAAAAAAAAAGGAGAAGGGAACACGTCATGAGAAAGGCCTTTCTCCATCTGAAATCCTGGACAGCTGTCACTAGTCAATGCAGAAAGCGCTGACAGGATGCATGTATAGTCTGATCTGGTATAATAAAGCAGCTTCTGTTGTGCCTTGAAACCTATGGATTGGGAAAATAATAAATGCAGCATATCTTGTTTCATACCAGAGCAATTGTTTGGCCTTTTAAAATAAATAGATAAATTTCACATTTAAAAAAATCGTATAAAAATGTAAGAAATGTAAAAAATTTGCTTACTTTTTTTTGATGAGATCCTCCTTCTCTGCCTTTTTTGCTTCATATGTTTTAATTAGTTGTCTGATGTTCTTGAAGAGTTCTGATAGCTCATCCCTCTGAGAACTGTGGAGCTACCAAATGCAAAAGTAAAATTCAGAACTGCTAACACTACTATTAAAGCATTGTGTCCTTGCTTTAAGAGAGATGTGCTTCTCTTCAGGCATGAACAGCCTGATTATTTAGATTTGTATTTGGAATTATGGTTGCAATCCAAACGAGCTCAGGGTGGTTTTAGCATTAAAAGCAGATTTGGCACACTGGTCCTAGAATCATATAGAATCATATTAAGTGTAGAGATTGAAGGGACCCTGAGGTCCAACCCTCTGCAATGCAGGAATCTCAACTAAAGCATCCATGACATATGGCCACCCAACCTCTGCTTTAAAACCTCCAAGGAAGGAGTGTGTACCATGTACCACTTTCAGAGGGAAACTGTTCTACTGTCAAACAGCTCATAGCATCATAAAGTTCTTCCTGATCAGGCAAATATTGTAAATTGACTGGCCAACCTTTTCGTTGCTGGCATCTCTCTGTCTCAAGAGAGACAATGAAGTTTGCCTCTAGGGGTGAAGTCAAATCACTGCATTAGCAGCACTGAAGTGACCTTTGCAGGGGGCAAACCTGGGCAGTATGTATGGAGGTCCTGAGACACCCCCCCCCCTTCTCAGCCTCGCTGATGTGGTCCAAAGGAAAGTAGAGCACTACGTCTGGCACCAGCTTGGCTACAAGAGTTGCCAGAAGGAAGAGTACAAAGTGCCACCCAACCATCGTAGAGACTCCACTCTGGATCACAGTTTTCCTTCTCCTAAATGGGCTCCCTTCCCAGGTTGACAAGCCCCACCTGCCCCTCACTTCCCTCTACAGCACATGTGGAAACCGCTTTCTTGACCGTTGGACCCACTATTGGTCTCGTCCGCTCAATCTGCAGGAGCCTGTCTTCACATGCAGGGAAGTCCCTAATTCAATGAAGGTTTGAGACCCATTGACTACCCTCACCTGGTTTAGCCGGCCAGTCAAAGCCATTTTCTGAGGTGTGGCCACTGTTGCATGCTGACAGCTTCTAGGAGCCATAGGTGAGAGCTGAGTGCAGGATGGGGACCAAAGGTGGGCAAACTACTCCTCCCCTAACATCCACCTTCTCACAGCTCGATTCCACAACTTTCGAGTACATTGTGTTCAAGCACAGATTGGGAGGCCACCTGAGATCCTGGCCACTGCACAAAGCCTTTAAAGCTCAGAGCTCTCCCTGCCCATCCCTTTGCAGCACTGTGATCCACCATCTGTAGTCCTGCTTGCCGCAGCAAGTGAAGCAGATTCTGAACAACAGGGAGGGATCAAGCAGGAAAACCTGTGGCTGCTCTGCCTATCACCTTAAGACAAGATTTGAAGGGCTATGTCCAAAACATTGGCGATCCAATGCCAAAGCCCACAACGATATTAGGAGCTCGGTTCCCAATTTACTAGGATGCCAATCCACCAGGCAGTGCTCTTGTGTGCAACCCCAATTCATTCTAAAATCAAGACCTCACTGGATCATTTCTGCCTGTCCCCCATTCTGTCAAGTACCGTATTTTTTGCTATATAAGACTCACTTTTTCCCTCCTAAAAAGTAAGGGGAAATGTGTGTGTGTCTTATGGAGCAAATGCAGGCTGCGCAGCTATCCCAGAGGCCAGAACAGTAAGAGGGATCGCTGTGCAGCGATCCCTCTTGCTGTTCTGGCTTCTGAGATTGAGGATATATTTTTTTCTTGTTTTCCTCCTCCAAAAACTGGGTGCGTCTTATGGTCTGGTGCATCTTATAGAGCGAAAAATACGGTGATTAGATTATGCTTCGTTTACCAAATACTTCATTACCCTAATACATCATTTCTTTTACCTTCTGAAGCTCCGCAATTTCCCTCTGCATATCTCTCCATACATTATACAATTCTACATATTCTTCCTTCTTCTGTGCACCTTCAATCTTCGTGGCCGCAAGCCTACTTTTGATTTCTTCAATCTACAGTCAGAACAACTTTAATATAAGCAGAGCAACTCTCCATGTATTGTTTAGCGCTTGATGGGAAAGGGGTGTATTTATTTCTAACTGTGTCTACCTATTTGGGGAAGGGGGAGATGCATCTTTCGTATTCTAAATAAAAGCAGACCAGCTTGCTGTTGATTTGTTAACACTCAGAGGCATTATATCATTTGTTGTTTTAAAAAAATAGATACAGAATTGTTCATTGCCATTAGGTAATGGCTACTAGATACTTGTTTTTAAAAGTTGGATAAATTTACCAAGGATAGCTCTACGAATGACTTCCACAGGAGTTGTCGTGTTAAGTCTTTTGCATCAGAAATAAAGAAGGCACAAAGTATTCATGAATTACTGTATATAAGATGACCCCCATTTTGCATTTTGAGCCCCAAATTAAGAACTCACTCTTTCTTGAGTTGTTGAACTCTTCTGGGGGGATGTCACCACCGCCAATAGCCTGCTCACCGCCGCCACAAATCATCCGCCTGCCCGCTCACTTGCCACCCACCCACGAGAAACATTGTCTTATACGCAGAAAAATATGTTATAGTCTGCTTCATCAGATGCATTAAGTGCTATTCTGAGTTACCTGTATTGTTGTAGTTGTTAGAATTGTAATCCATGAGGTCAGAAAGAATTGAAATGCAGAAAAGAACAGATCATGATGGCATTTTTAACAGTTGCCATTCACATAAAGCAGTTGGGTTAATAACACAGTCACAGAATCATAGAATTGTAGAATTGGAAGGGATCCCAAGGGTCATAGAATCATAGAAACATAGAGTTGGAAGAGACCACAAGGGCCATCGAGTCCAACGCCCTGCCAAGCAGGAAACACCATCAGAGCACTCCTGACATATGGTTGTCAAGCCTCTGCTTAAAGACCTCCAAAGAAGGAGACTCCACCACACTCCTTGGCAGCAAATTCCACTGTCGAAAAGCTCTTACTGTCAGGAAGTTCTTCCTAATGTTTAGGTGGAATCTTCTTTCTTGTAGTTTGGATCCATTGCTCCGTGTCCGCTTATCTGGAGCAGCAGAAAACAACCTTTCTCCCTCCTCTATGTGACATCCTTTTATATATTTGAACATGGCTATCATATCTAGTCCAACCCCCTGCAATGCAGGAATCTGAACTAAAGCCCATGGAACTGGTCGTCCTGGAACTGATGAGTCAATTAAAACATGTAGCTTAATAAAAATCCATTCTGATGCCAGAATTTTATCTCCATATTCTTCTGAGTAGAGACTGGTCTGAATGACTTATACAGTGGTACCTCTGGTTGCGAACGGGATCCGTTCCGGAGGCCCGTTTGCAACATGAAAAGAACGCAACCCGCAGTGGCACGTGTGGGTTGCGATTCGCCGCTTCTGCGCATGACATCATTTTGCGCTTCTGTGCATGCACGGGTGGCGAAACCTGGAAGTAACCCTTTCCGGTACTTCTGGGTCACTGTGGGACATAACCTGAAAGAATGTAACATGAAGCGGACGTAACATGAGGTATGACTGGATACATTGGAAGATGAGCAGGTGAATGAACCTGCCATAGTGCTGACATTGGGGTAGAGCTGGTATCTGGGCCTGATCCCTGCACCTGTGAAGAGCCAGTGTGGTGTAGTGGTTAAGAGCGGTAGTCTCGTAATCTGGGGAACCGGGTTCACTTCCCCGCTCCTCCACATGCAGCTGCTGGGTGACCTTGGGCCAGTCACGCTTCTTTGAAGTCTCTCAGCCCCACTCACCTCACAGAGTGTTTGTTGTGGGGGAGGAAGGGAAAGAAGAATGTTAGCCGCTTTGAGACTCCTGAAGGGGAGTGAAAGGCGGGATATCAAATCCAAACTCTTACTTATTGTAGACTCGGCCCTGGTCATGCACACAAGTTTTGTGCAGAATCCAAACAAAGTCGTCCTCATCAAAATGCCACTGCATACTATTTCCCATTTTTAAAACAGAAAATCAAAGTAGTAAATCCCACCCCGCAACCACAGAAATTGTAGAGAGCTGGATTAAAGGCGTGGAGGGGTGGCATTTTGATGAGGGCATCGTGTGAACATGGGGGGGGGGGAGATTGCATGCACGTGTAGACCAAGTCCACAATATAACCAACAAATTGAAAACAGCACGAGGACAAACAAAAGAGGACGCCTTCACCCTGGGGTGGCTTCCTTTTATTACAGCCCAACAAGACAACAACCTAACCCCTCTGACAGCATACAAATCGGTATGGCTAATGAGACTCAACAACCCCTCACGCCCAACACACACAGACAAAACTCACTGCAAACAACTGAATGCAACCAACCATGCTCTAGACTCTCCAATCTCTTGCACCACCAACAAAAACAAATAGAGAAAGAAAGAACCTATCCACTTGATGCTGACACAAAACTCTGCATATACACTATGCAAAAGAATTAAAAATCATTATCCCCCCCCTTTCTCTCTCTCTCTCTCTCTCTCCCCACTACCTCACAATGCCTATGACAGCAGCGTCTCACACTGAATGTAACTGACCTGTAAAAAGGACTCTATGACTTGACAACAGAGACGTTATATGTCCCTTTGTTGTCCATGTAAATCTTTCAATAAAAACAATCAATAATAATAATAATAATAATAATAATAATAATAATAATAAAACTTAAACCCTATTAATGGTTAACCACCAACCAGGGCAATTTGTTTCTTTATCATTGAGACAGAAGGTAGGGAGATAGGCCAGCTTTTATGGCAAAGGGGCATAAAAACTACATAATGGCCTAACAAAAAGAATCATCCTTAAATTGTAATGTGCTTTCCACAAACTGCCCAAGCATTGCCTGTTTAACGTAACCCAGGTACCTGTTTGATTCTGTGGACAGCTGTGCTAATACTGGACCAGACAGCCCAATGTCTGATACCGTCCGAGCAAGGCAGCGCCTCTTTATGGAACTGCAATTCCAGAAAACATACCTGTGCATATAGCCACTCTTTCTTTGTTTTAAACTCAGAGGCCTCTTGAGCCATTATTTGCTTCAGCTCTTGGATGGCACTTTCTTGCCTGCCAATTTCTTCCTCCTCATATTTTTTCAAATTGTGAAGCTCATTTATCTCAATGTTGACCTTATGTTTCGCTTCCATCGTCTCGTTCAGCAATTCAACAGCTTCTTCGTGCTCAGCCCACAACTCCATTTC